>NW_027094087.1:12476314-13082065 GCF_029207755.1 Chamaea fasciata | reverse complement strand
AGAATTATTTCCATCATATAATTTTCCCATGTAAGACTCAAATGGTCCTGGACTTATACTTCGCCTGAAAAAATACTTTTGTGTTATGCAAAATTTTGTTTATTCATATAAATTCTGTAGGTTTTATGAACGTATTTTGATTGCTTTCAGTGTTCCAAAACACAGTTTTAAACTTTAGGTCTTAGAAGTTTATATATTCATGTTGATACTTATTTACTCTCTTGTGGGATTTATTCCTCATTATTTTGTTATTGAATTAAAACCTCAATGTTTTTATTTCTATCAAAACTTCCATAAAAACCATTAAAATTTGGAAAATTCTCACTAGAAAAGTAGAATTTTTGCCTCACTGAGAAAAACAGCACCTGAGTAAAACAGAACATCAAAAAGCCAGTTAGAAGCTATTAGGTCTATATGACTATTAGGTCATAAGAAATTGTAGCTTTATTTTTAGGACCTAAAAAGATTGTTTTAATTCTGCTGAGGCTTTTAATTTTTCTAAGCTCAAATAACCAAATGATATTTGATTTTCCACATGTTGAAAAAATTCAGTGTTTTCAGATGTCCAAGATGGTATTAATCCATGATCTCAAATAAGATCTAATGAAGTTAACTAGCACAAAAAAAAAACAAAAAAACAAAAAAACAAAAACACAACAACAAAAAAAAACTGGAATAATTTCTTACACAGAGAATAAACAAGACCTCAGATCAAAGATGGCAAATTACATTTCAGAGTAAACTTTGGGGAGCTTAAGCCAGAGATGCAGCTTCACCTCTGTCTTTTTTGTATTGATATGAGTGCAGACTCAAATAATCCACACATTTCCCACAGCAGAGGGAGCACAATTTTGTTGTTACTTCTCCCATACATTTTTTTATGAAGTCAGAAAAAATCCCTCACACAGACATCTGAGAGTCCTAAGAACCAGGCCCTAAGACTACCAACATGTTATCCTGCTTTTTTCTTACATCACAAATATGAATAAGGAATTTTTACATGTCTGTTCCCACAAGCCTTGACATTTCCTGTGTAGATGTTTGGGTTTCTCTGATCTTAGAATTATTAAAATTAACACACGCAAATGCTTTTAAAGACTTCTACCCTTCTCAGCACTCTGCTAATGGAGTAACTGGCAGTTTTTTGCATACAAATGAATTCCTGAAAAAAATTAATCCTTTGATTTGTGAGGTTTCAGGCCATCATGTAATTGCTTCTAACTGCTACCACCCTTTTATCAGAAGATTTTTTAAAAATTGTATGTCTTTTGTTATCTGAGTTATCTGTACCTTTCAGCAGCAGTGTTTTACCATTCTACTCCATATTTTCTGTCTCATTGTAATTTCTTCATATTTAAAATACCTGTTCTCCAATGAAATTACATCCCAACTCAGCGGAAGGGTTGCTGGCATATATCCCATCCTTTCACCAACAAAGACCTTGCCTTACATATTCACTGTGCTTGTTTAGTGCACAGTTTTTATGCATTTTTGATTGATCTAAAGAATGTCATACAATGTAGTTATTCAACTGAGAAACAAACTACTCAAATCTCCCAGAGACTCTCATACTACAATAGAATGTATTTTTCAAATATACTCCTCAAGTAGTTGCTTCCAATTGAAATCCATTTTTGTTACTTATCACACTAAGCTTCAATGCTTTATCTCAAAACTCTTTCATAAAGCCAAGAATAGCAAAAGACAGAGATTAAAATAACAATTCAGTAAAAACTCCACTTTTTAAATGCCATATATTGCACTCCCTGCGCTTTTCTTTATGCTTATATTTGTAATATTGTGTAATTTGTAAACTGTACACACACTTACAATGTGAATTATACTGATCAATTTTTTTCTTCCTATTTTCTCATTTCTTTGGGGGGCATACAGTGCACCCTCAGAAAATGGCATTCTAAAGTGCAGGCGAAAAGCAATCTACACTACTTAGAAGTGGTCCTCCATTTAATTCAAATCCTTTTCATAATATCTACTTAATAAAATGTAGGAGAGGCAATTATTTAGAAGATAAAGTTCAAAGCTTGGGATGATATTTTGAGAGGCTTTACTTTCTCGGTGCTAGTGGCTTTTAAAACACAGTCTTTCATTTGTTAATTGATAGCATTTTACTTACGATAAATCTCCAAAACTACAGTAGCTTCTTGGGTTTGTCCTTTAGCGTCTGTTGCTTGGCACCGGTATATTCCAGCATCTTCTACGTTTGCGTTGTATATGGTGAGACGCGAGCGAACACCTTCCTTCTGAACAACCACCCTCTGACCTGAAATGATCTTCTCTCCTTGTGGGTTGTACCAATCTATGCTCTCAGGCTCACCAATGGCTGCAAACAAAACCAAAACCCATCCAAATTTAGACACTTAGAAGGACATCACAAAATGCATATGCATTGCATACCCAATACACAGTCTATGCAGTGTCGGGAATTTAAACAAAACTCAGGAAGAATTTTTTCATGGAAAGGGTTGTCAAGCACTAGCTACCCAGGGAGTTGGTGGAATCACCCTGGAGGTGCTCAAGGGATGACTGGATGCAACACTCATTGCCATGCTCTAGTTGACAAGGTGGTGATCAGTCAAAGCTTGGACTTGACAGTCTTGGAGGTCTTTTTCACCTAAGTGGTTCTGTGATTCTATAGTGTCAGCTAATTGCTGAATTATGCGAATTGTAAGAAAGACAAGCAGGATAAACCTGCAGGCAGATGTACAATTGTTGAGACAGGGGTAAATAGCAGCTCAAGGATCTCAAGTGGGGAAAAAAAACCTCAGAAAAGTATAAAGTCTTGTAGGAAAGAAACAGGCTGTCCAGCAGTGATTGGGTCAATAGGTCAAGTCGTCAGGCAATTGTACTGTCAGTGTAGTCAGGACATGTGTCACTGTCAATGGAAGATCTCAGTTCAGCAACATCAAGGATCCATATCAATCAGCTGCAAATGCAAATTCTTCTCCTCCTGACTGATTACTGCCTCACAAGAAAAAAATGCCCTTGGCTGTCTCATTAGGTTAGAGAAAATTTGATTCCTTAGTTCAAATAAGTGACAATATTTTAACTACAAAAGCATCCTAACAGATATAAACTACCTGTACTGATATAGAGAATTCAAACTGATTCAGTGTGTGAAATGAAGAGGTCTGAGACTGGAAATGTGAAGCCAGTGAAGTTCTAGTATTTGCCACAGTTCTCAAAAGTCGATGTGAATATACAACAATATCTTAATTTAATATTGTGAAACAACTACTTCAGTTACAAAATACACAAAAATTTCAAAATTTATCAAAACTTCTTTATCTACAAATAAAATTTGTACTTTATTGTACATACCTGTGCATGTGAAGAACTTGGATTCACCCACACTGAGCTCAACTTTGCTAAGTGAAATTGTTACTTGGAGTAAAGCTGAAAAATATAAAGTGGATTGTAAATTCATTTGGGAAATTATCAGTTTAAATCTTACATTGTCAGGTTTTATATTGTTTTCATTCTATATATACGACCTGTTCTACAAGTATGAAATTTCAACTAAACATTGTTCTGTTTTGAACTAAAGTACATATATATAGAGAGAAAACAATCTAAATAAGGATGTTACATGATGATGACAGCCTTATGTCCCAAACCTGAGGATAAAATTAAAAAAGGAGGGGGAAAAAAAAAAAAGAAAAAGTGATAGAAATATACATGAACATAAACCTAGAAATGCAATGACAAAAAGGTGATTTGTAACACACAGACTGACCAAAGGTAAATCACGTCTGACCAACTCCACCATCTTCTAGGATAAAATTATTAGTTTTGTGCACAAGAGAAGAACAGTGGGTGGCAATTATCTTGAATTTATCAAGGCTTTTGGCATTCCCTCCCACAAAATTATCATATTCAAGTGTATTGGATATAAAAAGCCAGGTTTTGTTAGTGGGGCTGGTTGCAAGGGAGGGAGTTCAGAGGTTGTGCTGTGACAGATACAGGAAATTCTAGCTGGATCATGATGGCCCCACTGCAGGACACAAATGAGAGGGTTGAAGGAGTTTGTAGCACCTCTCAGAGAGCCAAAGAGAGAGACAAGAGGGCCAAAGTGATAAGAGGTGCTCATGGAACAATTGGTAATACTTCAGGACTCTGGTCAATGCATGAACCCATGAGAGAGCAAACACATCCTGAAAGGGCTGTGGATAACCCACAATAGGACAGAGGAAATGAGTCGGCCAGAAGGAGCAGTAGAAGAAAAGAGTGAAAAAAAAGGAATGACAGAAAGAAACCGCTACATCCTCACCCCAGCCTCCTACGCTATCTATCAACCTCACTGAATAGACTGTTACCTGCATGGATGGTGATAGTAAGGGGAGTGAAGGCCAGGAATGGAAAGGAGTGGTATCTGGAGTCTGGGAAAGACGCAGAAAGGTGTTTTCCCTCCAAGTATCTAAATCTCTAGCTTTATTTAATGAGACAAATTTTACTCATGAATTTAACTTTAAAACTTGCTAAAACCCACAACTACTCAGTTCTGTTGATAGTAAGAGTTCAAGAAAAGCTGAGCACAGAAAAAACTATCAGCAAAGTACTATCCATAGACATTAACATGAGAACTATTACAGTTAAGAGAAAAGTGCAATGACATAGATTTGCTATTAACTTCATGTAATTAGCCTAAATAAGCACGAACTAGACAAGATGTGAATTTTTTTGTTCCAATAGTCATATCAAAAGCTACACCAAAAGAGGCAAAGAAAACTGAAGATGGCTTCAGTATCAGTCTGCCAACCTAAATTTAACAGAACTGGGTATTTTCCCCCAAAATTCCCAACAAACAAACAAACAAACAAAGTTTAACAATAAATATCTGTAAATAACAAAACATTTCTTATTAGATTTCCTGAATTGTGAATGCTTTTCCTAAGATTTTCATCACAATTGATTTTTTTTTAGTGAATATTTATATCTTATACCCTGCCCCTGGAAGAAAATAGTTAAGAATAAAAAATATAAAAAGCCACAAGGAACATATCCTGCCTCAGGGAAAGGTGTGCACTCTGTGTGCACTCTGCTAAAATCAAAAATTCTCAGTCTATAAAGATAATCAGGAAGATGACAGAAGTCCAGAAAGGAGCTGAATGAGACTGTAAAAATGTTGACTCTAGTACTAGGGAGGAGGGAGTAGTGGCATTCCCAGTGCAACAGTGAGGAGCATGATGAAGGCTCCTTTAGGATGCACAGAGCCCTGACAGACCAAGAGTCTGCTTGTTCTCATCTCTGGTCTTTACGACCATGGTACCAGAAGCAAAAGCCAAACTTACATGCATAAGAAAGGAAATGAGTTTAACACGAAGTTTCACCTTACGTTGTAATAGGAATCAAGGAGTAATAAATCATCCAGGAGGCTGCTCCAAGCCCCATTTCTTTATTAACCTGTCAGGCAAAGCTTTACTATAGTCTCAAAATCTATGACTGCTGGTGCAAACCAAGGTACTAATAAGTACAGCCATGGAAGAGCTTCAAGCCACTTGAAGAGCTTGGATATTTATTTCACATCCCAGACTCTCTTTTTAGGTCCTATGCTATCATTTTCTGGTATTCTTTTAAAGAGCAGTCTTGTACATTTTCTTCAGAATTTGTATGTTAGCATTTCAGCAGTGTTGCTTCAAAGAAAATTGCATTGCTTAATTCCAATAACTGATGTTGAACTATATAAATGCAATAGATTAGGGAATACATGTCAGGTAGAATGTAAGAGGTAGCATGATGAGAGGTGAAAAAGTAACAGAATATTTGTTCGTCATAAATTAGGAAGTATTTGAGATTGTAACACAGCCTTGGCAATGGGCTCAAATCCAAATAAATTTCTTAGCATGAATGTAACTGTATAAACTCTGTGGAGACATGCTACATCTCTGAAACTAAAAGGAAATATTTTTTCCTTCATATGGTACTTTAATGTTCACAAAATAGAAAAATATAAGACCATCTGTCCCATTTTCTCAGCCTCATCATTTTCTTAGCTCTGCTTGATGTAAATAAAAAAAAAAAATACTGCTTCATGCAACCTAGAAGGAAAAATACTACCCAAGTAGTATCTAGAAATCTCTAATTTTTAGTAGTCAAGCAAATATTCAAGTATGAAACTAAAAGAATACTCACTGGCTAATTATTGAATACAAAATATTGCAAAGAGACAACACATTAAGAAAATTTCATCATACTTCCAAATCTGTTTTAAGAACTACAGACAGTATAAGCTCTGATGAAGCCGGCAGAAATGTACTCAAAACTCAAATTATTACTGTACACAAACTAATGGATTAATTAAAAAGTGGAGTTCTTTGCATCAGGCTGTTGTGAATCTCTCTGAATACACAGGCAAATGCTTATTTTATCAGATCAGTGGAGATACTACAAAAATTTAGTAGAGGTGCTACCTATGTTAAACTAAAACCAGAAATAAATAGTACCTTCTGGGAAAGGTACTTTATCTTCCCATGTTTCCAAGAACATTACCTAACTACCTATTCAGGGAAAAAAAAAAAAAAAAGAAAAAAAAGACAAGATGTAAAAGATTTATTTGAGTAGAAGTCTAGGGAGTGTAATGCTACTGTAGTACAGCTGTTCTGGGAAAAAGTGAATTCATTCGGGGCTTCCCTCACTCTTTGGTACATGTCCAATTTCGGAGCAAAATAAAAGGGCACTACAAGAACTAGGTGAAACAACCAATCCCGTCCCTTTTGATCAGAGTCATTATAAAGGAATTATTATCAGTTGTAATGCACTAAGAGGATTCAGCTGAATTATTCCTTAATGGGTTTAAAAATCACTAAGGAAGATAAGTAAGAACAGTAATGAGAGGTCCATTTGTACTGTTAAATATGGAGACAGATGACTGCATTCATAAGGACTAATATTTAGTAGACTAATTGATTTCAGTCCCATTAGCAGCAGTAGCCTTCGGGTTTCCAAACCAACATCACAAATCTGTGATACGTGTCTGGACAGATGATCACCTGAAAAAGTGAGGTGCCATCAGTGAGAGGTTCCAAAAATTGTAGCAGTAAGTCACTCACACATGTACTTCTACTGTCCCTTAGCAATATATTAAAATACATTCAAAGTATATACTATATACATTTAAATATGCATATAAATATACACTTAAATGTATTAATTACATTTATTTAGTACATTTAAATATATATATAAAAGATATACAAGGTACTAAAAAGGTAAAAGGGGTGATATTTTAATAAAACCTGAAAAAAAATTTGGGTGAAGCTCTGCTTTATATATAATTAAATTGAATTATATGAATAATTCAACTAATAAACCCACCCAACATCTTCTTGATAATTCCATTTCTTAAAAAAAAAAAAATCCCACCCAAGCACTGATAAAACTTGAAAAAAAATTCTTTTGTCCATATTGGAAAGACATTAATAACAAAACATATCATACTCTGTTCTAGTTTCCACAATACAAATTGTGTAAAACATAGTTAAACAGTTTTATACTATATCAATATATCTGAATAACTTTTTAAATTTACTTTTGAACCATTAAACATCACTCAGCTGAGGGATGTTTCTAAATTTTTGGAATGCAGATTCTCTGAAGGGGAATACATGTATCCTGAAGACAAAGCAAGGCATAACTTGGGATCAACATGGAGCTAAGGGAAGTGGTGACAGCTACAGACACTCATTTGGATATCTTTGGCACTGGATTCTAAGGAAAACTAGTAGACTGCAAGATTTAGCTGAGAGGACTGTTTTCTTTGGGAAGGTCCTAATTCTGTTGAGCATCAGTTCTCTGAGGAAAACTACACCCTTGGCTATTGGTGTTCTTTGACTTCATTTAGTAAGCAAGCTTACTTGGGTGATGTGGTTTTGTTTTCAGTAAATGATTTAACTTCTATTTGATGTATGCTTAGAAAACTAGGGTTCATTAGCCTTGAGCATGAAGAAATCGATATGTTTTTAAGAGGTATCAAATTCAATCCCAGAGCAACCACTCACCCACTTAATCTTTCTACCCTTTATTATGCAGAATTCGAAGAATATTATGTTTAAGTGTACTGATGCCCAGATAAAAGTAAATGGGCTGTGAATGAAAATTACACAACCCTTAAAGAAATCGATTGTCTTTTAAAATTCTAATAATTTATAATTTAAATATATTTTGAAACACCATTGAAAAAACACTTGATGGGTTTTGGTTTTTTTTAATACTGTATTTCAGAACCATTTGGACCTCTAAGCTGAAATGAGGAGACATAAATTAGTAAATATACAATTAATTGTTAAGTATCAGACAGTTCAAGAAAATTTTATTTTAGGGGAAATGCTTGAGTTCTTTTTAAAAATCTGAATAGCTTAAACTTCCTCAACTACTAATTCAGCAAAGTAAGAAATACAAATCCAAAAAAAATCACTAAACAAGCCATGAAGTTACATTTCCATTAGCAAAAGTCTGATCAATTTCCGCGACTAATCAGAAAATTTGGAACATTATACCTCTGCCCTGAAGAACTCCATTAAAAAAAACAATTTAAAATAAGGCTGAATTAAAGTCTATTTAAGTTGTTTGACTTGAGAGGTGGAATGATCTAATGAAAACCATGTTTAGAGATATCTCAGGTCACCTAAGGTACTATTGTTTTTTTCACATAAACAAAGAAGACTCCAACACTTCAGACCTTGGAAGAGGGAACAGCATGTGGTCAAATATTACACAACAGATGACCATTACAGATAATGACATTGTTATTAAAATTATTCATTAAATAGCAAACCCACAATGAAATCTTGGGGAAAAAAAAAAATAGGATCGATCTTATATCCAAGTAAACTATCTGTGAGGGAAAAATCATATCATCCTATCCTGAAAAGGAGATGATGTTCTTGTTGAGCTTCAAAAGTCTGTGAGACTCGTAGTATTTAAAACCACCTAATACATTTGTAATCCTTTGGGAACAAAGAGATTGTTAAAGAATAATCCTTTTTCTATGTGTGTGAGAACCTACAGTGACAAATGAATCCAAACAGATTATCCAAATGCAATGCATTTAATGCTTTCTCATTTAAATTTACTTTTTGGGGTTTTTTTCTCCACTTTTAGTGGTTTACTAAGCTACACAAAAATTCCTATTCATCCTTTCCTAATATTCTAATATCCTGTAAACAATGCAACCCTAGGTTTTTTTCTTATAAATAAAGGTATATTAACAAGCCTAATGATATCCTTCTTCCGTTCAATGGCCTTGAATGCTTGTCTGAAAGTTTTGTAAAAACATCTGAAAGACAAACTGCATCCCCAAAGACAATAAACAAAAATTTAAAACCTAAAGAGTTTGGTTATTTTCAAATTTCTGGTGGGATAACTACTAATAAATCATAAAGTATCACTTCTCCATGGTATGAAAGTACTGAGAGATGTTACATTTAAAATTGCTTGGCAGAAAGTTTCATAATAAAGTAGTTCAGTATAAACAAACTTTTCATTTCATCACATTAGCCTTAATTTGGATTTGTCAGTAGAGAATACAGTTCTGATTTAAAGTTCTAAGGTTTTATTTGAATTATTATGGATTCCTTCTTCAATTTCTGTTTTATAGATTACAGAGTGTTTTATTTTTAGTTAGACAAAACAATCTTTGTGTCATCATGAATTAATTTCCTACCTCTGTTGAAGTGTCATTTTTCCCTGATGAGAGGAGCTGGAAGTAACACAAAGTTCCAACTGCATCCTGGGCCAGAATAGATGTTACAGGGGTGAAATGCACAATGAAAGAGCACCAACACAATCCAGTTTTGTGCAACAAATACTAGACCATAATCAGAAAATCTTATCTTAAACATTCTTTTCTATGACACTTGCAGCAGGAAGAGTAAAATGAATAAGCCATTAATATCTGAGCAGAGACAGTAAACAAGTATAAACCAGTCTGCTTGCCACAATTACATTCACAAGACTAATCTCAAACACAAGTTACTCACTACTGTTCCCCCAAAAGTCAAGCAAACTACAGTTCAGAAATTAAAACATAAATATTGTGTTACTGAGATTTTCAGGTAGGTTGATAATGGGAGCTCAGTTCTTCAAAACTAAAAAGATGGGACAATGGTTAAATTTTCATATTTAGATTTACAAGCCCAAACATATTTAGATATTTTAAAGAATACCTAAAGAATATTTATGAATATTTAATATTCTTAGTCATGACTTAGAAGTTTATAAAAATCAAGATTTTTATAGACATAGACAAATGAAAAAAAATCAGTATGATTTATTCACTTAGAATATGTGTAAGTGAAAGGCAGGATGAACACTGGAGGAGTTTAGCTATAAAGTGTCAGGCATGACAGATCTTCAATTCTAACTAAGTTATTCTAGCCAAATTCAGTAGAGCTTCTTATTATGCATGGGAAGAACAGTGAAGTTTCAAATTCATTTATTAACAGAATATTAAGATATTTTAACTGTAGAGGAACATATTGGGGAGTCTTTAGCATGTTTCGGCCTCATACACATACAAATACATATGTGGAGAAGAAATAGTACAGAATAGGATGATCAAAGTACTATAAAATACTACTTATCAAAGATGAACATCGCCTTAACAAAATCTGCTCAGTCTGATTTTTTTTTCCATCAATAAACAGAAAGAAAATTATTTGATGGGCCCATGAATATTAAGGAACATTCTTCCCAAACTGAAAATTACTATGTTGGGAAATTCCTCATTTCATAATATCTCCTACGCACGAGGCACGTGCATTGTGGGTAGGGTGGGTTTTTTTAATATTAAATTTCTTTTCCCAAGGAAAAGGTGATAGGACAAGAGGCAATGGCCTCAAATTGCACCATGTGAGGTTTTGATCAGATATTAACAAAAAATTTTTTTCACTGAAAGGGTTGTTGAGCATAGGAAAACACTGCCCAGGGAAACAGTGGAGTCACCATCCCTGGAGGTATTTAAAAGATGTGGAGATGCAGAGATTAAGGACATGGCTTACTGCCTTTTCCAACCTAAATGCTTCTATGGTGTTTTGGTTTGGGTGGTTTTAGGACTTTTCCAACCTAAATGCTTCTATGGTGTTTTGGTTTGAGTGTTTTATTTCGTTTATTTTTTTCTTTTTTTTTTTTTTTCTTTTAAAATTTAGTTTAAAATGGATTTAATATAATTTCTGAAAGACAAGTGGCAATGTGTACTAACTGAAATACAGGAATCATTTTTTAAACATAGTAAAACACTTTTTTACTCAGTGGTCAAACACTTGAACTGGTTGCCTAGAGAGGCTGTTGATTCTCCATCCTTGGAGACACTAAAAACCTGACTGGGTACGGCCCCGAGCAATCTGTTGCTGACCTTGCTCTGAACAGGGTTTTGGACCAGGAGTTTTCTCCTGCCTTCCTTCCCCCACTGGTCTGTATGTGTCAATGTGATCTTTCGAACATGAAAATCTAACTTGTTTCTCCTTGCTCCACTGAGTAGCCTTTCATTATAAAACAGTAAATCAGACACAGTACAAAGAAAGAAAAAATTACCTAAGGGTCACACTTTGTCAAAACCTGCAAACTTGAAGGAAAAGCCACAAACTGTAGAAATATTTCTGAAAAGAATAACTCATGCCAAAGGAGTGCCTCATATTTCCTCATAATATTCCATTTTGATTTTTTCGAGGAAGAAACCTTTTAAAGCAGCATTTTTTCATTGTTGCTGGGTAATGAGCACAAATTTGATAATGTGCCAAGACACAGTAACTGAACATGGACACCCTCATTGAAAGGTACATACAAGTTCCCTGGGGACCAGCAGCAGAAAACATGATACTGAGGGGGAAAAAAAAAAAAAAAAAAAAAAAAAAAAAATTATTTAAAAAAAAAAAAAAAAAAAAAAAAAAAAAAAAAAAAAAAAAAAAAAGCACCAAGCGAAATCACTGCTGAAATTCTTCCTTCAAAATCAGCTAACAGCCCAAGTGGTCCTTCAAATTGCAGAGGGGTATTGGATTGAGCCAGCAGTCATCTAACTACTTGGCATTTCTAACCTAAATACAAAAAAGCATACTTCTCAAAGTTAAGGCCAAAAAGCCGTGTGCAAAGTTTCTGTTGAGTGCTAAACCTCATTAACCCTCCAAATATAACTAATACAACAATAACTAATAGAAGTAATACAACATAAACGTGTCTTATAGGGAGCCAAGAGCTTGCCCATTCTTGAACAATACATAACCCATTTTCACAAAAATGTCTGCTTCAAGCACATTCTACAAAGGAGATGTGTGATATTTGTTTCTAATGTGATGTATACATCTAGGGATTTGTCTGGGGGAAAAATAAAATGCAGTTGCTAAAAGATAGTCCTGTAATAGAGACAGGGCAAGAAATCACATCATACAATTATGGAATCAACATATCCTGCTTGATTCAAAAACAAGAGATCTTTTCAACAAAAGGTGAATGAATCCTTTTCCCTCAGTTCGCATTATAAAAAATGCTAGAATTAGCCTTAGAGTTCAGAAGTTATTTGATGAGATTAAAAAAAACCCAACCAGAAGTTTCCCAGGTACAGCCATTGCAATTGTATCACAACTGTTGCTAAAAATACAGTAGGTAAAAAATAAGTTAAAGCACAACAATATATGTTAGTCAGCAGAAGAATAAGCAGCATGACATCTTGAATAAAACACACTGACTAATCAATGCCTCTGTAGCTAAAAAGAAAGGATTTTAACCCTGGCTGAAAGAATCATGAAACAAACATGTATTGGCCTTCCTTGCAGGTTTATCTTTTTTCTTGTAAAAAAGATGACACACACAAAAATTACTTGTTTCTGATAAAGGAATTTTCTAGTAAAATTCCTTTTTTTTGGCAAAAAAAATATCCTTTTTTTTTGCCTCAAAAATGCTTGCAGTCTGTTGGGGGTTAGGTTTGTTCCTTCTTTCTCTAAAGAATTTTTTCCCCATAAGTTACCAAGGAGACCAAGTGTTGGATACTTGAGAGTACTTAACCGAAACAAAGAGGTGGACAAAGTTGGAAGGGGGAGATAATGCAGGTAAAAGACAGAGCTTGGGGCAGCTTCGGGCTCTTCTTTTTCTGGCGTTGGGTGTTCGGGGAGAGAGAGAACGGCTGTTGCTGGCTGGAAGAGTTTCACTGTGGCCAAAGGGATCCAGTCCTGGGCAATCTACTATCACCGGTTCGGCCTGAATCCTGAGTTTTCTCTGCCACCTCTGGGAGCTGGGCCGGCCCTGCCTCGCCTTCGGCTTCTTCGGCGCTGCTCCTCTTGCTACAGTGTGACCCTGCACCCCCTGCGCTGCCGGGACATCCTGCCCCTGCCTGCTGGGACACCCTGCCATCCCAGCTACCAGCCCAGGACTTTTCCACTGTTTCAGCTTGGTGCTCTGAGGATCCTGCAGGGACACCGAAACCAAACTGCCCTGGGTTTTGTGAAACAAAGTCCTTAAGGTTCTTGGTACTGTTTTTGTTTGTTATTAATGCTGTAGTTGTTTGGTGGGTTTTTTTTTTTTTGTTTTTGTTTTTGTTTGCTTTGTATTACATACTAGTAAAGAACTGCTATTCCTATTTCCCAAATCTTTGCCTAAGAGCCTCTGATTGTAATTTATAATTGAAAAAGAAAAAATGGGGGGTGGGGGTGTGGGGGGTGGGGTTTGCACTCTCCATCCCAAGGGAAACTGCAGTTGTTTTTTTTTATTACCTGGCAGATACCTGTCTTCCCAAACCAAGACACAATCCCTGTCAGGAGTTGTCTTTAATGGTTCATTCCATTTCTTGGAAGTGCATAATGAAATCAGAATATCGACTCCAACAACAGAAACCCTCACATTTTTAATTGTAGGAATTGACATAGATTGTGGAAATGTGTCCCAAGGATGACTGTTTGACATTGCAAGAAAATGAACTGATGGCTCGAAGAACTATGAATTGTCCCATTCTCAGTAAGCTGTCCTGTTGAGGACAGACATCATAATGGCATGGAGACACAGCTACAAGGACTTCCTGCTGCCAGACATGTACATCTAGGCAATTCATATTTAAGAACCTCCAGAATTTCTTTTGGAAATAGTCACTTTGTCTACATGGTCCTTTTAAAAGGTAGGTAGTTCTTGAGGCATTCCAAATTGGCTGGAATATGAATTTATGGACTCATCTTTTCATCCAGTGAAGTTTACTTTAAGCCATTTTTCTTATTTCCTCTTCCATCACATCCTTGAAAAACTTGAATGTACATTTTGAAATGCAAGTGTCCAGAATCCATTATTACTAATCCAAACTCAAAAAATATTATCAACTTGGGGTGATCCTTAAACCAGAAATATTACCCACTTCAGCTATGTCTTTGAGAAAATTTTGTTTAGAAGAGAGGGGTATGCATAGAATTACCCATTTTGATGCATGCTCTCTCTACTACCTTTATTTTCCTTTACTTTCTGGTTCTGGACTTTACAAATAAAGCAAATAAAAAACAGAGTGCATAACTTAGAAAATCTTATTCAAAAATATGTTGACATATAATTAGTTGTATAAATATATTGTATCTTTCATCAAAACCTTTTAAAAATATTGCCACATTTCTAAGCAATCCAAACCTAGAGTTATTGTTGCATTAATTTTTAATTTTTCATACTTTCAAAAAAACCCCAAACATTAAGTCAGTGATGTGTTTGTTCCTGTTATATTCCCTGCTGAAGATGCATTTCAACAGATTTTAAGAAGTCATAAATTACATAAACAATTCTAAAAATTCCCAAGGACAGGAAGATTTTAAACATTCAATAAAAATGAAAATATTTTAGAAAAATATTCCTTCAGGACCAAATATTACTTTAAATGGGCAAAAACTGAAGAAGTATGGAATTTGGTTGAATATATACCTTTTTAAAGGAAGCTTAGGCATCATTATTATAGAAGTGTGACTGTTGAGGATATCAGAGCCGTTATGGGCAGAATGTGCTTGTGTTTACAGGTGCAAACATCAAAGTCCATTGCAAAGATAAGAGATTTCTATGCACACAACTTCAATAATTAGGAATGCTCCCAATCCACTTTAAGCAAACAGCTTAGCATTGCATGAAGTATGTTTAATTTTTCAAAAACATTTCTAGCTGCTTTAGCATATAGATCAATACATTTAAAAGATAGGTGTATTAAATTATAGAAAAGAAAGGATAATCTATTCACAGAAATTATTCAATTAGCTTACAGGTAACTATTATTATTTAGCACAAAGCCAGTCATTTACATCAACTTCCAGGCTAAAGTTGGGATGGGTTAATTGAGCTATGAAATTTGACATTTTCTTAGTATCTCTGAAAAACTTATATAAAGTCATAGAATTATTCAGGATGGAGGTGACCTCTACATATTATATTAATCAACCTTCAGCTCACAGAAAGAATTACCTCCAAACTGAGATTAGATTCCTTGGTCAAACAAAAAAAAATTCTCTTTCACGTCTGAGTTCGTTTAGAAGCTTACATTAGAAGGTGAAATGATTAGAGATGAAATTCTAAATACTTAAAAACTTTCTCTCATTATTTCAACTGATTTAGAATTTGCTGAAAGTATTTGATCATTAGCTAGAATATGATTCAATTTAGTTATAAATTCATGGCATAAACTAAGTAATTAGAAAAATATATGACATAAAAAGATATTTTTAATTTATTTCTAATTTATTTGAATTTCTTTTGAATACTTTTAAAAGAAAAATAATTATTTGTGATGACATCTGGGCAGGTACTTTGAATGAATTCTTCTTCAACCTTCAAAACTGTAGCTCTGTGTCAAATTTTGGGTTCCTTAATTCGAGAGTTGGAATCTGGAGGAGCCCAGCAAATGGCTAGGATCTTAGAGAAAATGTCTCATGAAAAAAATTATGTCAGAAACCGGCTTAGTTATTCTGGAAAATAGAAGGCAAAGTATCAAGCTATTAACTGCCTACAACATATTTACACCGAGTTAAAAGGATTTCAGAGTCAAACTCTTCTCAGTATGAAAGCTGTTGGACAACTCAAGGCCATGATCCAGTGGAATATTTGCAACATTCTTACTGTAAAGAGGAGACTGGAAGACATGAGCCCCAAAGATGCTCTCAAATCAAGATCATATAATCTTTTGGTTCTAAGAGGAAACATCATGAACATTAGGGGACAGGAAAATAAATTACCTGTACCCTATCACAGTAAGGAATGGGCACAAACAATCCAGTTAATAATCTGAAGAGACAATAGCTCAGAGAAGACCGCTCATAAGACATAGAAACAAGAAAGAACTGATTTAACAAGTTAATAAAATTTGAATTATATCTGACAGAATAGGAAGAGTCTATCACATCCAAATACACAAAAAGCTAAGCCACAACTGTTGTGTGCAGTTCATAGCTAAGAAAAAAAACAATAGTGGTTTTACTTAATGCTGACAGTCTTTTTCCTCTTCGTATAACAGAAAGTTAAATATTAGTAATGTACCATAAATAGAGGTAGTGTCTGTATAACACAGTTCACCAAAAGGTGAATAAAATCCTAACATCATGTAATTAAAACAACAGATGGAACACTACTCATCAGAGTACCCTCACTGACTGACCTCACTGAGGATAGCCCTAGCCAAGGAGGAGAACATTTAAAAGATACTTTTCCTATAACACTATTGTGAAAAAAGGCCACATCTTTAGCTGATGCAAATAAGTATTTTAACATTAATGAGAAACTTCTTTGGCAATTACATACTAAATATTTAAAATGCAAAGAAGATTGAATTTCTAATTATATTGTTTCCCTGTTGTCATAAAACTTAGCAGCTGGAGTGCAAACCACATGATAAAGCTTTTGATCTTTGGATAAATGTCACAATCATTTCTTACCCATTAAGTACTTCATTACATCAAAGAAAAGTTTAATTTTACATATGAAGTTTTTCTTGCATATATGCTATGATCTTTCAAGATCTATGGAATCAAAAAAGGAACCACCAGATTTAAGAGTATGATCTGACACTGAAACTTCATGTTGGAAAATACAAATCCTACTGTTAAGTACCCATTCCTGTAATGTTCAAAGCCTAAAAATAAACTAACTACCAAATAATTTAAAAGTTACTTTAATCTAACAAAAGTGGTTATTCATTATTCCTCATAATTTTCTGGAAAATTACATTCTAGACGTCTGAAAATTATATTCAAGAAAACTGTGTGTGTTTGGATATGAAACATGTATGTTTTTAAATACTGAATCACATTTGAATGTTTATTTAGAGATTCAGTATATTTAAAATACAGGATATGGACAAGTTCTAAAAATTCAGTAGATCTGCTAGAAGATGGACCTTAACTTTAGTTAATGGAAACAATGGAAGCAATTGGAAGCAATATACATGCCTAATAAATTGCTTCATCAACTTTTTTAGCTATTCAAGCATTATTACCACCTTTAAAATCAGCAATTAACTATGATAATACTTCATTTAGGAAAATGCAACAGCTATCCACAAAACAGAAACAAAACATAAATGCAATGGGTTGCCACATTTTGCCACTGTTTAACTGAACCTTCACTAGATATTTCACTGAAAGTACTCAACATGAAGTTTGTTTACTTATCAATACTAAGTAAAATTTGGTAGAATTCTTCCCTATATCTTAAGCAAGATTTCTGCTGATCTGCTTATCTGCCTCTGATCCATGCAGATAAGATATCAGTAGAAAAACTGGGAACTGATAAATGGTTAAAGAGCTGCTGTGATATCTCAGAATCACAGAATGGCCTGTGCTGGAAGGTGCCATAAAGATCACCCAGTTCCAACTCCCCTGCCATGGGCAGGGACACCTTCCACAGGCAGGGACACCTTCCACTAGAGCAGGTTGCTCAGAGCCCCATCCAACTTGGCCTTGATATATGTTCTGGAACTATCATCTTGATTCTTGTCCTATGATTAAGTGACTCTTCATGGGTTCTAATTTTAACAGCATTAATTATATTATGTGGGAATACTCATACCAGTTTAGATATTGAATTGCACACAGATAAAATTGCTATCAGAAAAAAGCCAATCATTTATGTGGCTTAATAAATGGCTGACTTGGCCCCAGTTGTGAAAATGTTACTTGCAATTATTAAAATACAGTTTTCAATGCTCCCAATGCCTTTCATCAAAGAATCCAGAAGTTGTGCTGGAAATTACATAAACCATGGACATGATAGGCCTTGAAGAATATGTAGAATCAAGACAATTTAAAGCTTCTCAAATACTACATTTTCAGTTTAGTTCTGGTTAAAAAGAGCAACCCAATGGAAAACCTTTTAGCTTTTGTTTCAAATATCTTCACTGGAGAAATTTACTTGAGACAACATAAATTTTTGCAAAGTTTTATGCAAATTTTGTGGAAAGGAGCCGAAACTTCGAAACTTAAATATTAAAATAGGCAAAGAATTGACAATATTATCACTAGTTATTAGAAGTATTATAGATCATGAAAAAAACACTTAAAAATCTAGTTATTCTGCTTGAAAGGAACTACCTATTGAGGTATTACAGAAAAATTAAAATATTGCTGAAAGCATTTGCTTTCACTTGTGGAAAAAAAGTGAGAACAGCCTCATGAGACGTGTCTGGATTATAAATGAAGTCTCTGGCATAAATATTCTTTCTGTTTCAAAAAATTAAAAGTTCAAGGAAATGCTTATAAAAAAGTGACACTGCCAGAGATCATAGGAAATCAGGCTGGCTTTTCAAGCTCTTTTTTTTAACCCTTAAGCTCTTTGATCTTTGAATGCTATTGTGTGGGTACTAGCAAGTTCCCATCTTTAATTATCTTGATTTAGGAAACTAATTTTCTCTCAAAGGATTCCTTTGAAAAGCCTTCTAATTGAGAACCAACAGGATTGCAATTAATATGAAATTAGTCAGAAAATATATAAGCAATGTAATCTACCAGACAATCCTAAGTTTTTAAAAATCAATCCTTTCATGACACTATAAACATATTTATTAAGGCTGCCATAATCACCCTGATTAAATATTTTATGGGTCAAGTCACAGCAAGCTTAAAGATTATTAGTACTTTCTGTATGTAAACACAAGTAAACTCTAAATTTCAGACTAAAACTCATACAACAGGTCAGGTCAGAAGTCTGACTAACCACCATTGCAGAAGTCGGGAAAAAAAATGCAAGGAAACCACACAGGTTTGCATTACTTTTTTGATTTTTTTCTTCCACTCCAAGTGCTGGCACTTTGGCACTCAAAGGTCTGTTTGAAGCATTCCCTTCTAACGTCTCCTGTAACATCATAGAATCATGGAATGGCCTGTGTTGGAAGGGACCTCAAAGATCGTCTTGGTCCAAGCCCCTGCCATGGGTAGGGACACCTTCCACTAGACCAGGTTGCTCAGAGCTCCATCCAACATGGCCTTGAACACCTCCAGGGATGGGGCAGCCACACTTTTTTGGGCAACCTGTGCCAGGGCCTCACCATGCCCACAGTCAAGTATTTCTTCCTACTATCTAATCTAAACCTCCTCTTTGTTAGTTTGAAGTCATTCCCCTTGTCCTGTCACTCCAGGTACTTGTAAATAGTCTCTCTCCATCTTTCCTGTGTGCTCCCTTCAGGCACTGGAAGACTGCAATTACATGACCTCAAAGCCTTCTCTTTTCCAGCCTGAGCAACCCTAATTCTCTCAGCCTTTCCTCACAGCTGAGCTGCTCCAGCCCTCTGATCACCTTGGTGCCTCCTCTGGCCTGGCTCCAGCAGATCCCTGTCCTTGCCGTGGTGGGAGCCCAGAGCTGGATGCAGCCCTGCAGGTGGGGTCTCAGCAGAGTGGGGCAGAGGGGCAGAATCCCCTCCCTTGAAATGTTGGCTGCACTTCTCTGGAGCCCAGGACATGGTTGCAGAATCTTCAGTATCATCTAAGTCTCTAAGATACCTGGCTTCATCAACAGCTTCTGACAGCTAATTACATTATTTAAGTTTATTTGTCCAGAGAGGAAGTCAGGTTCTTTGGAAGGTGTCAGATTCTTTCACAGTGCATTTCTTTGTTCTCCTATTCTGACTGTAACCATATGTATACTGATTTCTTAGTCCCTTCCTCCATTATCTTCATTATTCTATTTTATATAATTCTACAATCAGTCTTTTCTCTCTGCTCAGTCAAATTATTATAATTCATTAGGGCCTGCCAACTTACCATTAGGCAGAACTTTAGGAGGTAAAATTCCCAGGCATGCTTGATAACTGCACTTTTGAAGATGATATCTCATAGCTAACTGTGATTTTTTTCCCTACTCAATGTCACCTCGTAGTAGACACGAAATAAAAATAATATGTATTTGCTATAAAGAAACAGATTTCCCTGTAATTACAGAATTAATAGAAATAGGAATTGTATTTCTACTTCCACTAAAAGTGTCCAAATTCAATCTGTACTGAATAATGCTGTGCTGATCACTGAATAGAATTGTGCACAAATATTCATTTAATTTCTCACATATGGTTATGTAACATTAAAAAAAAAAAACAAAAACAAACAAAACAAACAAAAAAACCTTAATCTTCATCTCTAGAGTTTTTGGAATTATAGTTCCCCAAGGATGCACCTCATGTGTTCATACTCAGACTACCCAATATTGTTAGTTTCTCAGAATTTTTTCCATGTTACTAGAAAACACAGTAAGTTACGATATTTTGAATAGAAAACCCACTGGGAAATGTGTTACCTTTGAAGTTCTGTTCTTTAAATTTCAAAACAACCAATGATTCATGACTGTTTTGTTCCTAAGAGACACATCCTATTAGAAACCATATGAAAAATTAGAACAAATCATGTGATGATAACCAAATATATATAACTTCAAAATTTACATATATATGGATAACATCCTGTAGACTACCTAGGGCTTTATAATATAAATATATTATTTTTGTTTTTATTCCAGCACTGACTTCAAACTGCTTCCTTTATCTGCAATTACTCATGTAAATATCTCTAACAATACCTCTCAATAGTACTGTCCTCCTCTTTCCCTGAACAGTGGACCCTACATTATTGCAGTAGAAGGAGCACCACACAGCAAGACCTATGATTTCAGTGGTGGTGATAGGGAATGCTGAATTAAATCAATTATGAAAAATTTTCAGGCTACACATTACAAGTTGCCTCCACATGAACAGAAATTTGTCTTTGATTTAAGCCTTAATAGAACTTAATCTAATTCACATATTCCATCACAGTCAGTTCCACTTCTTCTTCCTATGATTCTACTGAATTATTTTTTTTTATTTAGAAAAAATAGCCCTCTAAGGAAATCTAGAATAAAACGAGATATGAGATTTTTAAAGGATTTTCTATACCATCTAAAATTATCAATGTGAAGGACTCATTGATGGGAAAAATAAATCAAAATCAAAGGTGGATTAGTGACAAATCATAAGGCAACAGCTCATTTTTCACAGAAATTACCCACTACCTCCCCAGTACCTAAGCCTCTAACATATTATCCTATGCTTTTCTCACATCCCTTAACTAAACTCCCTCTTTTTAGAAAGGTAACCGTCCTGGTGCATATTTCCAAGAAATCCAACCGTCTCTCTCTGATTTTTCATATGACCTGGAAGTGTTCAAGGCCAGATTGGATGGGGCTCTGATCAGCCTGGTCTAGTGAAAGGTGTCCCTGCCAACGGCAGGGAGCTGGAATGAGATGTAACTACTAGGTCCATTCCAGCCCAGGCTATTTTATGAGTCTCGTTTTAGTGTCAGTTCTGACTGAAATTTGCAATGGAATTCTATACTTATTATGAAAAATAACAGAAAAAAAGTAGTTGAATGAGCCTCATTTTCTAGGCATGCAATTTCATGCAGTTCAATTATATCTAAACAGTTTTTTCAGCCACTTTGTTGGGGGTTGGGTTTGTTCCTTCTTTCTCTGGGGAATTTTTTCCCCACGGGTTGCCAAGGGGACCGGGTGTTGGATACTTGAGAGTGCTTGGCTGAAACAAGGAGGTGGACAAAAGGTGGAGGGGGGAGATGACGCAGGTAGAGGACAGGGCTTGAGGCAGCTGCGTGCTTTTCTTTTTCCGGCGTTCGGGAAACGCGTGTCGGCCGCTCCTCGAGGATCTCAGCCGCCGCAAAGCACGCCGAGCAGAAGCTGGGCCGCTTTTCTGCCTCGCCTTCGAGCTTCTTCGGCGCTGCTCCTCTTGCTGCAGCGTGACCCTGCACTCCCCGCGCTGCCGGGACATCCTGCCCCTGCCTGCCGGGACACCCTGCCATCCCAGCTACCAGCCCGGGACTTTTCCACTGTTCCAGCTTGGTGCTCTGAGGATCCTGCAGGGACACCGAAACCAAACTGCCCTGGGTTTTGTGAAACAAAGCCCTCAAGGTTCTTGGTACTGTTGTCGTTTGTCATTAATGCTGTAGTTGTTTGGTGGGGGGGGAGTTTTTTTTGTGTTTGTTTGCTTTGTAATACATACTAGTAAAGAACTGCTATTCCTATTTCCCAAATCTTTGCCAAAGAGCCTCTGATTGTAATTTTACCTAGCAGATACCTGTCTTCCTAAACCAAGACAGATTTTGGCGCCCAAGTGTGGGGCTTGAGGGCACTGAGAAAAGAAAAGGGAAGAGAAATAGCAGTTCTTAACTAACCTAGTACTTTCTTTTGTGTGCGTTGGATATAAAAACCTCATTAGGCTGCATCATGTGGTCTAACTTAGCCTGGTTTGGGTGGCATGTGGTTGTGGCTGTATTCCTTCCATTTGCAGGCCCTTATCTAAACATGGGCCCTATAACTAAGGCTACTGTGACTGTCATCCAGTTTATTTTATGGCTTAATAAGGTGAAGAACTCATGGATTTTTAATTTCCTCTGGAAGGCAGGCACATGGATTCAGGGCTATCGTACACTAACTGTGTGTTTTTGGAGTTACTTTAACAATGGTACCTACTGTGAGGAAATTACACCGGGGGAAGTTTCTTTTTCCCAACCCTTTACCCATCTCTTTGGGCCTGCCCCACCAGTTTTTGAAGGGTTTAAATCCTCTCTGAATGCTAATGATATCATACAATGGCTGGTGCTGCTAATAGGCATATTCTATTTAGCATTCAGAGATAAGGGAAGATTGACCTGGATAACCACCCTGATACCTACCCCACAGAACAGGGATGATACCCCAGAGCCTGACTCTGCCCCACAGCCTGCCTCAGAAAGGACCCACCCGGATTGGGTTGATGTTCTGGTAAAAGAGATAGGCCAAATGCTGAAAGAGTACATTTCCCCAGGTCATGACAAACCCTCCCCCTGCCCCGAAAAGGCAGAGACTGATGGTGCAGCAGTGGAACCCACAGACGTTACAACTGTCCAGGTTCCAGCTGAACCACAAGGGCAGCCACAGCCAGCAGCAGTCGCCCCTGTGGAAACAAGGAAGTGTAAAGTGAAATCGTCAAATCCTGGTATTAAAGATAAAAAAGGAGGGTCCTCACAGTCCACAGAAGAGCCACAGGTTGAGATCATCACTGAGTCCCTGACGTATGAAAGTCTACGTAATCTGCAAAAAGATATTGCACGACGAGGACGTGAGGCTTATACAGCCTGGCTACTTCGAGTCTGGGACCTTATGGGTACAGGTGTGCAACTGGATAGTGCTGAAGCAAGGAATTTGGAACCCTTGACCCAGGACTCAGGTATAAATCAGATATTTGTAAGAGAGCAAAGGCCCCTTCCCCTTTGGGAACGACTTCTAATGAGTGTGAGAGAGAGATTTGTCCACAGAGACAGAATGCAAGAGCACAACAATAGAATGCGATGGAAGACCCTTGAAGAAGGAATCCAACAGTTGAGAGAAGTGGCAGTATTGGAAGTACTTTTTGGGAGGACCGGACAGCATGATAATGACCCCGACAAGGTTAAATGCACAGAGCACATGTTGTGGAATCTGGCAACTCATGGACCATCCCAATACGCCACATTCATCGCAACAATTAATGCCGAGGATAACCGAGTGACAGTGGGTTCTGTTGCAAACAAGCTCAGAAATTATGAAAGTATGATCAGTGGCCCAATGCAGGCTCATGTCTCTGCGGTGGTGAAGGAACTCAAAGAGGAGATGAGGGAAATAAGAGAGGAGATGAGAAGGAAGAGTTCCCATGTAGCACCGGTGCGAGTCACAGGCCCCAGAATCAGAGCCCAACATTCCCCAGCGAGAGAGAGAGGGTACACCTCTCGAGCTGACCTGTGGTTTTATCTGCGGGACCATGGGGAGGACATGGGAGCGTGGCATGGGAAACCTACTTCTGTCCTGGCAGCACGGGTACGTGAGCTCAAGGAGAGAAACGCTAACAGAGGGAGTTCCACTAGAATGAAGGTAGCCTCAGCCTCCCATGAGCAAGCTGCCAGGTATTACGGAGGTGGGAATGCTGTGTCAGATTCCCTCGAAGGAACCTCTACCATGTATGTCCAAGAAGGGAATAATAACCAGTGCTAGAGGGGCCCTGCCTCTAGCCAGGAAGAGGCACGGGAAAATCGGGTTTTTTGGACTGTGTGGATTCGATGGCCTGGCACATCAGAGCCACAAAAATATGAAGCTTTAGTAGATACTGGGTCGCAGTGTACTCTAATGCCATCAGGACATGTGGGGGCAGAACCGATTTCCATTGCCGGGGTGACGGGGGGATCACAGGAATTGACTCTGGTTGAAGCCGAGGTGAGCCTGACCGGGAAGGAGTGGCAGAAACTTCCGATTGTGACCGGCCCAGAGGCTCCATGTATTCTGGGCATAGACTTCCTCAGGAATGGATATTATAAAGACCCTAAAGGACTCAGATGGGCTTTTGGAATAGCTGCTGTGGAGACAGAGAACATTAAGCAGTTGAACACCTTGCCGGGACTATCAGAGAACCCATCTGCAGTGGGACTCCTGAAGGTAGAAGAACAACAAGTACCTGTTGCCACCTCGACAGTGCACCGTCGGCAGTATCGGACAAATCGGGACGCCGTGATCCCCATTCACAAGATGATCCGTGAGCTGGAGAGCCAAAAGGTGGTCAGCAAAACCCACTCACCCTTCAACAGCCCCATCTGGCCTGTGCGCAAGTCTGATGGAGAATGGAGACTGACTGTGGACTATCGTGCATTGAATGAAGTGACTCCACCGTTGAGCGCTGCTGTGCCGGACATGCTAGAACTTCAGTACGAGCTGGAGTCCAAGGCAGCGAGGTGGTATGCCACTATTGACATTGCCAATGCATTTTTCTCCATTCCTCTGGCTGCAGAATGCAGGCCTCAGTTTGCTTTCACCTGGAGGGGCGTGCAGTACACCTGGAACCGGCTGCCCCAGGGGTGGAAACACAGCCCCACCATCTGCCATGGGCTGATCCAGGCTGCACTGGAGAAGGGTGAGGCTCCAGAACATCTACAGTACATCGATGACATCATTGTGTGGGGAAAGACTGCAGCTGAAGTATTCGAGAAAGGAGAGAGGATCATCCAGATTTTGCTGAAAGCCGGGTTTGCCATCAAGAAGAGCAAAGTCAAAAGACCTGCCAGAGAGATCCAGTTCCTGGGAGTAAAGTGGCAAGATGGACGGTGGCAGATCCCCACTGAGGTCATTGATAAGATCACAGCAATGTCTCCACCGACCAGCAAAAAGGAAACACAAGCTTTCCTAGGAGCCATAGGTGTTTAAAGGATGCACATTCCTGAGTACAGTCAGATCGTGAGCCCTCTCTACCTGGTTACCCGCAAGAAGAACAATTTCCACTGGGGCCCTGAACAGCAACAAGCCTTTGCCCAGATCAAGCAGGAGATTGCTCATGCAGTAGCCCTTGGCCCAGTCAGGACGGGACCAGATGTGAAGAATGTGCTTTATTCGGCAGCCGGGAACAACGGTTTGTCCTGGAGCCTTTGGCAGAAGGTGCCAGGGGAGACCCGAGGCCGACCACTGGGATTCTGGAGTCGAAGTTACAGAGGATCTGAAGCCAACTACACTCCCACAGAGAAGGAGATCTTGGCCGCCTATGAAGGAGTTCAAGCCGCCTCAGAAGTGATTGGCACAGAAGCACAACTCCTCTTGGCACCCCGACTACCAGTGCTGGGGTGGATGTTTAAAGGAAAGGCTCCCTCCACGCACCATGCCACTGATGCCACATGGAGCAAATGGACTGCCCTCATCACACAGCATGCCCATATTGGAAACCCAAATCGCCCTGGGATTTTGGAGATAATTACAAACTGGCCGGAAAGAGAAAACTTCAGTCTCACGGACGAAGAGGAGCAGGAACAAGTGACACGGGCTGAAGAAGCTCCTCCGTACAACCAACTGCCAGCAGAAGAAACACACTACACTCTTTTCACTGACGGTTCCTGTCGCATCGTGGGAATGAACCGTAAGTGGAAAGCAGCCGTATGGAGCCCCACACGACAGGTTGCAGAAGCCACTGAAGGAGAAGGGGGATCAAGTCAGCTTGCTGAACTCAAAGCTGTTCAATTAGCCCTTGACATTGCTGAAAGAGAGACGTGGCCAAAGCTCTACCTCTACACTGATTCGTGGATGGTAGCCAATGCTCTGTGGGGCTGGCTGGAAAGTTGGAAAAAGGCCAACTGGCAGCGTAGAGGAAAACCAATCTGGGCTGCAGATGAATGGAAGGACGTTGCCACTCGTGTAGAGAAGCTGCCTGTGAAAGTCCGCCATGTAGACGCCCATGTTCCCAAGAGTCGGGCTAATGAGGAACACCAAAACAACAAGCAGGTAGATCAGGCTGCCAAGATAGAAGTGTCAAAGATAGATTTAGATTGGCAACACAAGGGAGAGTTGTTCCTAGCCCGATGGGCCCATGATGCCTCGGGTCATCAGGGCAGAGATGCCACCTATAAGTGGGCCCAAGACCGAGGGGTGGATTTAACCATGGACAGTATTTCTCAAGTTATCCATGACTGTGAGACATGTGCTGCAATCAAGCAAGCCAAGCGGGTGAAGCCCTTATGGTATGGTGGGCGGTGGTCCAAATATAAATATGGGGAAGCCTGGCAGATTGACTACATCACCCTTCCCCAAACCCGCCAGGGCAAGCGTTATGTGCTAACCATAGTGGAAGCCACCACTGGATGGTTGGAGACCTACCCTGTGCCTCATGCTACTGCCCGGAACACCATCCTGGGCCTGGAAAAACAAGTCCTGTGGCGACATGGCACCCCTGAGAGAATCGAGTCGGACAATGGGACTCATTTCAAGAATAGTCTTATAAGCACCTGGGCTAGAGAACATGGCATTGAGTGGGTGTACCATATTCCTTATCATGCACCAGCGGCCGGGAAAGTTGAACGGTGCAATGGCCTGCTTAAAACTACCTTGAAAGCACTGGGTGGGGGAACCTTTAAGAATTGGGATACTAATTTAGCAAAGGCCACCTGGTTGGTGAACACTCGAGGTTCCACCAACCGAGCAGGTCCTGCCCAATCTGAGCCCTTGCAAAAGACAGACGGAGATAAGGTTCCAGTGGTACACATGAGAGGTATGCTGGGAAAAACTGTTTGGATTAATCCTGCCTCCAGCAAAGACAATCCCATCCGTGGAGTTGTCTTCGCTCAGGGACCAGGTTGCACCTGGTGGGTGATGCAAAAGGATGGAGAGACCCGATGCATACCTCAAGGGGACCTTGTTTTGGGGTGAACTACCCATGACAATGTGGCTGCATCCATATTTGCATATATATATATGTATTTTTAATAGTTAAAACTCAATGTAATATGTTTGTATGGGAAAAAAATTCGGGGTGGATAATGTTGGGGGTTGGGTTTGTTCCTTCTTTCTCTGGGGAATTTTTTCCCCACGGGTTGCCAAGGGGACCGGGTGTTGGATACTTGAGAGTGCTTGGCTGAAACAAGGAGGTGGACAAAAGGTGGAGGGGGGAGGTGACGCAGGTAGAGGACAGGGCTTGAGGCAGCTGCATGCTTTTCTTTTTCCGGCGTTCGGGAAACGCGTGTCGGCCGCTCCTCGAGGATCTCAGCCGCCGCAAAGCACGCCGAGCAGAAGTTGGGCCGCTTTTCTGCCTCGCCTTCGAGCTTCTTCGGCGCTGCTCCTCTTGCTGCAGCGTGACCCTGCACTCCCTGCGCTGCCGGGACATCCTGCCCCTGCCTGCCGGGACACCCTGCCATCCCAGCTACCAGCCCGGGACTTTTCCACTGTTCCAGCTTGGTGCTCTGAGGATCCTGCAGGGACACCGAAACCAAACTGCCCTGGGTTTTGTGAAACAAAGCGCTCAAGGTTCTTGGTACTGTTGTCGTTTGTCATTAATGCTGTAGTTGTTTGGTGGGGGGGGAGTTTTTTTTGTGTTTGTTTGCTTTGTATTACATACTAGTAAAGAACTGCTATTCCTATTTCCCAAATCTTTGCCAAAGAGCCTCTGATTGTAATTTTACCTAGCAGATACCTGTCTTCCTAAACCAAGACACACTTAAAATATAAAGACATATCAGTGGCAAAGAAACCTCTCAAAATAATTGCTATAGCAATACATAAATTATTACTATTATCAATTCTGCCCTCATGAGACCCTACCTATCTTGGAGTACTGCATTCAGGTCTGAGGTCCTTAGTGCATGACAAATGTGGCAGTGTAGGTATGGGTAAGAAACCAAAAATAATTCAATATATACTCAAGACTGAGAAGGAAGAAAGCATCATATCTATGTTCCTTTTGAAATAGTAGGATGAACCCACACCCTGCAGGAATTGAATTCCTCCTGGCAAAGACCTGGAGATGCTGTTGACTTCATAGACACTCACCTCCCCTTCCTGAGTACAGGATTTGTGAGCCTTAGCACCTAGGAAGAAAACTATTAAAAGGGATTAACACCAGGAAGATTTTTTAAATAATAACTTTGAGGGCTTCCTTCTATTCAAAAAACCTAATAGGCAGTTTAAATTCAGTGGGACTAATAATAAATTCCCAGAGTCATTTATATGTTATGCTCTCTTTTTCCCATAACAAAATTTTTTTTGGGAAAATTTTGTCTCAGCACTCCAAGGGATTTGAATTTGTACCACTCATTTTTAAGGATAGGATCTCTACCTGAAAGCTACAGGACAATTTGCGGTGGAATGCTCTCAGTCTCTCCCCTGAGGATATTTGCTTTGCATAAATACTTAAGAACATACTGAACAGGAACTAGAACCTAGGTATTCTCTCTTTTACATGAGCATTTTAGCACATTGCACAGCCATTCTCAGCTTCAGGCTGAAATTTATAGGCAGAATTCATAGCAGTTACATATATGGTTACTTTGGTCATATATGATACAACATTCCTTTACAACTTTAGGAAAATGTACTGTTTTATTTTTCCTTCTGAATATTTTCATCTACTAAAGGGAAGAAATACAACAGGATTTTACAAAAATCTTCATTAAAATCAGTATCCTAGCATACCTTCTATATAATTCTTGGGAACGAAATAGGTGAGGCAGGATTCTTGATAGGGGAATGAATTATTTCTTTATGGAATAGAAATAGCAATAGCTTTGTTGTATAATTTGGTAAGGGTTGAACCTTTCCATGCAGCAGCAAACTGTGCATATTTCTTTCACTGATATAATTAGTATTTTGTCTTACTTGTTTTATGGAACTCTATTTTATGAGGCCAGTGGCCAGACATTTTATTGCTCTCTGATTAGCCCTGAGATCAATGCTGTGTGTTTTCCTACAACAGCTCTTTCTGAGCACATCCCTCTGACAAGAGGAGGGGAACAAATTCCCATCGCATGCTGTGAGGAAAATCAATGAAAGCAGCTGTAGGACCTGAGGGTTAGATGACCCAACAAAGCTTCCCAAAAATATAGCGAAATTAGAGACATGCTCTGAGACAGAAAAAAAAGGAAAAAAACAACAAAAAAACCAGCAACAAAAAAACAAAACAAAAAAAAAAAAACCCTAAACAAAACAAAGAAAACCCCCCCACACACACACAAAAAAAAATCCAAACCAATTTAAACTAGAATATTTGCAGACAAAAATCTAACTCACTTTCTCCTTTTTAGATAATTTCTATCACCTGAGATAGCAAAATAGATGAATTATTAAAAAAATAGTTATAATTTTATAAAATATTTGGATCACTTAGTTAAGCAAAACAAAATCTGAAGACCACAATTATCTAATCTATACATTACTGTCGTGCTATATAAACATTGTGGGTATCATCCACTACATTTAAATTACTTATTTTAGACAGCATCCCACATGAGATGTTGACCGCAGAAGGAATAAATACTTTTGGAGACAACACTAAATTGTAACTTAAAACAGGATAAATGCTAAATGCTAAATAGCACTAGCTGATTCACAACCTCCAAGTGCCCTTGCCATTTTTTATATTTTTTTAAATTTGTTGTAAAAGGAACCTAACATGAATAGGCTAATACCTCCTCAGAAACACTATATCAAGACACTTCATATGCACATGCAATGTCTATATATTTCATATATGGGGGGGGGGGTGTATTTGACTGGATATATCAATTATACATTGATAATAGACATTTATTTGATACATATTTCTGAAATAACTTGAAAGGTTTGAATTTATGGAAATGCTGAATATCTAACATTTGAAAATGTTTCTGTACATTTTGATGAAACATGTAAACTCCTTGGTTGTATTAGAAAATTAAGTTTCATTCACTACTGAATATATTAGGAATAAATAATATTTCTATATGTGCCCATATTCATGTTTCTCTGGCTTTGGCATTTTAATTTCTCACGCATTGCATGTTGCCTGGCTACCTCCCTTACCATTTTTATTTAATACAGTCCTCTTTACTAAAATTACTTTGGCCTAATCCTTAGCTTTTGGCACATGTTCATGGGTAGGGACCAGAAAAATCTAGAATATTTTTGCTACATACTAAGTCATACCTTTATATGTAACATAGTGCTGAGTTCCTCACATATACTCTGCTACAAAGTTTACAAAAAGGGTAAGATTTAGCAGCTTAAGCAATAGAGACCCATACTTGGAATATTAAAACCCCCATTCAATCTAGTCAAAGGAAAAAGACAGATTCTTGTCGTGTATAAAGCCAGAAAGCCCAGGAGTTCAATATGACTCATGAAAACTAAAACTTTAGATACAATAACATAAAACTGTTTTCTTAAGTATAAAGAAGATTCTCACCAGTTTTTAAGCATACTTCAATGAATATTTATTTTGCCTACTGAACTAAGAGACTAACAAATGATCTCTAGTTTTACTTAGCTGACCTAATCCATTATGAAAAACCATGGGTTTTTTTTCTTTGCAGCTCATTGCCAGAGGAAATACAGTTGAGCTGAATGTTTCTTTTCACAATTTGGATACTTCATGTGTTAACTGTTGACATTGGTACTTGTTCATATGTATGTATAGATAAACAGATATATACACACACACTCTTTTAAATTATTGTATTTTCCATGAATAATGTGACTTATAGCAATGACTGGGAGCTAAACTTCAGCTTCACTGCTGACTTAATAGAAAACTGATTCAAGGAAGGCATAATGGAAAATAGTTTCATAAATGTCTTATTGTTGGTTGCAGATGCTAAAATACAGACAATCTGAGTTTAGAAATTAAGGAGAGGGAGACTAAGAGAAGGGAATACAGGGAAGTACAAAACCCTGAAGATGTTTTTGTGTCAAATATATGAACAGGTTTACATGTGAAACTGTCCCTGAAACATATTTAGCAAGAAAAAATAAAGCCTGTGAGAGAGAGGTAGAAAAAAGCATTCCTTGCCTAAGTCAGAGAACACAGAGTTACCATTTAATACCCATAAGCTGCTCCTTCTGAGACTCTACAGGGAGTTTGAGTTCTGCACAAGTAAGTCAGTGTTAACACAGCTAACACACAGCATGTGATGCTCCTGTGAGTAGAAAATGCATCTTCCACCCTCTTCTCTACCCTACAGAAGTCATTCAACTGGAAAATCCCTCCAGTATTATCAAATCAGCTTGAAGAATCTATTCCACACAAAGTACCCCATGAAAAAACTGAATATTAATTGATCCAGCATATAAATACAATTACTTTAGAGTTCAATTATAAACCCATCTTGAAATTATTTATTTAAACTAAGCATAATGAAACAAAAAATGTGTAAACATAAATAATTCCAAGCTAGTTTAATTGGAGGTATCATGTGAAGGAAAGATGCAGTCTTTGATATCAAACAAACAACTTATTACTTCCAGATTATTGTGGTAAAATATAGCTAAGAATAAATTAATTTCCTTGAATCCTAATTTTATACAAAAGTAGTTTACAAAAGTGACTGCATCGTTTTATTGCATATTTAATCTTCTGAAAAATCCATAATAAAATAAAACAGCTAGTTTTCTGACTTCACATAGTATCACTGCTTGAATTAGTATTGGGTGTACATTTTTAATTATATAGATCTGTATTGGTCACATGTTAAGCATCGACTAGTAAAAGCTAAATAAGGACTAAGCAGAAATAGTATTTTAACTAAATTCCTGAAAAAAATCCCAGATTTTTAACCTACCTTGATTATTTGTATAAAAAGGCTTTGACTGAACGGAAAAGTATCCATTTTCCATTCCATTTCTATTATATATTTATTATATCAAGAGCAAAACCCTTCATTTTCTCCATAAACTACATGCTTGGAGAAAATACAATATGTACATTTACTTCCCTGATCATGACATTTTACTAGAGCACCAGTACTTTACAAAAGGTAGCATAATCCAGAAGAGTCATCTCGTTAAGCCAATTCATCATTTCTTCTTTACAATGTAAATGAAGATATTTAATCTGCATTTATGCAGACAGGTTTGGAGACTGGAGGTTCAAAGAACTGAAACAGCTTATGCTGTTTAGATTTGCAAGCCAGCAGTACTATTAGAAAATGAAAAAGACAAATAAGATTCTGAAAACGGATTTTAATTTTGGACTTTTGTAGGAGTACATGCAAAGTAATTTGTTCAACATATTTTTTCTATAAAATAAAAAAAAACCAACAAACCAAAACAAAAACAAACAAACAAACAAAAAAAAGCCAAAACATAGAAAACCCAGTGAAGTACAATACTAAGTAAGCTCAATGTGCCAGTTATTGCATAAAAGCAAGCCCTATATAGCAGATAATTTCAAATTAAAATATAACTTCTGGGTCCATACAGAAACATTCACTACAGAATGCTTTAGTAACACTGGAAATCAAGAATGTTGCCAAGGGACACTCAAAGTAGTCTTTAGAGTGTCTACTTTTTATAAGAAAGCTAAATAAAAAAAAAGCACATAATTCTTGACAGAATGCTTCATATTAAACACCTGCTGCTCATTTAAGATTTGGGGAGGGGCTGTATTCCTCTCTCCTTCAAACTGGGAAACCCTTGGTACTTTGACTTCCAAGTGATAAACTTCCGTGATATAATAGAAACTCTCTGTCATTTCTGCATCTTGATTACCTACAGGTAATTCTAGATCACAATAACAAAAACAGTCAAGAAGGAATAGTCAGATGGCTTGTTCTGGGTCCTCCTTGCCAAAGGGTGTAAGGAGAGATGATAAAAAGTTCCTGTATTGATTAACCTCTGCATATTTATAAACCTCATGAGATACCTAGTTTATTTGTGCATTTGCTGTGTGTATCACTGGGCACTGGAGTTGTTCTGTTGTTTTGATTACTTATGGTCAGCTCATTAAAATAGGACCAGAAAGAACTGAAAAAAAATGCCTCTGTCCATCTCATCAGCAGAATTGCAGAAGTAGAGGGTCTTGGAACTTTGAGAGAGATGGGGCTCAAAATGAAAAAGAGGGATATGCAATGATTGCACAACTTAAAAGAATTCAAGCTGGAAGCAGAAAAGCATCTCGGTAGCATTCCAGTGATAGATCAAACATGTATTTACACTGAAGGTCACCTCTTAATCTTTCATTGAAAGAAAAATAAAAACCAGAAAAAAATATACTCCAGTTTCATTCCTTAATTGATTAAGAAGAGATATATTAAACTGGCTGTGGCATACATGGCACCCTGACAGTTGTCACATGCATTTTTTAGTGGTACCTCCCATCTAGTCCAAACTCTAGACGAGTGTCCTCACTTCCACTATGAATTTGGAGATCTCACAATAAACATTATCCAATTAGAGTCTCAGCATAGAGATTACAGCAACTTCTTAGCCTTCAAAAGGACAGCCTTGGAAGTATTTTTCAACATTTCAAGAAGGCATGAGAGAAACAACTCAAAAACCAATTCCCTAAATGACACTGAGAGGAGGAAGGACAAACTCAGTATGCATCAAGTTTAGAAAAAGGTGACAGATAAATTAATTTCCTGGCTCAGCCAGAATTCTCAAATCACCTTAGGAGAGCTGTAAATAATTTCTACAGTGCACTTTATCTAGAAAGAACTCAGTTTACAGGAAAATAACCAGAAAGTTTGACTTTTTCAAGCTTCTTCTAAAAGTAGCTGTCATCACAAAAGGCATTTTCACTGACACAATTGACTAGACTATAACTGTAAGCTGATCAGTACTAGACAGATTACCAGAGACACCAGGTTCAGATTCTGTCCTGCACAGGATTGCAGCTCTTTCACTGGCAAAAGTGCTATGGCTGACACTTCAAAAATTTGAAGGCAGTCTTTTATTACAAAACCAGAGATATCTCACTAGGGCCACTGATGGATCTTGAACCAAACCAAAAGATAAATTAAATTTCTTTGTCCTCATTCCAACTGACTTTCTAATTGTTACTGCACTTTGCAGTATGAAAACAAAACCCCTAGTGGGACTCTTCCTATGTGACATTAACTCAACTTTGGAAGCAGAATCTAAGTTCTAACATGCATGAAATCCCAAACTGTGTTTTGCAATGCTTGTCTCATAATGACAACAAGGCATGGCTTCAAGAGATTTAGGAAAAGAAAGGGCAGTATAACACACAGATTGCACACCTGTGCATACTTTGGGTTATCTTCAGCAGAGAACAGCTTTAGGTGACATTTATTTAAAAATCTGAAAGTGCAAATAAACAACTCTGAAACAAAGAACAGCTAAATCTAAATGCTAAAGATAAGAAAAGACTTTAAACAATTTCATCTTTCTAATTTCATATTACTGCTTCTCAGTGCAAAACTAAATCTATAGTTTTTATAGATTTAATTTAGATCATGTTCTTGAATATGTGATAAAAATAGAAAATATTAGATTTTGCTTATTAATTAAAATAATCAATATATAATACAATTAATAATATATAAGTAATATATAATATTTTTAATTTCATTTCCTAGACAGAAAAGAAAGCACACTTATATTCTGCAATAATAAATGTTAAAACGATTGATGACTGTTCCTATAAATTTGGTCTCTAGAAGCTAAAATTATATTGAGGAATACTTCTAAGGATTGTTTATTGAGTTTCTCTGATTGAACAGGCAAGTTATATCAGCTGCTTTTCAATATATTCACTATATGCAAGCAGCTCTTAAATTTACTGCATTTCAGTTACTGAATCAACTGTATCTACCTACAGAAATGAGATAAAGGCTGCTTCTGGCATTTATTCAGCTTGCTTTTTTTTTTTTTTCCCCTCTTAAATGAAAATCAATAAACAGGCTCTATATTATTAACAAAGGTTAATTTGCCAGATTGTTGCCAAACACACAACATTAATCCTTCCTTTGTCCTTAATATATCAGTAAATATTAATATTGCATTTTGGTTCAGATTAAAAAAAAACAAAACAGTGAAGATAGCAGTTTCTAACACCTCACAAGATTCTCTCTTGATGAGAAATTCTCTCTTCTGTCCCATTAGAAACATGGGAGAAAGAAAATGAGAAATGATCATGAACCATTTGATTTAGCCATCAAAATTCTGTACAGGTATGTGTGGAGTTATATATTCTGTTTCCTTTGAAGTTTATCTGAATTTCTTTCCTTCTACTCAGGCCTAATCCCAACCAGATTTTCCTTCTATCCCTTTATCCCACACATTTATTCTCCTAGTGTCAGGATCCACTTCTTCTTCCACTCCTGAATGTTTAGATACCTGGCCAACTGCAGGTTCTTCCCCACCTTTCTCTGTTAGTGTAACAGACAAAGCTCTAGCTGCCACTGATGTCCCTTTTCACTCTCAGCCTAAACTGACCTTTAGCTTTCCTGTCAGCATCACTGAATAGTCAGACCATGTTTTAATATTCCTCTTTTATAGCCTTTTCATTATGTTTTCTTTTTGTGACCAGCTTTGCTGGAGCAATACAAATAAATTTCTGCAACAACAGTTTATCCTATTTGTCCCCTAATTTCTCCTCATAGATCTGAATTGCAACAGCTGACAAAATAATCAGAGAGAATTTTTTTGCCTACAAAATACATCCATGTCAAGAACTCCCCTAAAACTATGTATTTCAGGGCCATTTATTCCATGTATTCTGGGGCAATCTAGAAAGACACCTAAAATAATTCTGTGTCTCACTGTTCTCCTTCAGATAGTGTACCACGGTACTCTACATTTCTAAGTAAGAAATGAAGACTCAACTAAAACATACACATACATGAATACTTATGTGAACCTTGTTTGCTAAACATTTTCAAAGGAAGTCTGATTTTGGCACAGTAACAAATCACAAAGGAAATGGTCCCTCTGTTCCCATAGATAGTCATTATATTCCTAGCACATGGTGAGAAATACCAGTTTCCCCCTAAATGATGTCATTTTCTGCTCATTTAAAAAAAAAAAAAAAAGAAAAAAAAAAGAAAAAAAAAAAAAAGAAAAAAAAGAAAAAAGGAAATTCACAACATCTTTCAAAATTTCTCGGACACTGCACAAAAGTATATATGTTCACAGTGAGGGGCACAGAAGGGGATACAGGATTCAAGGTGTGGCCTCACCAGCACCAAGTACAGGAGGATGATCATTGCCGTGGTCCTGCTAGCCACACTGTTGCTGATAAAAAATATAGATGTTTTTATATTAGTAATTTGTATATGCATATTCTGATACAAATCTATTAGTACTGAATATTAAGAAGGACATATTTTACATTCTTTCCAGTCTTTTAACTTGTCTTAGTGAATTCACTAATACACAGAAGTATGAATTCATGCAGTTCATAGTGAAGAACAGTAAAATAAATACTGCAGTATTTATATTTTTCTGATGATAAACTCAAACCATTAAAACAGGTTAGGGACCTATTCCTAAGACAACTGACTGAGTCAGCAAAAAAAAGGTTAGAACAACATTCACTATTTGTCACTGGGATCCCCTTCCCACATGTTGTATGTGTTTTGAAGTTCTGTATTGCTAATGACTCATTCAAGTGTGATAAGAAGACTTCCACAGTCCCTTTCCTCCTTTTACATTTAGGTCTGTACCACATGTATAAAACTTAAGCATATTTCCTGCTTCCTAACCCAAAATATCTCTATTCAATCTCTTAGTTTTAAAAGCTAGATCCAAAACTAGAATTTGTTATGAATAAGTGCCTTACTGACAGACAGTCTGAAGGAGTATTCAGGATCTGGGATTAATTAAATACAGAAGAGTATTTAATCAGCCAGATACTGTGCATATATGTGCACATCACCCACTTGTCTATTCACTTCATAGACAAGTACCTCTCTATTTTTTTGCTGCAGTACTTCCAGATATTTGAGTTTTATACAAACTCCCAAGAGATACAACTGAGTAACAGAAGTGGAGAAATTGGATAGCATTGTTTGTTGCTTGCTCATGAACTTATTAAACTTCACTTTTCAGGACTACTACTCTTCTTACCAGGGTTCTCAGCACAGCAGTATCAGGCCTTTGAAATGTGAAGGAACAACAGCTTCAAGAGTAATGGTTGACACCTGCAATGCCACTCTTTTTTTCCTTCATGCAGGAACATGCTAAAGCAGCCTCCCTCATCCTCTCTTGTTATAACAAAACCAACTCAGCCCTGTTATAAGAGAAAGAAACTAGGATTTCATCACAAATATTAAAAAGATAATTTTAAATTAAGAGAATAAAATAAAATTTAAGACTTTAACATTTATCACTTCTCTCACAGCCAGGTTTTCCTTGTGTAGTCAAATGCTTCATGTGTTAATACAGAAGTGTTGAGCAATACAGGGGCTATGGAGCTATATCTGATATGAATGAAACAAGGTTTTAAAACCTGATGTCCTTTATTGACAGTATGAGCTCAACAAAAGTTGTTTCAATTCATTGGCTACACTATAGAGAGGGTTTGCACACAGGTGTTAAGAGTAGACATGTGTTTAGATGGGTCTACATGTATTTTAATATGTGCCTACATATACATAGGTATTTAGAATATTTGCCTTCTTGAAAATTTCATCAGTTTTCCCAGCATTCAACAACATTCAGAACTTTCTCTTATGTTGGTAAAAACATTTTGCTTTGTGTAAAAAAAAAAATCTTGCTTTCAGAATAATCACTTCTGATACCTTTAGGAACTTTTTTTTTTTTTTTTCCCCCACAGATAACAACAATGAAGAAAACTTAGCCACTCCATCCACGGGCAAATTCTGGATTCACCTCAGTCCTATTCATTACCTCTATTTTGAGCTGCCATAACCATTACTGTGGAATTTGACTTAGGTGCGCTCTTTATGAATAGCCTCAGAGAATTGACCATATCAACAAACAGTAGTTTCTGCCACAGGAATGAAGTATAATATTATGAAACTTCAGATTTTGACCTTCATTCCTCAGTAACTAATTGCTATGGGTGGCATCCTAGCTTCACAAGAACAAAATATGCTACTATTTTGGAAGAACAAAAAATAAAACTATGAGAAGCCTTCATAGTCCTTTAACAGTTTAATTAGTGAAGCTGTAGCCTTTTTTTTTTTTTTTCCTGAATTTCTGTGCTCATGCTGGAATAAATATTTGTTCTGTCTGTTCAACATTTGTGGTTTTTTTCCACTCAGATGAATTAGGGAACATATAGGGAACAGTGTATTACACACAGGAATAATAACCACAATTACACAGCTTTACAATCCTTTCTCTTAGAGGATTTTGTACAAAGAGCACATACTGAGATTTTTTTGACCTTTACCTAAAAGATAAATATCTTGTGGGCAATATAAGCACAAATTTAAAACCTCCCTGTAACAGCAACATGTGCCACTTACACTGAACAAGCTACTCCTGAGCTACAGAAGTCAGAACTACATATCACAAGGCTCCAGAGAAGTACTCCTGGTTAAACAGGAGCATTTTCTAGAGTTCAGTCCACTGGTGAACTTCAGCATGTATTGGTTTTAAAATATGGCAGTAGGGACTACAGAGCAATTAACTGCTCATTATTCTTTAGCACTTAAATTTCCTCAACTCAATTATTCTGGAATGATTGGTTTTTAAAATTTTGTTTTTATTTCTTGATTATATCTAAATATAATCCTTAGCATTATTCCAAGTGCTCTGTCACTCCTGCTTGGCTGTTGTCTTTTCAAGTGTATTTCCTTCTACAGCTATTTTTGTTTACCATTAATTCACTCTCTCACTCCCCTGTTTTGAACATTGCATTACAATGTTTCACTGATTGCACTCTGAGTTTGAAGCAACTTTTCCCTCTCATCCTCACGCCCTCACATCTTTGGCATACAAGAGTGAAAGAACAGGAATCAGAATAAAAAACCAGTGCTGCTGCTGTGGTACAACTTGTTGGCCACGCTGTGCTGATACAGTGCGGCTCCTGTGATTAATGTGGCATCTTTCAGGGCTATGTCAGTTATGTTTTCACATAATTAACAACTTTGATACTCATAAACTGTTAGATGAGTCCTCATATACATAGACCATGAGCAATGGTCCCTCAGAAAATGAAGATGTACCACTGCAAACACACAATACCAGTGACCTACACCTAGCAGACAGTTATTACAGCTAATCTGATCTTCCCCTAAAACAAGGACATGGAATGAAACACACATTGATCCTGTCAAACATGCAGCCAGTCTTAGCCCTGCCAGTCACCAGAAACATGAGTTGGCTTAACCTCTGGCTCTGATCACTGCTTCACAGATTCCCCATGTAGGTCAAGAGCTGTCACCCCAACCCTACTCTCAAGAACATCTCCCTCTAATTATTCATATAGGAAACAACATATAGAAAAAACTCATTTGGTAGTGCTGGACTGAGAAAAAATGGGAAAACTTGAGTGAATGGAATATGTAGATGTCTAGTGATGTTTACAAATTCAAAGCAATGTGTCCCAGCGTTTGGAAAGCATTATTCTAGTAATTTCCTCTCGAGTGAGAGGCAAAGAATATATGTCGAGCATAATATAAAATTTCTACAGCTCCCTGCCCCATGTGGGAAAGCTATCTGGGAGAAAAAGCCAGGAATGAATGATGTAAGTTTTATAAATATATTTATGTATATGTATATGTGCATATATACAAATATAAATGTCCAGATATTAATTCTCAACATACCTCAGATTTTAATCTTTCTCTTGAATGGATATGGCATATTAAATTGACTATAATATTTATTCCTGCTATATAGTAGGTGTATTTAATTCTCCTGTGCTTTTTTTTTTTAACTTGCATGCTGATTCCATATTTTATAGTCACAGAAACACATATCCATTATAACATAAGTTTTAATCATTTTTATTAGTTTTCAGACGACAGAATACATCTCTGTTCATGGGTAAATTTTCGGAAATGCAATACATTCAATAGACCATGTTCTGCTTATAAATGTTTTATAATACAATAACCAGATCTCTGCATCTGTGTCAGACAGATAATTATATTTCATAAACTCTTTTCCTTTATTTTCTTATTTTTTCATTTTTTAAAAATGAAATTGTGATGGATGACAATAGTAAACTAAAAAGTGTAATCACATTATTTTAACTGTCTGCTTAAATGAAAGTTCTGATGAAAAAAACTGAGCTACAAACAACAGCAAGTGAACTACAAAAGCAGCCTCGTTACCAGAAGTAAGAGAACATCCTTTGGCTTCCTGGCTGCTTGGCTCATTATTAATCTATTCATTATAAATAATTTCTTATATATAGAGAAGAGAACAGCTCAGTTCAGTTAGCTTTACAATTAGCTTACAGATTACATGAAAGACTAAATTGGAGCAAAAAAAAAGATTATGTTGCTGTGCCTTACTGTGCTTTGTCTGCCACAGTTCAAACAGTACCAGCTCTACATATCCACCCATTTTACATCCTCTGTGTTCGCAGCAAAGAGAAGACAGTAAATGGTGTCACGCATCAACTGATATTAAAAAAGAAGAAAGGAACAGCAAGTGTCTTACATAACTTTGAACAAAGCATTCCAAATTGCTATTAAGCTTAACAGCTTCTCAGGATTAAATTGTTGGTGTGATGGGAAAACAAACTCGCTTTTAGTACAAGAGCAGGATTATTTATGTCAAGCCAGCCTTCTGGTGCATTTCTATGCCTACCAAGAAGCTGTGGTTTTTCACACCTGTTCTGGAAGTGGTTCCTTATTAAATCATGTACACAAAGAGAAGCACATCTCTATTGTGCTGTGCATACAATAAGCACATATAATTGAACACCAGAGGGTAGGTTTACACATGCAAAGTGTTCTTGGAATGAAAATAGTAAACTTAATATGTCATTATCTACATAGTACTGCTACCCACAGTAAATAAAGGGATGACGTGTCATTCAATTTCTATAAAAAATGAACGGTGGTTACAATACATGGTATTGTCACAATTTAGGACACATTTTAAAAAGCTCTGAAAAAATTTTCATCAACTCACTTTGAAGATATTGTCAATAGAAGTTTAAGAACTGTATCATTATCACAGCAAAATATTTAAATATCACAGAATAGAAATGTCTATCTTAGGGATTCTTCTACAGTCGAAATTCAGAAAATGGCATTTAGGCTGGTGATTTACTAGGAAAATTATACTGGGTCAAACATTACATTTTTATATTTAACTAATACATCATATTTATTGAAACCTTTCCTCTCCTTATCCCCCAAAATTAGCTTTTTCAGAATATGGTATAGTAAAAAGGCATTAGAAAATGCAATAATTCCATAAAAATACACTGTACTCACTAACTTTTTAGTCTTTGGGAGCAATGCATTAAAATCACAGTTAGTGACTATTTTTCACTTTCTTTTAGTCTTACTCTCTAGATCCTGTACTGAAACAGCTCAGGAGAAGACACATGGTAGTCAACTGGAATTTTGGTTGAGTAAGGACATTGTGTTGTTACCAAAAATTCAAACAGGCCAATTTCCTATAGGTGCAGGTGCTCAAACCAGAGCTATTTCAAATAACTATAAACATCTACAGCATTTAGTCACTATGATAAGGAAAACTCTTCTTGCAATCTAAGTGCAAAAAAAATCTAATTATTTTCCATATCGGCTTTCGAATCTTGTATAAATCTCAAAAAATAGGATTTTGATTTTTAAATACCGTATTTTAGGATGATGTGGAGTAAAGGAAAAAGATTAGAGATTTCTTTATACAGGACCTGCAGATTATTAAGTAGTAGCTCTTTCTGAGTGATATATTATCACAGGAAGTGGCAGAAGGCATAAAAAGAATTCTGTAATTTTTTGACAACTTTCCCTTGGACTGTATTTTTAAAAGAAGTTAGCATATTGCCTTTGAAATGAGGAAGGAATAACCAATGCACTTGAATAAGTTGGTCTACATGAGTTATCCAAAAGCTTCATTAGACAAGGAGCCCATAGAAGCTGTCTTATTTTTCAAAAACTGAACCAGTGTCTTTGTGGATTAATTTTGTTCAAAATATCTCTTTTTTCACTGTTTTCTTGCTCTCCTCTCCTTTTCTAAATAAATAATTTCTCTCTCCCACTAAAAACAAAAATGAATGTCTCATCGTCTTGTATCTGGTGTCACCAAAGTAAAAAATTGCATGAAATGCTGCAATACACAGTAGACTCTATATTGCCTGAAATATAATACAAGTAATGAAAAATAACCAAGTGTGATGAAAAGAAACTGAAAAGACAGATAAAGAATTGGTATGTTTGCAGTAGCATGGAGAATATTAAGTCAAATTCTTCCAAAGACAAAGACATACTCCTCTCTCCCCTTTACAAGACAGACTTGAGAAAGACTAAATGAAACAGCACAAATAGGGGAATAAAGATAATTTTTAAAAGCTGAAGCTGCCCCCAGATAGAAAAAAAATAATAATAATAATAAAAAAAAAAAACTTGCAAGGTCAAAAGTAGCAATAGACCAAGGCAGTTAGAAAACAAAAAAATATATATTTAAATAAATAAATAAAAATCAAAAGTTTGTCTCAAATCAAAGCACTGCTGAAAGCAGTTATGACCAAATCAACAGTGAGGAAGAAGGGTGCACCTAAACTGAGGACTACCGAGGAAAGGTCAGAAGAGACTCAAGATGGAAAAGCTCAACTAATACCTGCTACCCATAACCTCTTCCTCAAAATACCTTTCTTAACACCCCCAGACTGAAAAGCAGCAAACATTATACACATCTTAAAAATTGGATTCCAGGAACACAAGGAAACCATAAAATTGTGATGCATAACTCCTATACTGACCATATTAATGGACTGTTCAAGAAGTATGGAATTTACGAAATTGTAAATATTTGCTTTTACTTTATAGCAGCCTGGGCAGTGCTGTGCTTTGCACTTGTGGATGACTCAGTTGTGCTTTGAAATGTCTACACTAGTTGCTGAGAAATGCCTACACAGCCTCAGGGCTTTCCCCCTGTCCTCCAGCAGGTTGGCTGGAGGTGGACAGAGGATTGGGAGGGCCCACAGTAGGGACAGAGGACCTCAGCTGATCACAGAAATATTCCACAGCCCACGAGGCCAGGCTCAGCATGACAAGCTCAAAGCCAGGAAAAGGAAGGAGGGTTGTTGGCATCTCTCTTCCCAAGTAACTACAATACGTGCTTCCCTGAAAGTGGCTACACACCTGCCTGTTGGTGGGGAGCAAGAAATGAATGCTTTCCTTTGCTGTGCTTCACTTATTAAACTCTTTTTTATCACAATTCATAAGATTTCTAGGTTTTGCCCTTCCAATTCTCCCCCTCACTCTGCTGGGTCAGATGAGCAGCTCTGTGGATCAAAGCTGCTGCTGGGGTTAAACCACATGACCACCATAAATATGAAATACAGATGTAGTAAAAAATACCCAAAGAGATGTGACATGTTTATATTTATACAAAGAGAAGATAAAAGTACTAATATCAAAAAAGCCCTCAGAAGAAGTTCAGAGCAGGGATTTAAAAAAAAAAAAATCATTTAAAAGCATACGAGTTTCCAGTTACATTTACTGTTTCCCAACTTAGGCACTACCCTTGCATCATTACAATCAATTGAAGCTTTATTACTAGTTTCCTACAATGTGAGAGCTAGCAAAAAGCCCTGCAATCAGCAAAATGAAGGTTAACAGGACTCCCAGAAAACTGCTTAATGCAATTCCTTAATTGCTCAATATTCAACTGATTTTCAGATGTGGTTTCCAAGAGCAGCAATCGTTAACATTTCCTCTTTTTTTTTTCCTGACAAAGGCCAGAAAGTAACAGGTTTCAGTCTATGCCAGTTTGAAAGAGAACATTATTTATATAGAGAAGAAAGGAGAAGAAAGGAGAAAGAAAAATATTAGCTAAGGAAATAATTAAGCAAGTCAGTGACTACACCTAGATTTTTTTCCTGAAATAGGCTCTGACATGCTTTAAATTAACTCTATAATGATACCACCTAATCAGGCACTATTCCAATCATACATTGACATTATGACATTCTAATAACATAAATCCTTCATGACAGAACATCATAAACAAATTAGAAAGTAAACATTTCTGTCTGTTCAAAAAGACAACCCAAAATGTCAGCCAGAGAGATGTGACCCAAAAAGAATTTCTTTTTTTTAGATTGAAATTCTTTTAATTGCATAAATTACAAGATTTTTCAGCACTCCTTGAAAGTTTGGAAAAGATACGTATATGCCCACTCCTCATTTAAACTCTGTGGTGTCTTCTAGTTTTGTAGTTAAAAAACTGGAGCATTTTTCCTCTGCAATGAAAACATCTACATGGCAAAGTCCTTGCCTACCTCAGGGTCACAATTTTTTTCAGGTGTGAAAGACTAACTGCCGAATTCTGGAAATCATTCATGTTTCAAAGTTGAGAACCTTTGAAACACAATTGCATGAAACAACAGAATGTGATTTCATCTGAAATCCATACAACAAGCCACACAAAGCAATCCTTGGGTCCTTTGTCCAAAAAATTACAAGCTCCTTGTACTTGAATTCTGAGAACTTTATGATTTATTTTGATCTTCCAGTCAGATAGCAAGTCTCATTAGATCACAATTTCTTTGCATTTTTTTCCTTTAACTCAATGATGAATTATTTAATGCCACAAATACTGCTATTATAAAGAATTTTCATTGTTCTAGATATTTTCTAGACATTTCAGGTTTTATTGTTTTTACAGTATATGTTTTAATTATTTTGTTTCCCATTTCAAGGAAAACTGTGGAATTGGATCATTGGAATTATACAGCAGATCTGCTATGTGAATATTTTCTGAGAAGGTATTTAAATTTCTTAGCATTTTACTGTAAATAATATTTGTACAAATATCAGAATAATTTATATTCCAAGCTTCTAGATCCTTCTCTATCTTGCTGATACCACATCTGTTCCCATACTGATTTTCATTCTACTGCCAGCTCCCATGTCCTTCACTTTTCATTTTAAATGGCAACTAATACCAAACTCATCTATTTTTAATTTTCATAATGATATTCTCCTTGAGTCGTAGGTTGTGTGGCTTTGGGTTTTTTTACTGGCTTTTATACTGTGTGATAGTGACATTCACAATCATAAACATCCTGTTCAGATAAGAAATCCATATGATTTCATGCTTTTTCATTGATTCATCATTTATTTTTCTCAGTCTGAGTGCTGAGGCGTTGGAAGTGCTGAGTCTCAGTGTCAAGGCTATTTTATGTACAATTACCAGTTATGCATGAAAGTGATTTTTAATTTTCCCTGCCAAAGCAAACGAGAGCAAACATCAGTAAAATGTGCTAAGTTGTAAGAATATGAAAAATAGGAGGTGAAAAAAAATAAAAACACTTTACTGGAAATTTTGCTGAAAATATAGCTTATTAGTATTTTATATTACTATAAGCTAGAACAGCTTCAAATGGAAACCAAAGGAATTGAGCAAGGTATAGAAGAATACTCACATTCTGGTACATTAGGAACACCTTGAAAAGGTCTCTGACTGTGAAATCACAACTGTGATTATCACCACTTCCTCATTTCTGTGATGGCTATTCTCTTGGCCCACCAATCAACAAAAATGGGCTGTTTATCTGGGGTTTCGGTTTGCTTGTTTGTTTATAGACAAAAGGTTCCAAGTTCTTTTTAATTGTGAAATTACGTTCACAATATTGTTTCAACTATTTGATCATCTGCTACTTTGAATAGATGAAATTAGGAGGCCATTATAAATTTCAGAATAATACTCACATATGCATGGATTAAACTGCTACTTTGCATTCTTTATCTAAAATATTTCTAATGCTAAAATTGTGACTTTTTTTAGTCCTGGTTATCGTTTATAAAACTTCATGCAAACATACTGCCTGTTCACAGGTTATAACAGAGCACATATGATTGACAATATTTCTAAAGGCCTGATATAAAGTTACAAAGGTTCTTGTTGCCACAGGTGCTGAACACCTGTTCACTGCTTCTAATTTTTGGTAGCGGTTGGCCCAACCAACATGAAAGGTAATTAATCCAAGATAGTGCCTTCACTAGAAAAACAAACCCAAACCCACACATGTTAAAGCTCTAAATGTACGTGAAGCTGTCACTATTATACTCCTCTAGTGTTTCATTTTAAAGACAGTTTCTCAGTGATTCCTGAAGAATATATAAAATTTCTCTGACTTTAAAACAGTCTTACAAACTAAAAGACAGATTTAAAGCTCTAGTTGAAATCTGCAGCTAGCAACTTTGCTCCTCTGGGCAATGAAAGCCCTTCCCGATAGGAAGACTACCAGGAGACTTTACACTCGGCAGACTTCATGAGCTTGGATCAAGACAGAAAAACAAGAGCTTCCTAAAAACCCTTTTCCTTCGTTTCCATATCTAGGTATACATCTCTGGGCTTGATTCTCCTAAAAATATATACACCAGAGTACATGTGTAGTGTGTCTGCATGCACATGAACTAGAAATAATGGAAAACAAAGAAACAAAACATCTCATCACACCTTTCTAGGGACACAACATGAAAATAAACATTATAAATGATAATGGTAGCACTTAATAGTGTTACCTTTCTGCAAGGCCACCAGATTACATGGTATGAAGGTATAACAAGAATTAGAAAAATATAATAAATGAGAATGTAATATTATTGGTCATACTTGTGTGGCAGAAGGTCATTCAGTGACAAGAAACACATGGCATTTGGAGACATGTAGTTGCCATCACAGAAACGTGGTGGGACAACTCACATGGCTGGAGCGCTGCACTGGATGGCCACAAGCTCTTCAGGAGAGATAGGAAATGGAGGAGAGTTGGAGGAGTGGCCCTTTACACCAGAGAGGCTTTTGATACCATGGGTATTGAAACTAATAACAATGACGTTGAATGTCTATGGGTAAGAATTGAGGGGAAGGCCAACAAGGCTGACATCCTCCTGGGAGTCTGTTATCACCCATCCAACCAGGAAGAAGAGGTGGACAACTCATTCTATTAGCAGCTGGAGGATGTTTCAGGATCGTCAGCCCTTGTTCTAGTAGGTGACTTTAACCTACCAGACATCTGCTGGGAACTTAACACATCAGAAAAGAAGCAGTCCAGGAAGTTCTTAGAGTGTGTGGAGGACAACTTCTTGTTGCAGCTGGTGAGTGAGCCCACCAGGGGAAGGACTATGTTAGACCTGCTGTTTGCAAATAGAGATGGGCTGGTGGGAGATGTGGTGGGTGGAGAGCGCTTGGGGCAGAGTGATCATGAAATTATTATAGAGTTCTCAGTATTAGGTGAAATTAGGAGGTACATCAATAAAACTTTTACATTAGACTTTCAGAGGGCAGACTTTGGCCTCTTCAGAGACTTATTCAGAGAGTTCCTTGAGAAGCAGCCCTTAAAAACAAAGGAGTTTGGGGTGGGCGTGCTTCAAAACAGATCTTGAGGGCACAGGAATGGAGTGTCCCTGCATGCTGAAACATGAGCCGACAAAGAATACAACTAAGCTGGATGGACAATGAGGACTTGAAGGAACTTAGGAATAAAAAGAGGATGTATCATCTTTGGAAGGAGGGTCAGGTTTCTCAGGAAGTATTCAAGGGGTTCGCTAGGGCATGTAGGAAAAAAATTAGGGAGGCCAAAACTCAGATCAAACTTAATTTGGCAACTTTTGTCAAGGATTATAAAAAATGGTCTTACAAATATATTAACAGCAAAAGGAAGGGTAAGACCAACCTTTGCTCTCTACTGGGTGTGGGAGGGAATTTAGTGACTGCAGATGGGGGCAGAGATGTTTAACACCTTCTTTGCCTCAGTTTTTAGTGGGAAGACGGCTTGTCCCCTGGGTTAGTATATGGTGTCAGGGAGCAGAATAGTCCCCCTGTTATCCAGGAAGAGCCAGTCAGAGAACTGCTGAGCCACTTGGATGTTCATAATCTGTGGGCCCAGATGGGATCCATCCCAGGGTGATGAGGGAGCTGGCAGATGAGCTTGCGAAGCCACTCTCTGTCATTTACCAACAGTCCTGGCTCACTGGTGAGGTTTCAGATGACTGGAAACTGGCCAATGTGACACCCATACACAAGAAGGGCTGGAAGGAGGATCCTGGTATATATCGGCCAGTCAGCCTGACCTCAGTACCTGGTAAGGTTATGGAACAATTTATATTGAGTGTCATCATGCAGTACTAACAAGATGGCCAAGGTATCAGATCCAGCCAGCATGGGTTTAGCAAGGGTAGGTCATGTTTGACCAACCTGATCTTCTTTTATGACCAAGTGACCTGCCTGGCGGATGCAGGAAATGCTGTGGCTGTTGTATATCTGGACTTCAGCTAGGCTTTTGACACTGTCTCCCACAACACACTCCTGGACAAGGTGGCAGCCCACAGCTTGGACAGGAGCACTTTTTGCTGGGTTAGGAACTGGCTGGATGGCCTGGCCCAGAGAGTGGTGGGGAATGGTGCAGTATCCAGCTGGTGGCCAGTCACCAGTGGGGTTCCTCAGGGGTCTGTGCTGGGGCCAGCTCTGTTCAGTATCTTTATTGATGACATGGATGAGTGTATTGAGTCTTTCATTAGTAAATCTGCAGAGGACACTAAGTTGGGAGCATGTGTCGATCTGTTGGAAGGTAGGAGGGCTCTGCAGAGGGACCTGGAATGGTTGGATGGATGGGCAGAGTCCAATGAGATGAAGTTTAATACATCCAGGTGCCAAGTCCTGCATTCTGGCCACAATAAGCCCCTGCAATGTTACAGGCTGGGGATGGTGTGGCTGGACAATGCCCAGGAGGAAAGGGACCAGGGGGTACTGTTGACAGCAGCTGAACAGGAGCCAGCAGTGTGCCCTGGTGGCCAAGAAGGCCAATGTCACCTGGCCTGTATCAGGAATGGTGTGGCCAGCAGGAACATTCTTCCCCTGTACTCGGCACTGGTGAGGCCACACCTTGAGTGCTGTGCCCAGTTCTGGCCCCTCAGTTTAGGAAGGAGGTTGAGATGCTTGAGCATGTCCAGAGGAGGCAACGAGGCTGTTGAGGGGCTTGGAACACAAGCTCTATGAGGAATGACTGAGGGAGCTGGGGTTGTTTAGCCTGGAGAAAAGGAGACTCAGAGGTCACCTTATCACTCTCTACAATCTCCTGAAAGATGGTTGTAGTCAGGTGGGGGTCAGTCTCCTTCTCCAGGCAGAAACTGACAGAACGAGAGGACATAGTCTTGAGCAGCACCAAGGGAAATATAGGTTGGATATTAGGATAAAGTTTTTATGGAAAAAGTGATAAAGTACTGAAATTGTCTGCCCAGGGAGGTGGTGGAGTTACCATCCCTGGATGTGTTTAAAGAAAGTCTGTATGTGGCACTCGGTGCCATGGTCTCGTTGAGATTTTAGGCCTGATTTGGACTTGATGATCTTGAAGGTCTCTTCCAATGTAGTGATTCTGTGTGTAATACCGTGTGTTTGGTTAAAAATCTAGAAAATATCACTGCTTATTTATAGTTATAAACTTTGCCACAAAGGACACATTCCTTTTAATTGCCAAAGAGAAAATAGACCTAATTTCTTCTTTGCTAGGTTATTCTGAGTGCAATCCCAAATCCTCTAAAACCTCTTTAAACGCAAACATTACAAAGCTGAAATGTTACAGTCAGTCAGGATCACATTTTTGCCTTGTTTTGAATATTATTCACAGTACCAGTTCACTGTACTTTTTCCTGGATAATAAGGTCAGGAAATTTCACCTGATCCATTTAGATATGCAGTTCACAAATCTGTGGAGCACTATCCCCATGTATGTCATAGTCAGTTTTAGATATTCAATATCATCAATAAAGAAATTCGGAATTTCTCTCCTTCCCTGTAAAATATACTCTCAGGTTTTTTTCTCACCTGAGATTCAGGTGGTTGAGAGTCTTTGCCCTCTGAAAGCCTGAGCCAGACGTAAGAACAAAACAGAGTCTTCAAGGTCTTGTTTTTCAAGGTTTTTTGTGTTGTTTATTATTTCATATCTTACAATGTCCTCTGTGCCCGGCCGAGGTCTGTTCAGCAGCTGGGACACAGGATGACCCCCTCCCCGCCGCAGTGGGACGTCACTGCTTTCTTATACAGATAATTACGTATCTATTATTTACAATTATGTGCCAATACCTATCACCTATACTAAAGGAGTCATCTCCACTCTGACCCAATCTCCTTAAACTACTTTGTGCCACCATCATGACAGAAGATGGAGGCCAAGGGAGAAGAAGAAGAACCCAGGGCACTGCCCTAAATCCTCCATCTTGTCCCCATTTACCTCCATTCTAATAACCCCAAAACTACAAAATTTTACACCCTGTGATAAGCTACACTACTGTCTATCACACCTTTATGACTTGTAATTATTCTCTCAATGTTGGAAGTTTTTCCCACAGACTGAAGTCAAAGACTGTGTCTTCCTGGGCTCTGTGCCAGAGTCTACAATCCCCCTGTACAGATTCCAGACCCCCCTGTACAGATTTCAGACCCTCTTGCTTGGGTCCCAGACCTCTCTGCCAAGGTCTGTAGCCTTTTAGGATTCCCAAAGAGATGCCCTGGACTCCAACAATATACTACATTCAGAAATTAAGTATTTTTATTGGGATTAACATAAGAAATTAGTATAAGAAGTATTTTTTGCTTAGCTTCATCATCTCATCTGCTTAGCTTCATCATTTCAAAATTAAGACTAAAAGTGTTCCATTTCATCATGGTTTATAGCCCTGGATAAACTAGAGAAGTTTCCACAAAATTGTCTTTTAATGCAAGAATTCAGGAACAATTTATTTTGAAACTTGTCATTACACATGAACTCACAGTGGATTTTACCCAGTAGGATTTTATTTAACAACAACAACAAAAAAAAAAAAAAAAAAAAAAAAACAAAAAAACAAAAAAAAAAACCAAAAAACCAAAAAACCCCAAGAAACCAAAAACAAACAAACAAAAAAAAACCAAACAAACAAACAAAAAAAAAACCCCAAAAAAACAAAAACAAAAAACCCCCCACAGAACCACATAACTAGAACATTACCCACCTGATTCTTACATACATTATGTGGCACTGATTAATACTACTTTCACTATAAAACTGGAAAAAAACCCACCCCATTTTCTTTTCCCAATTCTTTCCATAGCATTCTGCCTATAACTTTGAGTGTCATGTTTTCAGCTCAGAAAATTCAATTTACTCTAGTTCACTAGGGTGGAAGCTGAAAATAAACTAGACTAGAATTAGGGCTATGGGAAAGCTTCTTTGTATTTCCTGGCAATTTCCAAGTATGTGTTTTAAAACTGTGGAAAGATGGGTAGGATTAACCTTAAAATACAACTTTAACAGTAATGTTTTAAAGTGATTGTAGGAATTGCTGTCACATTACAAATAATCTACAGGTCTTCCTATTCCTTTTTTATTATTTCCTTAATGTGGCGTCACTGTTACTTTATTCTCTTTATATGGAGAGATACTATTGTATAATTCTACTGTAATGCAAGGTCATGGTCAACATTTCTAGTTCTCATCATCTCAGCATCTGAATCACATGAAAAAAACCAAGCCACAGACACTTAAAAACAAACAGATCCGTGATCCAGATCTCCCAATATCTGTGATTATATTACCATAAGCAATGTTCCATTGATGACATCTATGTAATGACTCTGGGAATAAATGCACATTTACAAAGGCTTTAAAAGTAAATTTGTTAATCAGGAAGAGAAGTTCACTTGATTTTGATATCAGTTCTTCAAAAAGAAAGAACAAATGTTAGAACTGAATGCCCAAAAATCCCACTCTGCTGATTGTATTTAAGAATGCTTTTCTTCAAAGGCAGTGTTTCTTTCAAAATTCAACTTCTCAACCAGTCTCAAAATAGAAAAGGACTCACTCATCAATCATCATTGTCATGCCTGCCAGCCATGACAGCCATTGCACATCCTTTAAAGCTAATACTTCCAAACCTTCAATGTACGCAGCTTAAAAAGTAGGAGTACTTAAAAATCTATTGTCTTCATTCTGAATGCAAATTTTTTTCTGAGTAGTTTCAGTTAAAGTTCACTTTAGCCATTATAAAATATCTAGTGATCTATGCAGTAAATCAGCAATTCATTAACTTCCTCTCCTCAGTAAATAGTTCACGTCGGTATTTCTCTCTGGTCTTGTCACTTAGGTTAGTCATGAACAGCTGTAAAACCTGTGGCACTACAAACCAGTTTTTAGTGCGGAAAGAGAGATTTTTCAGTGACTAATATCTCAAACTAAGCAAAAATATGTTTGAATATGAATCATATGGATATTGGGTATTCTTAAAAAAAGGAAAAAAAAATCACAAAAAACTACCCTTATTTGAAAGTTCATTAATAACTCCATGTTCTGTACACAAATAATAAAGACATATAGGGTGTCCTCAAAATACTTAAGTGATAACTGTCCTTTATAGTTAGCAATAATTAAACATTAAAAAAATAATATTAAAACTTCTTAGCAAAAACGTCACTGACAATCTAAATCACGGAACAGGTTACATTACTCATGTACAATCATAAAAAGTAAGTGAAAGTCAAAGAGTTATATTAAGTGATTCCAATTTTCTCTGTTTTTCCTTTTCTGCCACTACTTTGATCTTTCTGCTGTGAAGGGAAAAAAACAAAACAAAACAAAACAAAACAAAACAAAACAAAACAAAACCAGCAAAGAAGGAAACCTGTCCCAAAAGAGATGATTCAATGAATTGCGATCTGTACAAAATGAAAGCCTTGAGGTATAGCAGATGTTAGTTTAAGAGCTTAAACATATTTTCACTGTGAGGATGATTCTAGGAGTAGAAAAAGTCATAGGTGAATAACTGTGAAAATTTACGCGGAAAAACGTAGGTATGACACCCCAGAGAAATTGGAATGAGAACTGCAGTCATAGTGACTTTTTGCTAGTACAGACTGAAAACTGTGGAATGTGTAATGCTGACAGAAGGGCAGCAGTGCACTGCACAGCCAGGCTATTGAATATTTTCAAGTCCTGCAGATTCAGTGGGGCTAGCTCTAGCTCATTTTCATAGTTAGAAAGTGAATAAAATAATACACACTCATTTCAGTAAATCTTTAAGAACTTCTGCTGAGGAGCATAGCACAAGTGAAGTGTAGTAATAGTGTCAAGACATTTTCAAGACAAATCAACTTGAAAATTTGGCAAAATTGTCTTTCAAAGTATTAGAACATAAGCCTCCTCCCTCTCCTTCACTTCATCCCCAACTAAATTCCTCATGCAATTGGAGAACATAATTTAAACTTTCATGAAGTTGATGAACATAATCTTACTTTATTTTTATTAGTTATGTTTTTCTATATAGGCACTTGAAGCTGATGATTGCTACAATATTACAATTATTTTTGTATAATATATATTGTATAAATATGCATTGTATTTTTTATTTACACAGAAGTTTGGATTTCCTACATATGTTCAGAAACATGCCCTGTTTTCAGGATGCTATTACAGCTCTTAGGAGTGACAGTAACAAGAGGCATTACAAGGATCAAAGAGATAAAGCACAACACATAATGAGAAAAAAAGGAGCACTTTTCTTTTTATGTAGTAGAAAGTTTTGGTTTTAAAATGCTCTCACAACTTTAAACTGTCACCTCACCACATATTCAGCTACTTGGAACAATGAGAACCACTTGGAGACTTTGAGACAATTTTCAATAGCTCTCATATATTCACCACTTTCACCAAGAATTCACTGTAATAGTATGGCTGAGTTGAGAATAAGAAGAAAATCAGACTGCCTGTTCTGTTGCCAAAACATATACATAGACTAGCAGGGAGAAAAGCAAGATAAGAAGGTATCCAAAATTGATTGTTTCTCAATTTCTCTGCTATTTAGGATCCTTGGGGCAGTTGCAGTCTTTTTATTAAAAGAAAATACAGTTTAATTACAGTTTCAATTAGATTACCAGGAACAAAATGATACACAAAATGTGTTATCATTCTGGAAGCCTGGCCATCATTAAAAAACTTCAGTTTTTTTTTACTTTTTATAGCTAAACCCAAGCCAACCTTCTTATTTCAAATAAGAAATGCATTTCCCCTCATAAAAGGATAAAAATTAACATTATGCGCACCTTGTAAAGATACAATTACCAACCTTAGGGATCACAAAATAAACACCCCTCATGACAGACCATCTCAAGAATAATGCTAAAAAATGCCAGCATGAATAGCTGATTTTAAATTAATTTTCTGACATAGTCTTTTTTCCCTATCCTTCTCCCTTTCTCAGAATTTTGTTTTTTTACATACGTGCATGGCTTAAGATGCTACCAAGTGAATGACTCAAACCTCCACTGAAGATCTCACTTTTCAATTAATTCAGACTATCATTTAGGCCACACTTCTGTGTTTAACTTACACCAAAAAGCTTCCAAAACCATCTCTAAAAATTGCTTAGGGGCTGCAGCTGTCCTATCTGTAAGGAGGACAATAAGACATGGAAGAATTCTAATTGTTAGCCAGCTTTCCTATACAATCCTGAATTAATGAAAGAAAGAACAACTTGTAGTTTCTGAGAGAAGTGTGCTTGAGCCATACACATACATTGACTCTACTAAATTAGTTTGGACAACTGGACTTGAACATTTAATTTAATAACACAGAATATATTTGGTGTGAGTCAAATGATAGGGGAGAAAAGTAATTTTCTATCCAGTTGAATTGCTCTCCACTATGAATGAAAGTAAAAATAGAGTTCAGAGTTATGTACACCTCCAGGGGCACTTTTCCAGGCTTTTTGTATGGAAGATGATAGCAGAATCAAGTCTGAAGTCACACACATGAATCAAATTTCAGCTCTCTGTTTGAACTTATACAATCTTCTTGCCTACCTTTATTGACTTGGACTTCAGATTAATTAAATTCAGATAATACAATTCTCATTTGACATATGCAGTAGTGGACACAATTTAAATAGCAATAAATTTTTAAAAAAATTATAACTGCATGATTTCATAATTCAATTACATTTAATCAACAAATTACATATTCTTTGAAGCTTCCACTTTTTCTCTCATAGAAAACAGAGTATTTCTGGCTAAAAGCACATGATGCAATACATCTACCAATATCTCAGAGGAATGGCTGTGTATAATCTGAGAAAGGTCTCAAGATGATATATCACTGATAAATCAAAAGACATATAAACCGAATTTTCAAAAGCAGCATAAATTATGTAACTTATTTTTGTAAAAAATTAATCAAATTAATACAAAACACTGGCAATATACTTTGCCTATGCTACATATGCTATGAAAATTATTTTATTGGTCACCTATAGTACTTCTAACATCTTCAATGCACAATTCACTTGCATGTTGGAAAACTACCAAAATGGCAGTGGTCTCTTTTTCAGAATCATTAAGGTTGGAAAAGACCCCCAAGTCCAGCTTTTGACTAATCACCACCTTGTCAGCCAGACCAAGGCACTGAGTACCACATCCAGTCATTTCTTGAACACACTTGTCTGTCTTTTTTGCCAGTGAAATGAAAGAATGAGTCTTATATTTCACCGGAGGAAAAATGGAAGGTCACAGACACAACAAGCAGTGCATCTGTCTCAGTATAATTCCTATCATTCTGGTCAGGGTTTCTTTGTAATGACCTAAAATATTTTCCCCCCAGCATCTGCTGTTAAAAATATTCCATTACAATTGACCCAGCAACCTTCTAGTTATATTTTATGAAGTATTTAAATATTTTTACTTCCAGCTTACAGTTTTTATTATTTCTCTATTTCATTATTCTATCTCCTGCAGAAAAACTACCAAAAATTCAATCAACCAGCCAGTGTATTCCTTGTAGGCTGGCTTCACATTTTAGAACTTACCTTTTTTTTTTTTTTTTCTTAGAGCAACATAGACTAAAGTTTATATCCTTTTTTGATATTTTTTCCTTTTGTTTGTTTTGTTTTAAAATGCCACAGCTTGTAAGTAATTCCTTTTTATCTCCTGTGATTCCCAATTCTTTTTCTGGACATTTCTTTTCTACTTTTCTCATCACTCATTTCCCTCCAGGTTGTAACAATTATCTACATTCCTCTGGAGATCCACATTGCAATTACCACCTTTCTTCTTTCTTTAATACCTTTTCCCCTTAGTGCTGATGGTCTCAGAGACATTTTGAGTCTGTTGCTGCTTCAGTTTTGGTAGGAAAAAATACCAGATAACTCCTAGGTAAAAGTTTTTGCAACATATGACTGTCCCAAAGGCAGAAACTTTTGCCTCTTCCTATCTTCCCTCCTGTAACTTAGGGAGTCTTAGAGCAAACAAATCAAAGCACACAACTGTGTTGCATTTCAATTTTGACTGCACTGGAGGTGCTTACTAAGACAAATTAAAGGGGAACTTCCTTTAGAATTGTCATGTAATTACAAAGTCAACAACTTCTGCTTACCCACTAATTACAGAGAATTGTATTTGATATCTGCATAATTTGATTACAATTGCAAATATTTGCTCATCTTTTGTGCTGTTTGAAGAATATTTCAAAATGTCTCCTCAATTCTTCTGAGTTTAAACATATGCATAGTGTAAATAAAACACACTATATGCCAGTGGATTGCTTTTATGTATCTGCCAATTTAATTTCCATTACAGTAATTCCAATGTTGAGCAGAGTTTCATCTTTTTCAGCAGATGAACATAATTTCTGTTTACAACAGTGTGGAACTGAGCGACAAAACATTACACCGCACCAAAAAGTTGAATAATCCTATATAATTTAGTATATTTTGGCCTGCATTTAAATAGATTGGTTTATCTTTGCATGTGTAACTCCCACACATGCACAAACACAAACTGCAGTGCCTGAGAAGATGCAGTTATATGTCTAGAGAAAAGGAGGAAAAGGCTTTCTCAAAGGAGAAAACCTAAAACACCCCAAGAGAAATGTATTTTATAAAGTTGCCATTAAATTAACTGAAATTGAAACCATCTAGAGAAGAATCTAAACCTGAGCCACCACAGTTGATTAAATTGTATATAAATAGGAAAACCCACTGTCATTGCTTTTCAAAATTATTATTCTCTTTGAGACTCTCATGGATTCATTCCTAAGTAACTTAATTCTTAATCCTCATTTTTTATCCTCATTCCACTTGACAAGAATTTATCTATTATAAATGTAGCCTAGACAGAAGAAATGTGTTTAAAATGAACAGAATTGAGTACTCTAAACAGAAAACACTTTTTTTTTTTTTAATTTATTATGGGACTTTGCTACACTATCACCTTAAAGGTTATAAGAACATCTCACTCAAAATATCTGGCAGTTTTTCATGGAGCTCTTATCCTGGCTTTCAGTCAGTGTGAAATTTTGCACACCCTTTTTCCTCTTAAAGCGCATCTGTCCTAGATTACACCTTTAACATGTACTCAGCTGAGAATTCATCTGGACCATCAAATTATTAGAATTATATTGGATGATGAAAAAAATGAAGTTTCCATGAAAGAATACATGGAGTAAATACTAAGGAGGAATACCATGTAGGAAGAAACATTCCAAGAATTGATTTTGCTAGAGTGGAGAAAATCATAGCTGATTCTATTTAAAATTCACTGTTTAGAGAGAATCAACTGAGACATATTACAAAAAAGAAGTAGCAAAATATTAGTATACTGAGGTGAAAAAAAATCAATAACTTCAAGTGAAATGTAACACTATACTATTCAGCTGCTCTCTATCTTGAATTATCCCTGTTAATCTAAAGAAGCAGCAATCATACTGGGACCAATGGTAAGTTCTACAACTGTGTTTGTTGCCTGCTATCTTCATAGGTAAATGACCCAGAATCATGGGTTTATATGGTGAAATAAACTTCTTTTCCTTGTTTGAACAAAGTAAATTCTAATAAATTAATCTGTGCGATTATTATTGTTCACATTTTCCAACTTAAAGTCATTTTTTTCCCGCATAGATCCTCCATCCTCTGTGGCACTCTTAATTTAGAGTTCTGTCATAACTTAGACTGAGACATTCTCCAAACTGGATACAGAAAAACCTGTACAAGTAGTAAAAATCTGTATGGTAAGAATGAAGGATGTAGAGAAAGCAAGAAAGACATTTTGTAATATGAAATAACCCTGCAGGGAATGTGGGAAGCGTGCCTGATACCAACAGAATAATCTCCCTAAACAACAGGAGGTATGTCTGATGGAACCAAATTAATCCCACAGAATAATCAAGAAGAACACTTGGCCCAATAATATCAATGATGTCATGAATAGCTGAGATTGTCTTCTTTTGGGAAGGGGAAAGAAACATAAAGTGAACAGGACAGGAATGATGGGAAGAAGATAGACCATGGTGGTTCTGGTTTGCCTTGCACCTTGTAACCTCTCGAGTCAGACCACCTTGACTGGGTGACATCAAGGGACATGGCCATCAGCATGAACTGCATGATAGCAGCTTCTGTGGTAGGTTATAAAGGGCTTGAAACAGCAGCCAAATGAGACTTATAACTCCACTCTATGCCACAGGAAGTCAGTCCTGCAGCAACTCCCAAAAATAATTAGTTTTTCTCTGGTTTGAGAGGCCAACATGTACAGAGAATTTAACCTTCTCAGTTTGTTCTGTTGCTGAAGTCCAAAAATAATCTGTTCCTAAGGAGACCTCATCTTTTTTTTTTTTCCTCTTTAAAGTCACATCTTAAAAGAAGTTAAGAGAATACATGCACTGTACAGAAACATATATATATAGAAAAAAAATATATATATAAATATATATATATATTTATGTGCACATATATAAGTATAAATAGCTATGCCACTATAAGCCTTGGTACTGCTATTATTGACTCAGTATCTCTATCAGGAGAAGAGATAGGAGATAAGGATGAACTGCTTTTTTCTAAGCTGTCAGCAGCTGAGCTGCTCATTCACATTTCCTATGCTGCATCCTGATCCCTCCCTCCCTCAACCTTTATCCAAGTTTCATAAGTAGGATGCAAATAGCAGGCACTCTAAAACATTACAAGGACAGGAGACAGCATGACTTCAGCTTTCACAAACAGGTGATCTGTATTTATTGTCACAATGATGGATGAATGTTTTTGGATTAGATGTGAAATTAAATATCTGGAAGCAGAAAGGTATTTCTGTTCCACTCAGGTTATATATTGTATGACATTAGAAATACTGTGTTGCTAATGGAATTATTGCAAATTAAAAATAGTTATTCCAGAATAGGCTCTAAAAAAATACTTTAGTATTGTTCATATAAATAATTTGTGTTTTGCAAAAATGTCATGTCACTGCCCCCATGGCACTCAGATCTAAAATGTGAAGCATTTATCTTCCTTCTTATTAGTCAACATTCCATGGTGAGTTCAATAAGAACTTAAGTCACTGAAAATATATAAACTGGTTTTTATTAAAGAATTTATTTTTTAATCACAAAACTCCCCCCACAACATACAAAAAAAAAATTTCCGGTTTTGATCTGAAAGCAAAACTGAACAATTGTTAAGCAGTTGTCATTTACATAGGCTGCCACAGCTCTAGCAAGCAGGACAAATGAATCCTTTATATTTAAAAGGAAAGTCAAACATTTCAAGGTCAAATATTTAAAATCAAGTTCATAAAAGTTTGTTTGGCATAGTCAGAAAAACTAAGCAAATGTAAGTCCCACTAAATTTTAAGACCAATGAATCACGCAGAAATGAAATTTGAAAAAATGGCAAAAGTCACCTCATTTTCCATATGCATATTTCAATTATCCCAAATATGCACATTTATTAAAAAAAATCACATAAAAGGGAGAGAGTTTGGGATTGGAGTTTTCAAATTGTCACATTCAGACTTGCTAGAGGAACACTCACACAGAGATGACACTTATGACAGAAAGTGAGAGGTATCAGCAATCGATTTCTTGCACATGGACAAATTATTGGCCAAAAAGAAGTGACAAGTCTCTTTGATCTGCCTCACTAGGTTTCATAGAACTCCAAGAACCTGTGCTTGAAAATGGATACTTCAGAATCCAATGAGAAAAATCTTGAGAATACTTGAGATTGCAGGAATGTAGAAATAGATTTGCTACTAAGCAAGAATGGTTCTGAGACAAAAGAAATTCAAGTCCTTTAAAAATCTCAAACTAAAGAGTACCAAATTATATATTAAAAAACCCCAAAATCGAAAACTCTACCCTTCAGTTGACATAATTCTTTTTCAAATGAAAATAATATGCAGGGGTCAATAATTTGAATGGGTTGTATCTTTTATTTTAAGCAATTATAATGGGAACAACTATCCATCCCTGATGGCTCCGTTAAGACATACATTTGTTAAATCCCAGCAAGACTTCCTCAATCTTACTCACCACAACTAAAAACCAAAGGCCACAGGCTATGACAAACATTATTATGACAAACATTATTATTGTTGAAAGGGAAAATGACTCTGTGAACAGGTGCTGTCTTCTGATGCTAAAATTCTTCATTCCACAGAAAGTCTATTAGAAATGTCACACTAAGTACAGATGGCCACTCTTCAGTTTCAAATACTGAAATCATCATTGTTCATCATTGTGCATCTTTTCAGGAAGTAGTACAGCATAATTAAGTGAAAAGCAAATTCTTATGCTGAACTAGTAGAGGCATATTTAAATTTCTACATTCTGAGAAAATTTATGAAAAACTAAAACCAATGTTTGGAAAATGGCATTTCATAGCACAATGTTGTGAAATCAACATATAGAGGTAAGGGCTGCAGATACTCAGAGATACAGTATTTCAGACAGAAATTCCCTTCAGTGATCAGAGAAGGGGCTGATAGTAGGAGTCAATGGTACAAAATTCAAGGCACATATTGTAAATTTTCTATGGCTTTGAAATGTAACACTATGACAGCTACGTAACACTATGAGTACTGTGTAACACTCTCACTACGAGTGAGAATTCACTGTCTTGCCCTTGTAATGACTAAAGTCATTGGGATGAATCCCTTACGTTCTAGGAAAAACATGTACTTTAGGAACATAAATCAACAGGGTCTCTCAAAGTATTTCTCTTTACTGATAAAACAAGTTGTGATATAGATGTCTAAATCCAAGAAACTTAATCCCACTATATTTGCATAGATCTGTCCTAAATCCTTGTATACTGCAACAAAACCAATAAAATATGCTTTGGATAGAAACACTATTCACTAGAACAAGCAGTTAAGACCTGAGTTTTCATGGCACAATTTCCTTGGATTTAGACTCGTAAATTAGCTGATAATAAATTCAAAAGTGTCTTAATACTTTAATCTTATGTGCTTTTTGTTGTTCTCTGGGTTTTTTTGTTTGTTCATTTTGTGGTTTGAGCTTTTTAGCTTGGGTTTTTGTTTTAGATTTCTACTTTTTTTTTTTTTTCACTGTGCATTATGGGCTCTAATAAATACTTAATCAAAAACACTGTTTCAAGCTGTGGACCTTGAATACTGAGTCACAGATTTGGAAAGCATTTTAATGCTTGTTTTTCTCATCAGAACTCCACAAACACAGTCCTTCAGAGGTAAAAATGATGATTTGACAGACAGCTACTACATTAAAAACAACATCATCATCTATTTTGACACAGAGTAATTCAGTAATTAAAAAAAAAAAAGCAAAAAAAAAAGTAATACATTGTTGAGTAAGCATTTGACATAATTTTACTTTGTAATGAAGTGGAAAACCATTGTCTAATTAGAAATTAAATTATTTGAAGATGATGCACTATTTAGTATTACAGGAATTCTGACACATTGTTTGGTAGTCAAGTTCATCTCATTTACTGGAAACCTCTTTCAATCAATCATGTTCTGACCAACACAATAAGGAAAGAAACTTTAGTTATTTTAAGGTTGCAGTAGTCAATAACAACAGTAATTTCTAAACTCTTCTGCATTTGTTTTTAAAAGAAAGCGTCCAGTGCGCATTTGTGAATTATATGGTGAATTCATTGGTGCCAAAACAGCAAAGCAGTCCACATCCTCCTCTTACTTAAAAATAGAAACAGCAGAAAAGCTGTTATGAAAATTAAAATGGCCACTAAAGTAGAGGGAATTATTGCATCAATTCTTAAAGAAGTCGATCTGGGAGATTTTGTGTACTTAGTCTATGGTGTTACTAAAAGTAACAGAGGACAGAATGATGATGGCAATGATGATGATGATGATGATGATGATGATGATGATGATAATAATTATCATGAAACCAAGCAGATATTTTTATGACAATATTCAAAAAAAAGGTTTAAATCTGAACAGAAATGATCTGATCATCTTGTTCTGTCTGGTGTGCAAGGAAGATCATAAACTTGTTTTGAATTTCTGAATAGCAATAAAATATGCACTGTTTAGTAACCAGACCAAAAAATCATGTTCAATTGTAAACTTACTAATTCCTCACATCCAACAGTTTACCTGTATTATAGAAGAAAAAATAATTTTAACTCTTTGCAGTAACCATTAAGACATTGTGAACCAACTGAAATTCATTGGAAGGCAAACCAACCCAGTTAATTTAAATACAATTTAAAAAATAAAAAGAAGATAAATGAAATATTTAAACTATTCTTCATAGTAATCTGTTTCTTAATTGCTTTTGGTGCATATGAATAGCCAACTGCTTTATTTCTGAAGGAAATGTCTCCTACTTTAATCCACCTGTTAATCTTTAAAATCATGATTTTTTTCTAATATACATATACAGAATCAAAAATGTGACAAATGATGATGTAAACAACAGAGATTCACACACTCACACTGCACAAGACCAACAACTTTTCTGTACCAAGTATTCCATAAAAGAAACTTTAGTTTAAGTTACCAAGCAATTAGGACATTTCCAAATCCTTGCAACTAACTATTCTTACAATATTTGCATTTAAAAAATAAAAAAGTATAACTGTTAATATTTATAATTTTATTTAAATATTAAAATTAAGTATTTAAAATTTGTCTAAAACACAAATTGAACCGTGTATGAAGAAGGACAGTGAAGCCAAAAAATAACACAGGGTACAGGAATATTTGGAATATTTCCCATGGAAAATATATTATTTTCAGTATGCTTACTTCAAACACTCACATTTTAGTCTTTAGTTCTTCTCTGCAGGAATATAAGGTATAGTCCAGAACTTGGGCTTATATACCAAATACCAATGCAGTTCCCTGGATTTTTTTTTTACCAATATTAGTTATAATGAGTCAAATTAAATTAATTTCTAAAATGCTTTTTTCTAATTAATCATCCAACTCTTTAGTAGCCTCAAAGGTAGATTAACAAAAACATGAACATTAATAGTTAAAGGGAGAAATGCATCTTGAGTTAAGGAATTCCTGATAGCCTTGGACCCCAAATTCATGGAGTCAATCACTAGTTCACCCAAACACAATCTATGAGTCTTTGTCTCTATTCTTTTCTGTAGGTTATACATTCTGAAAGAAGTACTGCTTCAAAAACATAGTACCTCAAAAAGCAATAAACCACAGAGGTGGACTAGATGTATAGAGAAGAATTTCTCACAGAAATACATTAGATTTTCTTGTGTACTACTGCTCTATCCTCAATTTATAATAGAAAAAAAAAAAGAAGAAAATTCAAGAACAATCAAACAGGGAAAAGAAGAACTCAAGAAGAGTTTAGCTTGCTGTTAGCAATTGTTAAATTTTTTTTTAGCTTATCTAGAAGGTAAATAGATATATACACACTCATACACAACCCTCTCCAGAAAATGTTTCTTACAGCAATTTTGTGCTGCAGGTGTGAAAAGACAGACAGACCCCCCCAAAAAAAGAGTCCCTTCTGCTTTCAATAATGTTTTTGACAATTTCATGGCCACTGGAGGAGGAACTGGTCTCACACAAACCCAGAAAATGCATCAGACTCCTGCCTTGAACATTATGTTTCTAAAATTGCAGAAAGTTAATCTACTGCCCACAGACACTGCATCCCTGACAGGGTAAAGGATGAATTTCTCCCAAACATTCCCTTAACAGATTTTTGCTACAGGCTATTGTTAATTTTTATTTTATTTTACTACTGCATGAACTGTTGTCCTCCTTACTAAAGTCTTCCATCAGACATTTTGTTCAAACCTGTTAATTTACATTTGCATCCTGATTTGCCTTTATGCAAATTTCCCGGATCTTCTGACAGGATTTCCTATGAATAATCTTAGCCCCAAATACATCCTGCTTTTATCAAATACTATGCAGCGTGTGAATATTCTTTCACTATTTAGATTGAAAGGCAACAAAGGCAATCTAGTCCCAACAATAGAAACATCTCCATTTTGCTTGCATTCTCTGACTAATCAATCCACTGTATTGGTTTTTAGATAAAAATAGAAACAACTTTTTCACTTTATGCAAAATTTCACTTAAACTTTATATTTACATTATAACCATTTCTTTCACAAAATATCTTCTCTCTGCAATATTTTGATCTTGAAAGAACTTAATGTAGAAAAGCATTATGGGAGAAAGTACTGCTGTAGAAGTACAGAGATAACTATGCAAAAGTATATTTCATCAACATTCTGGTCAAGCAGATCTATAAAAATGCCAGGGAGATATGGAAATAATTAATTAATTAATGAAATTTAACATTTATCTTGAAATACAGAAAAGATTGGCAATTTCTAAATTTGGTTTTGAGTTCTGAAATTTTTCTCCTAGATCACTTGCACTTGTTTCTTTTCATACATTCCAGATTTTTTATATCCCAAAGTGCAGTAAGAGGACTTGCTGCTGAAATTTCCAATGATTTGTACATTTGTACATTGTAACTGTTCTAACCAAAGATATATTTAAGACCCAATACTTATCTCCCAGAAAAGGCTAGAACATTTGAATAATGGCAACTTTCAGGGACAAAAGTTTTTAAGAAGAGCACTCAAAAACTTATCTACTGCAGCAATTTAGACTTTGCACAACTTAATCTAGAGAACAGAGTGAATATTCAACTTTCACGACTCTCAGAAGTGTCTCTTGAAGCTATTTGCTTAATCTGTAGTCCTCTAAATCACTCCTCCTCAACTTGCAAAATCACAACCACAAGGGGAAGATTAAATATTTCTTTCATTTAATGATGTTAGTCAGCCTCTACATTCAGTTTAAAAAGAAAAGAAGTCTACTAAGTGAGTTAATCTGCTTTAAAACATGAATGAAAACATCATTCGGGGACACACTGGACATGAAATGTACTGATTCACATGGTTTTCAACACACACTTGAGTAGATTAACAGGTTGACAGAATTAAATTAGTTTATTGCGTAGGAAAAGGATGCCACTCCCCAAGTGGATCATTATTTCAGGAAATGGGAAAAGCATGGTATTAACAAACCAATAAATCATCTCTGACACTAGGTGATGTCAACATTTTTGCATACCTACCACTATTTCAAAAATCAATAAGGTACAGATGAGTGACTGCAAAATATGTTTCCAGAGATCGTCAATCCTCCCTGACAGAAACAACCACTTTGGCACCTGCAGTTGTGACACTGCAGCATTAAACATCAACCTTTTAACTATCCTTCAAGTGAAAGTGACAATCAATAGCCAATGGAAAAAGTGTACCTTAAGAAGCACACAAATTCTTATTCTTACTTCGAGAGGCCGTTTTGAATGAAAAAAAAAAAATTTTGACAAAATGTCACAAAACAGAGGTCTAGGCTTTTGATGAAGCATTACTTGAACAAGCATAGTGATAATAAAGGCATGAAGAAAACATGGATAAAAAAAATTGCCACTTTGGTGGTAGTTTCTACAAAAGAGCATTTTCCTCTAGCAAAAGCAACTGTAGGATATGCTTGGTTCATTCTAGGGACTTTATATTTTCATACATTTCGGTGTTAGTATTTTCTCTTTTACTTTCAATTAAGTAAGAGAGAAAATTCTTTCTTTCTCTGCTCCTACTGTGAAGCAACAGCTGGATCTTATCCAATTTAGAAATATTTCCCTTTCTCTATGCCATTATCAATTTCCTTTCTCCTTCTTGTTTTCTTTTATAATGGTTGTATACTGTTCTTCGCTTACAGGCTTCACTTTCTGAATTCTTTGAACCTCCACTTAAGATTCAATTTGTCAATTTAAAACAGTACTCCAAGTGCAACCTACTCAGGACCAACTAGGAGAAAAAGTAATTACTTATTTGGTGGACAACAGGAGTTTTCTTAATAGCATTTAAAATAATAGTGTCTTAAAAATACAATTCTCATTTCATTGCACATAATGCCCAGATAATTCTCTCAGAACTATTGTCTAAGTAGTCACCCCATTATTTAGTAATTTCTGTATCTGTTTAATACATAACACTCCAGACAGACAAATTACTATAAAATTACATGCTAATGCAACAGATGAAGCAAATTAACTATCTAAGACCAATGGAGCACCACCCACTTCCATGTACATCCCTTTAAAGTCTTGTCTATGTTCCCAATCTTTAGTCAAAATGAGTAACTATTCCCTTTAACGCGATGTGTAATGAATGAACAGAGCCCTTAGAAACACGGTTTTGTGGTGCAGTTGGTAGTGTTATGTTAACAGATGATCTGAAGGGTCTTTTCAAACACAAATCATTCTACATTTCAATTGAAATATTTCTCTTCAGTCAGGGAAGCAGACAGCAAGGAAAGACAACTGTCCCTGTTCTTATACAAAGGATCATGCGAGGTTTTTTTCACTTAAAAATGAAAGCAAACACAATAATCACTGGAAAAAAAGGGCAAATTCCTTCTCATTTAACTCTATTTGTCCACCTATTAAACTCTTGGCTGTAACATGGCCATGTTTGAACTGTCTGAGAAACCTCCTGGTGCCAGTGTGCATCTGGCTGTCTGGGCTCAAACCAGTAACCAGGGAACAGAAGACACGAAATAAAATTTCTTCAAGTACTCATGTTATCAAGATGTTTCCAAATAGGCCTTCTTCATAAATCTAAATGTAACTATAATATTTAAATAGGTAATACTCTCTAAAACATGCACAATATTAAACTACTCTGGGCTTTATTGATTTTTCTATTCCCATAAAATGTTACAAAAGAGATCACAGGTTTAGAATACCAAGTCATTAACATTTTCAAGTGGCATTTTATTTCTATTTTCATCCCATTAATTGCACACAAGTCCCTCCACTCAGAATATTTTATATAGGCAGTTGCACATAAACAAGATACAACTAGAACAAGATTAAGGAAGGTGAAATGGAGTAAGAGAATCTAGAATTTTACTTTGTAAAATGAGGCACAAAGAAGAAAAATATCTTGTCCAAAAGCTCAAAGAACTTTTTCACAAAGCAAGAAGTAGAGCTTTAGTATTCATAAAACACTATGAAAAAAAGCAGTTTGCCAGTAATTTATCCTGAATTCTCCTTTCCCCTTAACAGGCTTTGGGCTTTAATTTCATTACAGAGACTTCTTAGATAAGTCATGTTCTTAGATAATTAGGCAGATTTTATTTTTTAAGACTGCATTGGCTCTTGCAAGGTTTTACAGAAACTGGATTTTAGTAAGAATGTGAATGTGTGGGTGTCATCCAAGATTCCTCATATAGGATGTCGTTTGTCTTTTCTGTATGGGACCACTCCTCTTGAGACTTCTTAAATTCACTATCCTTCTCTTTCTTCTGCCTAACACAGCTGCAAAACCCTGTAGTCACCTATTACATATCCCTAGGTACTGGAGATGGGGAAAGGAAGGACACAGAGAAAGCATCTCTTCCTTTCTGTAGAGACAAGTGCCTCTAAACATCAACATAAATAACCTGATTTTGAGGACTAACTGCTCCTCTAATTGAATAAGTAGCTCCCAGCACTAACCATTGCCTCATAAACTCCAAGAAAATCAATCTTCATTTCCCTGGACCAGGTGAAATAAAGATTCTAACCCACAAGTGTCAACCCTTCTTACACTAAAATCCACTAGTTTAATTTAGAGGGAACTGCAGCTTTCTAAAATACAATTTGAAAGGCAGGACACGCATGGCTGCTCCAAAGACTTCAGAATATTAAAAAAAAAAAAAAAAAAAAAAAAAAAAAAAAAAAAAGAAAAAAAAGAGATAGATAAATACAAAATCAGAAAAAACCCTCCAAGTTGTTCAGGTATGGTGCTGAAAACTGCAAATTTTCTGATGATCTGATCAGAAACGACCAAGATGAAAGGGTTTGCAATACTTCCAATACAGGATAATGCCTGAAAAAGTCTTCTATGATTCTACTTGTAGTTCAGGATTAAAGCATAAGCCATTTAGCCATAGATGTTTCTTTATACTCACAGGTATAAAGTTTAGAAATAGATAAAACTACCTGGTATTTCCTTTAGATCCTGTGCCTTGTCAGATATACAGTCAAACAGTGTAACTCCCATCTTTTTAAACCAACACCAATGAGTCGTTAACAGCTTGCAAAATCCTTATGAACTGCAGAAATTATTCTAGTTCTACTGCTTGAATGCTGGAATAACAGCACCTTTTTACTATATATCAGCTTGTGTGATTTATTTGGCAAAGGAAATAACATGCCTTTTCAGTAAGAGTTTATCAATATATGAATGTCCTCTGCTGGGTCCCAATGCTGGGGAAACAGTGGTGTGCAGGGTTAGTCCTGGCTTGAGTAGGTAGAGAGTAGGCTGGGAGGAAATGCAAAACTCTTGGTTACACTCACATTTCAGCATTTGTCTCATTTCTCAGACAGTGAAAGAGCTTCACTCTTAGAAGTTACACAGACAAAGGATGTGATTATTTAATTTTCACTGCAGATTTCTACTATATCAAAGATATCCAGCGTTTCAAATATTTATGTCAATTTATTAAGTAAACCAGAATTTCACTGGGCTACAACTCTTGTCATTGTGTTTTGTAAGCATTTTTCTTTGTGATAGATACACAAAAAATTCATAAAACACTGTATAGCTTTAATTTTCTCTTCATAGCTCCCATTCTAGTCAGAGTACTAATGATTACTTTAAAAAAAAAAACCCAACAAGTCAGCATATATCTGTCCTTATAATTGAACACAAGGTTCCACAGCTCTTGGTAAAATACAATTTGAATGTTGTTAAGTGTATCCCAGGTAAACAGCTGCTGGCCACTGATGCTGGCTAAGTGACTATCCTATTTTCTGAATTCTGATAAAGTAGTGCCAGCTCCAACGTCCCTCCTTTGTACAAAGCCAAATCCACTTTTGTATTAGCAACCTGTATTGCCTGATAGTAACTGCTTCCATTCTTCAATGGCAGCCCCAAAAAACCATAAAAGTAAGGAAGCTAAGATTTGCTCGTCCTAAACATTTACAAAAAAAAAAAAAAAAAAAAAACCAAACCCACAAAAAAAAAAAACAAAAAAACAAAAAAACAAACAAAAAACCCCAACCAAACAAACAAACAAAAAACCCCACAAAAACAAAAACTGAAAAGCTCTCCCACCTGAGAAAAGCCAGTCTTTAGCACCTTTTCTAGAAACTGAAACTTTCTAGGACAAAAGGTAAACTCAGTGATTAATCTCATCAACCATAAAAAAACCAAATGTGAAGAGTGTGTTTCCCTGTGTATGAGTTTCATTTCCAGGATGATTTTGCAAGAAGCAATGTTAAACAAAGGACTCTTCTTTTCTAAAAGGTCTTTTGTCTTTTATTTACTTTTTGTCAAGTTCAATACCTGTCTTTCACATGCGCAAAAAGGATAAAATAGATAAAAGAAGTGAAAATCATGTACAATTGTGTCAGTATACAATTTTAGTTTCCTCTAAAATTCAAATTTGTATTTAGACACATCTATTCAAAACATTTTATACATGCTGCCATTCTAAGCATAAATTTAATCTGGCTTTTAAAAACTCTTCATCTTATTAACTGTATTAGCAAAAAACAGGAAGCTTGTCTAAAAATACACATCCCTGTATGCATGTAGATCGAAAGGCAGAGGGAGAATGATACATAAATGAAGGATAACACTTGGTACACTTCAAAAATTGCCTTGAGCTGATTAGCAGTTGTATTTTACCTTAAGCATATGAGCTATTTTTAATCTTAAAAAGACCCAACAAAACCAAATCCATAGAAAAATCTCCTAAAACCTAAAACTTGTGTCTTATGTCTCCATGTATATCAGAACAGCATTCAGAAGTGTAAGTATTTTAAAGCCGTGCATTTATTTTTGACTACTTTTTTACAATAGATAGTGATTATTTTTATCAGCTATATTGTCCCATGTAAAACAAAACAAAACAAACTTTTTAGACATAAATACAAATTCTCAATTTGCATCCATTCAGTATGTTGTTATTTTATAAGTAATTTAGCCTGGAGCAAAGGAGGCTCATGGGAGACTTTACCCCTCCCTACAGCTACTTGAAAGGAGGGTGTAGGTAGGTGGGATCAGTGTTTAGTCCCATGTAACAAGTGACAGGACAAGACGAAATGGCCTCCTTGTGTCATGGGAGGTTCAGGTTGGACATCATGAAGATTTTAATTATGGAAGGGATTGTCAAGTATGGGAACAGGCTTTCCAGAGTGGCAGTGGAGTCACCATCCATGGAGGTGTTCAAGAAACAGCCTGACATGGGACTCAGAGTCCTGCTCTTTTTACCAAGGTGGAAACCAATCATAGGTTAGACTTGATGACCCGAAAAGTCTTTTCCAACCTTAATGACTCTGTGATTTAGAAATTAGGTAACCATTTTTTTCTGCTTTTTAATTGAAAATGCAATTTTTGTTAGATCTACCAACCAACATTTAGTCAAGATCTTCCAGCAGTAGAATGAAATCTATACTGCATCACCAGATTTAAAGCAAGCACATGGTACATACAAATATCTCATCAATGTAGACATGGTTTTCTTTGGGGTATCTAAGGAGCTATGTGAGCTCTGCTGAGAGGGAGAAGATACTATTTCCATTTCCTTAGACAGATTTGAAACCACTGTCTCTATCTTCCTTTGAAAGAATTCCAGTCTCTAAGGTGTTATACAAAAGTGAGGTACTAAAATCTCTACCTTCACTTTTGCCCTAAAAAAAAAGACCACATTTTTGTTGTTTGTTGGCTGAGTGCTCCCAAGTGCCTCCCAGGGAAGCAGTCTGAACTAGTCTGGATGTGCACAAAACACATAATATATGAAAATTTGAAGTTACAATGTATCTAGTAGGCACATATGCACCTGCAGAATTGGTTGTACCAGGCTGACAGGCAAGAATCGTCCCCTTTCCAAGAGCTTGACCTCATTTGAAGCAGACTAATTGCAATCAAAACAGGCAGAGGAAGATGAATCTGCAACTGAAAGAATGGCAACTTTCATAAATGTGCAATATATGGGTAATCTTTAGGATAGTTTATCTGGGATATTTACCTGTCTCTGGAAGAAAGAGGACACAGAACTTTCTCACACGTACTACAAACAAACCAGTTTATGTACTTACAGGAATTTTTCTTTGGCTTACAAATTTTCAGTACCAGCTGCGCAGAGAACACCTAGAAGTAACAGACTTTAAATCTTTATTTTCCTTAGATCATATTTATTCCAAAGACAAGAAGATAACTATATACAAATTCCTGTATATTTTACAAAATGTTTTGATTGCCAGTTTCCATTATGCCTAATTTTTAAAATTCAGATTTATTTGATTTTTTTGATACATGGCTTAATTTGTATGATATGCAGAAACAACTGTTTGAGGACATCTTAAGACAACACTGTGATGTATCATTTATAGTTAAACACATTTCTTATTTATTTCATTTCACCAAGGGTGTTACGTTTGGATTAGTGCCAAACAATGGCAAAGGCCAAAGAAAAATCTAAGGACTACAGGAGTTGATTCTACATGTTTTTAGAGCTCTCATTTTTCTCTTTCTTTCCTTCGTCACTTATAGATGTCACGGAACACCAAAAAGTACCCTAGCTACCCCGGCAAATGTAATCAGGGATGCTGGACAGATCAGAGCTCAGGAATTTCTTGAAAATCTAGTACAGCTAATAATCAAACCTGTAATCAGATATTGGGCCATTTTGTCCTTTACTTCAGCTGTGCACAGCAACTTAAGATATACAAGGACGGTGAGGGCAGACTAATTGGAAAAGCAAAATGCTGAAGAGCAGCAGTAGGGCTGGTTCTGGGTCAGCGGTGTCATCCGCCTGTTTTCATAGAGCTGCATTGTACCAGCGAATGAAAACACAACAATTACCCAGGTAAATGGCAAGGTTTAAAAAATATCAGCCTAGGGAGAAACAAAATCCATTAATGACTCAATATATTAACTTAAAAGCAAGCAAGAAAAGCACATTCAGTGAAACAATCAGCTACATTTCAATACAAGTTAATTTTGTTAACACCTGCAAATTTAACATAATGTGGTGTTTCAAAAATGATACTTTGCTTTTTCAACACCATTAAATGATAGAACTATTAAGGACAATAATATTCAGTGCTACAAATGAAAAAGACACAACACTGCAATGACAAAAACATTGTTTTAAACTTGACCTGAGTAAATAAACCACCCATCCTTTGAGTACTGAAGAATGTTCAGTGTCTTAGTTTAGGTTTTCCTCTGCATCTCCCTTTTTTCCTTCCTTCTTTCCTGTCAGTAATGAACAGTCTTTCAGAAGTGAAATGGATTTATCCTTCTCCCTGGGAAATCTCACATACAGGAACTGCAGCAGACAGATCAGGGACTAAGTCATCTCTTAAGTAGCTCTTAGCCGAGGGATGTTTCCTACATGAAGATGAATTTTGGCACACTTGCTAATAATCCAGTGCAGCCAGAAATACATTAAATACCAGTACTCTATCTGTTTTTATTCACAAAGGAAAAGTGGAATAAAATTTTCAAATCTCCAAATAAATCCAACTATATAGGAAGTCTAATTATTAATTTATTAATATTTTTAGCATATTCTGGAATAGTCTTTATAAATAAAACTTAACCTGCAATTTTTGTTTCGTTGATTTATAAGCCAGAAACTTCACACTAAAAAAATCTTAACTTTACTCTGTATATGATTTTAATTGGTTACGTTCAAGATTGAGAGAAAATACATTTTTTCCACTAGTTTATTTGTTGAACTTGCTCAGTAGGCAAAAATTTCACTGAGCAAGCATGCCAAATTGTCATACTTTTCATTTTCTCTAGACTTGTGCATACTATTTAATATGGCAGGTCTTTAAAATGACACTAAAAACCAGCATGAAATTAAGAAGTGCATCCACCAAGCCAGTTCCTACCCATCTAATTTTGCTTAGGGAACACACTTCTTCAATTTTCTTAGTAAAATATGATAAAACAGATTTAAACCAGACTAAGATTAAACCACATTTAAGAAAGTGCTACCTTGTAAAATAAACCTCATACGAATGTCTTGGCACAGAACCACCAGGAAGAGTTGAACTAGAAAACCTTCCAAGTCAAGCCCAGAATTGGAAGACTTTATGTGGAAGTTGGCCAAAATTCCTCTCAACTAAAGAGGCAGCCAACCATAGAAAAAGTGAATTGTGAAAAACAGGTTATAAGCAACACAGAAATGCTTCCTGTCACAAAATGTTAGCAATGACTAAGAGATTGAGGAGGTGACAGCACGCTCCAACCATTTCCCATTTTCAGGAGGTTCTAGTTTTCGTTTTCCTTTTCTTTTTTTGGGGGGGCTTAGACTACAGGATTGTTGGAGGTTAGGTTTGTTCCTTCTTTCTCTAAAGAATTTTTTCCCCACAAGTTACCAAAGAGACCAAGTGTTAGATACTTAAGAGTACTTAACCGAAACAAAGAAGTGAACAAAGGTGGAAGGGGGAAATAACGCAAATAAACGACAAAGCTTGAAGCAGCTGCATGTTTTTTTTTTCCAGCGTTCGGGGAGACGCGTGTCTGCCGCTTCTTGAGGATCTCAGCCGCCGCAAAGCACGCCGAGCAGAGAACGGCTGTTGCTGGCTAGAAGAGTTTCACTGTGGCCAAAGAGATCCAGTCCTGGGAAATCTACCATCACCGGTTCAGCCTGAATCCGGAGTTTTCCTGGCCACCCGCAGGGAGCTGGTCCAAGCCCTGCCTCTCCTTCGGTTTTCTTCGGCGCTGCTCGTCTTGCTACAGTGTGACCCTGCACCCCCTGCGCTGCCGGGACATCCTGCCCCTGCCTGCCGGGACACCCTGCCATCCCAGCTACCAGCCCGGGACTTTTCCACTGTTTCAGCTTAGTGCTCCGAGGATCCTGCAGGGACACCAAAACCAAACTGCCCTGGGTTTTGTGAAACAAAGCCCTCAAAGTTCTTGGTACTGTTGTCGTTTGTCATTAATGCTGTAGTTGTTTGGTGGGGGGGGGGGGGGAGGTTTTTTTGTGTTTGTTTGCTTTGTATTACATACTAGTAAAGAACTGCTATTCCTATTTCCCAAATCTTTGCCAAAGAGCCTCTGATTGTAATTTTACCTAGCAAATACCTGTCTTCCCAAACCAAGACAGATTTTGGCGCCCAACGTGGGGCTTGAGGGCACTGAGAAAAGAAAAGGGAAGAGAAATAGCAGTTCTTAACTAACCTAGTACTTTCTTTTGTGTGCGTTGGATATAAAAACCTCATTAGGCTGCATCATGTGGTCTAACTTAGCCTAGTTTGAGTGGCATGTGGTTGTGGCTGTATTCCTTCCATTTGCAGGCCCTTATCTAAACATGGGCCCTATAACTAAGGCTACTGTGACTGTCATCCAGTTTATTTTATGGCTTAATAAGGTGAAGAACTCATGGATTTTTAATTTCCTCTGGAAGGCAGGCACATGGATTCAGGGCTATCGTACACTAACTGTGTGTTTTTGAAGTTACTTTAACAATGATACCTACTGTGAAGAAATGACACCGGGGGAGGTTTTTTCCCAACCCTTTATCCATCTCTTTGGGTCTGCCCCACCAGTTTTTGAAAGGTTTAAATCCTCTCTGAATGCTAATGATATCATACAATGGCTGGTGCTGCTAATATGCGTATTCTGTTTGGCATTCAGAGAAAAGGGAAGATTGACCTGGATAACCACCCTGATACCTACCCCACAGAATAGGGATGATACCCCAGAGCCTGACTCTGCCCCACAGCCTGCCTCAGAAAAGACCCACCCGGATTGGGTTGAGGTTCTGGTAAAAGAGATGCATGAGATGGGCCAGATGCTGAGGGAGTATTTCCCCAGGTCATGACAAACCCTCCCCCTGCCCCGAAAAGGCAGAGACTGATGGTGCAGCAGTGGAACCCACAGACGTTACAACTGTCCAGGTTCGAGCTGAACCACAAGGGCAACCACAGCCAGCAGCAGTCGCCCCTGTGGAAACAAGAAAGTGTAAAGTGAAATCGTCAGATCCTGGTATTAAGGATAAAAAAGGAGAGTCCTCACAGTCCACAGAAGAGCCACAAGTTAAGATCATCACTGAGTTCCTGACGTATGAAAGTCTACGTAATCTGCAAAAAGATATTGCACGACGATGACGTGAGGCTTATACAGCCTAGCTACTTCGAGTCTGGGACCTTATGAGTACAGGTGTGCAACTGGATAGTGCTGAAGCAAGGAATTTGAGACCCTTGACCCAGGACTCAGGTATAAATCAGGTATTTGTAAGAGCAAAAGCCCCTTCCCCTTTGGAAACGACTTCTAATGAGTGTGAGAGAAAGATTTGTCCACAGAAACAGAATGCAAGAGCACAACAATAGAATGCGATGGAAGGCCCTTGAAGAAAGAATCCAACAGTTGAGAGAAGTGGCAGTATTGGAAGTACTTTTTGGGAGGACCGGACAGCATGATAATGACCCCGACAAGGTTAAATGCACAGAGCACATGTTGTGGAATCTGGCAACTCATGGACCATCCCAATACGCCACATTCATCGCAACAATTAATGCCGAGGATAACCGAGAGACAGTGGGTTCTGTTGCCAACAAGCTCAGAAATTATGAAAGTATGATCAGTGGCCCAATGCAGGCTCATGTCTCTGCGGTAGTGAAGGAACTCAAAGAGGAGATGAGAGAAATGAGAGAGGAGATGAGAAGGAACAGTTCCCATGTAGCACCGGTGCGAGTCACAGGCCCCAGAATCAGAGCCCAACATCCCCCAGCGAGAGAGAGAGAGTACACCCCTCGAGCTGACCTGTGGTTTTATCTGCAAGACCATGGGGAGAACATAAGAGCATGGCATGGGAAACCTACTTCTATCCTGGCAGCACGGGTACGTGAACTCAAAGAGAAAAACACTAACAGAGAGAGTTCCACTAGAATGAAAGTAGCCTCAGCCTCCCATGAGCAAGCTGCCAGGTATTACGGAGGTGGGAATGCTGTGTCAGATTCCCTCGAAAGAACCTCTACCATGTATGTCCAAGAAAAGAATAATAACCAGTGCTAGAGGGGCCCTGCCTCTAGCCAAGAAGAGGCACGGGAAAATCGGGTTTTTTGGACTGTGTGGATTCGATGGCCTGGCACATCAGAGCCACAAAAATATGAAGCTTTGGTAGATACTGGGTCGCAGTGTACTCTAATGCCATCAAGACATGTGGAAGCAGAACCGATTTCCATTGCCGAAGTGACGAAAAGATCACAAAAATTGACTCTAGTTGAAGCCGAAGTGAGCTTGACCGGGAAGGAGTGGCAGAAACTTCCGATTGTGACCGGCCCAGAGGCTCCATGTATTCTGGGCATAGACTTCCTCAGGAATGGATATTATAAAGACCCTAAAGAACTCAAATGGGCTTTTAGAATAGCTGCTGTGGAGACAAAAAACATTAAGCAGTTGAACACCTTGCCGAGACTATCTGAGAACCCATCTGCAGTGGAACTCCTGAAGGCAGAAGAACAACAAGTACCTGTTGCCACCTCGACAGTGCACCGTCGGCAGTATCAGACAAATCGGAACGCCGTGATCCCCATCCACAAAATGATCCGTGAGCTAGAGAGCCAAAAGGTGGTCAGCAAAACCCACTCACCCTTCAACAGCCCCATCTGGCCTGTGCGCAAGTCTGATGGAAAATGAAGACTGACTGTGGACTATCGTGCATTAAATGAAGTGACTCCACCGCTGAGTGCTGCTGTGCCGGACATGCTGAAACTTCAGTACGAATTGGAGTCCAAGGCAGCGAGGTGTTATGCCACTATTGACATTGCTAATGCATTTTTCTTCATTCCTCTGGCTGCAGAATGCAGGCCTCAGTTTGCTTTCACCTGGAGGGGCGTGCAGTACACCTGAAACCAGCTGCCCCAGGGGTGGAAACACAGCCCCACCATCTGCCATGGGCTGATCCAAGCTGCACTAGAGAAGGGTGAGGCTCCAGAACATCTACAGTACATCGATGACATCATTGTGTGAGGAAAGACTGCAGTTGAAGTGTTCGAAAAAGAAGAGAAAATCATCCAGATTTTGCTGAAAGCCGGGTTTGCCATCAAGAAGAGCAAAGTCAAAAGACCTGCCAGAGAGATCCAGTTCCTGGGAGTAAAGTAGCAAGATAGACGGCGGCAGATCCCCACTGAAGTCATTGATAAGATCACAGCAATGTCTCCACCGACCACCAAAAAAGAAACACAAGCTTTCCTAGGAGCCATAAGTTTTTGGAAGATGCACATTCCTGAGTACAGTCAAATCGTGAGCCCTCTCTACCTGGTTACCCGCAAGAAAAACAATTTCCACTGGGGCCCTGAACAGCAACACGCCTTTGCCCAGATCAAGCAAGAAATTGCTCATGCAGTAGCCCTTGGCCCAGTCAGGACGGGACCAGATGTGAAGAATGTGCTTTATTCTGCAGCCGGGAACAACGGTTTGTCCTGGAGCCTTTGGCAAAAGGTGCCAGAGGAGACCCAAGGCCGACCACTGGGATTCTGGAGTCGAAGTTACAGAAGATCTGAAGCCAACTATACTCCCACAGAGAAGGAGATCTTGGCCGCCTATGAAAGAGTTCAAGCCACCTCAGAAGTGATTAGCACAGAAGCACAACTCCTCTTGGCACCCCGACTACCAGTGCTGAAGTAGATGTTTAAAAAAAAGGCTCCCTCCACGCACCATGCCACCGATGCCACATGGAGCAAATGGACTGCCCTCATCACACAGCGTGCCCGTATTAGAAACCCAAATGGCCCTGAGATTTTAGAGATAATTACAAACTGGCCGGAAAGAAAAAACTTCAGTCTCACGGACGAAGAAAAGCAAAAACAAGTAACACAAGCTAAAAAAAACTCCTCTGTACAACCAACTGCCAGCAGAAGAAACACACTATGCTCTTTTCACTGACGGTTCCTGTCGCATCGTGAAAATGAACCGTAAGTGGAAAACAGCCGTATGAAGCCCCACACGACAAGTTGCAAAAGCCACTAAAAGAGCAAAGAGATCAAGTCAGCTTGCTGAACTCAAAGCTGTTCAATTAGCCCTTGACATTGCTGAAAAAAAGAAGTGGCCAAAGCTCTACCTCTACACTGATTCGTAGATAGTAGCCAATGCTCTGTGGGGCTGGCTGGAAAAGTGGAAAAAAGCCAACTAGCAGCGTAGAAGAAAACCAATCTGGGCTGCTGATAAATAGAAAGACGTTGCCACTCGTGTAGAGAAGCTGCCTGTGAAAGTCCGCCATGTAAATGCCCATGTTCCCAAGAGTCGGGCTAATGAAAAACACCAAAACAACAAGCAAGTAGATCAGGCTGCCAAGACAGAAGTGTCAAAGATAGATTTAGATTGGCAACACAAAGGAGAGTTGTTCCTAGCCCGATGGGCCCATGATGCCTCGAGTCATCAGAGCAGAGATGCCACCTATAAGTGGGCCCGAGACCGAGAGGTAGATTTAACCATGAACAGTATTTCTCAAGTTATCCATGACTGTGAGACATGTGCTGCAATCAAGCAAGCCAAGCGAGTGAAGCCCTTATAGTATGGTGGGCAGTGGTCCAAATATAAATATAAAGAAGCCTAGCAGATTGACTACATCACCCTTCCCCAAACCTGCCAGGGCAAGCGCTATGTGCTAACCATAGTGGAAGCCACCACTGGATGGTTAGAGACCTACCCTGTGCCTCATGCTACTGCCCGAAACACCATCCTGGGCCTAGAAAAACAAGTCCTGTGGAGACATGGCACCCCTGAGAGAATCGAGTCGGACAATGGGACTCATTTCAAGAATAGTCTTATAAGCACCTGGGCTAGAGAACATGGCATTGAGTGGGTGTACCATATTCCTTATCATGCACCAGCGGCCGGGAAAGTTGAATGGTGCAATGGCCTGCTTAAAACTACCTTGAAAGCACTAGGTGAGGAAACCTTCAAGAATTGAAATATTAATTTAGCAAAGGCCACCTGGTTGGTGAACACTCGAGGTTCCACCAACCGAGCAGGTCCTGCCCAATCTGAGCCCTTGCAAAAGACAGACGGAGATAAAGTTCCAGTAGTACACATGAGAAGTATGCTGAGAAAAACTGTTTAGATTAATCCTGCCTCCAGCAAAGACAATCCCATCCGTGGAGTTGTCTTCGCTCAGAGACCAGGTTGCACCTGGTAGGTAATGCAAAAAGATAAAGAGACCCGATGCATACCTCAAGAGGACCTTGTTTTAAAGTGAACTACCCATGACAATGTAGCTGTATCCATATTTGCATATATATATGTATTTTTAACAGTTAAAACTCAATGTAATATGTTAGTATGAGAAAAAAATTCCAAGTGAATAATGTTGGAGGTTAGGTTTGTTCCTTCTTTCTCTAAAGAATTTTTTCCCCACAAGTTACCAAAGAGACCAAGTGTTAGATACTTAAGAGTACTTAACCGAAACAAAGAAGTGAACAAAGGTGGAAGGGGGAAATAACGCAAATAAACGACAAAGCTTGAAGCAACTGCATGTTTTTTTTTTCCAGCGTTCGGGGAGACGCGTGTCTGCCGCTTCTTGAGGATCTCAGCCGCCGCAAAGCACGCCGAGCAGAGAACGGCTGTTGCTGGCTAGAAGAGTTTCACTGTGGCCAAAGAGATCCAGTCCTGGGAAATCTACCATCACCGGTTCAGCCTGAATCCGGAGTTTTCCTGGCCACCCGCAGGGAGCTGGTCCAAGCCCTGCCTCTCCTTCGGTTTTCTTCGGCGCTGCTCGTCTTGCTACAGTGTGACCCTGCACCCCCTGCGCTGCCGGGACATCCTGCCCCTGCCTGCCGGGACACCCTGCCATCCCAGCTACCAGCCCGGGACTTTTCCACTGTTTCAGCTTAGTGCTCCGAGGATCCTGCAGGGACACCAAAACCAAACTGCCCTGGGTTTTGTGAAACAAAGCCCTCAAAGTTCTTGGTACTGTTGTCGTTTGTCATTAATGCTGTAGTTGTTTGGTGGGGGGGGGGGGGGAGGTTTTTTTGTGTTTGTTTGCTTTGTATTACATACTAGTAAAGAACTGCTATTCCTATTTCCCAAATCTTTGCCAAAGAGCCTCTGATTGTAATTTTACCTAGCAAATACCTGTCTTCCCAAACCAAGACAAGGATAAATGTCATTCTTTCTTAGAAATTATTGACAGACACAAAATTTCTTACTGCATGGCCTTTCTTTCTTCAATACTTTGAGAATTCTTTACTGATGTGATCAGATAGTTGGAAAAAAAATGAGCTTCTGTTGGGGGTTGGGTTTGTTCCTTCTTTCTCTGGGGAATTTTTTCCCCACGGGTTGCCAAGGGGACCGGGTGTTGGATACTTGAGAGTGCTTGGCTGAAACAAAGAGATGGACAAAAGGTGGAAGGGGGAGATAACGCAGGTAAAAGACACAGCTTGAGGCAGCTGCGTGCTTTTCTGCTTCCGGCGTTCGGGAGACGCGTGTCGGCCGCTCCTCGAGGATCTCAGCCGCCGCAAAGCACACCGAGGAGAAGCTGGGCGCTTTCTGCCTCGCCTTCGAGCTTCTTCGGCGCTGCTCCTCTTGCTGCAGCGTGACCCTGCACCCCCTGCGCTGCCGGGACATCCTGCCCCTGCCTGCCGGGACACCCTGCCATCCCAGCTACCAGCCCGGGACTTTTCCACTGTTCCAGCTTGGTGCTCTGAGGATCCTGCAGGGACACCGAAACCAAACTGCCCTGGGTTTTGTGAAACAAAGCCCTCAAGGTTCTTGGTACTGTTGTCGTTTGTCATTAATGCTGTAGTTGTTTGGTGGGGGGGGAGTTTTTTTTTTTTTTGTGTTTGTTTGCTTTGTATTACATACTAGTAAAGAACTGCTATTCCTATTTCCCAAATCTTTGCCAAAGAGCCTCTGATTGTAATTTTACCTAGCAGATACCTGTCTTCCTAAACCAAGACAGCTTCCACATTCTACAGCCTGTAGAACCACCATCATTAACGTCTTTCTGAAAAGGTCATACACATTTGTGCTACCACATGAGTGTTAGTGAGGGATGGTGTGACCTTGTGAGGAAGGAATATTGTTTGTGTTTCACATTTCAAGTGAGGATAGTTGATAACTAACTGTGAAATGTAGTATGAAAAAAAGAATCAGCTGCAAATTAGAATGCATTGGCAAGTACAGGTTGATGTAATATACTAATTTGGTTTTTTTTTAACTTCCCTTACATATATATTCTAGAATAGATGCAATTCAACAGCTATTCTAAAATATGCACTTAACAAAACTCTTTTTATGCACATGCAACACTACAATTTGAAGAACTAATACCATATGCAGTATGTACTGTAAGTTAAGATTCCGACATAAATCTACTTTATGTAAAAATTAGTTGGTCTCATATTAAATGTCCTTTAAACACATTTATATGTCTCATGTTGCTACAGTCCTGTCACACTTCTTTCATGTTCAAAACACTTCTCATATTCACTTCAGAATGAAATGAGAAACAAGAACTGAGCAGGAAAATGAGTAAAGGCAGTGGTGATTTTGAATGCTCTGCACTGGCACAATTATCTGAAGGAGGCACTTCTCCTTCTATTTTTGTCCTTTTAACAGGAATTAATCTACAGAGATTAAAATCAAGAACAAACATTAAATCTCATATTATCTACATCCAAACTCCTGAGAAAATTTTGATAGAACAGCACCTTCACCTAAAATGACAGAAATGGACAAAGGTGGATTAACAATTAACTAAGAACACTTAACTTGCAGTGATGAGCCCTGGACCACAGGGTGTGTTTTGCTTATGACACTTCTGGAGCAGCCTAACTCCTCAACAACACTTACAGGATTTCTCCTGGAACTGAGAGACAGACATCAAATTTGCTGCAATCTGTGCAAAACAGCTGTTCCTGAACGTAACCTTGGATGCCTGATACACCAACCAGGGAAAACAACCAAGGGCTACAAGCCAAGCCCATGCTGTTTCAGTAGGACTTTCCCTATTATGGCCAAAATTTGTGGAAGCACCATCTGTTCTGACAACAAAGAGCACGACTTTTCTTTATTTTTTGGTTGATCCCCCAGCTCCCAGTCTAATCTTTTCTTCACCTGTGGCATTGCAACATGTCCCCGGCTTTGCAAAGTGTGCACCACACACCACAGGAAACAATCTTCTTCCAAGTTTTGCATTATCTAGCTCAAAGTGGAGAGCAGTACCACAAATTTAACTCCAATCACACAGAAAGTTGTTTACACTGTAAAGCACAGGGAGTTTTCATTGTTCAAATGACATTAATGAAATCCACACAAATATGTCTCTAAGCTTTTTCCTCAAAAATTAATGCTAAAGCATTTTTTCATAACAACATGCTCTTTTCAAAAGACTAACAATTACCAGGCTTTAATGACATCTCTTAGGAGAATTTGGATATATAATATGTATAAACCTAAAATAATTGTTTGGTTGGAAGGCTGGTTAAATCACAATTCTTTAAGTGAAAATCTTTCAGATGGAAATTTCATTGTACAAGTCAAACGGTACTTTGAAGTCAGCAATTTGGAAAAGCGTTTTCCTTCTTCAGAAGTTAGAGGGGGGGAAAAGCAATAAGATTCAAATTAGTTGAATACTATTCAAAGTAGCTGACATCTTCCTTACAGTGTTGGAAGAAAATTGGAAGAACTTGAATGGCAGCAGGAAAAAATGGGATGCTATGGAACTGATGTTAACTTAAAGATTACAAGAAGAACTCTGACAGGCTTATGTAGAGAATTAATAAAAACCAACAAAGGTACTGAGTTATAAGAGTTAAGGTGTAAGAGCTGGGGGAGAGATGGAGATAAAAAAAGGGAAATAAAAAAGTTAAAAAAGTCAGCTGGACACATCACCTGCAGAACAGATAATGAAAAATTAAAAATGGCTACAATATTTGGTCACTAACACTCAGCAAAACTCCTACTAAACCAAAGTGTTTTGGTGGTTTTTTTGGTTGGTTTTTTTTTGTTTGTTTTGGTTTTGGTTTTTTTGGAAAAACATTTATTTACCCATATCAGTGGTTTCAATCACTCAAAGTTAATTGTTTCACCACACTAACAAATAGATCTGCAAGTCAAATTCAAACCAATGTCAAAGGACAAAATGGGAAAAAAAAAAAGAGAAGAAACAAAGGGAAACTCATTTATTACTTTCCTTCATAGCTAAACATTTAATGAGTAGATGTTTAAAGGCTGCTATTCTTATGAAAGAATTCCATAATTTTAATTTTTTGAAGGGGATTTCATAACAGAACCACTGCCCCATCAAAGCATTATTTTCAAGTAGTGTTTGGTGACAACTTCTCTAATAAAATTACAGATTTGATAAATAGGTAAGATACACAAATAATACTAAATGTTATGAACTACATATTTTCTAATAAAATATTTTAAAGTATGCAAGTAATACCACAGTCACAGAAAAATCAGTATGTTTTAAAAACAAGAGGCAATCCTAGATAGCCTTAAGAAATCAGGTACATTAGAGAGAAAGCATATCCAGTTTACAGATGAGGAGACTGACCACAAAGCCTTTTTTATATTGAAGTTCGGTTCCATACAGCCTATTTACCACCCAGATTTTACACTTGCAGCAAAAAAAGTGTGTATTTGTTAGATGTAGTATTGTAAAATATTTATATGAACTCATTAAACACAAGTCTACCTTGGACTAGTTTTATCTCACTCTACCTTCTTAGCTGTTTTATTAGGAATTTATGTTGTGTTTCACTTACATAAAATGACCATGTTTTCCAGGTGAATGAATGTTAGTTTTCCAAGAGTTCAGCAAGGAAAAGAGTTGTGACCTTACACTCAGTCCATTAATTTCTAAGGGTATAAAGACTTCACAGAAGGTCTATACTAACTGAAATCTTTCAACTATGAAGAAGTTTTTTCAAAAAAGTCTGGTCTCCAAAATTTCTTGACCTAATATGACATTTTCATAAACTCTTCGAAACTTCTTTTCAAAAAAATCTTATAATTTCAATAAAAAAGGGGTAACCACTACAGAGAAAAGCTAACTTTACTATAAAATAGACACTAATACAGTTTAGTATGTTTTTAAAAAATAGGTTTTCATGTGAGCAGATTCAAACAACACAGAATAATCTAAGGGAATTGAGATCTTGAAATATTATATACTTCTGAAAAAATCTCAAAATCACTAGAAAGCACACTGACTATACAACATATTTGAGTTTTAGCTAATCTGATATCCACAAAAGCCTCAAGATAAAAAGCTTATGTTGGGTTCCTATTACTGGTAAGCCAATTTGAATTCTGCTTGTTACACACTGCCCTAAAACACAGTAATGGATTTGACCATGTGATCAAATCCTACCAACCTAATTTACTTTATTATATAAATAGACCAAAATAACTTAATTTTCCATCCAATTTGACATGAACTGAAAATTGTGGGTGGGTCTCAGAATTAAGACAGAAGACTTTCCTGACAATCACACTGAAAGGAGTTGAATGAGTTACAATAACTGCTGTCTCATCCAAATTGAGATCACTGATAATCCAAATACACAGGGTTTAATTAAGAATGGGTCTATCTGGAAGTTTTGTAGAATGTTAAGCGTTCTGTTTTTACTTTTGAGTTCAAGAGGGTGTTGCAGGAAAGTCTCAGAGATAAGCATTTGTTTTGCTTTTTCCCTGGCTTCAATGCCTCAGATACCAATAATTAAAACCACATGATCTGAACTATAAGATATTTAGTTATGGACTCACTGTACTACTTATAGTATCATCAACACGCTGAAATGTAAGCATTTTTTGGTAAGATATTTTGCTTATCTTCCTGCACAGAACTACACATCATCTATTTCTATAATTTGTATTACTTTTCACACAAAATATTCTATAGGCAAATGTGCTTCCTTTACAAAGGTGCATTAACCCAAGAAAGACTGGTAATATACTCAATACACTGAAATATGAAAGACCAAAGTTCTGACCTATAGGAATGTATACAGACAGCATCATTTTCCATTTTAGTGGGAAAAAATATCATTGACTTAAGTTGTATGCTTCCCACACTGGGAGAAAGGCCACTAAAAGAGGACATAGAGATCTTTGGGTAAAGAAAACAGCCTAACTTAAAGCAAAAGAATATTGATGAGTTGGCAGGCAGAAGGAATAGTTTCAGAAACACTTAAAGGCACACCATGGCTATGGATATACGCCAACAAGTGGTAAATCCAGTTTTCTCTCCCTCTTCGTTAATATTGGCTGCTGTAGATAATTCATGTGACAACTGCAGCTTTTCTAGGACTTATTTCATCCCCTATCCTTAATAAAATAGGTATGTCTGACCTCATATAAGACTGCAGCTACAAATTATCATGCAGTTATCAGCATATATTTAAAACTAGCATAGAGTTTGAATTACAGAAGAATAATTTAGCTCTATTATGGAGATTGATTCTCCATTTTAAAAAACTCCTGCATAATATAAAAGATTTGTATAACTAAAGTGGCAGTTTCCTACTAGAAATGACTTTTTATCAATTTATTCATCTGGGAGATACACAGGAAATGCTGTCTGCACTTTTCCATGTTGACAACCCCTCATTCCCTCTATAGGAAATCATTACTCTCATTTACACATTTAGAATAATTTTTAAATAATGCAAACTATTAGTAGAACCTCTCATATGATTTTGGCCTGAAGCACTTGCTTAAATTCTAGTATTAATATAACTTCCAAATAAATTTCAGAAAACCCAAAGCATATTTCTGGTTCTAATTTTAATATGAGAAACCTCTTCTAGCATTAGAAGGAAAATGTTTGCCTTATTCAACAAAATTAACATTTTCCCCAAATTCCATCCTAACTAGATCTTACATTTTTCTGCATTGGTTACTGAATGTATCTTAAGCACATTTAAGAGTAGGGAGATCCTAAGAATCAAAGGAGTCACTAAAATACACTACTGAACAAATAAATAATAGTAAATGAGCACTTTTCCCACTGAAAATTGTGCAAACATACTTAAAAACATGTAAAAAAATAGTAATAAAATTATTCTGCCTGAAGTTACCATTATCCAGTATTTCAAAATGTGAAGAAACTAAACTATGAATCAAATGGGACTATCTTCAGACATCTTTTAGAACTTAATATGTTTTCCATAAACAACTGTACTTGTCTGCAGATGTTCATCTATTACATCCAAATTTTAATTATAGCTCTATCACCAAAAATAATATTTTCACAGCCATACAATGGGCTAAAAGGACATGCATAAGAAATAAGGAAGGAGGAAAAAGTTGAAAGCACCACAATAAATATAGACACTACACTACTGAAAAAGGAAAAATACTGACCATCTGAAAGGAAATTAAGAATCCATTTTGCATTCCAGGTTTTACTTAAACACTCAGCTTGTTATGAGATTGCTACTGTGAAAAAAGAACAGTAACTGTGAGTTCAAATCACTTTTTAATTGTTTTCACAATTCATTCATTGGGCAATGACCAGGCAATGGTCAGGATAAATGCCAGTAATACTTCTCTTGTGGTTCTTAATTCTAACCCCAATCAGACAAATTGCTGTACCAGGTTTTTCTCCAATAGTCATCTCAAATTAAACTCATTTAACAGTTTGGGTTTTTTTGGTAACTGGGGCTGTGAGAGATAGAATGGGGAAGTGTTTTGAAAGCAGTGTATCTCATGATTTTGTTTACATCTAGATTTTCTTTAATAAATCCTATTCATGTTAGTTTAATTTTCCATATTCTGGACAGTATTTTTTCTGAATGGATAAACTATAGGAGAAGTCAATATTTTCTCTTAAGAAAAACCCCTCACAAACATATTATTTTTTTGATTGTTTCCATTCAGTCTCCTCTACATTTCCAGGGTTATCCTTCCCCTCCTCATCGTTCCATTGTTCAATTTAATAGTGAACACCATGTATTCAGTCCAGAAACAGAGAAGGAGTAAATCAGATAAGTAATTTTTAAGCAATGTCATGATACTATACCAGTAATGGCCTCTTAGCCATCTAAACATGTGTAAACTTGTGCTGCTGAACCAAATATCTTCTTTTTCCTATGATTACAGACGAACTCTTTCCACTTAAAAGCAAGACGTATTTTACATATGTCCTGGGTTGAAGTACATTCTATCACCATCTTCATGAACTGTTGAAACCACGTGAGGCAGTGCTCCCTGCCTCCCCCACTCTGGCTTATCTTCTGTTAATGGGCCCATCAGCACCTTTGCTACACAGCTCACAGATAACCCCCTCCTGGACTACCTCCTGTTAATGGGCCCATCAGGCCTTATCACATGACTCACCATCCCATTGTGAGATGCTCCACCCAGAGGGAGGAACCAAGCATTCCAGCCTGGATATAAGCTGAGACTCCAAACACCAGAGCAGCACTTACCTACTGGACTCCCAGAGGACAAGAGCTACTGCTGGACCTTCAGACCCATTATTTCTACAGGATCACCGTTTCAACAGAACCACTCTGCTTGGACTGCTACCACCATAGGGTGTCAGGTTGTATTCTGTCTTTGTCAGTATTCTTGTACTATGGCATTTATTTATTTATTTTATTTTTTTCCCTATAAAATTATAATTCTGACTTATGATCTCCCACTGGTTTGATTTCAAACTAGTACAACATAATAAATACTAAAGTACATAATGAAAATATATTTCCTGCTTATTTATTCCTCCACATTGGAAAAAAGTCCAGTTCTCATAGGGTATCAATAAAATCTGTTTCTTCCTTGATTAACATGACATACTAATTGGAATTCAGATTGTGTTTTTCCCCTTCACAGACACTACAGAGGTCTTCAGCTGCATGAATTTATGTTTTCTTCTATTTGCCATTGATTAAGTCATGGCCAGCTCAGAAGAACGATGTGTCTCATCTTTCATTTCTAGTATTTCTATGTTTATAGTATGTTTTTCATACTTGTTCATAATTGAAGTCAATAAACCAGTTTTGCTTATTTTAACACTTTATAAGAAATATAAAATATAAAATTGCTAAGGAAACCACAAATGAACACCATCTGCCAGCCTCATCAATAACTTGTTGCTTTTCCTTCTTGACTTTAAACTAGCATTGACCAAGTGAGCTCCAGAACCTGAATCGAAAAAGTGTTCCTCAAAGGAACTTATTTTATATAATAAAATAAATTTATTTAACCTGTTATTTCTGTGCCCCCTGCCCAAGATAAAAATGTACAATGTTGAACTGGAGTTGGCTTTACACTGAAACCCTGTAGACAGGCCAGCCTCCTGGTGCTGGCTTAGGCATGTCAAGTACATTGAATCATATAAAACAAGTTAAAAAATTATCTATCTTTAAAAAAATTATTATTACTGCTGAAACTTCAAACAGATGAAATTATGAAATTTAAAATTTGGTGGCTGGCACTCCATCTCCCTGCTCTGGTCTGAATGCTGATTAGAAAGTGAGTGCAACATACACTTCCAACTTTGCAGTATTGGACACTTGTTCAGGCACAAGTCTACATCAGCCCTGCACTGTGCACAGACAAATGCACATTTGATCCATCATCTAATTTTTGCTTTTCTCCTTCTGAAGGTGAGGCCACAGAAGTTACAACAAATATTTTATACATATATTCCGTCTACTGCAGGCAAACAAATGTACCTGCATTTGATTCGATAACTAAGACAAATGATTTCAAACAACTCCATTAATTTTAATTATGGGGTTGAAGAATGTTTATATTTTTGAATTTATTTGCATATTAAGCAAGAGGAGTCACAATCCTTTCTCAGTCATGTACAGTACATCATTTGAGGGGAAAAAAGTCTCAAAGGTGTGAAAATAGGGAAAAGGAAGGGCAAGAAACCTGGACAGAAACAAACATGCAGGGGGAAGGTACAGAATTAGATGAGAAAAGTGAGTTTTAGTCTCACAAGGACATGAGAATCATTTCTGTTTTAAATCACAACACAATAAATTATTCTGAATAGTGAATATATGTTTTATACATATATTATTTCGATGTGCTTTTGATAAAGGCAAATGCAAATAACAATTTACATTTCAGTAGACCACAACTTCAATCTTCATTGTCAAATGGTAAGAAAAATCATCTTTCATGTGCAACATATGGTCCTCATTTTAATGAGAACTTTGAAAACTGACAAAAGTTTGTGGATTTCTGTTTCAAATATATCTTAAGTGTGTACATGAAATATAAATTGTTAGAGGCCATTTTTCTTTCCAATAGTTCTTTTGGTACACTCTAAGTGAGGTTTGTTAGCAGCATTCCTATAGTCAGACAACACTATTAAAACTCAACATGTGCATTCCATCCTTAAGAGAAGGGGATTAGTGATTTCTGGACAGAATTCTGCCTCCAGAATTTTAGCTATTTTTTAAGAAAGACTGATGAGATCATAAGTTCCATGTTTCTCATGGTTAATACTATACTTGTATTACTCTATTATTTCTTTATTATTCTTAGTCTCTATTGCTCATGTACTATTACTTTGCTATTTCTGTTATCTTAATTGTATTTTTCATTCAGTGAAGTAGAAAAATTAATATATTTGCAAAACTTCATTGCACATGAATTCCATTAAGTTAAATATATTTAAGTGACTATATTAGAAAAAAAATCATAGAAACAAACCCAGCATAAAGCACTTTTTTTCTAAAACTATATTATCCCTATTCAATATCACAGCAGAAATTCACAAATTGTAACAATACAAATATTATGTAAGCATATGAATATTTTCTACATTTAACACTTGCACACCAAGAAAACTAAGTATGAGTTAGTTCGAAAATTGAACCTTGCTATCAGCTCTTTAAAAAGTAAATTATTTGAAAATAAAATTATGAAGTATATTAGAAAGCTGAAAATATCATACTATAATGTCTTATCAAAATTAACAAGATTAGACCTTTATGGCCAGTCTTTCAATAACTTGCAGAAAATACATGGTAAGAAGATCATTGAGTTTCCAGTATACTAAATGTGGATATTTGTCTTCTTTCCACGCTATTATCAAACACTGAAACTAGAATTTAGTAGTTCCTCATTTTTATATGTTTTACTAGTAAACATTTTTCCCCCATGAACACATTTCATTCTTTGTAAACTTTTTTTTCCAAAAAGAGACTAAAAGGGGCTCTTCTATTTATTTTAAGAGGAAAAAATACAAATATTTTTTTAAAAATTACCTTTAAGAATATTTTTCTCTCATTATTTCTTTGATGGGTTTTCAGGTGATCAGTTTTTGCTGCCTTTCACTACATTGGCTTGGAAAAGTAAAAATCTGCCAATGTTTAACACTACAATTTAGAATAACTGAATTACTTTGCAAGAGCACTTACAGAGATCCTATTTGCATTTTAACTTATATTATGTAAATCACAATATAGAAATACAGTAATTAAGTTCCACTTAAAATCAGCACAAGCTGCCAAAAGCTCAAGTACCTAAAAATTTAACAGCATTTAAGATTTTTAACTGAATTGAAAAGCACTATTTAAAACCTCCACCCAGGAAGGTAACATTCAAGATTTTATGTATTAGCTGTAAAATCCTCATCTTGTTGTCAACAGCTTCCAAAGGCAATATGGAGCCTTCAGTTCTCCATATAAAATAATACAGTTATTATAGTAAGCACTGGAGATTCAAAATATGGAAAATATTTCAACCATATTCTTCAGCTCAAATATTCGCTTAAAAGGAAACATTTTAAGTGGCCAGAATTTTGCCACAGAGTAGTAGCAATTACAATGCCAGGTGAATTCAAACAAAAAACTATGAGTGTTTTAAACCAGATGATCTTGCTTAGAAAAGAATAATGATATTTTTTTAATCATCACATGGAAGAGATAAGATGCAAATAAATATTCTAATACATATTTTATAACTTTTGAAATTTTACCTCCTGGGTTTTGTGAGATAATACTATGTAAAATTTTGATTCTTTCAGTACTGTACCCCTAAAGTAGCTTTAAAATGCTGTGATTTATGACCCAGAAATGTTGAGATAATTACTGCATGCACTTCAGCACTTCTTGCAGAAAGGAAATATGCAGGAGTACTGGCACAGAGTTTAGAGTTCATAGCAGTAGAGCACTAAGTGCCAAGCTGAAGAACATAATATCCAGAATTAAAGACTCAGATGAGAATGTAGTTCCATAAACCAGCCACAGGATCTTTCACATTTCATGGCTTGGTGGCTTCTGACAGTTCAGCAGCCACTTAGAAATATGACCCAGCAATTAAAGGAGTCATCTCGTCATTCCCTAGACAAAAAGCAGTGCTGCAGGCACTTCTGCATTAGATAAACCAATTTTTTTTAAGTTTTGTGCACACCAGGACATCAAGTTCAAAGGATAATTATAGAGCCTGCCATCCCATCCCAGTCTAGAGCGCATGCAAATTCTCCCTTCATTTTAAACTTAAAAATTTAGCTGCTCCAAATTCTTACAGGTGTGAGGATTACCTGGCAAAGGCTTCTGACTTACTGAAGGCTGCTGGTGAGCAGAGTTAAGGGACTTTACATCAAATACTCAGAGGAGTTTAACACACTAGCAGACAAACAGCACAAGCCACTGGCTGTTTAATAAAACTCTTTTGGAGCACCCAACAGAGCAATTAGTTCTAAATTAATATTGAAGGTGTAGAACCCAACAAAGCCAGTCACCCAGGAAACCAAACATAGTTACTGATTTTCCATTCCCTCAGTCTGAAGGTATTGTGAAGGTATGTAGACTTCTGGTCACAAATGAACATTTTTGTCAGCATACTGGTACTCTGAAAGCAATGGTGCATCCTCAGAACACAGAGGTATGGTTCATCAACTCTTTATCCCACATACCATAATGCTTCCTACTCCCAACAAGCTTAAAGATATGAAACTAGTTTTGCAGTATTTCCAAATACTAGGACTCCAGTGGATCAATATCCTTTCACTACATGTGATTTCATAGTATCAGGGTGCTTTTCAGATAAATGCTGATGCAAATTTCTTCTCCAGTACTTAAAAAGTTGGGTAGAACTCTGATGTGTAATAAATGGGATTTTTTCAGAAATGTCTGCCAACTGAAAGTCTTGAAAAAATAGTCCTGTAACAAAAGAGTAAATGCCGAATATTTTTTACCCCAAGAATACCCAACACTTTCCTAGGATCCATTGTCAACCTCTTGCAGAGACATTGTATTTCAAAACTCCAAGTGGAAAACAGGGAAAAGCACCTCTCCTCTATTACATATGCATTTCCCTTCTTGGCACCTTCAAACAAAACTGCTTATGCTGGCCAAAGATCAAAGATGAAAAACTGATGTCAGCCAGAAAAAGCTACATCAAGTTTATTCACACTATTCCAGAAAATTTTCAAGGCTTTGAATCTCCAGAGATAATAAGATTTCCTGTATGGTACAAGGCTTAAAATTGTATTTCTCATTATGAAAATGAACTGGAGAAAAGGTTGGAGATGCTGAAAAGTCCACTGCTGTGAATACTTGGCAAAGTGTGCTGTAACAGCCCATTTAGAACGAGCAGGACTGGGTTTTTCTTTAGTTTTGTTTTGGAGAAATCAACAGGATATTCAAGAACATGGAAAACAAGTTAGTCTCTCCAAAAAGGGGCAAGGAAAAGTGAATACCACTGCCCAGTTTTCACTGTGGTATTTTCAGTGGATGTTCAGTTTCTGATTAAGATAAGTATGCCGTCTGCGGTCATGGAATGTCCCTGAGCAGTCACAGGCTTGATGAATTGGCAAGATGTCATAATTTTATTATTAAGCATGACACAAATCTTGGTATTGGATTTGTCAGCCTTAAAAGGTATTGCAAGCTGAGAAACTTCCATCTATGACAGTTAGTATAGAAATTATGGACTCAATTTGGCAGGTGATCAGATTACTGGCAACAGAAGAGAGGAAGACGTGGTCAGAGGCAAACTTTTTCTAATGGCTACCTCTGATAATCACACAAGCTACTCAGTATAACTGGGGGTGAAAATAGTAGACTAAACCTAGATGGTTTCAAAAGAAGCAGGGCAGAGCTCAAAGACAGCTTCATCAAAGGCAGAATAATTCTAAGAGTGATTTGAAAGTTTGCAATGCAATCTAAAATCATCATCAGATCATTCTTAAGGAACAATTACCTGGGGCTCTTGAATTAACTCATGTACATGTAAATTTAAATCAGCTCAAGAAAGTAAAGCAGAGCATGCAAATATATGCAATTTGTAACAGAAACAGTAGTACTGACACTGAGGTGCTTAATAGCACATTCTAAACTACTGTCTATAAGCATTAATTAATTAAATAATCTTTGAACATCATGGCTGAAAATTTAAAATTTAGAGGTAATTATAATTTCAGTGGATGTAATGACTGATGAAACCCCAAATGAATTCAATTTTGACCACCAATCTTCACAATAGCCAGAGTTGAAATGTCATTCAGGGTCAAGGTGAACAAGATGGACTTGGAAAATTTAAATTCGTTTCAAGTTCATCTCCAAAGAAAAAATAATTTGTTACCATCTTTTCCCAGAAATAATAGAAAATCACTACTATGCTAATAAAAATGAAAGAAAACAAGGACATGTATATTTAAATCTCAAAAAAAACCCACAGTTCTGGAATACAAAATCTGTGTATGAAAAGGATTATAAATGTCTTCAGACAAAATAAACAAGAAACATTAGATCATCATCCATAGTTCTTTTACACCCATGAGTTTTCAGGCTTTGTCACTGCACAGATCAATAGCACATTCTTCCTCATTAAAATTCAGTCAATAATTAAAGTTGGCCAGTATATCAGAGAAGCATTAGAGCATCACTGATTGTTTCATGCTTGTTGTCAGTACATTTATGTCATTATTGCAAAATTTTCTGTTATTATTTTATGTCAGCTATTTCTTATATGTGAGGTAAAGTAGCAGTCCATTTCTCAAAGATGAGGTAGTAATCCCTTTGACCAGAATTATCTAAAGAGGGAAATTATGTACTTATTCCTACAAAACCTTAAAAGAAGTATATTAGTTGGGGATAGCAATAGTAATACAGGAGTTTTTCATCTGATACAGAATGAGATATGAAAAAATATCCACTGATCCACATATTTTTTTTTAGTCTGTTAAACAAAGAAACTCGATTGCAAACTGAATGTAGCTGGTAGCTGCTAACATGGGACATACAAAGATCTACGGGAGGAAGAAGTGACCTAAAATCTACAGAATAATGGCTTGCACATCATGTTCCAGACTGCCAAATGCCTTTCTCCCAGCCCCAGGTTTTACAGGCCAAAAAGAACTCTGAAACCTATTATCAGAAATCTACCTCTTTTTCAACCTGATTTTAATTTAAGTTTTTTACTGAAAGGCATTTAAGCACTGATTTATAAAAATGTATTTGAGAACAGAATAATTATCACATGGAAAACTTGTCAGGTAAAAAGAAATGAAAGAACATGCATATTGGAGAGGAGGAACAGTGAGGGGAGAGACAGAAAGAAGCTTTCAATCCTGGAAAATTTCCATACTGGCATTAAAAAGATAAAATAATAGCTCAGAAACTGAAAGCATTTCAAAGCAAATTAATCACAAGGGAAAGTTTGAAAACCGTTTTTTCAGGAGAAATTTTAAAAACTCTGCCAACTGGTAAAGAAGTGGTGCTCTTTTATTCCAAATATGTATTTAAAAATATAATTAAATTTCATCTGTTAACATATCAATATGAACAAAAATCACTGTCAATGTTAGAAAAACTCTGATCACGTAATTTTTAAAAGAATAATTGTTAAGAAGAGGTTAATAAACCTGCATATCTGACAAAGAAGTTTGAAGTTCCTCTATGCAAGTGAACAAAGGGACTATCTACAATTTACAATATTTGAGGCTATTTAAGTAATATTTAATTTTAGTCTCTTAATGGACACATTCTGATTTTTTTTCTGAATTAATACTAAGATATTTAGCAGCACAAGCCAATATACTAAACCACTCTGATTATTTAGAATATTGGAGGGTTTTCTGTGTTATTCAGAAAAAATTTAGAAAGAATATCTGTCACTGTAAAAGTATACTGGAGATCCAGAAAAAAACCCCAAAACAACCTCTCTCATGGTCAACTGGGAAGTCAGACTTGTAACCGAATTCCTATCTACACAAGTTTTCAAATGCATATAGGCTTGAGAAATACTATTTTTCATATTATTTTTCTTGTCTGACAGTTGAGAAGGTTAATAAAAGGAGCTTTGAAATTTCTTTTCATTTTCCTTCTCTGCATTCTCCCACAAATTATTTGTGTCTCATGTCAATTTAAGTCAAGGGCAACTTTTCAAAGAGGAAAAAAGAGTGCTACACATTTCTCCTCTCTTTTCCAGTAATCAACAACCCCAAACCATTCATCTACTACAGACATACTCACTTCATACTTCTGAAATGCTTAAAAAGACTGTGATTGGGAGATGGATGTAAATAGAAAAGATCACGATGAGTTACCTTACATTGGTTTTCTCCCCCTCAAAATAAATGCAATCACATAATTTACGTTGTTTAGAATTTATTTTTCTCCCAAGATTACATATGTGAACAGTTTATTAATTTTATTATGTTTCATTCATTCAATATATTTCCATACAGCATACTTTGACAACTAATCAGGAAGCATTTGGCAACAAATAACAATAGAAGACAAATGTTTGAGAGTTAAGAGTAGAGAACTAGAACCTATTACCAAGGAATTTCCCACCCAGATGTGTTGTATATAAGCAGTCCTGCACATTAGCTATGATACCAGATACTAGAAATAGCTACTAACAATAAGTAAAAAACCGCTAGGATGGTGTTAAGAGACTACAAATCCATAATTTTCAAGGGAAAGAAAACCTGGCAAGTACACAACAAAAATGACAACTCTGCAAGGTAGAGAATCTATGTTGTACTCAATGCCAAACATGATACACTAAACACACACATTCAACCAGTCTAAATAGTTGCAGTTCTCTTTAGTAATCACACCTTTAAAGCCTGTTCGATTAATGTATTCCAATAACTAAGATCTAGAGTCTCAAGAGACATTTACCTAATTTTTTAATTTAATTTTTTTCTAACAGAATCCTAGCATACACTGGTGTGATCAAAATTAAAAGCCAATTTAAAAATTGTACTGCTCTTGAAACTGAGACATTTTTTCTTTAATATCACTCTTACTGCCAACATTTAAAAAAAATAAATAATGTACTTACTCTCTTATCTTCATCAATTTATTCTCTTATCTTCATCAATTTACTACCTTCACATATCTATAATAAAATCTGAAATTCTCTTTTTACTTTTAAATATTTCTGTAATGCTACTGTTGTATGGCAAAATATATTTGATCAAATTTTAATTGCGGTTTAAATTATTCAAGTTTGCACTATTATCAGCAAATTTAATGCAGCAAACAAGAGCAAGTCTTGCTACAAACAATTACGATACTCCACTTTCATTCATACATTTATGAGAAGTACATAGAAACTTTAGAAATTAAAATATTATTTTGATTCATTTTCAGAATAATCAGTTGCAACTCAAAATCCTATAGTGACTTGAAGAATTTTTACCAATATTTTAAGAATTTGTTTTCTATTTTTCAGTTTGAGAATTGAATTTCAACAGGCAGATGGTAAATTCCTGCTTTCACTTCTCAATCCTGCTTTATCTTCCTATTCTTCACTTTCTGTAGAACTCAGGCACACATTTCTTTCCTTCTCCTCAGTGAATATATTTGGTTTGGCTGGTTTCATTTATGGCTTTTTTTAAGTCACTTGGGCTTGCATAAAACAAAAGTACAATTAAACTCTCTGCAGTCCTAAAATTCTTCTTTCACAACCATATCTGCTTTATTTAATTTGTCCCCTCCAATGGTACACAGCAGTTTTTAGGGCTCTAAGGTTATATCATGTTATATATTTCTTTGAGATAACATTTTAGAATATTCCATTCACTGGAAAAGGAAAAGACAATGGTTTAAGCCACTCACCAGCTACTTTTTCTGGTCTTGGTGTTACACAGCAAACTTAAAACCAATTCAAAATGCACTCAGTTGATACATTCTATAGATTCAAAAACAATGTGCAGGGGTTCCTTTCCATAGGATTTGCTTGTAGCACACATCCCAAATTCATTTTGAACTAAGAGATTCAACTCTCCTCCAAAACTGTATCCCAGTTATTGCCATTTCAGCAATGTATTTGGGAGCATTACTCTCACAAACATAAAGACAAAACATTTTGGGGTACTTCAGAATTTATCTGAAGATATCACATTGTTTTTTCAGGTCTAAGGATCATATTTTCTTTATTCTTTTTTCTTTATTCATGTAAGTAAGTAACAGTGCTGAAATCTAGGAATTAATATGCCACAGTACATGTTAAAAACATTTGTGCTTACAAACACCCTTTGGAAAAACAACCATAGTACTACTGTAATTACAGCTCTAGTAGCAGGATTGACACTCTAAACAGTTATTACTCTTGAGACATGAAACATTGTTAACTGCCTTCTGCAACTCAGAGTTCAGTAAAGGAGGTTCTGCAGTCACACAAGGAAAATGTTAAATCTAAGAACCTTGTTAAAGAAAAAAAAGCAGATTAAACCACGTTCAGCAAACTTTCACTGCCTTTACAGGACCACCTTTCGGAACGTGTACCTGTCTGTGCAGAGCACTGCAGCTCTCACTGTCTGGGGGTACCACTGGAGAACCGTGTGGCTCTCAGCTGTTAAGGAAAAACGACCATGTGACTCGAGTATGCTTGACTTGAATGCAATTAATTTCAAATGACTGCCAGAGAAAAAGAAGCATGGAAGAAAACAAACTAAAAACCTGCTTATGTAAAATTAAATGTCAGACTGAGAAAGCTGCAGAAATCATAATCAAATTCTTGCCTTTGAGGCACTTTGAGTTTCAATTTTATACTGTCTTTTCGGTACACAATGACCATAATGACTCCATGTCTTGGAGTGAGCAGTCTACTTCCACTGCTGCTCACATCTGAAATTATTGCTTTATTACAGTATTTTATGGGGAATTTTATTTGGTAAGAAAGCACTTTTTGAAGCTTATATTTCTCAACTTAATACTTCAATCATGAAACTTTGTAACCAAACTTCCATTGCTGTTATGCACATTCTTTTGTTAAACTAAGTAAAAAGTTAAACCCCATTTCACGTTGGAAGAAAACCAATATTCTGTTAAAATTTATAATTACCAAGAAAGCGTAACTGAAAATTTTCTCTGCCAGGTTTTGTAGTCATAGTTTGGTTCATGACAAAAGAAAGACAAGTATATTCATTCCCTTTGATTTCTGAATAAATTAAAGTATTAAATTTTCTCAGGATTTTAATCATGTTTTCTCCTTAAAAAAACAGCTATGCTACAAAACAATTCTATTTCCTTTAGATAAACAAGAGTTGTAGTAGTGGAATAAAACAGAATTATGAATTAGGTTTGGTTTTTTGTTTGTTTGTTTGTTTGTTTTAAAGTTCCAGAGACTTTTAAATCAATATTGCAGAAATATATATGAAACGAATTCTGTGAAAATGCTTTAAATTTTGCAGAATATTTGGAAGAGGTCTCATTTCAAAAGGAAAATTTCTTGTCTGTGTCCCTGTATATTTTTTCATTCAAGTGATTCTGAGGTAGCTCTTCTCTTTATTCAATCTTTATGTGAAAGAGGACACTTTGCCTATGTGTGATTTTAAACCACATGTAAAATTTACTCCTGTAATAGTGATCAGTAAATAACAGAGTAATCTAGGTTGAAAGGGACCTTAGGGTGTCTCTGGTCCAACCTCCTGATTGAAGGAGGACCAACTATGACCACAAAACAGATTGCTAAGGGTTTTATCCAGACAAACCTTAAAAAAAGGCTGAAGATGGAAATAGCATTGCTTGTCCTCCCATTCTACTGTTGGCTATCCTCACAAAAAATAGCTCCCTTACATCCAGCCCATCCAGACAGGAGTGGTCTTAGGAAACTTGCAGCCCTATAGTCTTAGGAAAGATTAATTACTGACCCCTGGTAGAGTAGGAATCATTAGACTCTACCCCTTTAATCTGATTTTCCCGTCTGATTTGTGTAGTGTCACAGACCACGAAGTTGTAACTTGCATACAACTTCACAGCACCAGTTTTCCACAAGTTTTCTAGTCATATATGAAAGGAGAATTGGTAAAAGAGGAATAAAAGTAACCTTTTCTTGGAGGGGGTCGGGGGGGGGGGGGGAAGAGGGGTGATGCCCTACTTCTTTCCAAGTACATCCTGAATTCCAGTTTGTGTGACACTAAAGGTGTTCTTGATCTATATATATCAATATATAATTATATCAAGTCCAATACTTGTAATGGTTCTCTTCCTTATCTTTCTCCATGACGGCAGCTGGGTACATCCTGATTTTACCTTCAAAATATTTGAAAGATGAAAGGAAGAGAAAACAAAATAATTAAACAATCTCTGTGCCATAAGCAACAGAGAACTGGGAAAAACATCCTCATGTTTGTTATAAGGATATTCAAGGCCATATGTGGACTGTTGAACTTTAAGTTTTGGATAATACAGTTCAAAAGTTGAACTGGAATTCAGGGATCTTACTAAGTAAAATGGTTTTCGGAATCTTATTTTAATGACAAGCATTAACCAATAATTACCATGAGTTGGCTTTAACATTGCTGTAACCACCTCCTGGAGGGAGGGCTAAGTTTACTCCATTAAACTGTCAGGACACTGAGATTTGCACAGCAGTTTCACCCTCTCTTGATTCACCTAACAAGCACACGCTAGTTTTAAACCAAAAGAGGAGTAATTCGGATTAGATATTAGGAAGAAGTTCTTTCTTTAGACTATGGTGTAGCACTGGAACAGATTGCTCAGAATTGTACCCATCCCTGCATGTGTTCCAGGCCATTTTATTTCAGTATCATTTACAAGTATCCAAACATGGCTATTTGTAAATATTTCTAAAATTTATTAAATTAGTATTGGATCAAGAGAGAACACAAACAAGCACCAAACTATGCAAGTGCACAGATACATGAAAAAAAAAATATTTATATGGTTTATTTTCTAGGCTAATATAGTAATTTTTCATACAGCTTCTATTAATTTAAAAGGATGGTTCAAGTGGTCAGATAGGACTAGGTGATAAGTGTATTTGAAATCTTTTTATTCTATTGATTAATTTTATGAAGACAAGGTTCTCAGTCCTGCGATGAAGTTTATGTGGTCAAATACCCTAAATATCCATTAAAGACTGGTTCATTATGCTGTCACAAAGGAAGAATGTATCAAAAAGGCTTCCCACATAAGCACTATTTTTTCACTAAAAACAAACAAACAAGCAAACAAACCCTTTAAAACCTTAAGGAAAAATGGTCATGAACCTCTAAAAGCCACAGGGACATACTAATTTTTAAAGACAACCATAAAGACCTATCTGTTTGATAATAATAAAGAGATTATGACAGTTATTATCAGTCCTGTTTCTTACTTGTGGCCTAAGAAAACCCCTTAGTCAAATGCCCCCCACTTTTTTTTCTGTCAGTTGCCAGTCACAAAGCTTGATTTAAACCTAATGAAGTTAGACAACCTGACAAGATAACATTTTATGGAAAGAAATTTTTAACTAGGCCACAGTAAAAATGCCCTAAACTTCGACAATCTTCCCTTTCCACACAAACACCAACTTCAGCAGTCAAAGAGAGGCTGTTTAGTAAAGGTTCTCTCCACAAACTTCAGTTCAGAGAACATGACATAATTGTAATTACTTATCTGCTATGTACAAATTTAAGTTCATAGAGTTCTTCATATTCCTCTATTTCTCTCTTAATTGGATTTTACCATTCTCTCCTCTTAAAGACTCTCTTCAAGCTTGGGTAGATCTGATTTTGCACTTATTTGTCTACTGTTCCTCCCGGAACAGTAAGTGTTTTGTTCAAGCTCATGAAGTTTAATTTCAGTCCTGATAACCAGAGCATGGATAGCATCCTTCCCCTCTCATCCACTGTCCTACTTCTACAATGACTTAGAGGTAAAAACAAATATTCTGGTGCTACTTTTTGCACTTAAAGAGAGATTTAAGGCCCAGAGTCACTTCCTTAGAGCAGTGGTACCCATTCAAAAAAACCTCTAAATCTTAATACATCTTCCAATTATCTAGATCCCTTTTTGTCATGAAACACTCTTCTAGTTGCAAAATCTTCTCGGTCTGAACCTATCACCAGTATACAAGTTGCAAAAGCTAGTCTAAAAATAAAGGCTGTATCTCCTAGGCCAACACAAATGCAAAAACCCAGACTGATTAAAATGCACATCCACTAAAATTTCAGGAAACATCAAGGACTATTCTCATCTTATATAATTCAATTTCATGCCGTTTAAATAATTGCAGTCTCAGATTGGAAATAAGAAAAAAAAGAGCTGCATACTGCTCACCCTGGTTTTAGCACTAAAACCAGGTAAGACCATAAAATGTTGGACATGCAGCTACTGGATATTCAAATGGATACACTTAAAGGCACGCTCATAAAATCACAAGCATGGAGTTATGAGTTTAAGATTGCACACCTTAGATGATCACAAGTGAGTAAATTCAACCTTTAATGACTTAGTATTGTATTGCTCCTTATCCTCTTTTGAAGATAAGAAAATAGACCTTAGCAGGTTTCACTAAAGGAAATTCAATTATTCACAAATTCATGATAAAATTAATTTCTACCTTGTGAAACTTTATATACTATTTCTGAATTAGATGCAGTAATATCAGTTCTTGAATAATGAATATTCTTTCAAAGTCCTTTTGCTAAATCTGCAAAAATTATTTTTCAAGACACTTAGAAACATTCAAAACATTATGGAAACTTTTTCTACTTCAAATGTATTTTAAAAAGTAAAGAAAACAGCAGCCTCAGTTTTTTCTGTATGCCAACAGTATTAGAACAAAAAATCCTAAGAAGATCTTATTGTGTTGAATTTCCTTAATGATACTTTTGCACTAAAAAATTTTTACTGAACAAAGACAGGTATAATCACAACTAGTCTATAATTTATAAAGACCTGAAAAAATTTATTCTTAGTGAAAGCATATATACACCTGTAGTGGTTTGAAAGCAAAACAAATGAGAGGCTCCAAGTCAGAGATACAATTTAATAGGAAGAAAGGAAAAAAAAAAAGTAAAATAAAATACATGCAATAATACAAAAGACCACTGACAGAGTCAGAATACAACCTGACCAGAGTGATGGAAGCAGTCCAGATGAGGTGGTCTTCCTAAAGCAGTGATCCCATAGAAAGGTCTGTTATCTCAGGTCCTCTGGGAATCCAGGGGGTAAGGGCCCCCTGTACTGTCCCAAACCCCAGATTATATCCAGTGAGAATTCTTGGTTCCTCCCCCTGGGTGGAGCATCTCACAATGGGATGATGGGTCATGAAGGGGGTCCTTGATGGCCCATTAAACAGAGATAGCTCTTGGAGGGAGTTATCTATGAGTCATGGGCAAGGCATTTGATGGGCCATTAACAGAAGATAATGGCCCAGAGGGAGGGGGTCTGGGAAAACACTGCCCGACCTGGATACAACAATTCATGAAGATGATGATAGAATACTTTGTGCACATCCTATACTACAACCCAGAACAACACCTAAAACACAGTCTATAGGATAGATGGAAGAAGATAATAATAACAGTACATACCACTTACTTCTAAAGTCTCATTAAATATTGCCTTTGCCTGATGGCAAGAATTCCTTGCTGACAGCATAGTTTTACACCATAATAACATTTGTTGTAAAAAAATGTCACTAGAGTCTGATTTTAATATTTTTTATTTTATTCATCAATTCTTCTATTTGAATGAACAGCTATGAGTACTTACTCATGAGTCTTCAGAGATCACGGTACTATACAAAGCAGTCTCTATAGAAATACTGTTCTACCACATTCTTAAGACAGAGCCATATAAAAATTATGTATCTTTATAACTTATGCGCTTCTCTTATATCCTTTCTATTTAATTTTCATTAAAAAAGATGAGATGTGCACTCACATTTTTGCTTTACTGATTTTCCAAAGCAAATGCCTTCCACTGTGTAAAAAAGATTTTGAAAATCTGTATTCCTAGAAAATTTTACCTTTAGTTCTTCACTGTTTAATTGCATTTGAAATGCTGTTTTTCATAGTCAACACCCTGAATACCCATATTTTGCTCCCTCACATTTCAGAGAAAATTTTACAAAGGTCAGCTAATGTCATCTATGTTCTTCCTGAAGTTCTGGTGATTAAGCACAGCTTGAAAAGGGAAGAAGTGAAAATAAGATGGTTAATCCTCTTAGGCTGCCTGTACAGACAGTAGAGAAAGGCTTGCCTAAAAGGGGAATTAAAACTATGAAACCAAATATTCCCATCTTTCATAACTGAGGATGTTCCTTAGTTTAACCTTGTAAGAGTAAGGTCAAGCCTTTGTGCAACCCACTGTCACCTTATTTCTTCTCCAAACTGGATCCAAGGGGAAGCATTAACAAGCTAAAGCAGTTAGTGCTGAACAAAAGAGAGGTAAATTTATTTTCTCTGATGATGTCTTAAGGCTATAAAGCTAAAACCATTATTTTATTATAAATTAAAGCTGAGTTGAACAGCAATTTACTAGGAGAAAAAAGAAATTAAAGGCACTACATTTGCAGCAAGAATGTTAACTTTGATGTTAACTTCTTCAGTGTAATTTATGAAAGCTTATGCTCACTTGTTAAATTACTAGGACTCAATTTTCCTGAACACATTTCTTAAAGAAGTTTCACTGATGCCTGCTAAAATAATGAAAATAAATATACCCTCATTCTCATGAATGAGAATTTATGCATTGACTTGCCATCAGCAGTAATGGAACCTGTATGCAACAGTCCCAGTGGACAGTAATGCAGAGGCATTCCTAAATACACAAAGGAAGGGAAAACACCTAAGAAATTCAGACTTCAAAGAAATTCAGGAGATATTTATTGTACATTCCGTGACAATTTAACAACCTAGAATGAAAATATTGCCATATTCAGGTGCCACGTTTTCCCAAATCTGCTCTAAAAATGTAACGTGCCAGACTGCTGTACAGAAATCTCTCCAGCCAGGAGCTACCAAAGCAGCAAAAAATTAACTTCTGTCTTCCCTCTCCCACCCTCCTCATTCACACAGGGCTGAACGGTAAGGGCAGGAAAAGAAACCCTAAGATATTCCCAAGGAAAAAGAGTTACTTTTGTTCTCACTCCCAGGGCAGTCAATACACAGAAATATGACATGCTCTTCAGCTAGAACAAAAATATGAAGTACTCAGAAAGGAATGTCCTTTCACCTAATAAATTTTTACAGCTATATATTTATGAGATTAATGTGCTACACAACAACAATCGTACAATTTATGAAAAAGGGTCAACAAAATTTAACAAAGTATTTCCTTCAGGCTCGTTGGGATAGAACCTAGCCATCAATGAAGGACTTAGAAAACTGTGTGTACGCTTTTCAGTGAATACCTGTGAGGAAGAGTTCTCATAATTTCCTTACAGAAGTGTACACACAGACTGGCTCAAAAAGCTTGCATTTTAAAATTATAAAAATCAAGACTATGGGATGAAGTCCCAAACAACATATTTTCCGGATGATATCATTGAAGAGTTAGGAAAAAAAATCAAAACTAAAGTGAAAAGACTTAATGAATGAAGAGACAGAAGGGGTTTTGATAATGGAACTAGAAGTAACAAAATAAGGAGGTAAGATAAATTTCTATAGCAAGGTAGAATAATAGGACTGGAGGTAAAAGCCATTTGTAGTGAGTAAGCAAGAAGTACAGACGAAAGAACAAATAATTATTTTTAATTCTTAAATCTTTAATTATTTTAATTCTTTGCATATGCCTTGTTTTTAAGTAAACAAGTAATGTTCTATAATAATCTTTTATCTCCTGCAGCAGTATCATTTTGAAACTTCATGATGTGATGATAATGATTCTGACTAAGTGCCTCTTATTTAGGTTTCTTCCTTGGGCATTGTTGAACCGTACTACAAAGATATGCAAAAAGCCAAAATACATATTTTCAGATGTTACTAGATTTTTAACAAAAAGAAATGAGAGGCCTATACTGCATTATCACAGAAAATTTCCTCATTCATGTAACTGTAACCATAAACTAGCCAAGATCTATTCCCCCTCTCCATCCCCCAGCAATATTTTCACTGAAAGTCTATTTTAGAATCTGACATGGTTACCAATTAGCAACCTCCCTTCCAATTTTCAGCCAAATAATTCTTGGGAACTAGGAACAAGCAACACTTTCACCAAATTTTGTCTTCTTTTCTGTAATAATGAAGAATCATATTTAAACATAATATTGATCTTGCTGAGCTAAAGCCACAAAATCATTATCTACTTGAGCAGGCTGTGCTAGGTTGGGGCCCCCCACTATGTCAAGCCAGATGTGAACCAAACTGGGGGGGTCAAAAAGCAGAAGGTATGTTGAATTCAAATGTTCTACCTGAGCTAATAAATTGGCATAGAGTCACAAACTTAAACACATTCAAATAGACACCATTTCACACTTTTCTCATAGGATATGTCCTCTGCTGCTGTTTTTCTGTCAAGAAACTTTGCTTTTTAAGTCTGTTTTTAATTTATTAAACTTATCAGATATCTTTAACATGATAACTGGGGTTCAGCCCAAGTTCCAGATGAAGTGTCATTGGTACTGATTTACAAAACAAAACAAAAACCCCAAACAAACAACAGAAAACCCACAGTAAAACTTACAGAATTATCATTAAAATACCCCCAAAAAACCTAAATCATGGAGCAAATCAGAGTGAGAGCCTTCAAAGCCTTCCACTGAACTATTGGGCACCAAAACACTTGATTATTTGAAGTAGTATGATGGTAAAAAATGAATTCTAAAGATATTTATCTCTCAAATCATCTGTTTCTAATAGATCTCTTCTATAAAACACTGCAGATACTAAGGAAAATAGTATCTCCTGCAATCTCATACTTTATGAATAATTATTCACTGTATTAGTTTCCTAGCCTCAATCTTCCATAAGCAAGTTGGAAATACAATTATCTAGACAGATTTGCAGTTTCAAATAATAAGCTGATATCAAAATGCAACCCAAAATCATACCAGAACATTAGAGATTTACAGAATGCTCAAAATAAAAATATTTACTTTTCTATACAGATTTATACAATTACTTGTGTAGTGCTCACAAAGGCTTGAGGGTTTTTCGCTTTTCTTCTACTGAGATACAGATGAATGCTAAATAAACCGGAATGTAAAAGAAGTATTTTCAGCCCTGGGTAAGAAGAAGAGTGCTCTAGAATGATGTATGAGCTGCCCATGGGCTATATACATTTGTTCAGAACCAGTTACAAACATTTTGATCCAACTTACATCCAGAACCCTTTTAATGATAATAAGTATTCCAGTGGTACAGCCAATAACTGAGCACAAGTGATCGCAAAAGTAAATGTATTTATGATCTAAAGACATATGAAAAAATGACCCTATGTGTCAAAGAAATGACCCCTCAGAACTCATCATCAGGAAGGAAGGAAGGAAGGAAGGAAGGAAGGAAGGAAGGAAGGAAGGAAGGAAGGAAGGAAGGAAGGAAGGAAGGAAGGAAGGAAGGAAGGAAGGAAGGAAGGAAGGAAGGAAGGAAGGAAGGAAGGAAGGAAGGAAGGAAGGAAGGAAGGAAGGAAGGAAGGAAGGAAGGAAGGAAGGAAGGAAGGAAGGAAGGAAGGAAGAAAGAAAGAAAGAAAGAAAGAAAGAAAGAAAGAAAGAAAGAAAGAAAGAAAGAAAGAAAGAAAGAAAGAAAGAAAGAAAGAAAGAAAGAAAGAGAAAATATTAAGACATAAGGATGCAAAGCAGGAAACTTTTGTCACACAGGAATAATTTTAGAAATTACCTTTAGTGGTGTGGTTAAAAAAAACCCCACTGTGAAATGCAGTTTGATTAATGATGGTAAGTATGGATTCAGACAAAGGAGATCATGTTTACATAACCGTCTGAAGTTGTTTGAAAACAATTCTTTAAATGAAAAATAAAATTCAGTTAATATAGCATGCTTTGATTTTAAAGGAGCATTTGACAACAGTTTTCAAACAGATTCAGCACCAGACTAACAGCCATGCAATGAGCTTCTAAGTAGGAAGTTGTGTGAGAAGTGAAAGGTGCATAGTTACAATTGGATTTCCATAGTAGCTTTGAGAGTTTTCAAGCCCCCTTGTTCAACAATATGCCAGGCTAATTAAGTCCTGATCTTCATAACTGTGACTTTAAAAAACAAAGTATTTGTAATGAGTATTATTAATAAATATTAAAAAGGATGAAAACTAGTAATATTAGTGTGTATAAGATCACTCCAGATAATTTCCTCTTTAAGTTTTAGAGTCTAAGTGAAAATAGAATTCAGTAATAATGACATGAAGTCAGAAGAAAAAGTCATTAAACTTAGCAGCTGGGCAATACATTTAGTGCTGTACTCCAGAGAAAAGGTGTTAGCAGTTTCCAGCTCCAAGTGACAGACACACTGTATACCCACATTGGAAGAGACACTTTTGAGAAGTCTACTCTAGGAAGCTGAAAGTGAAGTGGGGAATCTACTTTATGTACATTACTGCCAGCTCTGATAGTGCCAACTTCACATCATCCCTGTTCCTTCTCTGCAGGATGGAAAGAACAAGCCAAGTATATCGATGATATCAGCAAGCTTGGACACACAGCTTCTCTTTGATTCACACCACAGAAGAGGATTTTTTCCCCCTTTATACTGCAATTGTATCACAGATTTTGTGAAGGTTGGAGACACTACAAAACAAATCATTTAGATAATATTTGGGTACACACAGAAGACAAATTAAGACAAAAAATATTAGTCATACAGAATAAAATATGGAGTGAGGACACAAAAAGTGAGTTTGAAAGTCTCACAGCGGTTTTAAATAGAGAAAAAAGTTCATAATACAAATACAACAGGGGGATGTAGAGTTAAGAGTAAATCTGGTTTGCCAAATCAATGTTTTTCAGTTTCTCAAGCTACTTTTGCTTATTATTGTCTGAATCACTATATAATCACACTAGAAAACACAGATTTTCAGTTTTGTTTTAGCATATCCCTTTTTCCTCATGGGTGATCAGGACTGAACTTTTAAAAACTTCTCAGGTCAAGAAAATCTCTGCTTCTTAGCCCCTGGGATGAAATATTGAGATTGGATATATGAAAATACTGCAGTGGAAAAAGGAAGTTTATATCCTCCTTAGAAGCAGAACTAAAGCATGAACTGAGAAGGGGAAAACAAATCACATAAAATGAAAAAAAATACGCCCCCCCCCCCCCCGGTCAAAACAAAACAAAAAAACAATCCACCAAAAAAAAATCACCAAAACCCACAAAAACCCCAACAGCAAGCAGTATGAATGATCATAAGGAATGATTCAGTGCATGACCTTTTATTAGACTAAATGCCACAAATCTCTAATGGTATTACAGAAGCATCTAATCTATAATACACTCTCTGTAGTTAATTTGCTTTTTGTCTACAGATGCTTGGGGTTTTCTTAAAAGGGATCTCATGTAGCATCTGACAGATTAGAAGTCTCATAAAACAAGACCCTGCAGAAGATACCAAATGGTTATGACCCCCTCACAGATTAAAATGTTATTTGAAATACCTAATGCTTGACCACACTGTAAGATTTTATCATAGATACAGCTTCAGGGTAACTGCAGTGTTGAAAAATACCAATGAGTGTGCAAGTTCAAGTACTTACAGGGTATTTTTATCACCAAAAGCTAAGATGATATTCCCTTGAAAGAAGCTAAAGTGTGGTTATGCATCCTGTAGACTTACAAAGGCCACATAAGCTTTGCTCTATGGTGAAATAAGCATATTAGGATTCAGCCTTTCTATGATTTGTTACTTGAAGTGTGTTAACATAGGATTTATATATGTATGTGTATATAATATAAATATGTATCTATTATACATATACTTTAATATAAACATACACTTGATACTCCCTTTGGGTTACATGTACTGGAATAGCCAAACAAAGGCACCATTAAGTGCTATCAACAGAACACATATTTGATTAGAGAAGCAAATAGTAATAAGGGCACAGTAAAAAAAAAGTTCAAAATTATGAGTTTGGGAGTATCTCCCACCTCGTCCTCTTGCCAAATGTTCATTTGATGCAATTTCTACACATTGTTCATTCAACAAACTAACAGAAAAGTATTAGAAAATAGATATGAGGAAAGATTAGGTGTTTTAATATCTAATACAATCATGCTACCCCATAACTTTAAGTTAATTGTACTTTATATCTGCTTCAATGAAGATCGCAAAAGTTCTATTTACAATTAATAGGCCTTGACCCTTTTATGGGCTTGTTTCACAATACATTCATGTAAAGCTGCCTGCCATATACAGTAATAGTCGGCACTATTTGGTGGGGGAAAGAAAAAAAAAACCCACAAGACAACAAACAAAACCCCAAACAAAAAAGCAACCACCCCTCCCACCCCCAGCAACTAATCAAAAAACACCCAAACAAAACAGAAAAAACCCTAACCCCACAACTGCAGCAAGAAGTGATCATCACAAAGTTTGAGTGAAAATGTCACCCTTCACACTTTCTAACATTCTGCAGCTTTTCTGTGTTATAGAGAATTCTATGTTTTATACAATTTTCATTTAGAATTTGGTCTTCGTGAACTACCTGGAGTGCACTAAGAGCATCGCAAAACTTGTCACAAAAGGGAAAACACAAAAAATGAAGCAAAAAAGATGGACTCAGAATATATTTATACAACTTTTTACTGTGCATGTCAGGAAAATGCACATTCAAAAAATCCAGCTCATTCCCACCACTGGATCAAGGGACACTTCACAGAACAGAATCAGAGGCCAGGTGAGAGAGGAAGGATCAGAGAGTCCAGCTCCTGCTCAGATGAGGGTCAGGTGGAGCAGGTTGCTCAGGATCATGTCCAGTAAGATTTTTAATGCCTCAAAGATGAAGACTAAAGCCTCTCTGGGCAACCTCTTTTGCTGCTAACAATGAAAATGCTTGTTTAGAAAAAAAAACGAGGGAGATCACTCATAAATTAGTTTCAAAAGCAAAGCAGATTGAACTTGGGGATTTGACATACTGCCAATTAAGATTTTTAAAAAATCTACAAAAATTAAACCGAAACCAAAACTTTTCCTAATCAAGGAAATAAGTTAGGTTGGAAAAGATCTCTAAGTCCAAGAGTGACTGATTTTTGCCTTGTCACTAGATCAGGGCACTGAGTATCATGTCCAATCGTTTCTTGAACACCTCTAGGGATGGTGACTTCATCACCTCCCTGGGTAGTCCATTCCAATGCTTAACAACCCTTTCTGGGAAGAAATTCCTCTTGATGTCCTTCCTGGACATCCCACGCACAGTTTGATGCTGTGCCCCCTCATCCTGTTGCTATTTACCTGGGAGAAGAGGCCAACCCCCACCCTGCTACTCCCTCCCTCCTCCCGGGTGGCTGCAAAGAGCTTGTCCCAAGCTGAACTTCACTCCTCCATTCCTGGCTTCTCCATCTCCCCTCCCAACCTGAGAAGTGCAGAGGGGTGTGTAAAATGAATTGTGGTTAGTCCAAAACAGCTCCTGGCTGGGGTTCCCTCCTCCTCATGCTTTTCCCTTAAACCAGAGTGTGTTCCCACAGTCTGCAGTCCTTCAGGATAAGCCTGCACCAGTAAGGGTCCTCTGCACAGGCAGCAGATCCTTCAGAGTAAACACCTGCTCCAGAACAGGTGTCCACAGTGCACAAAATGTGCCAGGAGAACCTACTCCAGCACAGATACTACATAAGACGAGGAAACTCCACCAATGAAGAAATATCCACACTTTTCCATCTCTTCACTGCTTTTGCAGTGTTTTCTCCTTTCCTACACGTATTTTCATGGATGCACCACCAACTTTGTTGATGGGATCACTGTGTCCTGTCCATTCTTCTCACTAAAGCCACTCCCACAGGGCCCCATTCCACCAGCAAAACTTTGCCACATGAACTAAGCACATCCTTATGCCATGGCACACTACTTTAGATCTTCAAAAATCTTCTTGAAGTCTATTTTTTGAAATCTTTTCCCTTTTAAATTGCCTTAATAAAGGTTTTGAACTAAACAAGAACTCTGCACATGCATCTAATACTTCTTTTAAAGCACTATTTTTTTCAAGATACCTCTTAAAGACCAATGCTTGTAATATAAAAGTGCCAGCTGAAGACCTAGAAGAAAGCTCAACAAAGGAAAAAAGGATCTTAAAAATCTTCTCTTGTTCACTCTTAAAACTGTAAACATTTACTTGTCTAATGTTTCTCAACAGCAAAAAATCATTGAGGCCATGAGATAATATGTTTTAAAAGACTGAATAATTGCTCTTTAGGATACATGACAGTACTCACATATATAATTCCAAGTGCAGGTTTTCCATGCCCTGGCTTATAGGAGCCCTTATAGAGGCCTTTAAGACCAATTAGAAACAAATAGTAATGATATTAAAATGTTCCTCCCCCCAGTGCAGGTTTCAACATGAATGTGGAAGAATTTTAAAGATCATAACCCTACTGTATAATTTACACACACATGAACACTATTGCTATTGTTGGTTGGTAAATTTCACCCATCCTCTGTGTTTCACTGAAACATACCCTAAACACAACTTCTTCAAAGATCCATGTATGACATCTTCAGAAAAGTAATCCTAAAGAGATGCAAGCCCAGTCTTTACTGTTAGGGTGTAATTAAACACCATTTTATATATCTCAATATGGAAAAAGTAGCAGAAAAATCAGTGGGCTTATTCTTAAATATCACTCATCACATGTATATTCTGTGTTTGGGGTTATTCACAGCAACCAGCAGAAGCTTAGCATCATGAATAATCTAAAAAAAATCCCAGATAAAACCAAAACCAAGTTTAGCCAGATGATAAATACTGTAAAATAACATTTACTTTCAGTTCTTCTCCATGATCAGCTCTTCAGCAGAAAGCAGGAATCTGAAATAACCTTTGCCACTCAGACTTCCAAACAGAAGGAAATATAAATTTGGAATAGGGTTCATTAGAGGGATAATTTGAATCTTAATTTGAAATACAGGAGTCTCTTTGAGTTTACTTGTAGATTTAATATAAAGAGAAGCTATTGCTTGGAAGACTGAAAAAAAATATAAACCAACTAATGACAGCCTTTTATAGCATAAAACCTCTGACACTATACACTGACTGTCTATATATTAATAAATAGATTATAGATTAACTATACTATACATTACAGTTTAGAAATGACAAATCACATTTTATGGTAGCATAAGGTATCTAAAACTATTTCAGTGTTGAATCAGAGTTAATAGCAAATTTTTAATAAAAGTATTTTATTTTCATATGTTCCAAAATTAAAAGGAAAGAATCAACAATTCAAATGCTTTTAAAGAGCAGTTTGCATATAGGAACAATTTAACTGGTATAAAATAAACTGTGGGTCAAATACAAATGAAGGATTAATCCTGAAATGTAACTGTAAAAATCTGGGGGTCTTCCTCATGAATGAACAAATTAGTAGATATTTTATCTAATAATTATAAAAATAAAAGGCTTTCTAATGTCTGCTTTCCATTAATAGTCATGAGTATGCATGAATACGCATTTTAGCATAATATCTGATCTTATTTTAATAGATTTAATAGAAAATAGATCCCATTTCTATATGATTTTAATGTACTAGTAAGAATCAAATTACCCACTTCATGCAGTGAATTCTCCTTTTTCTGGACTGAAACTATTTTATATGTATAAGGTTTCCTAATGCTGTGTACCATCTATCCAAACTAACTTAGTCTGCCTATTGTTAGTAAAATGCATTTATTTTCCAATCAGCCTCAGTGATCATTCCTTGAGTAGGAGAGCACTGTTGCTCAGATCTATCTTAAGTTTCCATCTGGATAAATATGGAAAATAGAAAAAAGGCAGGGGTGACTGTAAGCTGTCTTTAATTCATTAGACCACTAGAATATATTAAAAGTGTAAAGAAAGGAATAAAAAAAAAATGTTCCTAAAGATGAAAAAAGGCAACAACAAAGTGTTTCCTCATTCTACCTCCCCCTCACTCAGCATATTCTGCAAATTTTCACAGGTAAAGGAATTTACAGGATATGAATTCCTTTAAACTAGAAAATGAGGGCCTGTATCTCATTACTCATTGCAGGAACTTGATTCCTCCCTATTTCAGCATTATGAGACACAGCACCTTCTTCTATTCCTTATGCATTCTTCATGTCTTCCTGCTGCTCTTATGCAGTGTTGAGATGAGACTAGATATTTAATAGTATTCTGGCAGTATATTATTGTAAATCCATGAGGAAAACAGTAATTTCATTGCATCCTTGTGAGTGAGGATGGAAATGATTTAGCTATACATAATATCCTCCTATGCCTTACTACAAAAGTCTTTGAAAAAGTTCAAATCTTCAAACTGCAATCCACTATATGCACAGCAATACAATCTGTTATATGTTCTTGCCAACCAATCCATTGTAAATGAGGTTACATAGATATTATTTTCATTTTTTTCAGCTAACAAGGACACCACTAATTTCAAATCTAAGACAAGCACACTCCATGTGCTTCCTGCTCAGTTAAACCATTTTATCACTGCATTTAGATATTTATAGACTGTGTGTAAGTTCAGTTTGTGTCTGTTTTTCTGTTACTTCTAAAAGTCCAGTGTTACATTCCCCATTTCCACACCCATTCTAGTTGAGAGCAGCCCTGGGAGAAGGACTTGGAGGTACTGAGGGGTGAGAGGTTTGCCATGCTTTGGCTGTGTGTTCTGGGAGCCCAGAAACCCCTGTGTGCTGGGCTGCATCCAAAGCAACTGAGAGCAGGATTAAATATTGGGAAAATGAAATCTTTCTTGTGAGGGTGGTTAGGCACTGGCACAGGTTGCCCAGAGAAGCTGTGGATGTCCCATCCCTACAAGTACCCAAGATCAGGTTGGATGGAACTCTGAGCAACCTGGTAAGTGGGAGGTGTCTCTGCCCATGGTGGAGGGGTTGGGACTGGAAGATCTGCAAGCTCCCTTCCAAGACAAGCCATTCTGTGTTACTAACAAGTATTGTCATTTTTTACAATATATTAGTGAATTGCTTAGGTTGTATACATTTACATACATATATATACACACACACATCCTAGACTCAGCGTGATTGTTGCCCAGAGTGTCTTAAACAACTTCAGATATCCCACCCTTGCATTCCTGTAAAGATGACTTATATCATACATGTTTCAAAAATACGACATGTAGTTCTCCATTCAACCAAGATGATCCTATCTTTTCTGCAACAGCAGTTGATAATTTAGTTAAGTTTTGTGTTTTCTGAACTGTCATCCAATGAAAACAGTTTAGATTATTATTTTAGGAGGGCTTTTTTAAAATCTAATGTATAGAACAGAAGTGCCAGAATAAATAGATATACTTTTTATAAAATTAGAATCAAGTCAGAACAAAAAAAAAAAAAAGGGAAGAATTTATTTCAAGTTTTAAATACAAATGAGTGCAACTATCAGCCAAGTGCCAGAGAACACGACTACCAGGAAAAATCTTTCCAAAAACAATTAAGCCTTTTGCACATACTGTTCAAAAAGGGCAATAACAAAACCCACAATGGCTGAAAAATGGTACAACTATGTGGTCTCAATGGTAACTGGATGTGTTGCTTTAACTGATTTTTTCTGCTCCCCCATGGTTTTCATGAAGCTCTGGATGAGAATGACTGGATCAGAGGCAAAAGGAGCTTTACTGAAGCCAAGTAAGAATGCTTCAAAAAACATGAGTTTTGTCCACATAAAAATAAAGTGGGAAAAGGGGAAAAAAAACCCCAAAAAACAAAAAAAAAACCAAAACACTAAAAAAGGGGAGTGGGGGGCAGAAAAAGAAACAAAAAAGGGGAAAGTTTCCTGAAAGGTAAGCATAAAAGCACAGAAGACAAAAAGTTTAAATTATATCCATTTACCTAAGAAGTCAAGACGACAGAGAGAATCTGAACACGGGACTTTGGTAGAAAAGGAACGTTCAGAAGAGAGAAGGCTACAGCAGAGAAAAAAAAAACAAAACAAAACAAGAGTTCGATACATACCATCTGGGAAGATCCCAATGTTATAATCTTATTATTCAGGCTAAATGCCATTGGGTGCCTCTGAAATAAAAGCTTTAAAAGAAGTTATTGAAGAAATAAAATGTTAAATTGCCCCTAAGAATTTGCCAGGACAAGACAGCATTCACTAGAGATTCCTGGGAGAATTTATGAATGACATGGCATGATGAGATACAAACCAGTAATTCATTCTCCTTGTAATGACCAATGTTATCTGCTGGCTTTTAGGACTCTATGCCACTGTTTACTAAATTAAATATACATATCATGTTTAATATCTGGCACTATCCCTACTTAACTCTTTAGAAAATATTAAAAAAAAAAAAAAGATTTAAAACTATTATATTGCAGAGCACTCTGACATTGCACTGAATTTCAAACCTAATGTACTACATGAAGTAATAGCACAATATGTAGCAGAAGCAAAAGAGTATGTTCTTCCCAGAGACTTGGAAAAGGTCCTTGGACAAGAGCCAGCTTGGAAGCACAGTTCATGGTGATGAGATTTCACTAAATTACACTAATAACCACATAATTACCACTAATAACAAATGCTTTCACCTTACAGAGGGAGGAACTACGTAAATATTCCTCACACCTTCTATTCCTGTTTTTGGTTATGTCTGTATGTACCAATTCTGGCTGAGATAGAATTAATTTCCTTCACGTTGGATTAGAGGGGGCTGTGTGTTGGATTTGTGCTGAAACACAGGGATGTGTTTGTTATTGCTGAGCAGCACTCGCTCAGAGTCAGGATTAAACCATAAATTTCTATTGTCAGTCACAGAAAATAGAGAATACTTCAGTTTCATGCAGTTTTATTCTGTTGAGAGTGACTTAAGAATAATTAATGAATCCCAAACTATGAATGGTTATTCACGGTCATAACTACCAATAATCACAGAGAAGTGTTCACAAAATTATCTCGGGGAAAAACGTCAGAAAAGGTAGTGCAGTCAAACCATGATAATCATAGTGATAACATATTTTTTAATTGTTCTGTCTAGTAATCTGTCTTGTAGCAGCTGTTTTAACATCATCACACAACTCACTATATGGACATTTACAAAAAGTGGTTAAGGAGTTCTTCTTAGAGTCAGTGTTGCCTTTCAACTCCTGTTGAGATACTGGAAAGCTCCACAGGACTGAAGCACTCTAACATCTGAAAAAGTATTTACAGACCCATAAATCAGATGATTCAAAAGCAAAATACTCTACTAAGCTGATTATTGTCTAATTTTTGCTAATGTCAGTCAGTGGATCTCATCTCAGTTCATTTGGAGGATCTGAAGGTCTACATATAAGTAGAGAATTTAAAATTGATAAATTAAGTTCTCTAAACATTTTTAGGATGCTTGCACTATATTTTAAAATATGTGCAAGAGAGACACTAAAATAATTCAGAGTCAGTTTCTCAATAAAATAAGATGATAGACATTTTGTAAGTTATTCCACTCAAATGGAAAGTCTAAAAGGAAGCTGTCAATGCATAGGAGAGTTTCTAGATGGGTCATTCAGATTAGTTCTCCAAATTATAACTACTTAAAATCACTAACACCATCAAAAATTCACCAAGACTTGAGAAAATGCTTACCTTTTAAACAAGTCACTTTTCAGTTTTTCCTCTTATTATTATGATTAAAAAAATATTATGCAAAGGTGATGCAAAATTTCATTATGATGTAATATTTGAAAATAGACACCAGTTTTTTAATGACTCCAGATTTTAGAATGAGTACAAAAATGTTCAAATTAGCTTATGATTTTTAAGTTTGATATTTTGTTATTTATTTTGGCAGCCTAGTCCACAAGGACATCAAAACACTTGTTTCCAGACTTATGACTCATTTTTATTTTATTACTCATATCACCAAATCTCACAAACAATTCCAAATTCACAATACTCACACTGTATTTCCAAATCAAGTTTCATTTCCATATATTTAACTGCATTAGAGGTTTTTCACACAAAATACTATGCCCAAGAATACTGCAACTATTAGTCATCCCTCAATTCACACTTTCAGCTGAATTCGATTTTTACCCTCTGTGAATGAAAATCTATGAAAATCTACCCTTATCTTAGCCCGTATTTCTCAAACATGCTGCTTGTCCTGGGTTGAAGTATATTCTATCACCATCTTCATGAACTGTTGAAACCAGGTGAGGCAGTGCTCCCTGCCTCCCCCACTCTGGCTTATCTTCTGTTAATGGGCCCATCAGCACCTTTGCTACACAGCTCACAGATAACCCCCTCCTGGACTACCTCCTGTTAATGGGCCCATCAGGCCTTATCACATGACTCACCATCCCATTGTGAGATGCTCCGCCCAGAGGGAGGAACCAAGCATTCAAGCCTGGATATAAGCTGAGACTCTGAACACCAGAGGGGCGCTTACCCACTGGATTCCCAGAGGACCTGAGCTACCAGACCTTTCTACAGGATCACTGCTTCAGGAAGACCACCTCATCTGGACTGCTTCCATCACTCCGCTCAGGTTGCAGTCTGACTCTGTCAGTGGTCTTTTGTATTATTGCATCTATTTTATTTTACTTTCTTTCCTTTTTTCCTATTAAATTGTATCTCTGACTTGGAGCCTCTCATTTGTTGTGCTTTCAAACCACTACACTGCTGATCACAAATGTATGCTTCTTTGGAATTTGATGCATGATAATTTATAATTTAGCTTGTGTTTTCTTTCAAATAGCATCAAGGATTTGCAAATAGTGTATTACTCACAGGGCTTGCTTACTTTGGGCTTACTGATTATAAACAATTCAAAATGGAAGAAAATAAGGGAGATGATGAGAGCCTCTTTCCATCACTCTGGTTCCACAACTGGTTTTTTGTTCTATAAAAGATAACCTTTATTTTTCAAATATGTGTCATTAGGGCACACCAACACAACATGAATACTTATATTGAGGCTCCTATTTCATTGAAATAATATAACTAGTACAATTTTAACTGACAAGAGAAATAGAAGAAGATTGTTCAGTGCAAGACTGTATTCATACAGGAATTGCTGTTGGGTATGTTTAAGATGCCAATAACTGTATAATTTAAGAAATGTTGGATATGTAAATATATTGTGCATATGTATTATGCACATGCTTATAGCTATAAATATTGATGCTGTGCTTCCTAAGAAGCTAAAAAAGTTAACAGATACAGTTGAAAGAACAAATATTTTTAAAGTAATTTTCTGATTAATGAATTAACTAATTTCTTATTATATACTGTGTGGCCATTAGATTTTAAATTCTCATTCAAAACAAAAACACAGTGATAAAGTTGTCTTGAGGCCAGTCTGTCTCAAACAAAAAGCACTGCTGAATTTAAATAAACTAAGATGAATTTCAGAAACCTACTGGACACTTTTATAGTCAGGTAAATTGCAGACTTCAGGAACAGAAAATATACCTGTTGTGCCAGGTTTTCTGCCTTCAGAATGCCTTGCTATATGGACAGAAATTGTTCAGTACATCCTCACTTGAGTGAAGCAAGCAGGAGTCAGCACTAACTGAACAGCAGAATAACAACCACTGGGTGTCAGCTTTACTTCCACCAACCTCCCCATTCCTTCTTTTCTATTTCTGACCTATGAAGTTTCTATGTTTCTGCAGTTTCTATGAAGATGAAAAGAAAGAACCATTAAGAGCATCTTCTGGTATAGTCAGATGCATCTAAAGCTGCCCTTCATCTTTTGTTTCTCCCCTTCTCACCTTTTGAATTTCATCTGTAGAACACATCAAAAGCAAGAGATCTTTCTCTTAACACCTTTATGTCCACCAATAACAAACAGCTTCCCAGCTGCACTTTTTAGCATTACATCAAGGGTTTATGCCTTTGTCAGTCTCCAAGGATGCAGTGCAAACCAGAGGCTTTCAAGGCCTCAGGCATTGCACAGATTACATTATACAGCTTCATGAATGAAAGGTGCTATAACACAACTTAAATAAAGCCCATAACTTGACTCTGTAATTATTTGTTCTGGTTTTAAATCTTTTCACAGTCTGAGAATACATAGGGTCAATCACATTAAAGTTGGCATTGTGCAAGCAACTTACACCTGTTACAGTATTTGCTCAGGGAATTTGATACAAATGCTTTCTTTCATAAAAACTATTTTTATTGCTATTGCTATTTTTGATAAAGGTTAGTGAGCTGAAGGGAAAATGAAAAATAACTTTCTTGTCTTCCTAAGCAGGCAGTTTGTGTACTTGTTATGTACTTCCAGACTCGGTGATCAAGAGAGTATAAATGAAAGCTTAAACAGCCAAGGACTGCCTTGATATCTCTGTTCTCGCTAACAATGTGTTATGATATGCAAGACCATTTCCTCAAGACACCAGAAGGAGCTACTACGCAGAATTACAATATCATCCCAACACATTAACTTTAACACAAAAAGCTGACAAATACATTAAAATGTGAGCATTCTCTGAAGAAAAAGTAGATTCTTTGAAATTAAGATTTTTTTTTTCTAATTATTATCATTATTTTAATATTTTCTTAAGGGTCTGGGGAGAGGATATACCACTGTTATTAAACACATTTTTCCTTACATATCACAGCCTAGTTTCAACTGGAAGTGATCTCTGGAGGTCATTTTGTCCAGCCTCAATATTATAGCAGGGCCACCTACAGCCCAGAAAGTTCATGTATTTTCATTTCTTTTCTTTGAAATGAGTTCTTACATAACATGTATTTCCCCTTGTTATTGTCACAAGGCAAGGAGCTGTACTAGTCCTCTTAGGAAATAATCAACTGCCTGGCCTTAAAAATAAATATTACAGTCTCCTAGGGTTGCACGGGAGACTGCAAAACTGACAAACCATGAACCTTCACCAATTAGTCTATTCCATCAAATTCAGTAACTACCAGAATAACAAAATTCAAAGAATATTCTTAGTAAAATCAGTACTTACTTTCTGTAGCCTCCCCCTGCCAGTAACAAATCAGGAGTCAGTTTCTTGTGTTAGCTTTGCCACACTTCAAGGAATATCTTAGCTGGACATATTTCCAACTGGTTTGGCCAGTAAAACCACTTCCTAGGTAGGTATTCAGGTTTGTAATTAAGTGTTTGTAATTAAAACCTAAAACCTGGTAATGCTCAGCTTGTCACTCAGCACTGAAGAAGTAAATTCATCTTTATCTCCAATCAGAAAATTTCTTCAAGAACTCCGATTATATCATTTGGTATTCAAAGATAACATTTGGTTTCCTTCAAGAGATGAGAAAAGACAAAGGAATACAACACTGCCAAATAAGTTAAGGCAATTCTACTTGGTACTCATCTCTTTGTTAAGATCATACCAGATGCTTAGGAATACTGAACCTTGTAGTTCATGTGTCTTTCCAAACAGATGCTTTTATAGATTTAAGATCAGTTATATATTATTTATAATGACATCATCTATGAACACATTTTCAGTGAAGTAAATTTATCATTTTCATTACCTTATGAGTACTCACATGAATTTTATATTTTTCAGAAAACTCCAGTCATGAGATAACTCAAACTGAGTTCAGTTGCAAATTAGTCTAAATATCACAATTAAAATCCAAGCCTGCGATTGTGTATACTAAAAAAAAAAATAGACAGATTTTCAGATAAACAAATTTATATTCATTGAAACTTTCTCCAATTTCAGAACAAGACAAGAGGCAACTCAATCAACATGACAAAGAACTTTTTTATTGTGCAGTGCACCAAGGACTAGAACAGATCACCCAAAGAGGGTGGTGAGTTTGCCTCACTGGAGACATTCCACAACAATTTGAACACAGTCCTGTGCCATGTGTTCTGGGGATGACCCTGCTTGAGCAGGGAGGTGGGAGCAGATAACCCACTGTGGTCCCTTCCAACCTGATCCACTCTGTGATTCTATAATACCTTTCTCCATTTTTTCCTAAGATTTTACATGCATTTTATCACCACCAGTTGGCATTGGGCAGCTTTGTTTAGTTCAGCTTGGTTCGCTTTTTTCATTAGAAAGAGATTTTTTAGGGGGGGGGGGTGTTGGTTTTTTTGTTTGGTTTTTGGGGGGGCGGGAGGGGTTGGGGTTTTTTTTAATGGTTGACAGCTTTTCTACCATAAGAGAAGTCCCAAAATTCCTTTAGTGTTATTCTTATTTTTTAAAATAAGCTACTAATACATAAAAATTCACTACTGTGACACATCCATTGAAACAGGATTTTTGGCATTTAAATTAAAGAAGTTGCAAATCCTACTGTGAGCAAGTAATCCAAAACTTTCAAAAGTCAGGTTGGCATTTTTTCCTTATTATTGCATTTATACATGACATGCATAAGCTTTTGGAAATATCTGAAGCTATGTCAGTGATAAACCAGGAACATATCTTTCATACTAACTGTCAGCAAGCCTTTCAGATATAAAATGAAATAACTGCTGATCACTCCTTGGCTCTCCAGTCCAGGAATCAGCTGATGGGTGGGAATGAGGGAGTCTTGGTGTGATATTGCTGCCTGTGCACCACTCTGGTAGTGATTGACACAAGTTGTTCTTCAACCCTCAACACCCCCACAAGAGAAGGATCCTCTGAGAGACCAGGCAAAGTAGGAAGCTGCTAAATTTCCTCCATCTCCAAAGCAGCAGTTCAAAAAAGCCCCAACTACACCTTTCTGAGACCTTGAAACACCCTCTCCCCTGAGGTAGTCTCTGCAAAGCATACATAGTCTCTGGGCCAATCACAACAGAATATCTCAGCCATTCATTCATGGTCAGACTGATATTAGTCTCCAAGAGAGTCTGCTGTTGGGATTCCTGTCACTCCAGAAATGCATCTGGGTTATGCCCCTCCACACCTTGATGGCATTAGGGTTCACTGTGCACCAGTTCTGACAAGAGCCTTATGCTCCTGTGGGTCCAATATTCCAGGCCATGGAATCCATACAGTCCAGTAAATCTGGCTGGCCCTCTCCTCCACCAGGTAGGGCTCCTCTAATACTCCTATCACAGGATTCTCCACTTATTTCTTGTGAAACTAGACTAAAACTTCTCTCCACAGAATCAGAACTAAAATCAATCTTTCCACACTGCCTGAGAAACTATTGACTGGCACAGGAACTTTCCACAAAGATCCTCCATTTGTTTTTCTAATCCATGTACTTGTGCCTCTAGGGTTAAGGTAGGCTTTCCATCTTTATTCCTCACATCGTGTCAGTGGTCCCACAAGTAAAACCACAGGATACCCTGTGGCATTACCTTCTGTATTATCTTTTGAGTTGAAGGAAACCTGCAGTCAATTACTGAGGTACGAGCCCATACAGGTGGGGAGTTGGACATATTTCCTCTGAATTGCTGGAACTCACAGGACTGTTTATCACACAGTTTCTCCACAGGTGAGATGAGGGAGGAAGAAATACTGTCATACATTCATATTCCTCAAGCTGGTGAATGGCTTCAGACACTGTTGCTGCCACACTGCCTTTCCAGACTACTTTAGCCAGTGGGTTGGTGTGTAACAATGGGACATGCCATAGAAATTTCTGCCACATCGATCACGTGGATTAGACTTCATCTGCACCTGTGGCTGTGTGTTGTTCAGGCCATAATAAGTAATTACTCACAGGGCTAACTCCCCTAGTTATTGGATAACTTTTTCTGTGCAGTCCATTTTCCCAGGCAACATGTAATAATCTTCCTTGGAGTGAAACCTTTCCCTCATGATTGATAGGATCACTTCCAGAGGTTAAGGACTTGAGTCACTTCTCCAATTACTTTGTCAATGCCTGCTTCCCTAGAAAGTGATCCCAGCTGTTTGTCCTCTCTACCCTCTAACTCCAAACTGCTAGCTCAAATATCTGAGCATTGGAGCAGCCAAGTGGTAAATTTCACTGGGATGATAGCTGAAACCTTTCTGCATATACCACAGCTCACTCAAGGACAGGGAGTGGTGTACAGCCTTTGTTCTGTCTCTTCCTCCTGTTCCTTCTTTGCCCTCCTTTCTCTACAATACTGAACAAGATGATGTTTCTTCACATTTCCTCTTGTATATAGGGACAATGACAGCAGAACATGCTGGCTCTGTGGCTCAGCTCCAGGGGCTGTCGTGAGGGTTGGAATAGCCACAGAGCCTGTTGCCCTGTTATCAGCTCCAGAGACCTTCTCTTCCCTTGGAGGGTACTGAGTAGCACTGAGCAAGGCTCAGCAGGCCTGGGCCAGACCCCAGCATGTTGAAGAGATCCGTGTTTGTATATGAAATTGCCAGATTCACCTTTTCCAAATACTTTCCTAGTTATTCCAAATTCTGGACTTATTCAGGTGCAAAGTTCCAAAATACTGGAGGCACCCACTTTCCTAGATACTTCCCCATAATACCATCTGACAGACCTTGCTATTCATAAATATCCAGCCTCAGGGCAGATCTCTGGCTGATGCTCTTAATTGTTTAACCTTAATAAAACCTGAATCATGTGCAGTAATGTGCTAGCTCCTAGCAAAAAGACCAGGTTTGTTTCAAGGATAACCAAAAGTCTTTTAAAATTCTCAAAAGCTATGCTTATCAGCCTAGGGACAAAAAGGACATATCTGCCTCATGGGTCGACTCTCCAAGGAGAAAAGGCAAAAGGTGTTATTATTAATAGGTCCCAGCAGGTGACTCCTGATACACAGAGGTGACTGGGATACTGAATACATGTACCAGAATAGTTTTATCACCAGCAATGTTATCATACCATAAGCCCTTCACATCACTTTTTTCTACTACAAAGTACAAAATGATAACCCTTAACTGAGGCCCTAGGGAGGATAAACATCACCACAGGGAATACACAGAGCAAGCCTTAACCCTGAGAATAAGCACAACTCTGACAGCAAATAAATCAACATTGTGACAGCAACTACTAAACCTACACAAAGAATGCTTACAACAAATTTGTTCTAACATGCTCTGGTCAGATCCGGCATCATCTCAACCTTTTTATCCCCATACTGGGGGTCAAGAAGGGTTGCCATGGTACAATTCCAGTCAACAATGACATACCCTGCAGTCACCCACTCACTCGCCCTCCATCCCACCGGTGGAATAGGGAGGAGAACAAGAAAAATAAGACTAAAAGTCATGGGTTGATATAAAATCAGTTTAATAACTGAAACAAAGTAATTTTCATCATAAAAATAATAGTAACAAAAGGGAGAGAGATGCATAAAACCTAACAAAGACAAGCAATGCACAATACTATTGCTTAAAACCCACTGATTAATGTCCAGCCTCTCCTCAAGTAACTTGCACATTTGATCTGTGAGTATGATATTCTGTGGCATGGAATATCCCTTTGGACAGTTTAGGTCAGGTGAATAGGCCATGCTTCCTCCAAGCCTTTTGTGCATTTCCTCACTAGCAGAGCACCAGACATGGAAAATCCTTGACTTAAGGTAAGAACTGTTTAGCAACAAACAAAACAGTCAGTGTGTCATCAACCTCATTCTCACCCTGAATCCAAAACACAGGACTCTAACAACTACACAGAAAAAAATTAACTCTATCCCAGCCAAAATAAGGATGCTTCATAAAGTTTATATTTATTTGTTTAATCTCAGTAAAAAAATATTTAATCAATCACACAATCTCTTTGTGACATTAAAAAAAACAGACTGCATCAGAATATAGACAGGTGTCTTGGACATGGCACAGATTGCTGAGGCTTATCTATTTCCAAGGCCATTTCTCTTTGATACTTATTCACATGGGGGTCACTGACACTGACAGGGGACACCCTGAGGTGACTACAAGCTCTGAACACTTGGGTAAAGACCCTAGGGTCCCAGACAAGGCTCCCGTTTACCCCATGGCCAAGGAAAATATCTTAGTAAAGGGCAACATTTTCCTACAGATGAACGAACCTCAAGATCCAACTAAAACAGGAAAATCATCTATAATTGCAAACAGGTCTTCTTGCAAGGTCAACCAAGGAGTGTTTCTGTTCACCAGAAGATATGTTCCCTAGAAAACTGTCTAATTTTATGCAATATTTAAAATTTTCTAATCAACTTTCGAGATGAATGGAGCTAAATACTAAAGATATAATATATCACATTCAAAGGATGACAGCTTCAAATAGTTGACCAAGGGAAAAAGAGAGAAGATTACAGTAGTTAGGAATTAGAATGCAAACAGAATTAGGATATCCCATTTCAAACTGCTTTGCATGTCCTTATACTCATTTCCAATCAAGGCCTGCTTCATTAATACTGCTGATTCTGCAAATTCAGTTTGCTCCACCTACATTTTCTGCTTTTGTTTAGAAAAATGCCATTATTTTCATTTGCATGATCCTTTTAATGGGCATATTATAAAAAATAAAATTCGATAGACAAGGTATAGATGGTTAATCTCAAGCTATAGAGACCTTAATTTCACTTTAAAAAATAATTTGAAGATATTTCATAACACTGGACATGTAGTAGTGCATTGAGTTAGATGAAATCAAAAAAGCTTGTTATAGTTACCATTTCTAAGTGTAATAAATTATCATAGAAGTCAAGTTATCCGCAGTAATTGTTTTTCTGCATTTAACAAATTTAAGAAAAATATACTTAGTATTCTGTAAGACAGCAAATCTGATCCTGCTGAGATCATGCACAAAGGTTAAAGTCACATTTTATTACATAAGTCCTAGATCCACATTTTGAGACAGCCCTCCACAGAAGAAAATAAAAGAGAAAACCTTGTTACATATATTTTAAGATCATATTATTACATTTGATGTTCTACAGCAATGTGGAGAAAAAAGGATTTATTAATGAACATACTTCTTCAATTTCATGTTTCAGCATTAGGTAGAGCGAGAATTTTTAACTCATCTCAAAGACTTATTCTGGAACTACCGTCAAAAGTTAAGTCTAGACTGAACGTAACTTTTATTTCTTTTGACATTTGCTTGATACACAAAATTACATTTCAGGGACAGTCAATCCAAAGACTGTATTTCTGTCACTGAAATCACGTCTTTTGATGGAACTTCACGTTTTTGCTGAGAAAGTATCCAAGAAAAAACTAAATTATTTACTATGGCTCTGTGAATGTCATGCAAGTCTTCTGCTGAGTTCATCACAAAGTTTTTAATTTGGAAAGGGCTAAACTAAAAGTTCAGCATACCTGTGAATACATCGGTCACACAAGAAAATAAAACAAGCAAACAGAAGCCTTAAGGGAGCACACGGTATTTCTTACATTTTAATCTCTGCATGAGTAACAGGATCTAAAAGTAAAGCTGTAACATTCCAATCATAAAAAGTTCTACAAAAAAATGGCATCAATTTTAGAACTAAATACTTGCTATGGAGATATGGAAAAATCTTTATGGTGTGTAAATTATCTCAGGAATTATAATTTTCCTGAGCTTATTTTCATTCACATTTGGCTCAGCTACAGCATGTCATCCAGTATAAACCTTTGTGATGTTGCTCTATTAACTAATGCCACTAAATAGACAATAAAGGTTTTGGAGGCTTCTTAATTTATAGGAGAGTAAGCTTGTACTTCTGTATTTGGGCCTTCTACTGCATTGAGAGATGGAAAGTAAGGCTCCTTTAGAGCAGCACAAGCAGGAATCTCCTCTGGCAGACACTCCTCCATACCACCAAAACACAGAAAAATAAATCCAAAGATAAAGAAGCAAGACTACTCTGGGTCATCCCACCGGGGGGGGGGGGGGGGGGGGGAGGAAAAAAAAGGAAATTTCTTGATAACACAGCCTTGAATTTGAATTTCAGGAGTGTTAGCAACTTTTCTTTTCCATGCTGTTTGCTTTTAATTTTTTCATATTTTTATTAAACACTGTAAAAGCATAGCTACAGGAAACTCTATAGCCCAGGATTTAAAGGAAAGCAATAAGGAACATTCTTATACAAATCACTATTTTCAGTTTTAGGATTTAAGAGCTTCTAGTAGTTTCTCATTAGAGTGCTGTTCTGCCTAGTGTTCATAACTATAATACCTTCTACCATAGAGACTCCCTACTTTCTGGATCCTTGTACCGTCACTGAACAACAAAAAAAATGTTTTGTTTTGTTTTTTTAATCCCAAATTAAGCCTCATAAGCAGCCTGAGAGAGGATTCTGCCCCTCTGCCCCACTCTGCTGAGACCCCACCTGCAGGGCTGCATCCAGCTCTGGGCTCCCACACAGCAAGGACCTGCTGGAGCCAGGCCAGGGGAGGCACCAAGGTGATCAGAGGGCTGGAGCAGCTCTGCTGTGAGGAAAGGCTGAGAGAATTGGGATTGTTCAGGCTGGAAAAGAGAAGGCTTTGAGGTAATGTAATTGCAGTCTTCCAGTGCCTGAAGGGAGCACAGAAAAGATGGAGAGAGACTATTTACAAGTATCTGGAATGACAGGACAAGGGGAAATGGCTTCACACCGACAGATTAGACAATAGGAAAAAAATCCTTTACTGTGAGAGTGGTGAGTCACTGGCACAGGTTTCTCAGAGAAGTTGTGGCTGCTGGGAAATATTCAAGGCCAGGTTGGATGGGGCTCTTGAGCAACCTGGTCTAGTGTCCCTGCCCACAGCAGAGGGGTTGGAATGAGATGATCTTTAAGGCTCCTTCCAACTCAAACCATTCTGGTATTCTGTGATCTGCCTCTTACAGACACTTCAATCGAAGTGTTCCTAATCCATGCTACTGCTCAACACATAATTTTCAGTAAAATTATGGTCAATTAATATAATTTCCTAATAACACCTTCATTCAACAGCTCTCTTTTCACACTGGAACTTTTAGATGTGTGTTCTCTTATGCCACTGTTCTCTACTGGTATTTATTTGATGTTGAGTTCTTTATCAACCAGATGAAATTTTAGAATTCATAACTAGATTTTCTCCATTTGAAAGTCACACAGAACCAAATTTAATATTTGACAGTGTTCCTGTGGCTGGGGGATGTTTCTCTCTTTTCCCTGAAATGATATCACTAAAAAATCAACAAATACAATCTGTTGTTTAATTGTGGTCAGATTAGGTGAGAAATGGTAGAAGAATAACATGTAGGGAAGCTGTTTTCCTACCACTGCAGATGCTTCCTAAATAGAAAACAAGGACACTTCCAAGTTATCTGAATTATTGTAGGAAGTGGCTGATGTCTCACCGTTGTAATTAGAAGCTCAAATAACTAAGAGAAGCCTTTTCCTGACTTACATGAGGATGAGAAAGTAAAAATTTTATTCCCTTCCTTGAGAAGATAAACTCTCTTATCAAATGGGTTGGCCCATTAAACATATAACCTAAAACATTAAACATGTAAACTTAAAACATAACTGCCTTGTTTGATTTACTGAATTCAGTCTTAGAAACTAGAAATTTGAACTCGCAGAAATTGCTTTTATTTTTGCAATTATTTATTACAGAATAAATATTTGGCTTTTTATTTATTACAGAATTCACCTTACTAAATAAAAACATTTAGGAGTCATGTAAATCTCTATATGTATGGACAGCCATCCAAAACCTGCAAGAATATTTTACAATGAAACAGGAACTGCATAAATGCAATACCTGGTGATACGTGTTTTTTTCTCAGTCCCTCTCCTGGTTATTTCTGCTCAGACATACGCATATCCAATTTTACATAATTTAAAAAATGTTAACAAAGAATCATCACTGCATAGTTCTAACACTTCTATAGACGCAACTAGTAGCATCCATATGTAGAGTCTTGGAACTGAGCATTTTAAAAATTTAATATTACAGTTTATGATAAAAATCAGGGGTATGTTCTAGGATGGTAAGGAAATATTTGTAGTCACAAAACAAACAAACCAAAACAAAAACCAAAACATCCAACCTTTAAGAACAAGATTAAAAAGTCACATTTTAAAAGAAAATTTATTTAACCCTGGGGATTTGAGTACAGTCTAGGTGGAGATTTAATTTTTCTTCCTTTCTATGCAGAACCTATCTGAACCTCATACTTGTGACATACTAAAAAACTTATTTTCTGTGCTGAAAAGGCTTCTGTTGAGTCTAGAAATATCTTTTAGCTATATGCCCCACAATCTATCCATAGATATAAAAAACTGCCATACTCTGTACTCTCATGGGTTTTTCCATTATTTCCTTTTTGTCTATTTTTCCATTATTGTGACTTATGGAAGATTGAAGCATTTTCAGTACATTAAAGATAGATCTTATTCAAATATTGAACTGACTGCCGCTCATTTCCAAACTAGAAATGGATATATGGGTATTTTTCAGACTTAAACTGATCATGCAAAGAGACTACAAGTTTAATGACTTCCTGCCACTGGGAAAAAAAAAAAAAAAAAAAAAAAAGGATTCTTCTTTCTCTGCATGCAGTTAAAATTTACAGACAGCTGGAACTCAGAAATTTCACTTTTCTGCCAAGTGAACAAGAGTATCGCTACCTCAATTTGATCACAGATGTATAAAGTAGCATATGCTTTATTTACTGGATGTAGGCATGATCATATGATGAAAGAAGTCCCCCTAAACATTACAGTATGTGCACACAATAATCTTCCCAGATGATCCCAGTATCTTACTTTTAAATTATTAATGTTGGAATCAAAGGATGCAAAAATCAAATTATTTCATTTCTAAAACCTTCATATCACTGCAATATAGAAGAACTCTTGTATACACTTTAAAAAGACCAAAAGAAAACCTGCAAAACACCTCCCCCAAATCTACAGCCCACTCCCCACAAGATTACACAGAATTTCAGTTAGTGATACAACGATGCACACTGAGCTGCAGCTTTAATTTTAAGACAGTTGTAGTTTTACTACATCACAAATATGACTGTAATTGGTACAGAGAAGCAAAATGGGAACAAGGTCAAACAGCACCTTCACATACGTAAGCAATACAGAGAGGATTTCAAAATGAATACAGAATACAAACATGAGTCTTAAGTATTCAGTGTAATCCCCAAAATATCCATTTAAATTGAGAAGTTGCATGTCACTGACTTTTGTTAAAAAGGCAACAGCTTCTAACTTCTCCAGAAGTGCATCGTGGCTTAGGCAGCTGAAATTTCAGTCATTTTAAGGGTACACACTTCTCTAAAATAAAGCAACTGCTGAATTTTAATACTGGATATATTCTTAATAAAATCGGACAAAAAGAAAGTTTACACACCTTTTTAAGAATATAAAATTAGAAACAAAACCCCCAGTGCTTCACATTAATAGTGGTATTACTACAGGGAGTAAAGAAAACTGTCTCAACTCAAAGCACCCAAATGCCAGCACTATAGAGAGACACACCATGAAATACACTTGGATGAACTCCAAGATTGAGAACCACCAGAAAAGCAATTAAGTGTTTAAGAGTTCATCTGTCTTTTTGACATAGTATGGATTCAGTACCCCCAGATGAAAACGTCCTGGCAACCTCAGCAGTAAACCAGCAGTCCTACTTTTACTCTGTCAGAAAACAAATGGAAATGTAAAATTTTACATCATTGTCCTGTTTTGACTTAGAGGCCAGAGAAAGATAGGAAAAATGCAATATATATTTTTAATTGGGGCAACATAACCATAGTTACCCTAAAAACATTACATTTATCCATAAAGATTTTGCTCTCTAAGAAATTATTAAATACTGGAATATATACAAAGACTGCCAGACAGGATACATCATGGTAAGAAATATAAAAGAAAAAAAAAGAGGAGTTGGTTCCTGCACTTATATTTTGCATGTTTCCTTTGTTAGCAACAGACTATGTATGAATCAGCCTTAACTGTTGAACAGGTAGAATTAATTCCTTAAATATCAACAGGGATCAAAATTTGATTATACAGCTTTTTTTGCAGGTAGCAGCAAGTGCATAGGTGAAGATATATCACATTATAAACACTCAGCTGTTTGGATTCTTTGAATTTCTTCAATATTGAAATGAATTGAGATATGGAGAAATAAAATTTCACGTCACATCATAGCAAATTCATTACAGGTCATTCTAAACAGACCGTTACAAAGAGTATCTATATGTTCACAGCCTACTTAGAATACCTAAATAAATGTTTTAGGGCTTAAAAGTCAGTTTATTCAATAAGTTCCATTACCAACTCAGTTGAATGCAAATTGCCTATACAGGAGAAGCAAGAACACAACTTCAAGCAATTCAGCTGTTTAAATAATATTTTTTTTTTCTTACCCTAAAAAATTCCTTGCTTTCAGAAGCCTGCCCCTTCTTCAAAGATTAGTTCAGATTAAAATTGTTGAAAGGGAAAATAAAAAAAAAAAATTAAAAATAAGATACTTCAAGAACAAATCAGTATAAAAAGACTGAAAAAGTCACTTTCACTCTAAACAGTAACAAAATTGCTAAGAAAAGAGCATGGAATTCAGTGCAATTTATGGCAAATACTAGAACCAAAAGAGAAAGAAGTGGTCAAAAGTATTAAAGTACACAGCTGCTGAAGTACTGCATAATGAGATTCCCAAGTCAGTTCCAGATCTTTTTTTTCTTCTTTTCATGTTGCATAAGTACTTCACAAGCTGTCAAATGCACACTACTTGAAGTATCCCCATCTATGGTAAAGAAAGGAATTTAAACACTCTTTATTCAACTATTTCACATGTAACAACTAACACAATGCACTTCTAGTCAATTTTTAAGAAAAAAATAAGTTATAAGTACTAGAGAATATGTATTTATTTGCTACATACTTTTTTTTTTTTTTTTTAGTATTAACCTAATAATTGTTTGGCTTACATTACCAAAAATTTAAAATGTCTCATTGAGTCCATTATTGAGTCCACTTTGATGACTGTCCTTTCAAAATCTCCTTGGTTTTCTTTCCTCAATACAGCAAGCAGCAAAATTAAATTCAAAGTAGTCTTAGTATCTCTCAGTACTGGGAATTCACACACATGCAAACATCCTACCAACTGCTCCCCAAAACGCCAACCAACCAAAGTCTGCACACCAAACAGTGCCACACAACACTGATTCTGACAAAATAAACTCTACCAAGCCATGAATGTGGCTCAAGATACAGAGCTGTGCAGAAGAAACCAGGCAGCCACAGGTTTCCTTTAAGAAATCACAGAATACGCTGTGTTGGAAGGAACCCCCAAAGATCACTGAGTCCAACTCCTGCAGAGGACAGTCCAACAATCCTACCCCGTCCCTGAGAGTGTTTGTCAAAATGTTCCTTGAGCTCCGACAGCCTTGAGGCTGTGACCACTCCCTGGGAACCTGCTCCAGTGCCTGACCAGCCTCCAGGGGAAGAACATGATCCTGTTATCCAGGTCGTTGCAAGTGAGCACCCCCTGACAACATAGGCCAAGGGCAGCTCCCACCATATACAGCCTGAGCCCAGACCAAGCTGCAGAGCCTGGCAGATACCTGTCTTGGTTTAGATAGACAGGTATCTGCCAGGGAGGGTTGGAGTCTCTCTTAAAATGTAAGCCCTTCCCCCTCTTTTCCAAAATATCATAAATTTTCAATTAAAAGGCTGTCAGACAAAGATTTTGGGAATAGGTATAGCAGTTCTTTACTAGGGATATAATAATACAAATGTTGTAGTACAGAAGAATAAGCAGACAAATAAACAAACAAGAAATCTTAGAAAACCCTGACAGAGTCAGAAATATAACCTGACACCCTATTGGTCAGGGTGCTGGAAGCAGTCCAAAGTAAGCCCTCCTGGAGTGGCAGATGTGGTTCTGTTGGAGTAGAGATGGTCTCGTTGAAGAAAAAGGGTCCAGTAATGGTGAGATGGGTCCGGTCTTCCTCCAGGGATCTGGTGGAAAACTGGATATCTAGTGGCACTGTGGCTCCTTTTATCTAGGTTAAGATGGTTAGGCTTATCCTCCCTGTGTGGAGCAGCTTACAATTGTGCACTGTAATGTGTCATGTCATTGGCGAGCTTTTAATGGTCCATTAGCAGAAGATATCCCCATGGGAGCAGTGGAACAATGAAGAGAGATTAGTAACACTCCACCATCTGACAAGCGACATTGACCCATCTGGGCAAAGATAAGCAATTCTACTCCATCCAGTTTCAACAGATAGAATAGAATAACACGTTTTTTACAAAACCCAAGACAACACCAAAGCCCAGCCTAATCAGTAGGGTGAGCTGCCCACTCCAAAAATGGATGTTCTGGTAATCACACTGTCCCATTCCTCTAAAACACCTGAGGAATGTATCCTTCTTCTCATTTGTTCAGGCAATCCTGAATGACTCTCCTTTCCTTGTAATCTGGGCATCACCTGTGTCAGTTAAAACACTAAAACATTTGTGTTTGCTATACACACTGAAGGCTCACAATGCCATCTAAACTGCATTCTTTGTGTCTAGTTAAAGAAATTCCAATGGGGATAAAATTTCCAGGAGCATGTAAACTGGCACAGCTCTTACCAGACAGGGGCTTGACACCCTGTTTTCCCCAAAAGGAAGTTCACACTTCCCTAGTCCTGGGTCCTTATTCCTGCTAATTCACAAGAGAAGGCAGCTTCATTGGGCTATGTCCTTTCACTCCAAGGTGAAGGACAAGAGCAAGGAGCAATGGGAGAAGCTTTCTTGGCTTTCCCAGGAGGACAACAAAAATCATTGAACCTACGAATGGCATAATCTTCTGAGAGAAAATCAGCAACTTATGGTCTGAATCTCTGAAGCAGTATGAAAACATCTCAGTACTTGGTTTGGACTCAAAATTTTCAGCTAGAGTTCTGCAAGACAAACTAGACCTTTTTCCCAAACCTTCAATGCTTCTCATTTTATCAATATTATAAGATTGTAATTTTATTATTATTATTAAAAAATATTACTACTATTAGCTTTTTCAATCAGTGAAGCAGGAAATTCTTCACTGCTTAAATTTCACTCTCTTTAATGATCCTTTTTTTTTTTTTCATATTAGTTACCCTGCAGCTTATACTACCTAATCTCATCAGAGCTGGTCAGCTCAACAGCTGCAGGGTGAAATATGCAAAAAAAAAAAAAAAAAAAAACAAAAAACCAACCAAACAAAAACCCAACAAAACAAAATAAAACAACCCAAAACCAAACAAACAAACAAAAACCCAAGAAAAAAGATTAAATTAGCATCTAATCTCTTTTTTTGGGGTGAATTTCAGTTTTATAGCTCTTAAGTAATAACTAGAACTTTGTTGGTAAATTCAGAAATATATTTTCAGCCTTGAAATTCCCTGATGGATCAAAAGAACACAGAATTCTTATTTCTATCAAAAGTTCAGTACACAAAGAAAAAAAAAAAAAAAAACCCTAATAAAAATTTTGCCTCAGCTGATTTCATTAGATTAATGCAGTGTGACAAATCAATGTAATATTCCCATATTTATGGCTTATAAGAGAGACTGGCTTCTCAGCTATGTAAATATAATTTGCTTGGTTGGGATTCCTTCCTCTTCCTTCCCTGAATTAATATTTTATGCACTTCACACAACAGAAAAACAAGGTGAGCAGAACATTTTTAAGACTTTGAAGAATTGTAAGACTCAATGAACAGAAGTGATGCGTTAACTCCTTATGTCCCTTGTTTTTTTCTATTTACTACTTACAGATAACAATTTCTGTGGCCCATTAATCCCAAGAGGACTTTAGCAAAGGTAAATTCTGTAGTTCTCACCTGGAAGGATGAACATGAGCAGTACTTTAACCATAAAAATGACCTCACATACACACAAGCACACATCAAGTAAAGCTCTGAGAGCAGAGCACGGATATTGCCACAATGACACAAACTTCCTTTTGTTTGCTGTTGGCCTATTCTTTACTTTTCAACTTTCCTTAAAAAAAAAAAGCAAAAGAAAAAGAGCAACCAAAACCAAAGCAGCTTTTAGCTTTTCCACAGGAGGATCTCAAGCTTTAAGTTTTTTATAGTTGTGTTTAAACCAGTAAAGAGCTCATCATAAGCCAGTATATGCTGTAAATAGTTATATCACAGTAATTTCACTATTTAACAAAGTAACATGCTAAATTTAAACTCATCAATAAAAAGGCTATAATTTTTCCTTTTCAAAGGAACCCAGAGGTCTATTTAAAAACCTGGATAAATTTAAAAAATGGGTATTTGATTCAAAAATTTTTAATATTAAAGATTTCAAATGACACTACATATAAACAAATATATTTATAAGCTTAAATCTAAACCACATGACTTATTACAAGTTGTCAGCTGTTAATTGGCTCTTACCAAACTGTTTTAATATTATGACTTATTTTTTAGTTAGGAAAAAAAAAATCAAAGTAAGTCTTCTTATGACCATTGTAGTTTCAGGCTATAGTAACTAAACCCATGTTTGCTATTTTGTTTTTTTCCCCAAATCTAAATATTTTCCACAAAAGAAAATACATGACCACTGCCTTAAAAATCTCCCGATGTTAAAAGCATATTTCATACAAGATTGAAGTTGGTCAAATCACCTTAAACCATTCCAAATATGGAATTGCTTGCAGGGTACTTCATAAGGAAACCTTGTTTGGACAACTGTGACATTAAAAACTATTTTTTAAGAACTTCCCTCAAGACTTTTCATAAGATACTGTTGACACTGCTCTTACTGTTCTGAAAATGTTTCCTTTCTTCACTGAGGAAAACTGGCAATTCAGCACTTCAGCAAAGAGCATTTCTTTGCAACAGACTACAAAAACATGCTCCAACACATTATGCAAACGCTGCAAATCCTAATCCATATTTTATAACTACAAGAATAAGCAGAATAGATATGCTAAACACTCTTGAATGTTGGCTTTTCCCATCAAAATACCTGCATTGTTCTTCTAAAGGGAAGCAATGCAGACATTAATACAATTGTGCCAACAGAACTCATGGCAATCAACTTGCATTTTGAAGGCATGGGATACTTATCAGTTAGAGAACCAATTACATACAAGACACCACATTCAACTATAAAATGTTTCATGCATATTTACAGGGTTTTTTAAACAATAAATGACTCATCTGATTTAACTAGCTTTGATGTTATGTTTCTGTGAAATTAAAAAAATGCTGCAGTTCAGCTTGTTACTCCCTTGCTAGCTATGACATGCTGCCACCAGGTGGAGATAATTTAATAAGAAACCTATTTATGTACGGAGACAGTGGGAGGAACTTCATAATATAAAATTGTTGCTGTAAATTCAGCAATCAAAGGAAAAAAAAGAAAATTTCCAAATTAACTAAGGAACTGGGACATATACTTTGTATCTACCAATACCATTAACATTTAGAGAGGTCAAAACTTTATAAAAAATATTCTGACAAATCCTCAGAGATTTGAACTTTAAAAAAATTCAGAAATTCATACAGAAATTCATTAAGGAGGCTCAGCAGTAGTCATATCTAACCAGAGAACCAGTTCAAATACAACCCTGCAGGGTTACACTCTTTCACCAGTGTGTGTATATGAATAACTGCTTAAAACAAACAAAAGACAAAGTAATTTGAGGCAATTGGGTCAGGAGAACTGCTGCTTCTTGAATATATCCAACAGATACCAGACAAATGTATGTGTTAAGTCATAGCAGTATAACCCGTGATTGTCACAGACAATACGTGGCTGCTCTCTTCACAGAGACAGATTATGGGAACAGCACATTATTTCCTTTAGGGGCTGTCATGCCACTTGGAATGTGTTTCTTCACAATGTAATATGTATTTTAAGGGAAAACCAAATAGCTTTACAAAACAGGTGTAAGCAGATACAATATCTGAAAGATGTAGTAGAGTCATCCCACCCCGTTGGTGTTTTACACTAGCAGTGCAATCCACTCATAAGCACCATTCTGCTTTTGGTAACAGGGAAAAAAAAACAAAAAAACACAGCATTCTTTCACCTTTTAACTCCTTGCTGGATGTAGATAATGGAGAAAAGAAGGCTGTATCCTCCATCACTTGACCTTCCAGTGGTCTACAGCCGAAGACACTGCAGGACCTAAATTACGTCTCCCATATAAACCTCACCCTCTTCCAAGGGCAGACACCAGGAGACTTGCCATTGGGAAGATCATATGGAGCTAGGTTGGCGGAGAAGTTCATAACTGGCTGTATATCAAAACAAAATAACAAGAACCAAACCTCCAAATTAGCTCTCCTACAACTTTCAACACAAAGCAAAGATGGAGTTGGTTTCCCAGGAAAAAGGCCTGCTAATTTTATGTGTCTCTGTGTGGACCTACATAATTTCTCACATATTTACTATTACACAAGACCTAAAGGGAGGTATTCTTTCCTTCAGGTCTAGAATGTCATCCCCTATTCTTCAAGAAACTTTGATTTAGTTTAGTTCCTCAGTAGTTTAAAAAAAATGTTTTCTTCAGATCTAATTGCCTTAGAAAGCCCTGCTTTAAATTAATTACTCATAGTATGTATTTGAGAGTATTGTTTTTGTTTTGATTTGTGACATAGAATTTCCTCTCTAGTTAGATAGCAAAGTATAAAATATATTGATATCATGAGAGATATTGTCTTTTTAATTATACTTCGCTACCTATTTTAAAACATAGAATTAAGGCATTGCAAGAAAAGAAAAAACACAAGACAAGTATTTTAAGTTTATTCATTGATATTCTTCTGACACAAGATAATAATGTCATAAAATGAAGAATAAAGTAGCAAAGGGAAGATTGTTTCAGAGATGTTTTTAAAAGCAATGCTTCATTTCTAAATTACAAGCCTCTCACTGAAATGCATTTAGCCAAACTGATTCAGTGAATACAGGTGAAAATTCTGTGGTTAGTGTTTTGCAAAAAGCTAAAGATTGAGCTCCAATATGGAGTCATTGATGAGATGTCTCAACTAAGGACATATTAAATCTGAGTTATGATGCCATTTAATGATTTAATGAGACACTGGAAGAACATTTGAACAGGGAGCAGAAATAGAAAACAGGTGTTTCCAAAAACTCGAGAACAATCAGGCGGCAATAAATACTAGAATAATATGTATAGAAAGTTGCAGGAGCAGTTATATGGAAGCAAGAAGAAATTAGCATCCTCTGAACCTGTGTGAGCTCATGTACCTCACAAAGTGTCATCCGTGTCTTCGGATGGAATACAAGGCCCCAAGGTTTGTGACCAAACAAAACACATTGAATTATTAGGTGGTAAACAGGATTTAACATAATTAGAAAAAAAAGACTGGAAAACAATATCTTCCACAAACTATAACTACAAATAAATTACGTACTTTGACATATACATATATATTTTGATATACTTTGAAATAATATGAATGGAACATTAGTAGTGATATAAATTTCTTTCCCCCATTGATTATGCTGATATTCATCAGATGTTTCTGATAAGAAAAATGTGACCAATATTGTATGATTTTTTTTGTGGTAAATATTAAAATCTATATGAGAGAGCAATGTAATTGTAAACTAAGGCCTAAACAACTTTGAATTACAAATAAAAGGAAAAAAATCTCTTAAGTTACAAAATTCAGAAGCATATCCTGCCAAGGATGCTGCTGTTTCATAAGAGAGGATATGAAACATTCCATACTCGTTCCATTTGTCCTTTCTTTTCAAAGAATGTGTGGAACTAGACTTTGACATGTTGAATGTAAGTTATTTGCTGGCATCATGATTCTCTTTTTTTTCTTAGGCAAAGTAGCTTCTACAGCATTAATTGAAACCATAAATAGAGCACATTTAAAAGAATATTGTCTTATAGGTATCTAGCCTTCTCTGCTGTCTGGAAAGGCCAGACAAACTAGCTACATTAAAGAAATGAATGACATAACCATAGGAAAAAGGAAGAAATTTGTCATACCATTAATTGTTTAAGAACATACAAGAGTCAGAAGTAAAATCCGTCTGTTCAAGATAAATCACTTTTTAAGGTCCCCTCTGCAGAGAATACAAATACTGATAATTTTATGTTTTCAGTAACAGTTTGGCAAAACTTACTTGGTTATGACTTCTCTAAATACCAAATCCTTCTTTAAACATACCCAGAATAGTTTGTGTCAGTGCCACAAAAAATCTCACACTTCTGTTTTTCTAATGGCGATAATATCTTTTTTCTTCTATTACTTGAGAATTCCTACTTATTTTTGTGCAGTCAAAGCATTTAGAAACCATTTATTTTGGTGAACAGGAGTGGACTCTACAGTCATATTTCAAAGCACTTGTGAAATGCTACCTGCTTGTCATCTCAAATTTTGGACTTAGTTATCACTAATCCATAAGGAGAACATGAAATAAGTGGAAACTGAGATGAATCTCATTGCATGATAAATCCTTGCACAGGTTTTACAAACCTGAAATTCTGGAAAATTTCCTGAACAGATGTTAATATTTAGAATGGATTATTTTACACATTAAATAGTTAATTTCAATGCACTTTTTAATTTACCAAATACAGATATATAGAAAAAAAATTTAGTTCTAAAAATAACAAAAAAAAAAAAAAAAAAAAAAAAAAAAAAAAAAAAAAAACAAAAAACCAAACCAAACCAAAAAAAAAAAAAAAAAACAACAAAACAAAAAAAAACAAAAAAAAACACCACAACAAGCAAACAGCAGTTTTGGGGTAAAAGATCCTAGTGTCCTTCTGTAGGCACAGCTTTACAGTATCACTCAAATCCATTTACCCACTTAAAATCACTTAATCTTATACAATCTTTTTTTTGAAGGCTGTTCCAATTTTCTTCACTCTTATGGGCAGAATAATCTTAACATTTTCAGACTAAAGATGCTTAGCCAGCTCAAACTCAGTTTTTCCTTCACCAAGCATATACTTGAACTAAAGAATAATTCTCTTTCCTTCTAGTTGCCACTCTTAAATTGTCAAAGACTCCAAATATATCCCTCTCCACACGGGAGTAAACAAACTTATTTGCTCACATGTCCTGATACCATTTCTGATCTTGCAGGGACACTTATTCCTAAAAATGAATTGAAAACAATATTAAAAGAAGAGATGTCATTAAAATATGGGAAAATGGTGCAACTAAATAAAATTATTTTTATTTTTTCAGATATATGAGACTCTATTTACACATACAGCCTCGCACACTACTTGTGCAAGAGCAGCAAACCTGCACTGGCCAGACATTTTTTGTCTTTTAAACAAAAATACAGAATTTGCCAGTGAATCTTCAGTTTCATTTAAGATCATAGGATGGAAATTACTTGCTCATTCAATTTGTCTTCAACTTGCAATTCAAAAGTCTTACTACCATATGCCCTTACCATCAGTTTTTCTTTGCCTTTTTTAATACCTCCTTCCCCTCCTTACAGAATCTTGGAATTACAATAATGAATTTAAAAGATCTTGGACTCAAGAATGCATAGGATACACTCAGAATATGTTCTACCATCGCCAGCAAGCTCAAGAAGAGTTACTAAAAGTAACAGCAGGAAATTACTGTGGGAGTGGTTGAGATTTCAGAAAGATCTGAGCTTTAAGTATATAACTTGAGTTAAAGATGGTTTGCATATCAGGTATTACTAGATTTTTTTTAATTTAGATATCTGAAATTGGCTTTTTTCCTAAGGCTTACAGGTCTACTACCAGAAGGGAGAAGGAGAAGAAAAAGGAGGGGGTAGAGGGAGAGAGACAGAGTGCTACTCCTGTTTTCTATCATGCACTAAGTTAAGGACAGACAAACAAATTCTGCTAGTGACTCACAACCACTCTTCTATAGATACAAACAATTATGCATTACAAAGACAAAGCATTCTGACTCCTGCATAGAGGGATGCACTGCCTGAAGTCCTTTGAAATGAAACAGCATTCCTGTGTAAGAACGAAACTTACACAGTGGGAATGGGCCTAGAGGTGGCACAGAGAGGGAGGAACAAGTGCTGAGGGTCTGAGATTCACAATCTGCACATTACGTCCTCCTTGCTCAGGCTGAATCACTGGCAGTGTGTTGAGAGTTAACATTTCATCCCACAAATATATATGGAAAGTCTAGAATTTCTAGCTATGCAAAGACCATCTCCTTTCCTACTTCACTCTCAACATATATAACTTGTTTTACAGAACTTAAGAAATGGTAGATTCTTCCACAACTTTCCTTGTATTTAGAAATTCACCTAGCAGTCTAGCTTACTGCCAACCACTTACTCAAACCACCTGTTCAGTATGATCTCAATTTATGTTTTCCAGAGGGTGTTTTTGTTTAGCTGGGTTTTTATAGATGTATAACAGTATAGACTTCCTCCTGTTGGTAAATTACTGACATGTCATTGCACGGCTTCCTTTTCTCTGCTCTAATAGGACATCCAAACATTTCACTAGCTGGAATCTAAAAATAACAGTGCTCAACTGAACTGGTAAAAGAAAATAATTCTGCATCTCAGCAAAGCTTTATCACCTACCACCATTGTAAGAAAAAACCTGAATCTTCCCTCTTATGCAAGAAATTGAATATGACACCTGTTACAACCACCCCTTTTGTCTTCATTTACTACCAATATCTTCATGCTGAGCTCAACAAGACAGAACATGCAAAAATACACCTTTAAGATAAAAGGAAAGCAGAAAATGTCATACGTATACTAAAATTGCAGTTTGAATAGCAAAACATTTCTGCTGGGATAACTGACTTGAAATTTGGAAAAGAAGAGGTCTACGTGAAGTTTAAAGAACTAATTAAAGATACAGTGGCTTTCAAATGTTCACAGCAAAGCATTCACATTTCACCTGCAGAAGAAAATTTACCAAAAACAACGTAGGTAAAACATGAATATTCATTATTTTAACTTTGTGCAAACAGCCTGCAAATTTAAGAAATCCCAAATGTTAATAACTAGAACATGCATGCCTGTGAGGAGGAAGAGTACTATTATCACCCTCCTCTAAACTGATTTTGCACTTCATTTTAGATTATCCCCATGCTCTCAGATCTCCTGAATAAGTTTGGTTTTTGTTTTCCTTCTTGTGGTATCTTTTTTTTCTAACTAGTATCTCAAATTTATTCTAACAGTTCAAGAGAGATTTCTTGGAGGACTTCTTTTTTTTTTTTTTGGGGGGGGGGAGAGGGAAGGACAAAAAAGGGGTGTTGGTGTTTTGCTTTAAACACAAGTGAAACATAAGCTCAGATATTGAATGATATAACCCTTTATTGAAAATTACCTATAACTGACTATAATTTTGTCAGATAACTCCATGATCCAGTTATCTGGCATATTTTGACTTGAAGAATTAGCTAAATATTTTTAGCTACCTAAAAATCCCTCCTATAACTTTATTTTTCTTATTTTTTTTTAGTGGCTTTAAGAGCCTGAGGATTTTGGATATAAAGTGTACAGAACTTCCCTTTCATTTGAGGCTGTTTCTGCCTTTTAAACTAGCTGCTAACTAGTCAAGAAACAATGAACTGTGGTTGTTACAGCTGACACATTCAGAAGTTAATTGCTGACATAGATTTGGCAGCTATCCCAGTACAGGAAAAAAAGAATGTATGGATTCAAGCTACTTTGCATTCTGGTCAGAAACACGCACCAGCAACATGACAACGAACTTTGCACTCAAAAAGGTCCGTCTTTCAGAAGGCTGCATTAAAGACTGGAGATTAAATAAAACATCTTGTTTACCAAAGTGACAGATTTGGTCTGTAAAAATCAATCAAGATTAAAAAATCAAGGAACATATTACATGCAATAAACTGACCTCTAATAAAATTGTAACTGTTCTTCTCAAGGAGCCTATTTAAACATGAGAAAACCCCCCACCATTCTTTTTTATTAAAGTAATAAAAGGAATACATTTTATTAAGATACCCACATCCTTTTCAAGAAGTATTTAAATGCTAGTTAAAGATAAAAGAAAGTAAAAACTATTTATTAAAGATTCAAATGAATAGGGAAATTAAAACTATTCTATACACACACAAAAGTGCTTGTATTTCTGAGCAAGTTACACTGCCTTTCTGTTGAGCTACTCCAGTGATACATGCCATCAATTTTAATCATAATTTTTCTTGTTTGTGTTAGAGTAAATTATACTTTTGTTCATCTGAGTAATCCCTACACAAAACCAGAAAAGTGGTCTTATTTTAACCCTGCAGAAGCCAGGAGGGGAGCAGTGCATCTCTGCAGAAGCAGTGCAGGGGCACCTGTGTGTGCCTCTCATGCCATCACCATGGTTGCAAGCAAGGAAGCTGCCCAAAACATTCCTTTCAGTAACTAAGTGAATGTACACTGTACAGCATCCAAGCACCAGAACAGTTATACAGAAGCTATGTTATTGACTTTATAGAAACAACTATATATATCCACTTCAAAGGCACATCATCATTTGTCCAGGTCGATTGGGAAGAAGTTCAAGGATGAATATTCACAGCTCAGCAAAAGGAGGTGGTGACTGATTTAATGAATTTATGAAATATGATTGGTTTAACATACAAATATGCATTTTCAACAGCCCTTACATACAGGTTTGAAGCTTTTACTGAAATGTTAGGTCCTCACCTCTCTACATTGGCAATGGTTAAAACACAAATAAATTCTGTTGCAATGAAATACATCAATACATATGAGCTACACCAGTTACTTGTACAAAAGTACAGCCGCATTCTCTGTACCTCTCTTCTCTTAACAATCCCCTTCCTGTTCTTCCACTGTTCTTTTCCAAGTCTTTTAGACCTAACTCTAAATAAATTATGCTGCTGTTTATACAGCCAATCCAATTTACAGCAATAGATAAACTCGTGCGTGTACAAACAGTGAAGGCGACACATAAATTTTGCCCCTCTAATTACTCTGTTCTCTCAGTTGTTTTAAGGGATCAGGGAAGGTGCATTCCAATCTACATTCCAGAGCTCTCCCCATGTCTACTGTGGAATTAAAGAAACTACACAGGGTTGCATCACCACCCTGTACACTGCTTGCTCAAAACACCTGCCTAATTAACAATATTGCATTTTTAGAACATTATCACATGATTAAATACATAGAATTGTTTAGCTATTTCTATATTTGAAACTGATATTATCAGTAATTAACTTTGCATTAGTATTTCAATGTGTTTGTGGATCATACAAAGACAGTTGTGTAACACCAAGTCACCTGCGTTTAAATGGAAACAAAACTCAGAAAGACAAAAGCAGGTCCACCCTCACTCCCAAAAAATACAAAACCATAAATACAGATATCCAGTCTAGCAATTTTAGTAAATGGCGTTTACAGGAAAGAAGAAAAAAGCTTGGTCAGTCTCTGAATATATCAATACTGGCAATATCTTTCTCACCCAATTTCATGCACCTGAAGTATTACCAGTCCAGCATTCACAACCAGCTTAGAACACCAAAACAGCCTGGTCGGCCATGGAAGTAAAACAGTTTGGTTATTCTATGTAATTCTTCAAAGAGATACATGCTGAGAGTTCTCATTTCAAAACCACAAAAAAATAATTTCTGCTGCAGTGTCAATAGTGAGAGGGGAGCATAAACATTTAAATACATGTCTAACCCATTGTTTTCATTCACAGTAGGGTGGTTTACAGCTTTGTGCTGTTTTTCTTTCTTTTTTTTTTTTTTTTTTTTTTTTTTTTTTTTTTTTTTTGGTTTGTATTCCTCTCCCTTCCCCCACAATGTATTTTCCCACCAAAAAGCACATTTCTATTTTGATTCCCTGATTTCTTAAAAAGAAGCAGTGAGTATTCCCCTTGATAATCTGCAGATTTAAATAAAGATTTTTGAGGGATACTCCTTAGTACCTCAATTCTAAAGAAATGCCAAATCAAGCCCACCAAACATTTCAGCCTCAGTTTAGGCCCATTTGAGACAGAGCTCCTGGAATCAGCATGCAAAGCACCAAAGAACAACACTGAAACCAGTTTACTATCAACACGTATTTTCATGTCAGTTTAGACTCTGTATCACATCTTAAAATAAAAGCAGGTTGACTGCTAAAGCATTGAAATGAAATAAAAATAGCTAGTTCAGGTCTGGATTCATGATGGACTCTGACTTTTCTCACGTTTCTTTATGCTTCATTTCTCATGAATAAAGAAAGAAAATATCCATAGGGACATGACTTCTCTCATATTTTAGTTCTTGTAAGACATTAGGAAAAGTATTTTTATAATGTAAAGGCAAGAAAAAAAGAAAAAACACTCCAAAACACCCCAAAAAATCCATCCCAACAAAAAACCAAAACCCAAACGAAACAAGCAAATATTTATTTAGGTGGGAATTAAACCTTAGACAAAGGTATTCCATGAAAAACTAAACTTAAACTGACAATATGATTTTTTTTTTTTTTGTATAAAAATGTTTACTGTGAAAAGTAGTTTTTGCTTCACTGTGCTGGTTTTTTTCCTAGCAGCTGCTTAGAAAAGCTTATATTCTCATTTCTGCTGTTTTAGTTGTTCTTTGTCATAGACACGTGCAGCTATTTTTAGGACTGAATTTCAGAAAAAAACATCAGGTAACAGAATTTTAAGACTAGGGATTGTCTTCCAGTCTTACAAGTGCTATGTTAAACTTTGTGTGATGCTTCCATTTAGGGAAAAAAATATCATGGAAAGGGCTATCAAGCACTGAAACAGACCTCCCAGGAAAGAGGTGGACTCACCACCTCTGGAAGCATTTGAAAAATGTGTGAATATGGCAGAGAATACAATTTAGTGGTGAACGTGTGTGAACACATGGTGGTGATTCTGGGTTGGTAGTTGATAAGGTAAAGGTCTTTGACAACCTTAACAATCCACTGCTTCTATAAAAACACCTCTGGACTATGAAAACAGAACAAAACCAGAATGCTTTGTTTTAGGAGGTCTAACATTAAAAAAAAAAAAAAAAAAAAAACAGTGAAAAAACACATCAAAAACACACAAACAAAAACAAAATAGACAAGCAAAACCATAGAAAACCCCCCAAACCCCCACCCCTGACCAAAAACCTTTTTGTTAGAGGAGAACACGAACCTTCAACAAATACTCACGGTCCCTCCTTCCCTTCTGCTTGAGTTTCCCATCTTCCCCCCGTTACAACACAGTTTTTTGATCAAACATTCATAAAAGTAATTAGATTATTCAGTCATTTTCATAGGCAAAAACAGATCATCACTGCAGAAACAGGATTTTCTACAGGAAGACAGATAGGGATGCTACTTATTTAATATCTGCAGGTCACAGGAAATAGAGTTGGTGTAGCTATGAACAGAAATGTTTTTTTCTGCTGCGCTACCTTGCATTGACTTACATGTCTGAAGACTAAGAGTATCTAAAAACCTTTGATAACACTCCTCAGTGAGCTTCGCAGCCTGGAAAGTAGTCACAAACATATTTAAGGTGCAACAAAGCAATAACAACATTCACTAATTACACTTATAAAAAGTAACTTTTCTTTAGAATATCTTTTATAATATTTACATGATGTAAAGTCTTTATTTTAATTTTCTGGAACACTCACTGGCTACAGTTATCTCTCCTGTTTTAAAATGAGCACAGAGAAACAGAAATCAGAACTCCATCTAACAGCAGAAGGGCTTTTCCCTTGAAAAGGATGCTTTCTGGGTTTGCTTAGTTGTGCTTGTTTGGTTGTTGGTTTTTTTTTTTTTTTTTTTAATCAAATCATATGTAATTAATAATGCAAAATACATGATTCACAGAGAAGTCTATTTTCTTTTCATCACTATTTTTACTATTTATTTAATGGTTTCCCCAGCCATATCTGCCCTTTTATGCAACATATAAAGTGCTCATTTGTGTGGATGAAAAAGGACCTAGGACCACAAAAGAGTAAAAGGCTGTCAGTGTGGCACAAAGGGCTGCACAGAGTGAAATAAGTAATTCTTGAGATTTTAGAACACAGATAAGAATCTTTTGATTTCAACTGTTTGCAAATGACACAGAAATTTGAATGTAAGATCAAAATTATTTTTAAAATTAGTAGCAAATACAAAAACCATGCACTCACAAAATTGAAATCATGCACTCACAAAATTGAAAATCATTATCATGATGGTAAACAGAATTCTATAAATTGTCTTTATGTAAAATCAGAGTAAGTCTATCATAAGTTTAGGAGAACTGTATAAAAAACACTACCTCTGAGAGAGTTCTCAAACCCAGCAACATAAATTTTATATGTATACAGGCTGTATAATCCAAAGATCGAAATTCTAATTCACAGAAAAGCAATGCATAGGTGCTGGAAAGGATTATTTTGACTAAATGCTAAAAGCTGTTGAACCCAATGTGTGAAATTGCCATGAACTGGCAGAAGTCCATAGATCTGATCACTCAGAGTGGCACTTACAGACCTGCAGGCATGACCTGAGAACTGAATGTCTAAAGAACAATTTTGACCTGTGTCAAAAAGCCACAGACCAAAACAAACAAATAAATCTAAACTCTCAAACACTCAAGCAAAACCAAGTGATGAATTTAGTGATGCATTTTCATACTGAATGGTAAACTTCCCAACGCAGTTATAGCCTGGGTGGCCGCTAAGTGATCATGATGATTAATTGCAATTTTTGCATGAGTTCCCAGAGGGAGAGAATGAAATCAATAGTCTACAATATTTACAATGTATCTTTGGATTTATCATTAAAAAGCACAGAGAAAACTATCTTTTTTTGTCTCTTGCACTTTATCTCTTGAATAGAATCTGGCACACCAGAACACCCCTTTAGCTTCCAATTCTTCTGTGCTCTTGGATTAGCCCCACACGTTTCCAACACTACTTATAAACATGCCCACTACTTAAATATACATAAAGTTAGAGCTTGATTTTTCTATTCTTTACTGAATCAAAATTCCCACATACTCATGTGGGATTTATACAACTCCTGAAAGCTTCAATCAGACCCTGAAAAGTGCAATCAGTACAACCCCGGAAACACTCGACTTCAGTGGGAGTTCCGTGGCTGCAGGGTGTGCACAGTTCTGTTAGCAGAACTCATCTCACATAACACTGTTTTCTTAAAATGAAAGAAAAAAGTGTGGAGATGTAGCATTCATATTATTCCACAGACAGTTTCCAATGGGAAAAGTCAGCATTAGCTTTTGCTTAACTCTGAATTTGGGTATTGTTCCCCAACAGAGAAAGCACAGGAGTATATGAATTGCTGCATTATTTATTACAGGCAGCAATGCCCAGCTGGATATAATTCATCTTAAATTCCAAGATGAATAAGACAAGATTTAAAAAATTAGAATTCAGGAACAACAACAACAACAAAAAAAGGCAGCCAAACCAAAGATTCTATTGCAAAATAGAGATTCCTCATACCAGATCATTCAGGTGATTAGCAAATACCATGTTTAAACGTTGTGCAATGTTGTCTTTGTAATTCTCTATTATTGCTAAAAAAACCAAAACAAAAAAAAAAAAAAACCACCAAAAAAACCCACGTAATGCAAAGAATTTAAAGCTGCACTTTGTACGAACTGGTGCAGCGTCACTTTAAATGCTGTATGCAGTTTTGGCTATATCAATATAGGAATTCCATTATATTAGAGAACATCCAAAGGAGGGCAACGAGGATAGTGAAGAGTCAGAAGGGGAAGCTGTATGAGGAGCAGCTAAGGGCACTTGGTCTGTTCAGCCTGGAGCAGAGGAGAGACCTCACTGCAGTTATAATTTCCTCCTGAGGGGCAGAGGAGGGGCAGGCACTGATCTCTGTGGTGGCAGTGACAGGACCCAAGGGAATGGCCTGAAGCTGTGTCAGGGGAAGTTTAGGTTGGATATGAGGAAAAGCTTCTTCACCCAAAGGGTGATTGTGCACTTGAACAGGCTCTCCAAGGAAGTGGCCGCAGCATCAAATCTGACAGAGTTCAAGGAGTATTTGGACAATATTCTGTGGCACATTGTGGCCTCCTGCACAGGGCCAGGAGCTGGATACCATGATCATAGTGAGTCACTTGTAACTCAGGACATCCTATGATTCTGAACTATCTTAAGACTAACAATACTTCTTCCCTCCTGTTCCTATGCTCCAGAGTCACTGCTTTTTTGGTAAGAAATTTTCATCCTGAAGGGCTGGTTGGGGTTTTTTGTTTTTTGGGTTTTTTTTGGTTGTTTGTTTGGGGTTTTTTGTTGTTGGTTTGTTTTTTTTTTTTTTTTTTTTTTTTGTGTGTGTGTGTGTGGGTTTTTTTGTTTGTTTTTTTTTTTTGTTTGTTTGTTTTTGTTTTGTTTTGTTTTTGTTTTGTTTTGTTTTTTGATTTTTTTACCAGTCTATATCCATTTACTCATGTGTCAAGGTTTATTTTTAAGTACCTCTACACTTTCCATATGCTCATCCCTGGGAATCATCTTTCTAGCAATCAAATCTCTCTCAGCATTTATTTCACCACGATTACTGATAGACCAGATTTAGCCCTCACTCCCCTGTAAGGTACAACTTGCCACACTGATTATAGTGCAAAAGAGATACAAAGAAGTTTTTTTACAATTGGCCTGATGCAGATCAGCTTAAAAATCAGTACTTCACATTACCACTTGTTAAAATAACTATTACCAAAAGGGCAGGAAAATAAAACGCTTTAAAAAAAATTAGGGAACTGACTACTAAGCAAAAAAAACCAAAAGTATTTAACTCACTGGAAAGCCTATGCATATAACATTTAGCTCTGAGTCCATTATATTATCATGAGCAGTTTCTCTGTTATGTGCAATTATGAATGCCACAGAAGAGTCAAATAAAGAACTGGTATGACTTGACTACTTACAACACCACAATTGAAGGACTGAACATTATTTTTTCAGACTTCTTTTTCTTTTGTGTAAGTTGTTGACACAGTGCACCAAGCAGATCAAAGTACTGGCAGATTTAAGAACAAATTCACGCAACAAAGATCTGCCAAGATTATTAAGGAAGATCACACAGATATAACCTGACATATCCCTGAACATTGTAGGTGCACTGACAGAAATACCACACCTCTTACTCTTCTGTATTCACTTGTTCCTTTATGACTCCCTCTCTGAGTCTCTGTTGAGTACATCAATCTTTTTTCTGATCCAGTATGCACATTGACTTATGAGTATGTTATGTTCAAGAACTTCTTTAAAAAATGCTGTTTTATGACACTCCAGATAACTGGTCTCCAGTACATTTAATATGTCCTTGTTTTTTATCCTCTTCCCCATAAATAAACTACACTGGATCTGTAGTTTATTTTGCTTTGAGTAATTAAAATAACAATGTCATAATATTAACACATCACTGCACTTTGATTACATATTTCCTATTACAAGAAAAAAATCATTGTATCATCAGTTAAAGAAACCATTCATAATAAGAGGCAAGATTACCTCTTCTCTCCTATTTACATTTACCTGTATCACATCTTTATGTGTTTCTGTTCTCAAATACTTTATTATTTTAACCACGGACCTGAGTTCATGCAAGCCAAATTCAGCTGCAGTACAAAGGTCTACAAAGTTAATGTGTTTGAAATTACTTGCAGCTTGACTGAATCCGGTGCAACATCTTTTAGTAGCAAGAAAATTGCTGGCAATGTGTGTTTTTAATATGAATTCATACTATGATCCAAATGGCACCTCTTGGGCAAAGTGGCCAGGACAGTGACTTCTTGTGTGATTTCCAAGCGTGAATTTTGGATCATAGCTGGTATTGTTCTTTAGATTACAACTGCAATGCAAACAATCAGTTTAGTATTAGCTAATGGGAAACATCATCTTGAAAAGTTTCATTTGTATTCTTATAAGTTACGTACGCTACAGCCCTGACTACTGCTGAATTATGAGGTCATTCATCAACCTTCATCAGCTGTTTAGCAATACTACTCAGGTAATCAGAACATTAAATGAAAACCAGTGCAGCCTTCTAAAGTCACAATACAAATTTTGTTAGGAGGAGAAATTTAACTCAGCAAAATGAAAATGAGCCACTTGTATTTCCCTCTCAATTTTATTTATTTTTTTTTTTACTGAGAGCCACTACATCTTAAATGAACATAAATTAACATATCAAAGATCTATGCTTTTAATGGAAAGCTGGTTCTTGAAGGAACTTGTATAGTTAAGAGGAAATTTATTTCAGTAATGATAGGCAGGACTACTAAAGAGCGTGACAAAACCTCCATAGTACTACATGCTGCTTCCCAATTTTATCTGGAGGGTATCCATCCAGAAACTGGATATTTCAGACAACATTATGCTCGGACCATGGAAACTGGTAACAAATCACACCCTTGGTTAGTAGATCTCCAGGCTTAACAAATAGGTTTCTGAAAGATTTGTTCTCTTCATCCAATTTGCAACGACCTTTATGCATAATATTAAAGAGGAGGTGAAACCAAAGAATGAAATTTTTTCTTTTCTAGAAGAGGCAGGAAGCAGGTAAAATATTTCAGCAGGTGTTTGGCTGCAATTTTTTAGCATTGTTCTTAAATAGGCAGAAACTGTGCAATGAATTTTTAGTTGATGCACTTTACTGTCTCCTTTCTCCCCAGATTAACCTACTTAACAGTAAAATAAATGTTTTTAAAGAACTGGTCCTTCTTGTCTCTCATGCAAACACAAACTTAAGTCAATGGACATTCTCATATGACTAGAATAAGAAGAGTTTGACTACCATCACAGAATGGCTTGGATTGGAAGGGCCTTTAAAGATCATCTCATTCCTGTCATGGGCAGGGACACTTGCCACTAGATCAGGTTCCTCAGAGCTCCACCCAGCCTGGATCTGACCAAACCCAGGGATGGACATCCACAATTTCTGTATGAATCCTGTTCTAGTGCCTCCCACGTGACAATATTCACAGTTATCTTAATATCTAAGTACTAAATATCTCATTCTGCAGTAAATCATTAGACCTGTAGTTCAGGCAATTACTCCCCTGCATATATCAATGATCCAGTTGCCAATGCACAAACTCAAAGAGAAATTTTCATAATTTTCAGCATAAATAGACAATGTTTCCTGTCTCATACTATTTCAAAAATAAGAGCTGGTTACCTCCTGCCATTTCAAGAGATGCTTTCACATACTGCAGTGAACTCACTGGAATCAATGGATTCCTGCAAAGAATGAGCCTCTGGTTTAGTGCTTCCATGGAGCCCCTCAAATGTGGGACACTCAGAGGCCTGGCAGCCTTGTGAACACAAGGGTTTCTAACATTGTTGGTACCTGCATTCTTTGTGTCCTTTCCACACAACTTTTATTAACACTTACATGGATTTCTTTTCCAGTACACAAGGATTTTAATATCGTAAGGTGTCACCACAAATAGCTATAACCAGATAAATGATTCTCCCGATTTTTCTTCTTTCTATTCAATAAATTAAAAAGTAGATTCTCTGCTCATCTACAGCAAAACAAATCAATTAATGGTATCATCAGTCAATAGACAACAAATAATGAAAAAACTCAGACAGGTAATAAAAATAAGAAACTTAGTACCCTTATTTTTGAAGACACCCCATTGAAGATGCTGTGGCATAACAGAAGGCATCCAAAGAGTATCTTGCTTTCTTAAGTTAACTCTTTAGTTTCCTGATATCTTTTAAAAATATACAGATCCATTCAAACACAGTTTTAAGAGGAACTGAGATACAAATGCAATAAAAATATTTTAAGAATGCAGACTTACATCTCTAAAGCTGGACATCCCCAAATTCTTGAAGTAACAGACAGTAGTGCTCTGAATGCCCTATTTAATACTAAAAATTATTCTGAGTTTTAAACCAGTTACCAAAAATTGAATATTCTGGTCAAATACCTAAACTAAGAAGCTGTTAAATGCACCAAGGGGGAAACCATGACACTAAGTCAGAAGTACGTCATGATTAACTGCTTAGGTCAAAATAAAAACTGGTGTTAAGATACAAGTTACCAGTAGGCCTGGATCTAGTTTATGAGACTCCAACAGGCCTCCAGATTTGAATACCTCAGGTTATCAGTAACTTTTTCCTCCAGTCCCTCCTATTTCTGAATTTCAAGAGACATTGAAAATGAGATTCAAATGACCTGTAGAACTTCAGGATACATGTCACCAATTATATTGCCCTTATTTCATAAGGCAAATATGTATGTTAAAAAAAAATAGGCCAAAAAAAAAAAAAAAAACCCACCTTAAAACGCCCCACAAAAAACCCCAAGCAAACAAATAAAACATCTGGCATGAATTATTTGACATAAACAGTTTAAAATCTGAATAGCAGCCATTATTCAGATCCTTCACCTGGACAAGTTCATACCCTACTCTTCCTATAATAGATTTTCAACTCTCAGACACAAATTACAGTGAAGTTAAAACATGTGTTTCCCAAAATGTCATTAACTTGACTCAATTGTACTGGAATCAAATGGCATGTGCTGAATGTAACTGTGGGATTACTGGAGTAAATTGAAAGAAAATCAGTAAGTAAACATGAACCACTTGAGAAAGGTGCCTCAATGAAAAGGTCAGTGAAAGGGCAAACAAATACTGCATTTGTTCTAAAAATATTTGTTGAAGAAGGTGGCCATGAAAGGCAAATAATACTTAGTCTTAACAACCCAGCAGCATTTCCGCCGATAAAAATAATGAATTATCTAAATAAATGTGTTGTGCTGTAAGAGGAAAAGTCCAAATGATGCTATTCAACCTCTTAAACAAGACTTAAAAGCTCTATATCTGCAACTTTATCATTCATATGTTTCACGATTTAGAGCTACAGCAAATGATAAAAATATCCCTAATTCCATTTGTATAGGAGTGCATGAAATAAAGCTCTCTACATATTTCTCATCTACCTATTTTTAAGTCAATGTTTCAGAACTCCTCATCAGTTCAGGTTTATTTTCTGGCAGACATTTTGATTCTCATATTTACCTGAAGAAGAGAACATAGCCTAAAATAGAAAAATCAAACATTATTTTGTTAGATTTTTGTTTGTTTTAGAAGGGTGGAAATGAGAAGGAAAGATAAAAGCTGTATTTCAATCTTAATGCAGTTGTACAAATCAACTGGTAGTAGAAAACCATGTCTGGCTGAAAGATCTGCTTCAGATTTCAGTGTACAATCAGAGTAAAATAGCAGTTCCACTTAATCCACTAAGCAAAATCACTGATTACAAAAATTCCAAATGTCATGGGTTCACTACACAAAAAGCAGAAAGAAGCAGGATTCCAGACTGGTGGTGAATAAGACACACATCTTACCTGGCATCTCCCTGGGGGGATGTTCCTTATTAACAAGCAGTCCCTTTAAAGCACTTGTAAAGAGAAACTCTTCAGGAAAAACAATAAAAAACTTTGTATCAAAGCAGTGAAATGAAAAAACTTGAAGCACAACCTACACAATCCTATGAATCTCCTCCATGAGCACAAAATAGATTAAATTCTACAAGCAAGACATGTTATACTGCAACTTTTTAAAAAAATTGCTAACCTAAAGAAATGTGTATTATGCAGAGTGGTATAACAAATGGAACTGTACAATTTGGGAAGATGTTCATTTAATCCATTTCAAGTCAGTGTCCCCATAAACTGGTAAAAATCAAGGAAAGTTTCTTTATCACTATGTATCTTAAAAGGCAGGTTTACAGAGTGCAGTATGCTCTTTTTTGGTTCGTGGTACGGTAGGGAGTCTGTTGTGTGTGTTTTGTTTCATTTTGTTTCAATTTTTATTAAAGCAAAGCTAATTCAAGCTGGATAAATCGTCTGGACAGCTTTGAAAGGTTAAGAAAAAAAATCCTTTTGTTTTAGCATAATAACACTGCCAGTTAAACTCCTCCCTTGTGATGAAATTAGGAGAGAGAATATTTGGCCCTGGTAGATAATTATGACATTCATAAGCTCTTAACGTAGTGGGCTGGGGGAGGGGTGGCTGTCTGCTACTTGTTCTCAAACTGCTCTGATTTTCTGGAACAGAACAAATACAGCACAGTTCCCTCTCTCCAGTCTTAGACACCAGCACTTGTCAAAGAAAAGGCTTCAGTCATGCTTATATCCTTCAAAATATAAATCCTGAGCCTAAGACTTCCAATATTTCAAAAGCAGATAATCCAAATGTAGTTACTGACTTTTTCTTAGCCATCCAAACTATCTAAAAAGTCACAATCATTTAATAGTCACATATTAATGCTTTTCTTAAAAACAAGCCAAAAAAGTAACCCTCACAAACACCACAATCTTCATTTGATGTGTTTCCGTCTACTGCATTCCCACCAAAAAAAAAAAAAAAAAAAAAAAAAAAAAAAAGATAATTCCCGAGAATTTTTAGAATAGCCTCTCAAATGATTAGATTCACTTCAAGAAATTCTCAAGATTACTTTAAGGTGGTGTCAAAAAATGTACAATAAATCCCTGACTTCAATAATGCTCATTAAAATTAAAAATTATAAATTCCCCCTCCCCAAACACCACTGTAGAAAATGCCTCTACCCTAGCAACCTAAATGGGTGCATTTTCCACATGCAGATTTTCTCCCATTTACTATACCCTGCTGTGGATTGAGGCTGCACGTTTCTGTTATTTCTACAGTCAGTTAAAAAAATCCTACTCTGCCAATGCAATTCCCTTCCTTTAGTAAAAGGAATAAAATGAAGCTGTTTCTTTAAATTGAGGGAAATTACTTACTATCAATATTAGGTTTATTCAGCTTTGCTCCTCTTCTTTCCATCTCTCCCTCATACGTATCCTATAATTTTTAAAACTCAGCTTAATAGCATCTGTAATTTCACTCCATTATTTATCTCCTGACATTTGTGATAGTAAGATACCTAAACTATGCAATCCTCCTACGCTGCAGAAATCGCACTTCACAAAGTCGCTTTGTACCCTTCCTCCGTTGGAGGAGGCACATTCCACATCTCTAGGCACATTATTACACCCAGGTAGATCAATGCAAATCCTGAAGGAAGCCTTCCCGTTCTCCTCCTCCTTTGCCATCCCAGGGCCGGCTATACCGAAAAGCCTCCGGAGCGTTTCTGAATCCCCGCTCCTCGGGAGATCTCTCCAGCTCACCCCGAGGTGGCAATAGCAGGGAAGCTTTTTCTACAGAAATTGAGAGCGCCTGGTGGCTTTTTGCTAATTGTCGCCGAAAGATAACGCCGGGATGGTGCGAGGTTTAGCCCCAGATGCATGGAAGGAGACCTTGGCAGCTGCGGTTCTTGGTACCACAAGGCACTATGACTGACCCGCTCCGTCCCTTCCTTAAGCGCAACAAATGTCACTGCCTCCGCACAGGACACCGTGGGCGACACATCCAGCCCCGCACAGGACACCGTGGGCGACACATCAGGCCCAGCCCAGCCCGGGAGCGGCGGGGGCGAGGCAGCCCCGTCCCGGTCCCTGCCCGGCGTCGCCGTGGAGCTCGCCCACCCCCTAGTGCCCGGCGACGGCAGCGCGGCCCGGGGCCGGCCCCCACCGCCACCGCTGACACCCCGCTGGGGCGTTTGGGCTGGGTGGGGTTTATTTCTCCCCTAAAACCTCCTTAGGAAGTGGGGCCGCCGCCCATCCCCTCAGCTGCAGGGAGCGTAGCCTCGCACAGGGCAGGAGAGCAGCGGGAGCGGGGGCAGGGACAGCTCCGTGCGGCTCAGCGCCCCGGCCGGACGCCGGGAACTTGCCCAAAACAGTTTCCAAACACCGCGGTGATTAATCCTCACCCAGCGGCTGCGCCCCTCCCGGCGGCCCTTCCCGCCCAGTCTCTTCCAGGAGCACAAATCCTTAAGTAACCAGGCAGGAAACATCCAAAAATAAACAAATAAATAGCTATACAGATATGTCAGCCCCAGAAAATAAACCAAACCCTGCGGCCGCACCACAACCCTCGAGACCGCGCTTCTCAAAGCATTGTACGTATATATGTGCTTACATATATATATATGCACATAGACATGCAAAGGACGAAGCGTGCCCGAAGGCGCCAGTCCGGCGCGCCCCGTCCCCCGCAGGTATTCCGTGGCCAAAGGGCTCCGCACCCGCACACAGTCCCGGCAGCGCCCTCCCCTCCGCGCCACCCCCGGGCCAGGGCTCAGTGTCCCAGCAGCGAGCGGGGAAGGGTCTTCCGGAGAGGAAAAACCCCGACTGGGAGACTTCAGGTCAGCAGCTCTCCCTGCTCCTAAGAATTAAGCCCATACTGCCTTCCCCGCGGGCAGACGCGGATTTTAACGACCAGTGCTCGGCAGATTATGTGTAATTGCTTCATCTTTCTCACACATTTATCGGGCACAAATAATAATAATAATAAAATTTTTTAAAAAAGCAAACCCCATGCAAAGCAGCTAAATGCACTTAGCACTGTCCAGCTTTTTTTCTTCTTCTTCTAAATGACACCTCTCAAAGACTTAAAAAAAAAAAAAAAAAAAAAAAAAAAAAAAAAAAAAAAAGGTGGGGGATGAAGCAAGTTTTAGGTCCTTCTTAATTTGGTTCCAGAATAATGCATTGCTTCAATTTATTTCGCCGTTTCTTTTCCGTTAATTTGACCGAGCGGACAGCATAGGTAAGAATAATAATTAAAAAAAAAAAAAAATAAAAGAAATAGGCGGCCGCGCTCCTACCTTGCCCGCTACTGAGGAGCAATCCGAGCAGGTAGAGAGGCAGGAGGTTCATGTTCAGGGGCTCACGCCGGTGGACAGTTCCAAGTTGGAGGATGCTCGGCCAGCCCAGGCAATCCCTGCCTACGGCTGCTGCTTCTGTCGCCGCCGCCGCTCCTGCCCGCGCAGCTCCGCACCCGCGGAGCGCCGCTCGCCAAGTGCCGGCCGCGCCTCCCCGCGCCGCGCTATATCGGCGGGGCCGCGCCGCCGCGCAGGGGGCGGGCGCACGACGGGCCGGCCGATCCCTCCGCCGCACACGCACCCCGCCACAACGACGAGCAGCAGAGCCCGCAGATTCCTCCGCCGCTCTGAGAGGTGGCAGGCGGACCGGAGCATCCCACCCTCCATCCCTCCGTGCATCCCCTCCTGGATCCCTGCCTTTATCCTCTGCTCGTCCCTCCCCGCACGCCCCCCCTGCTGGCAGCTCCCCGGCGCGGTGAGGCAGCTCCCCCCGCCTCGCCGCCGCGGCCCCTCCGGAGCCCACTCCCCCCAGCCGCTGACGGAGGGGATACAGCCTAAACCGGAGAGGCGGCGGCTTGGCGGAGAATCCCACTGGGAAGCCCCCGGCATCCCGGGAGAGCGCGGGAGCGGCGCTCTGGCTGCGGCGGGGAGCTGGAGTGGCCCTGGCAGCCTCTTTCCCCCCGGAGCGGCCGGCGGGGGTTGCGCGGGGTTCGGAGGGTCCCCCGCTCCACCTGCTGCGCTTCCCGCGGGGAGCGGGACCCCGCGAGCCCCGCGTACGGGCGCGTCTGTAACTAATCCCGTCGGGTTTGTGTTCATTCTCCTGTCTAGGAATTCGCTTGGTTTGACTTCTGTTATTAGTCCAGAGGGGAAACATACCTCTGCTATTCACGGCCGCGTGAAATAAAACCGATAAAAAATAAATTGCTTACCGTTTGGATGCTTTGGTGCTGTCTGGCTGAGGATCTTGCTTTGTAAGGAAAAAATCCGCAACCTGCATAACAGGGTGGGTTTTTGTCCAGCTTGACTTTGAAGAGGTAATTCTTTTTGAGGGGGTTAATTAAGCTATAGGCTCCAAAGCAGCTTCCATAAATTTGTCACCTTACCACCTGTATGATATATAGAAGGAGATAGAAGTAGATTTATATTAATGTGAAGCAATGATAGTGGATAATAAAGGATTAATCCAAATTAACACATCCCTAATATTTTTTCCCGATCCTTCCTTTGCCCTTTTCAAGAGGATTTGGGAAGGAGGAAGGAGGCAAGAAGTCCCTTTCCAGCCAAATAATATGAACGACATGATGAGTATCTTCAGCTTGGCTCCTGCTGCACAGTAGTCTACAAAACTCTGAAATATAGGAAGAAGGAATATTTTTATGGGAAGATAGGGGATAAAGTCCAAATTCTTTTCCAGAGGGAGGTTTTAGGACACTTGGGAATGTGAAGAGAAAATGTTGGTAGAGGGGAACATGAGGGCTTTGTGCCATTGGTTGGTTGATCTACACCACGTAAATCAGAACCGTATCACTCAGCTCCACACCTCACAATCCTGCTCTTAAACAAAAGGTTTTGTAATATAGTATAAAAGAAATGGATACTGATATTCCTCATAGAGTTTTGGAAATACAAAATATGGCAGCCTCAGGAAAGTCTCACAGGTCAGAACGTGATTTATATTTAGGAGATGCTCTGCTCATGAATGTCGTGAGAGATGCTTATTGCAGGAACTTTTGGCAGGGGCCTTTAGTGTAGATTCAGGAAAGCACATCAGAGAAAATTATTGGTAAAGTTTTCCCAGGTAAGAAATTTCCATTGGCCCTAGTACCCAACTACAGAAATAGACATCATTAATAAATTAATATAGAAAGGTAATCAAAACAATTATTAGATAAAAACCTTAAAAATCAAACTTGCTTGGCAAACAGCAGGAAATCCTCACTGTTAAGTGGGTATGATGCCAGTTTTATCAAATTTATCTTTAATGTTTTGGAGCATTTACATCCAGCAACAATGGAATAATTAGAGAAAATAAAAGGAGTGTTAATAAATAAAACCAAATAACTTGTACACATACCTGAACATCTATTACAGTTTACATTAGTTGAGGGTCAGAAGCACCTTGATCCGCACAGGTTCAAGGAATGAAATCCATATACACATGCCCCACCACAACACAATACAGAAAGAAAAAGGAGGTTTCTGCCCACAAGAATGCTGCTCTCCCAGGTCTGCTTATTTTAAATTATCAATATGATGAGAATTTCACCAGTGTCAGATCTGAGTGACTGTTTCTTGCTCCTTTGATATCAGGCAAGGATGCTTTTCTTCCAAACAGGACTCCTCGTCCTGAGAGCTCTGCGTAATTACTTGTCTATAGCAGTCACCAGAGCACACTGTGTAGGCTGTCCACAACACATTGGTACAGCATTTGGAGAAATCTCTTGTCAGTCCAGCTTTTCAAGGAAAGGAGGAACATGCTTTTCACTGCTCTGAAGCAATGGAGTAAAACAACAAAAGATGAGTATAAATCTCACAGGTAATCACATTCTTGTAATACCAATGTGAAATACAGAGGCCTCACTGAAGGAGGAGTCAGCATCTGGTTTGCCTGCTCAAGGTACTCTGTCACGTATCCCATCTAAAAGGTATGATAGGGTATATTTAGGTCCCTCCTCCACAGTGGAGGGACAAAGAGAGGAGGGGAGGAGGTGACAAACTACATAAGTGTTCAGGGTTTCATTGTTTCTGCTGCTTATTGAACAACTCATTAGTTAGAAAATAAAAATTTATGGAAGAAGTGTCTCATAGTGAACCACAACAGCAAATCATGCTGAGGTCATGCAAATGGGGATTGGAGAGATGCAGAAACAAAGCTCAAATTTTCTGCCATCCAAATCTATATGACTCTTGGTCCTCATGACAATACGTTAAATGAACCAAAAGATGAGAGTTTCAAAAAAAACCACATTAATTGGTACCAGTAACGAGAGACCTGTACTGTTTCCCATACTTTGGCTTACAGCGTTATTCCTTAGAGTGTGCTGTTTACTGGGGGAAGGCTGACGTGGAGTTTTATGCCTGTGCTTAGACTAGGGCATTAGAAAACATGATTTCTAGATAATACTGCATGTATAGCAAATATATTGGCAGGAAACAAACATATCTTCATGCTATGTAAGTTTTAAAATCAAGAGCAGAAATAAACTACAGTGAGTATTATCTCATGTGAACTACTAAGAGGAGCAGCATCAGGAAATATAATGATCATTCTGCTGGGGCAGTTGTTTCAAAGGTGAGGAAGTTAACTTTGAAAGGTTCTCAAAACAATTAAAGTGCAACTCCAGTGATTGGAAAGCCTTGCCAGAAAAATCTCAGGAGAAAAGAAGGGAAAGTATTGCCTAATGTTACATACACATTTGATTGGTACTTTAGATCTTTTGGGGTATCACATTCAGAATTGAAGTGGATACATCTGTAAGTTCCCTGTCTTTCACACAGTAGCCTCCAGCTTTCACAACTGTGCTATCATGTGCAGCTTTTCTCCCACAAAGATTTACTAGCTGTGAAGTTTGCAAAAAGACAGCAAGAATTAATTTTCCCCCGTGTTGCTTACTTGTTTTGCTCAGTGAGATTATTTATACCGGAGTCTATCCTCCCATGTGAATAAAAGCAGCAGAATTAGGCTCTGGCAACAGAAACATTTCAAGCTCCCATCACTACACTTGAGTCAGTTTACAAGAACTGAGGATCTGTAAACTTGCTGAGACTGAACTTGTCAAGAAACATCTCCATGGTGTTTTTACAAGGATTATTTTATTTTTAAGTTGATTGATGATTGCATGTTCAATGCAAATGTAATGAAATATAGAAACTGAAACCTTGGTGATGATTTGATAATGGATATTTTTACTGAAATACATGTTCCCCAATGGACATCCAAGTTGCCAGGAGATCCAGCTGGATTTGTTACATGTCTTCAAAACTGAAATTTAAGGGAGCACCTTAAAATTAGCTGAGACTTTTAGAGGAACGTATGGCAATGGCACAGTTACAAATAAAAAAGCACAGAGATCATATATCTGAAAATAACTGCTGAGGAGTTGTAATGAAAATTGGCACATCTTGTAAGCAATTGTCAAATGTTTTGGGGGACAGAAAAGGAGAGAAAAAAAAAGAGAAAAGACAAAATACCCCTTCTTTGCAGCACAATATATTGCCCTTGCAGGAAAATGCCTTCTGTCAATAGGGTAATTTTCAGAGGTGCTTATGAACCAAATTGATGATTGTCTCCAGAGTGAGTAATTATCCCACCTAGGATGCTTTCCTATGAAAACTGCAAACACAATTGAAGTGGCACTAAGATAAATCATACAACAGTGAACAGCAGCATTATTGTGGTGAGGAAATGATGCACAATAAACAAAAGAGTTTCATAAATGTCTACACCACATTTATGCTTCAAGTTCTTATCATCTTATAGGGACTTTCATAAAGATATAACTCTCATGAAGATCTAAAATCACTATCATTTTGGATAAACATTTTATGAGAAAGAGACAAACCCATTGTTTCCACTCTGTTTCAAGTCACTTAAATAGAGAACTCTCCTTTCTGCTAGAGAAACTTAAAACAAACCTGAAAGTATTCAGATACTAACAAGAGATTCACAGACTTTGTGTAGGGAGGATAATTCTCTGTATCATTTCTGGAACTGAATAATGACAAGGACAAATGTACAATATTTTTGCCCAGGTAAAGACAGCTGCCTAATTTTTGGAGATAGCAAGGTTGCTTGAAGTACAGTGTGCTAATTTGGTTACAATATAAAAAAATGTGCTCACGAAGAAATCAATAATGCTGAATTTATATGCCTGAAGGAAGTATCGTACACTTCTGTGTCTGGTGCAGCCAAAGCAGCATTTGAGAGATGAGAAAACTTAACTTCTCTGGACTCTGGAGGCAGATTTCCATATGTTCCATGTTCCCACATTTTTATATATGTGACTTTATTCCTCTTCTCAGATCAGTCACTCAAAAACCATGAACCAGTAACAGTTATTACCCCATTACTATCAGGTATAGATATTCAGGCAGGATTATGGACATGTTTATTATTTTACTTGAGAATGAGACTGCCAATGCTATGATACTCCAGCTGGCTCTAATTTAACTGCCTACACATTCAGTAACATGGCAGGTGTGTACTTTTTCTCTTTTATGGGTACTTATGAACAGACTTTTTCATAGTAGTTCCCTTCTTTCCTATCAGTTAGCAGTGGTTTATTTAATACAATTTCCAGAGCAAAGATGCTTTCTTTTTTTTTCCCCCCAACTTGGGAATATTATGAATGCTACCAAACAATGTCTCACAAATTACTATATTTCCTTAACTCATTAAAACTTTCACCTTCATGCCCGACAAGCGTAAAAACCTGGTTTTAGTTACTGAAGTCCTACCAGCCATTTGTTGTCATGTCTTCAATGAAAGCTATTCTTCTATGAACCATATTACCAGATCATGCAAGTAATAATATCTGGTTTAGTGCAATATCAGTTAATTTAATTGAAGGGACCTTCAAGAATATTTTATTAGTGAAGCACTGAAGAAGAGACAACAACAATTTCTGGCCTGAGCCAAGATGTGCAGAAGTTATTTCAGCATGTGGAATAGCAAAGAATGGTTGCTACATGGTGAGAATTTGAAGAGCAGTTGTTTTTAAAGTGGTTGTGTGTGCAAAACACAAACCTTTCTCAGCTGCTGTTCTGTGAATGTGAAACTTGTTCCCTGCAGTGCTTTGAATCATGATGAATTTCAGGGACATGCAGAACAAAATTTAAATCACCCTTATTGAGCCATCCATGCTTTCATTAAGAGCAAAGACTAAAACCATACAAAACTGCAGACCAAAGAAAGGTGACCTATAGAATGTAAAATAAGACATAAAGGAAAAAGTTTACGGATACCTTTGGGTTACAGTTCTCTATTATGTTGCAGGTGGACTAGGAGCCAGACATGAGCTGGCAATGTGTGTTTGCAACCCAGAACCTGTCATTTTCTGGGCTGCATCCAAAACCCCGCGGGCAGCAGGGCAAGGAGGGGATTCTGCCCTTCTGCCCTGCTCTGCTGAGACCCCACCTGCAGGGCTACATCCAGCTCTGGGCTCCCAGCACAGCAAGGACAGGGACCTGCGGGAACCAGGCCAGAGGAGGCACAAGGTGATCAGAGGGATGGAGCAGCTCTGCTGTAAAGAAAGGCTGAGAGAACTGGGGCTGTTCAGGCTGGAACGGAGAAGGCTTTGGGGTGACCTAATTGCAGTTTTCCAGTACCTGAAAGGAGCCCACAGGAAAGATGGAGAGAAATTACATGGGTCTGAAGTGACAGAACAAGGTGGAATTGCTTTAAACTGAAAGAAAGCAGGTTTAGATTAGATAGGAGGAAGAAATTCTTTACTGTGAGGGTGGTGAGGCACTAGAATAGGTTGTGGATGTCCCGCCCTTGAAGTGTGTAAGGTTTAGTGGGATGGAGCTCTGAGCAACCTGGCCTAGTAGAAGGTGTCCCTGCCCATGGCAGAAGGGCTGGAATGAGATGACCTTTAAGGTCCCTTCCAACCTAGACCATTCTATGATTCTATGATTCTGTGATTCTATGAAAAATGGTGTACATTTTAAGTACTGCCCAGATTAGAATATCTGGAATTCAGAGCTATCTGACTACCAAAAGTCACTGTTCCCATTTTCATTGGAATTGGGTAATTGCTGACTTATATGTGATACAGGTGAGCAAGAACTGCCAACAGTCAGTGAAACCTTCATGGAGGACCTAGAAATACATCTTTATTTATACACATTAATAAGCCTGGGGGAAGGGAACACATAATTTTGAGTTTATTCCTTTGTCCAAGTGATAAAAGAACCATCCAATTGTCCACATCTCCATTTCTTATAATGATCATGATGAAAGGGCTTAGCTGTGATTTCAAGAAGAGATAACCAATAAATAATAATAGAAAAAAAATAAATAAATAAAAAGGGGGGTTAGCACAAGACTTTTATGAAAGCATGTGATTTAAACCCCATAATTTATACCCATACTTATCTTTTAAATCAATTTCAGACCTACAACTTCAGAAGCTCTTATTCATGAGGAGACATCTGTTGCTTTAATGAGATATTTTGAGCTCTTGACATCTTCAAGCATATTGATACAGCAAGTGGTTTCAAAGGTTAACTGTGTTGGTTACACAACATTTTCTTTCATTAATTTTACATCTGATGAGTTTTGAAAGATTAGAGTGCTCAGTTTGGTTTCTCCACATGCTGTATGTCAACAATAAGCGTTCTCTTATATCTTTTCTAAGTGAGGTGATCCCAATTTACTAATCTCACCTGCTTTTCTTCCTGACTTTGTAATATGTTTTTTCATTCTCCTTCTACATCTGTTATAAATTTTAGTAAGCTGAGGACTTAAGCACACTACTACACATGAGAATGAACTTCTGATTTATAGTGATTTATTTTTACACCTGGAGGTAATTTTTTTTAAGAACTGCTTTAGGCACATTTCAACAGGCTTCAAAACCAGATTGCAATACCACACGTCTTCCATATCTTAAGAAAAAATACAAGTTGTCTTTGTGTAAAAATTTAAAACTTAAAACAATCTTAAGTAGAAGAGAAAATTCCTTTTTTCATTGCTTGTTCATATTTTCAAAGTAAATAATGAATGTTTTCTAATAAATAATGATTGAGTTGGCAAATGTCAGGGTGTTAAGAATTTTGTCTTAAAAGGAAGGAAAAAAATATTGGATTTTTAAGCAAATCTATGTTATCCAAAGTACATAGGTACATAAAACATGTTTTTCTTTAGGAGATACATACTTTTTCCAGACTTTTTCAGCTATTCAAGATCTAATTTTTTTTTTTATTACCCACATTAACAGAGTCTGTTATACCAAGAACAGTAGTTATGGCAAGTAAATCTTGTAGGGCACTAAAAATTTTTTGCTCAAGGAAAAGCTCACTTAAAAGATATCTAATTTAAAACAGGGGAAAAAACAACCAGCAGTACTTACATACATTGCTGAGAAATGTACTGAAAACACAACTTATCTATAATAATAATGGTTATGTTTGCAACATGCTTGCTTATGCCTTTTTTATTAAATTTCTTCTGTGCAGATGTAGTTACAGTTACATAACAAGGAGTGAAAAATACACTTTGAAAGATAATTTTTACACCAAATTTAACAGCAGTAAAATTTGGACACATTTATAAAATTGCATGAAAAATTTATTTAAAATGTTTGTTTGGGAGCAGCGGAATTTGGAATACTTATTGCACAAAGAAACTATTTCAATAGATCTATGTGTAACAAGCTGAAAACCTGAGAAAATCTATCTGGAAAATAGTCATTAAAATATATGAAGGCCTAATGTTTCCTGTCTTTTATGGGAGCAGACCTCACCTTCTCAGAGCCTGAGGAAGCATAAAGATCTCTTCCTATCGAAGTAGTTGTAAATGATGTCCTCAAAGACAGATTTTTCAGGTGATTCAATTCTTGCTCTCAGGCACACATGGTGACCATGCATGTATTCAAGCTCTTTAAACTTGGACAGTTCCACAGTGGGAGTTATGTGCCAGAACAGCTGGAATCACAGTAAATGAGATCAATTCTCAGACATAATTTCAGGTCATCCTTCCAGCAATTTCTTTAGACCCAGCACTTAACAATATTTTCAAAATTATCTCTCTCTTACAGCTTTATGACTAAACATCGCTGAGTTCTAGATACATTCTTTGAAAACAAAAAGAACATTTCAAAATTCTCACATTTGCCAAGGAAAAAGCACGATGCCACAGAATATTTATATTACTGCAGAAGAAGCAAGATTATCAGGGAAAAACAAGCTAAGAGATCCTTTTTTTGAAACAACTGTGCCAATAACACTGATGAAATCATCAGTTATGTTTTTGACAAGCAAGAGAAATCACTATACTGAATGTAGTGCTGTGCAGACTTGTACTTCATAGAAAAAATAGAGAGTGGAGGGTTGGGAAGGATCAATATTTTTTAGCTGAAGAGTTATAAAGGAAAATATTACATAAGGGACTTATAAAATGCTATTTTTTAATGAGGATTTTCTGTTTGTTTCTTACATTTAGAAATTCAGCAGAACATAACCAAAACTGATTTAGGACTGGATTTCTCCCTCTGCTCACAGAATTATAGTGGATCAAGATGTACTGAGGAGGTTTGGAAACACAGAGTAGAATGTCTGTGGCATTGTCCACTTTGGACTCCGGGTACTTACTGAAGTAAAATGATGTTTTTTCTTGGGAGTATCCATGTTGGTGGAAAAGATGGTAAATGAGACACATTTGGAACACTGGGTTCCTCAGTACAAAAGAAAGAGAGAGGGGCTGAAGTAAGTCCAGCACAGGGCAACAAGGGTAATTAAGGCCTTGGACCAACTGATAAACAAGGGGAGGATGAAAAAACTGTGAGGACTCATCCTGGAAAGAAAATGTTCAGGAGAGATTTTATCAGTGTGTAAAAATATGTGATGGAGGACAGGAAAGAATATTAAGCCAGAACCTTCTCAGCACTGTCCAGTAACAGGGCAAACAACAAAAAGAATTCTTTAAATCTTTCCATAGAATTTTCCTTTCTCTCAGCATCCTGGTTGCCTCAAGAATTTTTCCTCCTGTTGAATGACTTCCATGACATCAGAGATAGCAGCCAGAGAGGGTGTTAAGAGGTGTTCTGGTTTTTCATTTACATTAATTGCCAACTAAATTTCTACTTGAAAACATTAAACAAGGGAAACATGAAAGTATTTCTTCCCTTTTTTCTTTCTAATAGCATCCTTGTTGTGAAATTTCACACAGCCATAAAATGATCAGTATGAACTCTTGAATTGCATTTTTTATGCATGGTGAATTTAAATAATGATAGTAATTATTAATAAGCTCCAGGAAAACTTGAAATTATGAAAAAAAGAAGTAAAGGACTGGTAAAGAAGAACAAATGACTCTTTGATTTAGGCAAATCATACTCTGTATTTTACATGCCACTTAAAACAATTCACCCTCAACTCAGGCTGTCTATAGTGCCAGTAGTAAAATAAGTTTGTGAGAGTTTTGTGGAAAATGATGAAATATCAGAACCTCTATCCAATAAATTTTGTTTGCTCATATGAGATGTCTCTAACCAAAGTAGTGCTTCAGCTCACTTTTAAGGGTAGGGTCATCAGCCTTATCTGTGTTATATATGTGTATAAACTATTTTCAGGGTGATTCTTTAATAAGAGCTAATAGACACTCTCTGATTTGACCCTTGATATCCATACCTTATTCTATTTTCCTTAATTCTATGCATCATTTTTCCAGTTTATCTCCCTTTTTTTTTAACTAAAATTTGCTAGTTGTTCTCTTGGTATTTTCCTTAATAGTCCCTATTATAATACTGTTGCCTTACCATCCTTACATACCCATAAAAATATTATTCATCTACTATATACGATTGCAGTCTATGCTTGCTCTTCATTTTGATATTACTGCAGATTATATTTTGGCCAGATTTTCACATTAGCTGGGTGCTCAAAATATTTTTCTGCCTCAAGTTATCACTCACTGTGCTAACATGGCTACTGGAGTGGAGTATGCTCTTTTAAAAATCTTTCTGATGGCCTGAGGATGTGGGAAGTTTGTGCTTATTCTCCTTTACAAGAGCAGGCAGGCAGCTCTCAGAACTGACATGTGTAGAAGATGTCCTGGTTATGCACAGTATATCTCCAGTTCACAATCTGCAATAGACCTCCAGCACAAGACAGAAAGAGTTCTAAAAAACTTAATTGACCACAATGTTAACATTTTGCAAGGTGTTTCAATAAATATTTCAACTTTATTTGCCAAAGCCTCGTTAATATTACATATGACTTCAAGCCAAACTTTCTATTTCTCACATGACATTTATTTATATTGTTTTAAAAATGAGAAACCTGACAGTAATATATGGTACAGTGACACTGAACCCTTCCTGAATATTTCATTGCCGTTCCTTTCAGCATTTCTACTTGGGAGTCCTTGAATCATAGAATCACAGAATGACTGGGGTTGGAAGGGAATGTTAAAAATCACCTCATTTCCACACCTCTGTCATGGACAGGGGCACCATTCACTAAGACCAGCTTACTCAGAGCTCCATGCAATCTATGCTGGGACACTTCCAAAGTTGGGGCATCCACAGCTTCTCTGGAAAACCTCTTCCAGTGTCTCATCACCCTTACTGGTATTTTTTTTTTCTTTTTAAATGCCTAGTCTAAATCTATTCTATTTAATTTTGAAGCTATTTCCCCTTGTTTTGTCGCTAGTTGATAGAATTATTTTGGATCAGTGTTTTTATTGTTGTCTAAACGGGATTTGAAAATACAGATCTGGATTTTTCTTTCTGTGATCAAATAAAACCTGCAGTTTTTCAATGTGATTTCAAACATTTTTCCTATTCTCAGTGATTAAGATTTGCACAGTTAAGAGGATGCCTTTTCCTAGATAACCCTTTCTCTGAAAGTTAACAGAGCAGTCATTCTATAAGGGTTCCTCAATCCTTAAGACCTTTTTAAAGACAAAGAGAGAGAAATCCCAGCAGATACTCTCCTTTTTTTGTCTTTTTACTTTAGTATTGAAAATAATTTATGTAATCAGTTGAAGTGTGAAGTTGTACATCTATAGTTTTATAGGTATACCACCTTAAACACCAAAATGACAGAATATCAGCATTTGAAAAGAGAAAAACTACTGATCTAGAAAACAGAGTATTTTCACAAAGATATGAAAGTAAATAGAGAGTCGAGGTCTTTAGCAAACTAAGTTTTTATATATGTTCAGAACAGCTGTGATATTTTCACTTAAGGGACTACAATTCAATTAAAGCAAGTATTTCACTTCCCTGTGTATTCTACCAGTTATACACTGAGAGGCCAATGACTCTTCAATGTCTGAGTATAAATACTCACTGTCTTGGTGTTTGAAAAGCCTCTGCAGGAGAGGAAATTCACTTCTCCTTGAAGACTAACAGATGGATATGCAGGTTCATACTTAGGAAGCAGATATCCTTGAACATCTAACCAAGGAAATGAGATTTGCTTTTGATTCTAATTGTTGTTGACTGTTTTATGAGTTTTAGTCCTGGAATACAGAGTGACATAGTCTAGATCTTGTTCATCAGATAATTCTCCTTACTGTTCTTTTGATTGTTTCTAGCTTGGACAATGGCATTGGGATTTGCTTGAAATGTGGTTGCAGACACTGGAAGTCATAAACCAGGTAAGTTGCAAAGGACTTCTGGAGGTCATGTTGTCTTCCCTTTTCTACTTAAAAAGGGATAATTTCAAAGTTAAATTAGATTACTCAGAGCTTTATGAAGGCTACAGAAAGACTGCCATATTCCTGAGTAGCAAATACAAGAAAGTGGTTCATGGAATTTTATTCAGTATAGAATAAGTAACAGCTGTTGTTCTCTGCATTGGGTGGAAGCATTTTGAAGGTTTTGGGGTTTTTTCCTAATTCCTTCAAAAATTTAGAAACATCTAAAATATTTTTTGATGTAGGAACATTGGAATTTTTACAGCAGAACATAAAGTTTCTTCCCTTTAATTCTTCTATTTATGAACCAATATCCAACTAATGGAAGGCTCAAAAAAATCTCCAAACGAGCAGTAGATAATCTGTCAAACATCTAATATTAAAAAAGGAAAAAAAGCTGATAATTGGAGATATTTTTGTTTACACAAAAGATTCATTAATTTAAAAAATTGTCTTAAATTTTCATCTTTAGCAAAACTTTATGCCAACTAGTTTTAGAAAATTGTGCAAGAAAGAATAATCTTTATCATTCATTATTCTACAACATTCAAAAGTTATCATAGTGTCATTTATACTGACTTCCTTCAAAATGTGTGTATTAATACCACAACAACTTTCTGTTGTCCAAATATGTCTGCAGCTTTAAGCTGGTCTATGAAAAATTAAAGATATATTTAATGATAAAATAGTCCTATCTAAACCAAAGAGTGTTATGTTAAGCAGTGATTACCTAATTATTAGGTAAGGATTACTTAGAGGTTACCTGGTGGAGCAATTGTTTACAAAGCAGAATGACCAAGCACTCCAGAGTTCTGGTCAAAAAAGAAATTTCATTCTTTTGTCTCAATGAATGCTAGAACACAGCATTCTCCTCAGTTTCAAATATCATAAGGTGAAATAATTTGTTATAGCCTGCTTTTGCTTTCAAATACTGCTCAAGAAGGACACTGGACACTATTTCTGATGAAAAACAAAGAAAAAAGAAATTCACAAGACATCAGGGCAGTAACATCCACCTTCATATCCACAGAGGGGAATTCTTGAGATCAAAAGATATCTTGACAGTAGCTGGATGAAATTTGACATATTTGAGGTAATGGTGTACTATTATCAGTCTGTATCTATTTATTCTTTTTCTCATAATTTTAAGTCTTAAACTTCATGTCTGTCTTCATCTGTAAGTTTCTGATTCTTTCTGCCATTCTAAAACTACTATTTTATTTGTGTCTCATAAAAGTATAGGCACTTTTTAAATAATCAGTTTTCGGTACCTTTATGAATGAGTTCTTTAATGATTTGAATATCTACTATCACAGCAAATTTCCTTTTTCAACTATACAATGAGAGTCTGATTTTTTTATTCAAATTGCAACTAATTCTGGGGCTATTTTTGTGTTCCTTAGAAGAGAAGAACATTTTTGGTAACTGACAAATTAAAGACGAGGAAAGTAAAACAATTAGCAAATGTTTTACTTGCAATTAGCTTTACCCAAAATACTGACTTAAGAAGGATGTTTCTCTGTAAAAGCCATACAATGGAAATAACAACAATTCATTTCAATTAACAATAGCCATTAGAAGCCTTACGCTTGTAAAAAAAAAAAAAATTATATATATAATATACACACATTGGCTAAAAAGATTCATATTGGTCTCTGGAAAAGCTGGGCTCTACCCTAAATGCTTGTGTCTGACTTGTCAAATGGTCCATTAACCTACTGAGATTTGTGCAAATGGGTGATTATTAAATTTATATTCACAGAATATAAGTTAATGTAAAAAAAAGGTTTGATTTTAAAAAAATACATATTTATGCAATTAAAAAGTTTAAGAGACTTCTGTTTGCTTGTTGCATTCTGTAATTTGTCCCTTACTACCTTTCTGCTGAGGAATACTCCAATAAAAGTAGTTCTTTTTGTCTTCAGCTTCCAGCCTAGAGATTGTGGTTAAATTTGCAAGGATAGTTTTATTCTCTGAAGGGAAAGAAACAAGAAGAAAACATAAAATTGCCCATTAAAACCAAATTTCTCTGTTTGTGCCTGGCCTGCTCATCAGGAACTGCATGCCCTTTAATTAAAGTTAACTACCCATACCAGTACATTTGTGAGTAACTCTACTGCTCTGCTATATTCCTCTAATCCAAGAGAGTAAGGAAACATAAAGCAATAAATTTAATCAAATCCCAGATTAGTGGGGGTGAGAAGGAGAAAAAGAAACTGCTGCAAGATGTTTGGTATTAAATGCCCGAGAAAGAATAACAGACCTCTGACTGCTGGGGTTGTTTCCAGGAAGGTTCCCTGGTCAAGCACTGCAATGTTGTTTGCCATCACAAATCATTTTGCACCTTCTTTTCAGGACACTTTGGGTATCAGATATAGAATGATCTGTTGAATTCCCTCAACTATGTGCTGAATGTTTATTTCTTATAATTATCTTAGGCTTTAAAACACAAACAAAGCAAGTGGTTGCCAAAGGCTTGAAAATATTAAAAGCAGCAAAGTGTTCACTGACTGAAAGAGAAACTGCACTCTAGAAGATCACAGTTTTTAAATTTCTTTTTGGCAGTAAAAAACCTGAATAGAAGCTGGTGTCAGAAAAACTGGATAAGTAGTGAGGGGAAGAAAAGACAATGCTCATTTGTGTCTAGCTGTTACAGGGCAGAATGATTCATTGTAATTCATATTGTAATAGAAGTATTTCCTTCATGCTGTCCTAATTCTCAAAAGGAAGAACATAAATCAAGCATTTTTACTAAGACTGGTATACCTTTACTAAACAGTTTTCATCAAAAATGCACAGAGAGAAGTTGAGGGATTAAGCCCTCCCTTTTTTTTTTTTTTTCCTTAAATCAGGAAAGATAATCATAACATGAGAGAAACTGTTGCAAACTAACTGGAAGAAAATTATAATAATATGTCTGTAGCTTTGAATCTCCCAGATATTAAGATCAATCCTCAAAGAGACACAGTGCAAAAAACCTCATTCCTAATTCAAGAATAGGAAAACCTCATCAAGATCAGTGGCCTTGGCCAATGCCTGTCCTGGTCTGGCAGAGAATTTGATGGCATGAGATTTTTGCTCAAGAAACAAACTCACGCAAAATAAGAAAACTTGAACTGTTTTCTACAGCAAAGGTCACAATCATATCTATGCTTAGTGTATAAAGTCTATACTCACAATGAAACTTAGCTGTGGATTCGATGGGTTAGCTAGGTTTTGTTTTATATTGTCCTTGAAAAATTGTTAATAGGTTTAGTGAACAAGGGGAAGACTCCAGCATGTGGAAGTATTGACTCCTTCAGAATGTACATGATTAAAGATTGGTAAGTTCTTCTATCTTTTACATTTCATATTTCTTTTTCTGTTCCATAGGATCTTGTATTTTATTTTGGTTTCATAGCAGATACTTTTTATTACAATTTACCTTTCAAGCTTAGGGGAATAAAACAAGCTAATATAGATGGCAATATGAGGACTAAGCCTTGCAACTTCTGTTTCTCCCCTTCTTTTTGAAGACTTCACATTCAATTTTTAATGTATATGCACGTGTTTAAACCTGTGCTATACAAGTATACTCCAATAAAATTTATTATCTGTGTGCAATTCACATCTTGTTTATATATCTACAGCTGGGGATAGATACCACAATCCTGCATTGAAGACCCCAGTTCCTATTACTTCAGCTGAATCCAACTATTCAGTTAGTAGTTAGAAATGATTATTCAGTCAGATGCACCACTAAATTAGATATCTCTTCACAAGAGCATTTGCTTCTCCTCTCCTTGTCATTTTTTCAAAAGCTCTTTGTCTGGAAGTGAAAGAGCTGAGTTACATTTTGCTGCTCTGATTCATCCTGAGGAAAAGTTATACTAATGTGGGTTTTGATTAGACTCTTAATCCATAGGGATGACAAAATCAAGCCTCTATGATATTTGCTAATCATAAACACCTTGTGTCAGGGCTTGTTTCTTTGTTTGGCCTTTTATGTCGTGATGTGCCACAGTGAAGCTTTGGCCAGGAGCACTCACACAAACATTAACATTACTTGTTTTTTGTCTTTCCTTCATACTTGCTACTCTAAAGGACACATTTTAATACAAACAATTTTGAGAGAGCAGTATTTTTTACAAAAAATGAAAAGCATTTTTTTCAGGCAAATTAAAAAAAATTAATTATATAACTGAGAAGAGCAGTTAAGATTTGTAAATAAAGTACTTCATATTTGCTCCTTGTACTGTTTCTGATGAGATCAGAATCAGATCAGAATCAGAATCAATGAGACAGGCATTGATTCCATTACAGCAGGGAAGTATGGCTCTCCAAAGATATCACTGAATTGGCAGGAAATAGAATTGTGTTTAATAATTGGGTAGAACTGGAATTTGTGAATGCATGGAGAGATCTGAAGGATCTTACATATTGGGTAAAATCTCCATTGGTTAATAAGTGATAATAAAAAGAGCAGGGTATTGATTCAAATTTGCTGTAGGTACCTAAAGAGTCTTTGCTATAAGACACCTTTGTGCACAAAAAGTCAGGTCGGGTCACTCCTGCACTTGCACTGCTTCTTATAAGACTTGTCCTCCACTTGTTCAGGTGGTCTCTCCTATATTAATCCTTATAACAAGCAACTCAAATCATGGCTTATGACAGTTTAAAGGTGTCACCTTTACAATCTCCACCTCTGGTTCTTTTGAGCTGGGTTATAGTGTTTAACATTGCAATGCACTCCTCCCCTTGCTTATAGCCTGACTGGCAAAAAAGGGTTCCTGCAGAAGTATAATTTCCATAACATACAACTCAGAACCTGGATTACAAAAATTTAAAGGCATCTTCCTTACCATCTCCACCCCTGTCTCCTTTGGACCAGACCACAGGTTTCAACATTGGAATGGGCTCTTCCCTTTTCCCCCACTTCATCTTGGACTTATCTGGAGACTGCACCCCCTTAGGGGTGTACTCACCCCAAGTGGAGCCTTATCTGCCAGCCACTCTCTCCAGAGCTATAGCTGCTCTAAAGAGCTGTAACTGGCACAGACACTTGGAGATACACCCACTTTATTGTGCTCCTATTCACAGCCACACATGTTCCAGGGTTCATTCAGGTCACCATGCTTTTGACTCCAGTTCATGCTGGAGTTTCAGCCTGCCCAGTGCAGCAGTGCAGCAGCACAGCAGCAGTTGTGATGACCTGGCCATGTGCCAGCCAGATGCATGGCCACTGCTGCTACCAAAATATTCCCAGAGTGAAATGAGAAGCAGCAGAGCACTATAGCAAGCAGCAAAATAAGAGCAGAGCCACTAATAAGCACTAGACTGGAATATACAGAAAGGTGAGCAAGCCCCGTGGCAGGCACAGGAGCCTGTCAATTAAAACCTAAGCAGCAATGATAGATCTGCATTTGATCTGGCACATTTCAATCAAATCTGTTGTTATCTCGAAATCTTTGAGCTCCATGTTGCCTGCCAAAGAAGGACTGTCTTTTACCCCAGCCAGCAACTACACCCCACACAGTCACATGTACATTTTCCCCCAGGTGGGATGATGGGGCAGAATCTGTAGAGCAAAAGTGAGAAAACTCATGACTTGAGAGAAAGGTGGTTTAATAGGGAAAAGTCATGCTTTCAAGCAAAACAAAACAAGGAATTCATTCCCCACTTCCCAAGGGCAGGCAGGTGTTCAGTCATCCCCAGAAAGGTTTTCTCCTATCATACCTAATGTTGACTTGGGAAAACAAAGCCGTCTCTCCACATATGCTGTTCTTCCTCCATCTTTCCATAACTTTATATGCAGAGTGGGACACCAGATGGTCTGGGATATCCCACTGGTGGCTAGGGTCATCTATCCTGGTTATGTCCCCTCTCAACTTCTAGTGTGCCTCAGCCTTGACACTGTGCAAACACTGCTCAGTTGTAGCTTAACAGCCCTGTGCCAACAGTTTTGACCACAATCCAAATCATAACAGCTAATTTGGAAAAAAAAAAAAAACCCAAATCTCTATCCCCATCAAGACAAGTACAAATACACAGCATAAGAAGCACAAAATCACATTACACAACACTGAATATAGCCATTACAAATTTAGAAACCAAAAGACTATATATTACTGCAAGTCTAAAACATACATATTAGTGTAAGGTTGTCATTTTAATTAATGTTTTAGTAAAGTGTTCTCTCTTCAGAAACTTTTATATTACACACATAACCAAAGCAAGCATTTTATGGCATAACTAACAGAATGTCAATCTGACAGTGCTGCAAATACAATACAGCCTTGAAATGTAATTGTCATCATAAAATTAAAAATTCTAATGTAACAAACATGCACAGAAGGGAATGCTATATCAATTATTATTTCAAAATTTTGAGGTTTATTTTATGAAAAAATATATAAACACAATGTATACCCAGAAGACTATCTTGTATTAGATGTGCTATTATACTGAGTGTAAGGAAGGTCACAATATAAAGAGCTTGAAAGAACTTTTATGTACGTGTTCTCCTTCTTTTCTGATAGGTTTGCAAGGTTAAATGGCAAAACATTTATTAGGCATAGGGACTACTATCAGTGAATGAAGAGAAAATATTAATTACATTCAAACCTTATTTGTAGGAGAAGCATGTTATGATAAGCAGACCAGTAAAAATACCAAAAAATCAACTCTCCCCAAAAACCCCAGGGAACAAAATTACATTTCTTACAGCTTGACTGAGACTTCGTATTGATTTCCAAGAAGTGAGTTGGTTTGCTCCAGTGCCTCAGTTTCCTCTAATATAAAAGTTACGGGCATTGCTTAGAATATATTGAGAACTGTTGTAGAAAAAGTTAATTGAAACTTAGAGCTAGCAGCTTAAAGATTAATAACAGCCAGAGCAGACAAAGGCAGCAGCTTAAACATCAATATCTAGAGTAGGCAGAGCTTGTGGATTGTGGTATATGAACTGTAACAGCAGTATTCCAACATGCTGAATAACTAACTAGAGAAGCTGACCTGAGAGGATGTGATATTGTATAAGGAGACAACCACTTAGCAACTGCTTAGTAACCAAACAGGAAACAAATCAAATAGAAAAAAAGAAAACAACAAGGGCACCCTGGACCTTACTATTATTATTGGTACAAAATTTTATATTTGGACTGGAGAATTCAGATTGTGGGGATGAAATTGCCCAGGGATTTCTTTTTATGGGGTCCCTCTGTGGAAGCACCCAGCTCAAGCTGTAGTTCTATTAATAAAAGGTACCTTCCTAAAGGAATCTGTCTTATGGCTTGTGCAGAAATGTGGAGACAAACCCTATTTGAGTAGCTGGCATGTGCAATTTCCATAACAGAGCTTAACTCATTAGTAATTATAAAGCATATAGGTCTTCACATAAAAGCTATTACTGAAGTGCAAGGGTGCCATTTTCATGTAAAAAGGATAAAGTGTGAAACATAAAACACAAAATGCTTCAAGCACAGAAAAGGACGGGGAGTTTATAGAACGAGGCCAAAGGAATGAAAAAATAATTTCAGGGAAATGTGAAGCCAAGAATAAAGTATTATTCCTGCAAAAATATTAAGGAGTAAGGTAGTCTCTAGTAGTGGATAACTCTTTAAGAGACATTAGGGATAATTTTTTGGTAGAGGTGCCTGCTACCACAGGCAATTTACATGAATGTTCCTTGAACATTCTCAAAGGAGGAAAAAAAGGTGAAGAGAGAACTAACACCAGAGAAATACTTACACCAAATCAGAACAAAAGCAAAAGCCTGAAGGAACATAGCACCACATGAGGAAAAGAACAGAACAATTTGAAAAAGGAAAAATATCTACAAAAGACACTAAAATCGACAGGACCCAGTACTGAACAGGAGAAACTCAATGCACAAGGTGTGAACATTCCTAACACGAAGTAATCACTAGAAGAGCCTCAAATAACACACATCCGAGTCTGAAATCACAAAAGGAAAGAAAGATAATGCTGAGTAAAGAAAAAACACAGAAGAATGAATAACAGCATTGTTTAAGGCTTTTCAGGATGGTTTTGTGAAATACCTTGGTGGCAAACAGCACAGTTATATATGAACACGTGATACATAGGATTCGTCAGAGAAATTTTGGACAGAATGTACAGCCTTCAAAGAAACATTATAAAATCTCTCTCATTACTTGACCACACCAAGGTGACTTTTATCAAGGCCTGTCTCCCTGATTTTTCAGCCTTCTAATGTTTTTACATTTCTGTACTGGAGTTCTTAGGCTTGTAACATAAACAAAGACAGATGTTTGATAAATAATACATTCCTTTCCAGGGGAAGGACAAATTGATGGACTTCTTGTTCAACCAGTGGGGTCAGAAAGGTGTCAACCTCGTCTCCCAGTTGCTGGTCAAAGTCCAAACCCTATTTAAACCCCAAACCAAAATAAACATCCTTCTTTTCTCATCTCACAACTTGTAGCTGTGAGCGTGATCTTTTTGTGTCCATCTAATGACAAAGGCCATCTGGTACTGCAGGAGATATAAGCAATTTAGGAGGACAAAGAGCTATTTGGAGGAATAAAGAAAAATAACATGAGAAGAAACAAACAAAAATGTATGGATGTGTCACATGAGGTACTGCAAACACCAGTATAGGGTCCTGCTGTTTTCACTGTGCTTGGCAAGAAGAGAAGGATGTCCTATTTAGTCACAAAATATTAAAAGGAAGCAAAATGAATAGTGGCGGAAGACAGGAATTAAAAAACCTTACAAAGCAGTTATACTTAAAATATCCTGAATAGTTAAACAACTTCATTGCAATTAAAATGCACTTTTAAAAATCCCAGAGCTAGTTAGAAAATGCTATTGAAATATAGTTCACCAACAAACATGGAAAATAAGTATCAAAATAAAATCTCAAATCCAAATTTAAAAAAAAAATGTCATCTTCTTTGAGGTTTATGGTAGTTTGGGTATTATACTCTTTTTAACAGTGAGGACAAAGTAATTTCATGCATGATCAAAAGATTAAATCAGAATGTGTAAACAGTAAAAGAAATTATTACATAAAGATAATTTCTTTCAGGACAGGAAAACTTATCTACTGGAAAAATCATGAGCAAATAATGTAACTTTAATAATAAAGACTGCATTTTGGTCCAAAACACTGGACATTTTTCTTATTCCATACAATTTCAAGTTCTAGTTGACAATTATTGCAGCTTACTGGTATTTTTCAAAGGTAGAAAGTAAGCCTTCTCTTGATCTGTGATAACAAGTGATTATGGCAAAGTTATATTTCGTATTATAGGTGGAAAGAAAAAATTAAAAGCTTGAGAATCTATTAATTTGAAAGCATTTTCCCCCTATCTTCAATAATGTGGTATTGTAGATATTTCCCTAATTAGAATATTTGTATTTTGCAAATATTTCTTAGGTGTAAAAGTGTGCTGCAACATGTCATAAAGTTCAACCACAGTCATACAGATGGGGAATAGCAAGCAGACACTCTACTTTTTATTTTGTTTTTCTCCTCTGTTTTTGGAATCAGACATGATTTTGTCAAGCTCAAACTTGAAAAAAGTTCAAGTTTAATAAAGGAATTATTTTCTTCCAGAAACACAGGTAAATTGGATGTATATGCGATTTTATGGCACACTTGTGAATTAGTCCTGATTTTGTTTTACTTTAGCTTTTGTTTTAATTTCTGCTTCAATAAGAGACTCTCAGAATCCCTTTCTATCATAATATCATTATAGAAAAAACAACAGGTACTGACCTCTTTCTGCTACTACTTTTGAAATATTTCAAATAAAACATGTTAGTGGAGAACTAGAATGAAAATGACAAGTAGTTGTGAAGCCACATTGCTGAAGCCTTTTATACTTATAAAAGCATAGCTAAAACTTAGAATCCAAGGTAGCTGGAACTAGTATGAAAAAGTAAATTACTGGTAGTTTTTTTGTTTTGTGTAAGAGTTGACATATGAAGTAGCTTTTTACACCATATACAAGCAAACCATTCTTTAAACAAGTTCATTAAAATGCTTTGTGTTCCTAATAGAGGGAGCCAGTGCAACCCAATATGTTTGGGGACAGGTCTCAACCCATCTCTGACAGAGTGCATATCCTGCAGGCTTGGGACTGTGGGAGTATCTTGGATGGAGTGATGCACTTCACTGCTAAGAGACAAGCAGGAATACATTTATTGATATAAAACAAATTTAACAATGTTGATGGTAAATGTGACAGGGCTTTAATAAGTTCTGATGACAAGGTAAATTTTATTTGCTGCAGAGAGGACAAGGTCAGACAAAACTGTAAGGGAGACTCCTTTTGAGTCATAAAGTGCATTTTAATCTCCTCAGAGTGGAGCTTAGTTGCAACTGGATCCAGATTTTCTCCCAGACTTGGTCAATGGCTTATCTCTAAAGGACTATATGTGCACAATCAAGCCCTTATATTACTCAGCTAGGATTTCAAAGTTCAATGTGTGCATTCCCAATTCACTTACTGAGTGTCTGATTAGATAAGGAATCTCTAAACCTTCAACAGCCTTTGAGCAGCAACCTTTTGAGGTGTCCCTATGCCAGGGTAGATCCTGCTGTGTATCCCATGCAGGATAGCTGGGTGTGCCCTGGGCTCTCCACTGTTTATGGAGTGAGGAAATGGGCTCATGGTCATACCTGCAACCTGACTACAGCTGGCAGTGTCTCTCAAACATGACTTGAATCAGACCTTCACCAGCACTGGGATTAGATGTGCAAGTGGCTCGAATCAGCCCCTGGATATTGTGTTATCTGTCTCCCCTGAATCCATAGGTACAACGGCAAGGAAAGGACTCAGCTGAATGGGGCAGTCTCCTGGTGACAAAGGACCAGGACAAAGGCTGTGCTACTCAATAATTTCTTCATGAATCCCAAGCCTTTAGACTCACGGGATAGTCTGGAGCAAGGACTGCTTACTATCTGTGGAAGAGGATGAAATTAGGGACCATTTAAACTGCCTGAACATACCCAAGTCCCTCAAACCTATTGAGATGTCAGCACAGGTGCTAAGGCCAATGATACTGAGGCCACTCACAGTTATCTGTGGAAGACTATGGCAATCCAGGAAAGTTGATGAAGACCAGTAAAAAGAAAATATGGCCTCCATCTTCAAGGGCAGGGCCAGGGAACTGCAGGCAAATCAACCTCACCTCAGTCCTCAGCAAGGCGATGTAGCAAATAATCCTGATAAGCATTTGTAAACACACAAAGGACCAGAAGGTGACTGGGAGTAGCCAGATTGGATTTATGAAGGGAAAATCATGCATGAAAAACCTGATAGGTTTCTATAATGAGATGACTGGTTTGGTGCATGAGGGGGAAGAAGTGAATGTTATTTATCTTCACCTTGGTAAGGCTTTTGATATTGTCTTCCATAATACCCTCACAGACAAGCTGATGAAGCATGGGCTAGAGATGTGGACAGCAAGGTGGATTGAAAATTGCCTGTGATAAGTAGCTCAAAGAGAAGCTGGAAGGTGGTCCCTAGTAATGTACCCAAGCAGTTTATACTGGGCTCAATCCTGTTTAACACCTTTGGTAACCAGAATGATGGGAAAGAGTCTATATCCTGCAGCTTTTCAGATCATATAAAACTGGAAAGAGTGGTAGATACAATAGAAGGTTGTATTGTAATTCAGAGGGATTTTGATAGGTTGGAGAAATGGTCTGATTGGAGCAGCCAGGTCCCCAGAATAATTCTTGACTCTCCATCCCTATGCATTCACAACCTGACTGGACAGGATCCTAGGCAACATGCTTTGGCTGACCCTGCTCTGAAATGGGGTTGAAGTTGTTTTCCTGCCTCACCATTCTGTGATTCTGTACTTAAAATGTTCAGTACTGACAGTCATTGTGAAGCCTTTGGAATTTTAAAATAATCAGATGTATGATATTCAATATCAAGAAGTATGTTACTCTACACAAAGTTAGAGTGAATATAAATTTCCTTAAAATTATATTTTGAAATAAAATAATAAATTAACTCTTGAGGATAAATCTTGTAGATTAAATTGGAAAGATTAATAAATATTTAAAATTTATATAAAAAACCACTGATTTGGATAGTTTTAAAAGACAAAATGACCTTTAATCAATATAAGTATCAAGAGAAGATGAACAGTAAATAGGCAAGAAAACTAAAATACAAGTTGTAAACTAGTATCTAAAAAACAGTCAGCTGCAGGAAACAGACCTTCCTACAAACAAACCATCTGGATTTCAACTCTCATCATATTTTAACCTAAATTAAAGGTGTCTTGAAGGTAGCATAAATGGTAAAGAAAGTGGTATGGGCTTCTTAAAGCACCCCATTTATTCTGTCTCTTCCAACACTGAGAGGGCTATGGGAAGATATGAGCAGATATTTCTTTCTAAGGTGCTAAAGATAGGATTTTTCTGGGTAATAATGTCGTTCTAAATCCATCTTGCATAGACTGCACTTACAATTCTCTCTCTAGGAAGGAACTTTGCTTTCTATCTATTTGTGATTCTTAGGGAAATGACCTGCTCAGTTCTGTAGATTATGATATACTGTGTTAGATAGATTTTGAGGTACTATCCTGACATCTAACCTAAAAATCTATTTTTTTAAGGCATCAGTACCTCTCCTAAAGCAAAACCTTCCCTATCCTCATAAACAGAAAAAAAAAAAATCTTCTTTTCAAAATCTGAAATTTTCATATTAATTTTCATCTGATTTCAATAAATGCTGATTAAATGGTTGAACAAAACATACAAAAGTCGATTTTACTTAAGTAGTCAGTTAATTTTCTATTATCAGTAGACTGTTCAATTTGTCAGAGAGTACATAAGTACTTTGAGAAGGGAATGCTTACAGGTTTAATTAATTTAAAATTATATAATTAGCCACATTATCACAGTTAACAGAATCACAGAAATTACTGAGGAAGAAAGCCTATTAGATTATTTTCCTCGTCTGCTTGCCAAAGCAGGAGTACTTCGCAAGCTATTGCTCACAACACTTGATTTTTAATGGAGTTTAAAATACATTGTAAAAGGTGAACATATTTCAACCTTTCAGGAAACTAATGAGTGGAGTTTCACAATCCTACATCTGCATGAGCCTTTGAGATGTAAGGCCCTGACTTTGCAAATGTTATGCACTGAGTCAGTTTTTATGTACCAAGTCATTCACTAATATCAGCTGATGACAATCTGTGTGCACTGCACAAAGTACCAAAGGAACATTCTTCCCAGCTTTTCTGGGGAGGGTTATTTACAGTTTAAACATTGAAATGTAATTTTGATAATAAAATGCAGTAGATGATAATATATCTGTGATCTGAATAAAAGCAGTTTTCAGTCTATCATGAGAGAAACAAGAAATGAAAAGAAATAAGAAAGGAACAACTCAAATTCTGTAATGAAATTTCATTAAGTAAATGGTGGAGATGACTGGCATCTAAGGAGATAAGGAAAATTTTTGTTTTAGCTATATATAGAATTAAAATAGCCATCAGATGCTTTAGCTGTTGTGTTTAGCCTCATACTTCAAAATCATTACAATTCAGGAGCTGAGTGGATGTTCAGAGGTCATGGGAGAGGTGGTGGGTGTCAGCTGTGACCCTTGATTAGCCTTCTAGAGGCAGCATAATGTGAAGTGGAAGTCCAAAGATAGCTCATTCCAAATACAACTTAGGAAAAAAAACTGATTTTAAACAAGGGATGTGGTTCTCATGGCTGCCTAAGAGAATAAGAATTTCACTACAGTTGCATCATTGACTGTTAGACACAAATACGACACTAGGCCCAGGAAATTCAGTAAAAGTGACAGTTTTTCAACAAAAACTACTCTAGTATCAAATTACAAACTACTGCTTGTCAAAATTATAGTTAGGGAGCACAAATTTCAAGGATAAGGAAGGTCTCAAAGAATTTTGGAATAAAGAATTTTGGTTGTTAGTGTTCAAACTCATGTGACTTGTACAGAATCATCTTCTATTCCTTCTAGAAAAGTTTATGTGATGTTTGTCAACAGATTATTCTAGGAAAAAGAGTTCAACAGATTTCCTCAGTGTTTAGAATAATTCTGATTCTCTTTGTCTTTCTTTTGATCTTGTCATTGAAAAACTATCTCGGCAATTTTAGTTTAAGCAAGATGCAAAAACGGAACATCCCATGTTTTTCCAAGTGTCGGTATTTTCCTTCAGCAGCGAAGACTGTTATCTTTGATACCAAGAAGAAAAAGTAAGCTGTTATCTTTGCTACAAATAAGGTAACACAGGACAACTTTGCAGAGAATGTGGAATTCAGGTATTTTCAGGCATGCTGCTTGAAAAGAGATTGTGTATATTGCAGCTAGTGGCACCATGGACAGCTCAAACATCTAAAACCAATTTCCATCACTTTTGTTATCAAACAGTGGAGCTGTAGGAGTTGGAGGAGCCCTTTGAGTCTCATCTGAATTTGTTCTGCAGAGACTTTTGTATGGTGTGCTTAAATTCTTCTGCTAGAAATCACTGGGCCAATTAGGTTGGAAAAGACGTCTAGGATAATCAAGTCCAACCTTTGACCGATCACCACCTTGTCAACCAGACCAGAACACTGAGTGCCACATCCAGTAATTTCTTGAATATTTCCAAGGATGTGATTTCACCACCTCCCTGGGCAGTCTGCTCCAATGCCTAACTGCTTGTTCATTGACGAAACTCTCCCTGATGTCCAACCTGAACCTCCCCTGGTGCACTGGATGCCATTCCCTCTTGTCTTGCTGGTTGTCTGGGAGAAGAGCTGAACTCCCACCTGGTACTACCCTCTTGTCAGGGAATTGTAGAGAGTGATAGTGTTACCCCCGAGCCTCCTTTTCGCCAGGTTGAGGCCCCCCAGCTGTCCCTCAGCTGCCCCTCATCAGACTTGTGCTCCAGACCCTTCCCCAGCTCTGTTGCCCTTCTCTGGATGTACTCCAGCACCTCAATATCCTTCTTGCAGTGAGTGCTGAGAACTGGACACAGGATTTGAGCTGTGGCCTCACCAGTGTTGAGTACAGGGAGGCAGTCTCTGCCCTAGTCCTGAGGGCCTCTCTTACTATTTACTTGTGGCCCCTACTAACCAAGAAGGTGCTATATAACATTGCAGTGTTTCTTTGTTTCATTATTCTCTCTTGCCAGATGTTTCTAGAGCATCTGTAATTATGATGCTGAGACAAAGCTGAGCGCTCATCACATACTGGGACACCAGGGCACAAACCTCCCTTTTACCATCTGTTAAAATGATTGGCTGAATCCACCCATCACATCAATGGAGGCTCTGTGTTAAGCAAAGGAAACAAAATGGTCATATATCAGTTCACTGCTAGTATTCACGCAACATAGGGCCCAGAATATCCTGTGATCTCACACCTATATTGTAATATTGAATGTTTCAACAATTTTTTTCACAAATAGAGATATATTGGATTATTTTATGTAATGACAAAGATATGAGCCTAAGATAATAGTCCAAGTGAAAGCATAACACAAAGCTAGCTAAATAACTTTATCTCAGTACTGCAGTGCAAGAAACTGATGCTCAATCCCCCGTTCTAGCCAAGAAAATCAAGTCTATTGTACCCGCTGTTGTACAGGAGTTGTTAAAACTTCTTACAAGATTAACACTTAATAAAAATAAGATATAAATGAAAAAAGAAAAAAAAAAAGAGACAAAAAACTATTGCATAGCCTGGGAAAATAGGACTTAAAATAGTAAGAAGAATGTGCATTTCATGCAGTATAGAACATTAAATATCTTTATGAGTAGACCAGACTGTCCAGGTATATGGAAAAGAGAACTCTAGTATTTGGTTAGCATTCGGATTTTGAAACAGAATGAAAGCATGGCAAGGAAATGAAATGTTGACACACTGACTAGACCTTTTACTTATTTAAATACATACTTATGGATGTCTCCAGCCCTGCCCCCCTGTAAGTCACTCGCTTAGGTTTACATAGGGAGTCCTGCTAGGGAACATCCAAAGGCACCATACAAAATCAATACAAGAACAAATACGCTTAAATATTCATGGATACAAATGTATAATGCTCACAGTCTTTGTTTAGTCTGAAAAACAGGCAGGGATTCCAAGGACTTATTCATTTCATATTCAAGAAAGTACCAATTTTACAGTGAAGAGTTTATTAGAAATGCATTAGATTAGATGAATACAAAACTGTACAAATAACTAACTGCATGCTCTGTAAAAACCTGGCACCATTGTCTCTATGGTGGCAGATGGGCAGGTAGGAAAGAAAGCATACAGCTGTTTCAGAACCCTCACAGAAGCCTAATAGTTGCAGTGGCTATGAAACATCATGACCTCAACTCACTTTCTGTGAGAAAGATGAGAAAGTACTATCTTTAACATGTATACCCCTGATACACAAAGCATCTTACTATAAGTGTATTTGTGTTACTCAAATTTTTCTAGACCCCACTTGTTACAGCAAGTCTCCAGCCTCCTTATGTCAGTCACCCAACAATGTGTTTTATCTGCAGTTATTCCTAGAAACACTGTTTTAACAGGCATGAGTTATGTGAGGTGCAGATGATGGATACGTCTGGATAGTCCTGAGCACTGTGCTCTAGGGAGCCCCCTTGGACAGGGATATTGGACTAGATGGCCTCCAGTGGTCCCTTCCAGCCTTAAACATTCTGTTATACTGTAATATGAAATCAGAGTTTCCATGAGATACAGAACTGTTGAGGTTTCATTTCCTCATTTCCTAAACAATTAACTTTCTATTTGGGCAATCTAACATTTTCTGTTGTTTCTGTATGTACTTTATAACCTCCCACGGAGTACACTGGTGGCAAAATGAGTGCTATTTCCATTAGTAGCAGACTTCCTTTGATGTTATGCAAAAAATCTTTTTAGCATTTGGGCTAATAAAAGCTATTAACAGTAACTTGTGACTCTTCGAGTTGTGTTTATCCTGCTGGCCCACTACCTATTTTTCATGAAAGCACACTAATATTAGATAGCTTATTAAAAATCAGAAGAAGAAGATAGAAAGAAACAATTCTGAGTCTCCCCAGTGCCTCACAATGTCATAAGGTGCCTTCATGGGTTATTGCAGTGGCCCTTTTAGAAAATCAGTCTTTTTAAAGATGCTGTAACCACATGAAGACATTTCTGGAGTAAGGACTTTGGAGAGGCCTATTCCGTACACAAAACCAGGGGAATATTCTGTGGTAAAAGCTCAGCATCTCACTTCCTTATTCATTCTGAGCAAGACTTTGACTAGTCTTTGTCCAGTCTCATGACTTTCTAGATCACATAGTAACTTTTCTTATAGTTATGGCACCAACAGAAAGCTCTCCTTTCAGTCAGACTAATTTTTTTTTTTTTTACCCTTTTGATTATGTTTGAAACTGTTTGCTCCAAAAAACTGTATTTGGATGTATTGAGCCAATATGTTCATAACTTGGGTTGAAGGGGACACAAGATAGAAAGGGTTTGAACCTAAAGGACAAGTTAGTCTTGACAATCCAGCTGAAAATATTATGGCTTGCAGAGACTTTGTGTTGTGTTTGAGCTTAGTCAGGTCACAGAGTATGGTGTGATGTCCATCCAATGCTTATTATAATGTCCTGTTACTACAGTACCTTTTATAGTGCTACATATCAGGACCTGATTTGGATTAAAAAATACACAGAGACTTGTATATTTCATTAGAAAAAATAAATCAGTTATGCATATTTTAATACTGTATGCCCTGTGGATGTGTGGAAGTGGATGAATAAGGCTTGGCTTAATTTTCTGTGTATACTGAAATTCCTTTTACATAGAATCAATCATTGAAAAACATCTGAAACTTAGTTATTTTGAAGCTGTATTGAAACAAAACATGGATTCTGGGGCAATGGGGCAGAGTTTTTTAGGAAATATTGAAGACTAATAAAAATGTTTACTTCCTTCACTATAATTTAAAGAAAACTATTTAATGATAGGTTCTGTAAACTGGAATTGAACAAACAGTACTCAATAAAAGAAAACCACTTTAACATATTTTTAATGAAAATTTGAAGATAAATTAAATAGTAATATCACCTTATTTTCTCTGTGGAGCAAAACCCAGAAAAGGCTAAGAAAATTTGTCTTTAAAACAAACTAATCCATATTCTTTAAATGACAATAAGTCATTATGTACAGTAGAGACGGTAAATTTGTGTACACTATATGATCTCTGATTTAAAAATCTGACCTGCTATCTAAGAATTAATCTGTGACTAACTCTAGGATCTTCTAAAAATTAAGTGAAGTAACTCCAGAATCTGTTTAAATAAATGAATACTTGGCATATAGAAGTACACTCTTACAAATATAACTGGATCACATTATGAAATTTGACTTTAGGTGAATTAAACTGCCACAATAATTGTTTTTAACTTTTGGAAAGAAAATCATTCCTGATACTGAGTTGTATCAGTAAAACCACAATGAAAAGCTGTGCTTAAATTTGTAATTATCTTTTATTACTTTCTAATTTTTTTTAATTATTATTTAGAAGTTTCTGAGCTTCTTTTCTCAATGCAGAAACATACTCTTTTGGGAAACTACTTTAAATATTAAACATTAATCTGCCCATTGTTCATATTTGAGGAGTCTTATCTTTTTTTCTTTTTTTCTTTTTTTTTTTCCTTTTTTTTCCTTGGGTTCTTGATACACTGGGAAAAGTGTATCATTTAAAATATACAGAAAGCTTATTTTTAATTAGTCATGAATATTTAAGACATTCCTACTTTAGCCCTACTGGACTCCATAACCACAAGGGGGCAGAACAAACATTAATCACAGAAGTCCAATTCTACTTTCTTTCAAGAAACTCATCCTTTAAGCATATCACCAGATTTCTCTTCCATCTGGATTAAAACATGTTTGCTTTGCTAGAGACATTTTACCAAGAGGTTTTTTATGTCCTTATCTTTAATAATTACAATATTTTTAAAAAATAGAAAGAAAAGAAAAAAAAAAAAAAAGAAAAAGAAAAGGAAACTATTATATTATTTTCAAGAAATCTTTAAAGCACTACTTAGAAACCAAGGATGATTAAGGGAAAGGGATAATTTCTCCTGCCCTTTATTTTCTCAAATGGAAACATTTTTGATTTTTATTTTATTATTAAAACAAAAACAATACAAACCCTTCAAATTCTGGTAGTTTTCTCAATTTAAGCTTTAAAGTTTTCTTTTAATCCTTTTGATTCAAAACAGTAATGTTAATGTTTAATCCTAGCAAGGCAAAAAAAGACATTAGTATGATTATAATGTGACTTATATTGAGGGCTCAGGAGTTAATCGTCTTTTCTTTGAATATAGAATATATGTGTTAAAGGTAGCAAAATAGTTCATTTTGTACATTTGTTCATTTTGTTCATTAGTTAATTTTGTTTTGATGGATTCCTCCATAACTATTATAAACCTAAAGGCCAAGATATCTGGTGCAGTAGTGAATTTTCTGTGTTAATAGTTTGTATTTATATAAGGAAAAACATATCACATACAGAAAGGCTGGCATTTAAATATTGCTGAAGTAGGTTGTGGGTTTCAGCACTCACAGTTCTTTACCAATGAAATACAGCTCAGCTAAAAAGAGGGAGAGTGGATGCACTAGAAATAATCTGCATCCAAATAGAAGCAAGTCCGGTTTACAAACAGAATCTGTTTCAGAGCAGTTGGAGGTTATTTTCATAGAAATGTTAGCAGACCAATTTATGGCTCACATTCATATTTCTCTGCTTGCCAAATAATAAAGTGGTAGCCAGACTGAGATATGTACCACCTTCATTTTGGCTCCCAGGAAAACACTTTGCTGCAGGCTTCTATGGAGTTTTAATGATCTGGAGAGGACTGGGTGCATCTGATGCATGGCAGGAGACCAATCTGTGTATTAATATTGTTGTATAAATATATTAAAAGACATAAAAATCCATAATTCTCTACCCATACCTGTTCTGCTTCTGACGGAAATGAAGTGCTACAGAACCACACGTTATTACAGTTCAGCTAATGGCCAGACTGAGAATAATGCTGTGGCTGCTAGACAGACAGGCTGCAAATTGCACTGCCTGAAGGCAAAGAATGAATTTCCTCATCTTCATGTTATATAAACCACGGCCCCAATTGCAGGGCATTCTGTGGCATTTCGAGAGGATGCTGCTTTCCATACCAAGGTGGAATGAGCCTTATCTCAAGTTACCAGCTCCTTTGTGGAAGAGCACACACCACCACAGATGTTGCACATTTTTGGGATTGGCATTGGCATTCCAGATGATTTGGCAAACTCAAGAAGAGCTCTGTAAAGAAAATAAAAGGAAAGATAATGGAAATAAAAACAAAGCTGTGTTTGGCTGAAGGAATATGTTACTTGAGTACAAGGTGTCAGCTGTTTGCTTTCTAGGAGAGAAGCTAAAGATTTATGGTTGCAATTAATCATCAGCAGTCTCAGGCTGCTTGGGAAAAGACAAACTAGGGACAATAAAATAGAGCACAGACTCTCAGATATGTAAAGTTTTATTAATACTCTTTTATTTTGTGTTGATAGAATCTCAGAGTATGAAGTAGAATTGGAGTAGATAAAAGTGTTTTAGGCTTTTGGACCCCAGAGGGCGAGAAAAAGTACACCAATTAGAATTTATTCAAAGGAAGCCAGGAAGGGTACTACTGAAAAATAATGCCTGAAAGGGGTTCTTTAGTTTAACAGGAGGGAGAGAAAAAAAAGAAAAAAAAAATTGTCTGTTTTCAGATCTGCAAAGATTACTTCCACAAGGAAGGGAGTAGTTGATTCTTCACATCCATATTTAAAAATTATGGCAAAAAAAGACTTCTAAATCACACACACCACTTAGGTCCAAGGCACCTTCAGCCAAATGGCAAAACCCATCAGCATGGCAGATAAACCCCTGCTATTTTTCTACTGTAAATTGGCAGTTTCTGGCCACAATATTTTTGCCTTGATTGCAGTTCAGTTTAATACAGTTGGGATGATCTGATAAAAATTGAGAGTGAATTTAGCGAACAGGCCATTTTTCATACCACACAAAGTGAGTCAGATATTGACTTAATGGATTTGGAGAAGACTTGGATGAGTCATTCTTCTGGTTAATTGATATTGCTAGGACATGCTAAATGCATCCCTAAATAGCAAAATAATTTATAGAATGTGCTTTTCTGGCTGTTAATTGTGCAGCTGGATAACTGCATTTAAAAGCTCATCCAATTCTCTTGAAATCACTAGAAGGTTTTTCCACTGACTCAGAGGAAGCTGAAGTAGCTTTTCAGGGACCATTGTCAAAGGCAAGAGGTGATCTGACTGTATAAAAACTTCAGGATCTTATTAATCTAAATGTGCTGTATCCTTAGAGTTTTTCCAAAGCTCCAAGGACAGAAGAAACCCTCCTTCATCATCCTTTTACTTTTCTAAGAAGGAGATAAATCCGATGTTTGGTTTGTGTTTTCTTTTTTAAGGACTGTGACCTTTTCCAATAGCCTTAAAACATTTCATTCATGCAAACTTCAGGTCAGAAAGCAGTTGACAGTTTAACAGTTTGAATTAGAGCTCATTTGAGTCCCCAGACTTACATGATATTATCTCCTCTTGATGTATGTCTTCTGAAGTGCCTATGTTACAAATATTTACTATAAACTTTGTTATGATAGTCTCTTCTTTTTTTTTTTCCTCTGATATTTAAACCTTTTTGACCACTGAAGTTCTTGCAATACATGTTATAAACTCAGAGTAAAAAATACAAAAAAAAACTGTAAAAAATTTTAGACGTAATTTGGTCATTCATTAGTTATTGACATGTAGTATTCACTAATCCAATCCCAGGGAAAGTAGGAACACATCCTCTCTAGTACTTTTTAAGACAGACCTTCTGACTTGCAGTAATGATACAATATATAAAAATACACATGCTAATGTGGCAAAACACGAGAATAAACACATTCAGCCGCTGAAAAAAAGATACAAAGCTGCTGGGAAAACCAGTCAATTAACATTATCTTGTGTAGATAAACTAGAAATGTCTGTGGTAACTTGTTCTGTTGAAATAGTTAAGTTTTAAACGACATAAAAAAAAAAAATTCCAAAAAGGAGGAGGCGCTTTGTGTTTACACTAATGTCAGCTCTGGCCTTTTTTTATAGTAGTCAAGAACTGAGCAGGAAAACATCTGAAGAAGAACCAGATACCTCTGCTTTCTTTTTAATATTTAGCGCTTGATTTTTTATTTTTTTTTTTTTTTTTTTAAATCTAAACATCACTAGACTTGAGTTCTGATAAGTTGCCAAAGGAGGCAGATTCCAGAGACAGTCCTCAGAATGGCACAGTCAAACTAAGAGAGAGAGCTGAGCTTTCTTCCAGCTTATCTCAACTGCAGTAACAGGGCTGGTGTCTATCAAGAGCTATAAAGGTCATTGTCCTGGGTTGTAGTATAGGATGTGCACAAAGTATTCTATCACCATCTTCATGAACTGTTGAATCTAGGTGGGGCAGTGTTTTCCCAGACCCCCTCCCTCTGGGCCATTATCTTCTGTTAATGGCCCATCAAAAGCCTTGTCCATGACTCATAGATAACTCCCTCCAAGAGCTATCTCTGTTTAATGGGCCATCAAGGACCCCCTTCATGACCCATCATCCCATTGTGAGATGTTCCGCCCAGGGGCAGGAACCAAGCATTCTCACCTAGATATAATCTGGGGTTTGGGACAGTACGGGGGGCCCTTACCCACTGGATTCCCAGAGGACCAGCGCTACCAGACCTTTCTACAGGATCACTGCTTCAGGAAGACCACCTCATCTGGACTGCTTCCATCACTCTGGTCAGGTTGTATTCTGACTCTGTCAGTGGTCTTTTGTATCATTGTATCTATTTTATTTTACATTCTTTCCTTTCTTTCTATTAAATTGTATCTCTGACTTGGAGCCTCTCATTTGTTTTGCTTTCAAACCACTACAGTCATAAAAACACCTTGAATTGTAGAAGAAAGACGACACGAAGATTTGCCTTGGGATAAAATATTTAATTGTGTGTGTAATGCAAAGTCGTATGTCATTCCAGCTGTAATGGAGTTTATGGTGTGAGGCCTAGGAAACAGTTGATTGATTTTCAGCAGGAAAATGTTAGAAGATGTGATCACAGTGTCTGTTCCTAGGGGACGTGAAGTGATCAGGTCCCTAACACAGTGCAGCATGAGCAATGTCTGCAGTTGTATCCCACGGATCTCAGGAGGTCATAAATCACAGAGACAACCAAGAGGGCAGGGCTGGACTCCTTTGTGAGCTCCTTGCTCTCTTGCTGGTGACAAACTTGCCAGAACTGCTCATCTTATCAAAATCAGACAAGGAAACATACAGACTTGGGCTACCTATATATCACCTTCATATAAGTAAACAAAAATATCAAGTAATTTTTTCAAACAACAGCTTCAAGAGGTAGGTTTGCTGACCTACAAAACGGGCAATGATATCCAGGAGTTATGTAGCTACTGAGATCTATAACTAGTTTCTTCTACCCTACAGAAGGTAGTTGGGTTGTTTGTAAGCAGCCAAAATGTTGGTCTGTTATATTCAAGAATTTATCAACAACTCAACATGACTGTTCATATGGAAAAAATTCCATATGGAAGTCCATATCCATTGTGAATTTAGGACAGTGAAACTTAGGTACATGCCCAGGCTAGTTTGGATATAGCTCTGAGCAACTCAGTCTAGTAGAAGGTGTCCCTGCCAAGGGAAAGGGGTTAGAATAAGAGGATTTTTAAGGTCCCTTCCAACCCAAACTCTGCTGCAATTCTTTGATTCTCTGTGTATCTTTGCTCTTTTATTTAGCTGTAATGAAACAACACAAGCTCTTCTTCACAGAAGTCTCCAGCACCATTTAGGGTGATTCAGCTTTCTGTGATGAATTATTATTAGTAGTATTAATTAATTAAATAATAATAATAATAATAATGTAGAAAATGCAATAAGTGCTCAGTAACACCATGCTACATCACTGAATTAATCTGTAATTTTCCCTTTTAATCTGTTCATCTTTGCAGGCTGAGTATTACTACAGACAGTGCTAGTTCTGGACAGTGCTTGGAAATGAGTTGAGCAATGAATCAAATAAATAGGGGAAATTCTTAGTCTGCATGTGAAATAGTCTGAGAAACCCTTCTGCAAGCACAACATGGAGTAGAAGCCAGAGATGCAGTAAAGACCATGAAAGATATTCTGTATAGAATCTGTATTTGGCTCATCTTTATCCAATTCTCTGTCATAGGAAAACTATGATCTTTGGCTTTTGACAGTGTGCACAGAGAGTAAAAGGGACAAGCAAAAGCATTACAATCACTATTTGGAGTCCTTTCAGCATATCAAAACCAAAGTACTTAACTTCTGTGTCACCCCAACTTTGCCTGTTTTTCAGAGTTTGCATTTTGTTCTCATGCAGCTTCAAGAAAACAATGTATATTTTTAGAATTTATCTTTTTGTTTACATATTTCTCCTCTGGGAGGAGAAAGGTGACTGATGGTGGTCTTCACCAACGAGGTCCAAGAGGTGTCAACCTATGTAGCCAATCTTGTGCCTTCTGAAAGAATTGTATATAAGATGGAGTCAGAAAATTAAATATAGAACTTCCCTGCTGACCTTCTTGCTGCCTGCCTCATTCTTTCGTGTCTCTACCAGAGACACTTCTGCACCTCTATTATTTGACTGTATCTCTGAAGTACTTTGTACAGTGCCTTATCTACTAAACCAAGAAGATGCATTTAAAGAGATACCAGATTGAAGATTTTTTATTCCTTCCCTTAGCAAAATCTGGTATCTAGGCAGTTTTACACATTCTCATATATTCATCTTATATTAATAGCTTATTCATTATGTCAGCCTCTGGAAAGTTAGGAATTATTACCTTCATTTTACAGACACAGTTAGGTATGGGGGAGGCTCAGGAGAGCTGGGTGTACGCAACTTCCCAAGTCAACAGGAGCTGGTTTGCATAGCCCTTCTGAAATTTGAGTCATAAACAATTTATCAGTGACGGGAGACAAATAAATTACAAAATCTGGATTAGCAAGCTTTATGAAGAGCAGAGCATTGGAAATAAAACACCTTTGTTAGCCAAATGAAAATTTGATTCATTTATGACCTTTTTTTTTCTTTGCTATTTTGAAAGCAGTTGAGTAAATGGATTACTTCTTGTACCAGGTTTTTATTAAAAAGACTGCTGTTTAGTAAAAGTACCCATACTACCACATGGGACACACCATCCCTTTGGCATTAAAAGTCCTCATCTTGCACTAGTTGCAAAGCATCTTGCCTCAATAATTTATCGAACAGAACAATGACATGAGAGTGAGGTGACTGGCAGCACATAATGATGTGCCAATAGCAAACTCTGAAAAGCTGAATGACAGCTCATCACCTCCTCCTTCAGCCATGCTCCACTCAGGCTGACAGTTCTGAAATCATTACACTCCTTATAAATGGTTTGTGACTGCAAAGTCTTCTTACATTGCTACTAAAAGGTCACTGTGACCAGTTCTACTAAATTACTGTTATCAACAGGTCATGGTACCTTCCACGAGAAACTTAAAGTACTTTGAACCTTATGGCAAAGGAGGAGTGAACTGTATTAATTGCACGTTTGGTCATAAAACACAAGGTCTGTTCCTAGCTAATGCCTTGTCCTTTAGCTTCAATACTTGATAAAACTTTCTGCAAATATTTTAAAATATGATATTCACCCAAATGTCTAATATTAATTTTTTCTATATCATTCATATTGAGAAGGTTTTCTTGGTGTTTCAAACCACATTTGTCTGAAAAACTAGGCACATCTATTTTTATACAGGTACAAAGCAGTATAATAATATATTATTTGTTATTATTATTAAGGTTCTGAGGTAGAAAACCACACGTATTTCCTTTGTTATCTCTATTGTTAAGATTGCCTCACCAGCCTCAAATAAAACCTGTGATTTCAATGCTTTACTGAGTTCATTTCAGTGAGTATATTCCAGGTCCCTTGTGAAACCTCACCTCCCACTCAGATGCCAAAAAAGTGTAGACTTCTATAAAAATTCTGCCTTAAAAATGTCAAATATACAAATGTCCAATTATGCAAGGGAATTTTAATCCAGAATATAACTTAATGTGACAATCTGCACTGCCTGGTATGATTTGCCAATTAAATCTATGCAAGATGTAGGGTTTACTTACCTTTTACAGTTTTAGTGAGAATGTAATATAACAACAGAAAATTAATTTGTTTTGAGGAAGACTATAACCTTAATGATTTTATTAAGTGGGTTTTTTTTTTGTCAAGTGGAAAATGGAATTCAGTCAGATTGTTTAAGTCACTCATTTTGCCTTGGAATGGGAAACAAAACTGCTAGAATTTTTTCCAGTTGAAAAACAGAAAAGAAACAAAACCAACAAACAATAACCTCCTGCCCCACAAAAATGGGAAAAACAAGAAAGCTTCTTCCTGAATTTCTAGCTGCAGCTACATTGCCTCATGTAGTTATAGCTTCTTAGAGCCTTCGATCTGTTTTCTTTGTCCTAGCTGCCAGTTAAATGAACAGGAATGATGATGTACCTCCTTCTCCTCCTCTTTGAAGATTTAATTCTACTGTCCACAGTTTATTGCATTTTGGTTTGTAGCACTCGAAGCGCACCAATACAGACCTCTTATGGATGTCAAACCCTTATAATAACCATGCAACAAATGTATATCCCAACATGACTTCAAGAATAATTGCAGTTGCACGACTCTATTTGACAGGGTAGTGCAGCTGCTTAATATTTGTCATTACCTGCATATCACCAGTCTTTATCTGCAGCCTACAGATCTTTGCTTACCTCGTGCATAACTATTCTCCAACATGACAGGAGCTTCAAAGCAATAATTTTATAGTCATCAAAGTTCTATGGAAAACTCATGGCCCTTCACAAAAAATGGTTGTGAAAGATATTTTTGGACCAATAAAAGGAAAACATTTCTTAAGAAACCTGTTACTAGACCTCCTCAGTCTTTGCAATGATAATTTACAATTGCCAGTGATGCTAAAAACCTCAACCCAAGATAGCAATTAATTTCTAAGAGGGAAGAAGAGATATCAAAGATGAAGCAGGGATGATGTAACACTAGCATTATATTTAGCAAATCAATTATTGAATAGAACAATTAATAGAGCTCAGATATATTATCAGCTTTTAGACTTCTTGGCTTTATTTATAGTACTGTCCTTGCTGTTGTAGTCAAACTATATCTCTAATATAAAACTATAATAGTCAAACTATTTAATATAAATTTAAAATATTCCATTTAATATTTATTAATGCAATTTTAACCCTACCATGGCAGTTCGTACTACTTCATTTTCATTATAACCTATTACCTTTGGAGAAGACTAAATTACTGCTAATTCATCACCAGTATAATACTCCTTTTTTTGCCAGTTTCAGCATTCATAATTTTATCAAATTATCTAAATTACAAAATTATCAAATGAAGTCTGATTTCAGGCCTAAGAATCATCTTCTTACTCACCACTAGCAAGGACTACTAATTTAATCGTATCTTTTCAACAGAAAATCATAACACACAAGAAGGTGGCCTCAGAAATACAGAAAAAAGAATGAAAAGCTACTTTGCAGTGTTCAAAATTCATACCCACATCTTAAGTCATAAATTTTTCACCCAATAAATTCAGTCTATAGATTTTTCTCTGTATTTTCTCCCTTAGATTATTCACTAGTTTTACTCCTAAAGTGCAGCACATGGGAACACTTGCTGAGTCCAGGCACATATCAAAGTGTGTCTTTACTGTATCCTTCCTGAGGGCCACACTCCATCCTCCTTTTTCTCCCCAGTTTTTATTTTACTTGGAGACAAACTGCAGACTCCTGCATGGATGGATTAGCGACCTCTGGAAGCAAGACTGCTGGGTGCATCAGAGAACACTCCTGCCTCAGATCCCTTTTGGGCTGGAAATCAGGTGTTGGTCCATGTGAAGCTCGCTGCAAAATTCCTGATAACCTTGGTAAGCATAGATAAGGCGCTTTTTTTTTTTTTTTTTTTTTTTTTTTTTTTCTTTTGTGAAAGAAAATGCTCAGAATCTGCGATAGTGGACACTAACTTGGGCAACTGTCCAGCTGCAGAGTTCCAAGACAAAACTGGGAGAAACAAACTCACTTTTTTTTTCCCTCAGATAGAAAGTGTTGGGAAGGTAGACTTAGATAAACAAAGAACAATTGCCCCCAAAGAAGAGAAAACTTTTCAGACCCTGTGTCTTCCAGGGCATCTCCCAGAAGCAGGAGTGCTGGGATCCATGGCTGCTCCTGGAGATGATGATAACAGATTTCCTGTGATGCTGCAGTGGAATATCCATTTTTCCAGGCCTTACTGCCAGCATGACTAAATAACTCGGTCTTCTGAGAAGAGGGAGTGTAAAAAAAGGCAGAGGGATTTTGCCTTTCTTGCTTATTTCAAGAGCATTTTTGGTGTTGCTGGAGCATTTTTGGTGTTGGTCCAGCCATGGACTTAACAGATAAACAGCAAACAAAGCTCCATCAATCCACTGAGTGCTGAGAAGGGTATTCCTCTGAATGCTTTTTTGCTCTCTAAAGAAGCAAAGAAAAATAAAGACATTTTCTCAAGATACAGCAGGTGACTGTCGTCTGCTTTAAATAAAGCTGCAATTTCAGCTTGCTCCTCACACTAGTTGCCTTCTCTATCTCCACTAGAACTTATATTCAGTTTGAGCTCCCTGGGTTTCTTCCAGGAGCCAATTTAGCTAAAATACATGGACATCTGGGACACAGCAGGAAAGAAAATGAGAGACAGAGCTGACTGTGTTACCAGTTGGGTTCTGTTCCTGCTCCTCAGACTGACTTGCATGATCTTGGGCATGTCATAACCTTTCTGTGTCTCTGTTTGTATGCTGGCAGATAGGTACAATTATAAACCTTTCAGGGTTTTTCTGATGTTGGATTTTACTCTAAAATACATGGCTAAGAGCAAGCCTATGTGTGCAAATCACTATATAAATAAGTTATTCAGCACTAACAGCCCTCTAAAAATCAGAAATGTTTTTATATTATCAAATGTTAGACCAAGAAGAATTATATTTTTCCAAGTATCACTGCAAGGTTAATGACTTCTCTTTTTGTTGAGTGCTGTGTGTCAGAGTATTATTTTGTTTAATATAACCACTTTGTAAGATGCTGCTGTGACTATGAACTTTGGGCACAGATGCACAAAGCAGCTTTATTCTACAGTGATAAAAACTAAAACAAATTCATCATTGCAATGACATCTTTCTAGCAAATATACTATACAAAACATACATTTCCTAAGGTACACTCTAGAGACTGCATTTAGGGAATTAAATGCATAACTCCTGCTATTTTTGGATTTTAAGGAAAATAAACAACCAAAAAACAACCAACGAGTAGCACACCTTAAACAAATCGGGGATATGAAAATGAGGTTTTGTCTGTTTGTCTCCAGCTGGTGTTACTGAGACATAATGGGTAAGCATTGCTAACTGTCTCATTGTCATCAGAGAGCTACATGAATTTAGGAAAAAAAGATCCCAATAACTGGGGGATCTGAAAGCAGACCCTCTCTCCCTGCCCCTACTTGCTCTTTTTCACCTTCTCCTTTTTTCCTTCCTTTTCTCTCTTCTCACTCTGCTCTACAAGAAAGGAAAATAGAAATGAATAAAAAACTCCAGTCCTTTAAAATAAAATTCAGGGTTGTCTTTGTTCTCATGTTTTGATTTTAGAAACTGATTGTCTGTGTGTATCTTATTTGTATCTTTGCACAATTTCTTGTCTGGAAAGTTAAGAAATCATATACTACTACAGACTGGTATCCAATACTCCTATTTTCTCTATGGTTACAATCCTGCTTATCGAATCGATGTACATACGGGCCAAATCTTTCCCAAAAGGGCAAAAATACAGAAGAAAACATAAATCAAGGTATTTGAAACCAAAGAGAGAGGTATGAAGGATATAGATAGGTGAAAAAGTCACTGTGAGTAAATAGAAATGAGCAGGAACACAACAGCAGGAAGATGGTCTATACAATGGATATTCTCCTTCTAAAATTAAATTTGGGATTTTAGATAATTTGAATTAAAATATAAGCAAATAAATATGAAGAATTCAAAACTAAGCAAAGAAATATAATCAATTTTGCCAGCCCATTTTTAACAGGGTGTGCTGATCCCACCCCAGAAATAATGCTTTGGCAGGTAATTAGCTTTTCACAGGAGGAGATAAGGTTTGCCAAGTTGTACCTTTAAGGAGCTACTCTGCTTAAGGACAGTCAGCTCTTTATCAGCTTGTGTCCTGGGTTGTAGTGTAGGATGTGCACAAAGTATTCTATCACCATCTTCATGAACTGTTGAACCCAATTGTTGGAGCAGTGCTCTTCCTGGGCCCCCTCCCTCAGGGTTATCTTCTGCTAATGTCCCATCAAATGCCTTGCCCATGACTCATAGATAACTCCCTCCAGGAGCTATCTCTGTTTAATGGGCCATCTAGGAACCCCTGCATGACTCATCATCCCATTGTGAGATGCTCCGCCCAGAGGGAAGAACCAAGCATTCCCACCTGGATATAATCTGGGGTTTGGGACAGTACGGGGGCCCTTAGCCACTGGATTCCCAGAGGACCAGAGCTACCAGACCTTTCTACGGGATCACTGCTTCAGGAAGACCACCTCACCTGGTCTGCTTCCATCACCCTGCGCAGGTGGGTGATGGAAGCACTCTGTCAGTGGTCTTTTGTACCATTGCATCTCTTTTATTTTACATTCTTTCCTTTCTTCCTATTAAATTGTATCTGACTTGGAGCCTCTCATTTGTTTTGCTTTCAAACCACTACATTTCGACACGCATGGATGCCAAGATCAAAGGATCAAGCAGACATCTGCAATGTCCTCTCCCTAGTGAGGGGAGCACCCAAGATTTGTGGGTGCTTGTGGTAGAAAAGGAACAACGAAAGTCAGAGTGTCCTCAAAAGCTTACACAGTCTTACCAGTGAATGACACATTTGGCATGGAAATAGGAATATTAGCTCCTGACCACACAGCTCACTGACACAGCAGTGAGTTTTGGGTAATGGGTTGGGTTACAGGGCAGGGAGAAAGAGAGAGATGAATTGAAGAGGGGGAGAGAGGAAGAAATAGACAAAGAAATAGAGGGAAAGAGCACTAGTTCTGCCTTTTGTGTTGGTCCAGCTGGGATGTTCAGAGTCCTGGGACATGCACAGGGCAAGTACATTGGGCTTTGCGGGATATCTTTTTATAGATAAATTCTTCCCACACTGGGAGATAAGGTTCTCACTTTCACTGCAAATTACTTCTCACACACAGTCCATTCTTGCAGACCTCTCTGGAAAGTAGTTGGAGGCTTCAGGGTCTCTGGTGGGCTTGTTCACCCCCTACAGTCCATGCATGCAGGAGAAGGGATTACAGGTGACCTTGCCCCTGATGAGTCACAGCTATATCCAATAAGGAGGAGTGGTGCCTTGGCTAGTCAGGGGAGAATCCTGAGGGAGAAGGAATTGAAGGTGCAACCCATAGGGATAAGAGAACTGATGAAATGGGAGAAAGAATTGCTGCTCTGAGGGACCTGCTTTGTGGTCAGTTTGGGTCTGCAGTTGGAGACTGTTAGAGCTTGCAGTCAGAGTCTGCAAGGGAAGCTTACAGTGGGAGTTTGCTGTAGAGTACTTGGAGTCAGAATGGCTGAGTTGTGAAGAAAAATAACCCAGGCCCCTTTTTCACATTGATAAACAGGAGTGTGTGTCTTGGCTCTTTCTATCCCTAATGTAAGGTCTGCTGCAACACATGCACACCTCTCAACCTCACTCCTAAGCTGTGCTGTATTGTGCTTATCTCCAGGAGCAAGAATAAGAATGCCTACCTCCATATCCCCCTGTTCCAGCCACATGCTTTCTCACAGGGTGTTATCACCAACAATCCTTGGCTGTTATGATCAGCAATCCATGGTTGGCTCAACAGCTATCTGGCTATCAGTGTTGCAGACAAACAAATTACTCCCATCTCTTTTAGGCTTCCACAACATCAGTATCTGAACTAAAGACCATAATGCTGCCTTAACAAACAGGGAGTAATGGAATCACTCTTAGAGCATGGTACAACATCTGTTGTATCCCAGAAGTACATGTTTACTTCATGGGCATAAGAACACCAAAGGCAACTTGCTTAAGAGACAGATGGTTGTAATTTTCTTTAGGTCAGCTGGGTTGTATGCCAACTGGGAAGCCAGGGCAAAGCACAGAAAGACATTTCCAGTGCACTTGGATCTTCCAATCCCTATTGCAACCAATGCTGCTGAGCAGTAACAGGTATGCTACACAAATGCAATGAGCTCTGCTTTTTTAGTTGTTCATGCCGATAGCTGACAAGTCAGACCTAATACAAGTCTCCCATGAAAAAAACTATACCCAAATCCTGTATTAATCACTGATAAATATTATTGAAATTGGTGAAATTATGTATTTATTACTATAAATATACTATTACTATATTATATTACTATATTATTATAGTAATTTACTATTATAATAGTAATATACTACTACTATATATTATATATATTGTATGTATTACTATAAAATACTATTATGTATTTATTACTATCTGTTTCCTGACCCAGGGTTTTGATTTTTCTTTTTTCTTATTAAATTTTGCTGTGTTTATTTGCCACATTCACATCCTCATTACAGGGCTGGCGATGAAAATACTTGGCAAAAAACACATGGAAAATCTAGATATTGAGGAATTCAAACAAATTAAGGTGGCCATAGAACTATGTAACAGAATAAATGAACATGTGATCAGTCCTGTACATTGACAGTAAGAGAAAAAGTCTGAAACATTGGTAAACAGTTACAGCTAGTTCCATGGGAATTATTGGGACACTTGTGTTCTCTTTATTTAAGAACAGCTGAAGCCATCAGGAAGGCTACAGCTGCTAGAGGAGGAATATTCTGATGGAGAAAGTCAGAAGGCCTAAAACAGTCATAATCACAGTCTAACAGGCAATAACACTTTGAAACAAGACCATTCCTAAAAGCAGGTTTCCTCCTTCCAAGCAGTAAAATCCATCATGTGAACAGAAGCAAGCTTCCTATGCCTCATATATAAACCATATATGCTTATGATATATCATAACAAAGATTGTTCATATACTTAAATGGAGGTCATTCTGCCATCATTGCAGATTTAGAAATTTCTGAGAAGGATTTCAATGCATGTCTCAAACACATGTCTCTGTAACCTTCATAAAAAGTTGTATCTGTAAAGTGGAGGGAGAATATCCCACCTTCACTTCAGATATGGACAGTAAAATCCAACAATGACTGAACTGCTCAGAGAGTAACAAACAGACAAATGGCTGAGAGAATTGAGATCATTCAGCCTGAAGAAAATTGCAGGCTTCCTGTACCTGAAGGGAGCCTATTTATGAGTAACAGGACAAGGGGGAATGGCTTCAAACTGTTATAGAGTAGGTTTAAATTGGATGTTAGCAAGAAATTCTTTATTTTGACGCGAGTGAGGCCCTGGCACAGGTTGCCCAGAGAAGCTGTGGATGCCCTAACCCAGGAAAAGTTCAAGACCAGGTTGGATGGGGTTTTGAGCAACGCAGGGACTAGTGAAAAGTGCCTGTGCCAATGGCAGGGGGTTTGAACGAGGTGTTCTTTAAGGTCCCTTCCAACCCAGGCTGTTCTATGATTCCAGGAAAGCACACAGGCCTAACAGTGCTCAGCTCAATAGTGTCAAAGGCTCAAGTACAGCCGTGCACTAGTCAAAAAAATAAATAACAAGAGCTATTTTCAAAGCCACAAGTGTGACAAACCAACCCCCCCCCCCCCCCCCCCGCCCCTTTTATTACACTTGTGTGCATGAAAGGCCATATACACCTTAAAAACTCTAGAGGGGTACCAGAAAACAGCAAATATTATGCACAGGAATAATTTTTATAAGTTAGGCACAAAGCTTTAGTAATGAGGTGATCTTTGATGTAGATGCAAATGAATTTAAAATGTTCCATAGCGAGCAGTTCCCACCCAGGGGATGTAAACAAGCTACTCCTGCAATAACAAAGCATTTGCCTTGCATCTAGAGGTTCTTAAGGGGGAAAAAAGAGAGAAATCATAGATTTTATGAAATGCCTTATTAGAAGACATTCCCGTGGGGAGAAGGGGTGTGGAAATGCAGATGCAGTGTCAAATGTAGTAAGTTAATAAAAAGCAAATAAAATACATATGCTTTAACTAAAGCCTAATGCATTATTCATAAAAAGGGTCTTTTTCTCACAAAGTTTAATGCATCATCCTGTTTACTATATTTTACAACATCAATTAGAAAAGAGCGATTCTCTTCCTCTCCAAAGTTAGTAATACATCCTCACCAAACAAGAAAATTTATTATGGCATTTAATAGCTTGATGAGAGATGCATAAATCAGCAAGACTGAAAGAAAATCGGCATATGAGAAAGAAAAAGCAATTTCTTTATTGTGAAAATTCATTCAGTTTACAATGACTAGGTGGTGGCAGGCCTGTTTTTCTCTTTTGGACCAATTCACGAAAGCTGTGACTGTGGGAAGGAGCAATGGAGGAGGAGGATGTTGGTTCCCAACTATGCCCAGCCTCTTCCTTCTCCAGAAAAGGATCAAATAAACTGTGGTCTCTGTGTGTGTGTGGGGAGACACAAGGAAAAGCACCAAAAAGCAGAATTTAGAAGCATACATGGAATTTTTCTTTTTATTTTTTTTAATTTTTTTTTGGTAGCTACTGCTTAGGGTAATATATATCTACCTCGGCTCAAAGCCTGTGCTACACAGATCTAGTTGGGCTGTAACTGAATTTTTAACCACTTTTAATCTAAGAGAAGGAAAAAGTTCCAAAGACATCCTTCCAAAAATATTGTACTGTGGACATGTTTTATGCTTGCAGGTTTGTCTTGTGCTTTTAAGATTGTCTTTTCTTTCTTTTCTTTTTTTTTCCCCCGCTGCTGTAGGCACCTAACAACACAACACCATGCTAGCAGGTAAATACAAAAATCACCATGGATTCATCCATTATTAACTGGAACTTGAATGACATGACATGAGCAACTCTGTAAGGAGAATAAACTGGGTTTGAAAGCAAAATATTTATGATGGGACAGTTTTGAGTATAGTCTGTCCTTAAATGTTCCTATTTAGAAGTCAGCTCTTAAGATTACACAGATTTGGGTAAATGGTGACAGCTTCAGCTTTTACACTGCAACTGTTTTCAGATATTTCCCAAGTATCTTTAAAAATGTGTATTGGAGGTCTTTGCATAGTGGAAGAGATTTTGAGTCTTTCAGATTTGGATTGCTTTTCTATACATCACTTTTTTTTTTTTTCTTCCCCTGACCTCACCATATCAATTTACTAACAAGTGTGGTAATAACTTCCAGTGAACAGGAATTGAAATGATAACTTTTCAGGAAAGTTCTTTGAGAAGATGCACTTAGTCCAGTCAAAAACTCTAGTTGCATGCACAAGCATAATGACACAAAATCACACATGGAAAACACATTTCCATTTACATTTCAAATATACTCCATAGACTTTTATGCTTGAAAGTCTTCATTTCCATCTTCAAACCTTGGTCCTTAATGCTCCCCAAGAAGTTAAAATCTACTAGGAAGATTTATGGGGAGCAGGCAAAGAATCCTATTAAATACTGGTAGATATGCTTTCAACAAGTATAAATACATAAATCTCATCAGCTGCAGAATCCACAGGGCATGTGTGAGGAGCTTCCACAACCGAGCCCTTTCAACAAAAGTTAAGAACAAACTTGTCACCTCTGCTCAGGTTTTTCCCTGGCCTGTTAAAATCTCAATTACACTTATAGAGTCTCTGTTTCATTATTCAATTAGTAGTTGGGCTGTTTTCCACTGGGAAAACAAGGGAATGTGGGGCACATGGAGGAAGCCCAGAAGATGCTGGAGATGTGGAGATGCTGGCAGATGTGTAAGATTAGGACTAATCCTCAATGGTAGACATAGAGATGCAAAGGTAACATGTGCCCCTCTTCCTGAAGTCCCTTTACAGCTCCATATCCTTGTATCATCCCAAAACATGCAAGTCATGTCAAGGTTCTCAAATGTTAGGGCTCCCAAAATAAAATTTTAATATATTATCACCCCTGTGCAAAATAAAACATCAGTCAGCCGAAAGCGCTTTTTTAGTGTTAGCAAACAAATCACCAGTACCAAGTCACTCTTTCAAGTTGTTCTTTTTCCCTTCTTCATTCTTGCTTTCCCAATGGTTAAAAATCCATCAAAGTCCCCAGTTTGTCCTGAATTCATCTCTCTCTAATTCAATTGATTGTTTTTTTTTGTTAAATATCCGTGACCCAGGCATTCATCTTATGAATGGTAACTCATACTTTGGTTTGGAAAACAAGTACAAATATAACTTTCAAGTAGGCTGAGGAGCTGGGAGACAACGTCATCTCCCTTCACTTCTACATCTCAACCTGTCCTCACCCTATGATTGGGGCTGATCAAATTTGCTCCTGGTTATAGGCTCTGCTGCGTAAAGACCTTTGTCTGGATCTTGAAAAACACTGAAGATGTTTTGGGTGCCATTAGACAGAAAGTACAACGTAAGTAATCTTTGATGTAATAACGATGAGAGTAAAATTGCATGCATTTTTTTGTCAACAAAAGTTTCTGATTCTGCTTGGGTTTTGTGCCTCATTAAAAGAAACATTAGTGTGTGAAGTTAATTCATTTTTTATGTGAAGAGAAGAATTCACAGGAAGTGTATAAACATTTAAAAAAACTCTTATATCTGTACAGGAAAACATAGAGGAAGTTAAAGGAAAAAGCAACTGTTGAGCTAATGACCTCTGAAAAAATTTAGTAAATTAATAGACTGAGGATAAAAAATAAAAGATGGAATTTAATTTTTAAAAATATTTAATTTCTATTCCATTCTAATAATAATTGAATGAAATATTTAATAGTATTAAGTGTAAAACTTGAATATCAACTTTAAAAATTATTATCAATGTAATACTTGTTTTGCCAGTAATGTAACTAAAGTGTAGCTTATCAGAAAGTTCCATGGTAAGACTGACACATAAGAAGAAAAACTGAATCATTGGACTTTTAGTAAAATAACACTGAAATACTTTGTTTTAATTAAGTCAATTTTCTTTTAAGCTATATCTTTCTTTTACTTATATTTTAATTTTTATATTTAATTGCTAAATTGATAAATACCAATTTGCTATAAAATGTTAAACTCATTGAGTGAGAGTCTTTTGACTTATCTGGGGCACCTGAAATAGTCTTTAGAGGTATTATTCCAATTGAAGCCTTGGGATCTTATCTCAACATTGGCTGTGACTTAAGGGGATAACAAAATAATAAAGAGAAAGTATGGAGAAGTGTAATAGAGGGATCATTAACGAGAAAGTACCATTAATATATCATTAAAATCAAGGACATTATGGCAGGGAGTTAGCTATTTCATCAATGAGTGTCAAGGAGTTTAAAGGAGTTTTGTTCAAAGAAAAGAAGTCAGCTGTGAACTGTCCCCTAAGTTAATTTATAGGAGTGAGTAATAGTGGGTCCAGCCAAAAAGAGAAACGAAATGGTGGTCACACATATTAATGATTCGAACTGTTTTCCCTGGTTCAGTACCCTATAAACAGAAGTCTAACGAACAATTCACAGAACCTGGTTTCCACACAGAGTTTCAAGAGTCTGAGGATTTTTTACCAAAAAGTCAGGAACTATCAAATCTCCAGGTCACTGTGTTCATCTGACTCCACTCAATAATAAATACTGTGGTTCAACCAACAGTGACCTAACAAGTCAGTTTTAAATTTTTAATTTAAAAGAGGACTTCAAAGAAGAGCAGAAAAATTGGAACAATGACAAATCCAAAGCATTTTGAAGATCCATTGTCCCTTGGCAGGATATCCTTAAATTTCAGACTAGAAAAATGTGTATTAAAAAAAATTTGCGAAGTCATTTTGCCCAGTATTAGCATAATACTGGCCTTGATTACTCTCATAGACATTGCACCCAAGTATCTTAATTTGCTTTGTATTACAAAATAGGAAAAGAGAGAGAAAATTCTAGCTAGTGATTTATTCAAGCATTAAGGTAATATGGTTCTGGGCATATTATAAATACCTATGTATGTTATTACCACTAAATCAAAAAGTATCTTCTGCCAAAAAGGCTGAACTCCCTGAAAGTCTTTTCTGATGAATTAGCAGGAGATAACAGTAGAATTACATGAGACACACCATTCTTGGGGGATCTGAAATCAATGCTTTCTAGGTGATTTCAGACTCTGCTGGCTCCACAAGTAAAATGCCGGAGTCTGTAGTTCTACACTAAGAATTAATTTGGCTCACTATGTCTGAGGCTTAAACTTCAGCCACACAGTAAATGATAGATGATATCACTAATTATTTCCTCCATGAAATAGCAAACGGTAGCTAAAAAAAATAAGACATGAGATGACAATTGCTTATGAGGTTAAGAAGAAAAACATTTTGAGACCTTGGCAATTTCCCAGTGATTACTCCTTTAAATAAATTTTGAAAATCTCTCTGGGCATCACAACTGGCAAATATTGCACTCCATTAATTTTACAGTACCTGTTTTGGCAACATTTTCCCTTCAAATATGAGAAAAAAACACCCCCTCCTTCACATTTCAAAGACATGCAAAATGCAGCCTCGTGATAAGAATCTTACAGCACTTACTCTTCTATTCTAGTTTGTCCCTATGGGTCAAGTGCAGGACTCTGAAGAAATTTGCTTCTTTCACCAAGTTCTTAATTTTTTTTTTTTGATGTTTTATCACCATCACCACCTGGAAACAAGTGCTACTTTGATTGTCCTTACCAACCAACCTAAACAAGGTATAATTGACCTTTTTATGACCATTACCATGTTCTTGGGAAAAAAAAAATCAGAATAATTTTCTTTGTAGTATGTTTATTTAAGACAGTACAGTGATGATAACGCATTTCAGGAAAGTTTGGTCTATTTTGTTAGAAACATTCAACACAACCTCATATAGCAACTTTAGGGCTTTACCCCAGCCTTAACTGAAAAATGCAAAGTTCAGATATTTGTTCAAACAGAGGACAAGGATGACTTAAGAGTTCTTGGCTTGGTTCTCAAGGATGATGACTTAATTGTTGTGCCTGTTAGTCTGTTTGAACCTGATGTCACAGGACAAAGGATTAACCCACCATAATGGCAAGCAGTGATTTGTCCTGGGGTGACTTTATGATGCTGAGTTGTTCCCCCATTCGTTTAGCCCAGATAAATGTTTTGCACCTTTATAACTAGATCTGAGAGTGAAGTGGGGGAGAAGGAGAAGCAGTGGAATATCTGAGGCAGTTGTATTCAAAAACATAGAGATAAGAGCTTTTCCTTCTCACAGACAGAGTTGTCTGCAGCACAGACAGCGGGAGAGAGCTCTCCTTTGCTTTTTAGTTAGTTTTGAGCCAGCTGAGGCAGAGAAGTTTCCCCGACTGTGGCTTTTCTTTTTTTTGGAGCTGTTTAAAACTGCTCTGGACTAAAAACCCAGAAAAAAACACCTGTGGCCCACCGGGCATTTTCCAGCCCTGGAGGGACTGATAAGAGGCTGAGCGAGCCGAGCCACACCCCATGACAAGGGTTTTCTCAATTTCCCATCTCTTCAGAACAGAAAGAGGTTTAATTGTTTAATGTTATTCATTTTTATTCTTGTGAATACTTTGCTTGTTAAATAAGCAGGTTTTTTTCCACTTTTCTCCAAGGAAATCTTTTCCCAAATGAGTTTGGGGAAGGGCCACTTGAATTTGCTTTCTAGAGCAACCCCATTCCTCTCAAATTTGCCCTAAACCAGGACAGGATTAAAGTTCCAGAGACAAAGAAGATACTTATTGCTTTTATCTTCTGAGTATTGAGTATTGAATTCAATATAATACAGTGAAAACAAAACTATTGTGTGCACAGTGGCAAGTTCAGACCTAAATATCCTTCTTTTAGCTTCTTCCATTGAACCTTTGCCAGAGCAGGACCAAGTACACATGCTGAAAGGGAGATACCTGCTAATGTCTCTTTACATCATCACTGCTGAGAAAAATCACTGCTCTGGTAAGGCATAGCAATAGATAACCCAGATGTTTACCAACAGATAGTTTTCCCCCTGTTTTTAGAAAAAAAAAAAATGGAAAGAAACCAAATGCAACAATTGAAAGACCATAGAAAAGACCATCAAAGACCATAGAAAAGACCGTCAAAGGCCATAGGAAATTCAACTGGTGCACAAGTGACCCTATTAAACACAAAGTCATTGTGGCAGTTGTAAGCAATTGTTATTTTTGAAAGGGAAAAAAAATCCATAGAGGAAGACATAGCACCTTATTTTATTTACACTACTGTGTTATCTTCTGGGGTTAGAATCCTCTTCTACCATTTTTATTCATGAGATGCTGATAAATCTGCTTTTAAGACTGTCCCCTTCTTTTCATTTTGAGAAAGCTTATCCTCTGCAGATACTTTAATAAGAGAAAAGCTGATTGTTTGAAAAGCCGGCTTGATACTTATCATGTTGACAGATGGTATTAATTTGTGGTGAAATTATACTTTACTCTTACTCATAATTGACCCTAGAACTGGAGCTGTTGGCTAGTGAAAAGCATTAGGTATACCATAGATGCCAAGATTATGATCACTGAAATAAAGCTTACTTAGGGAAATATTTTAAATAAAATGTACTGCCTGAAGAATCAGTTTAGTAACTAGTCCTGTCAGTCATAGAATTACTACATTTTACAGGTATAATTGTAAGAAAGAACAAAAAAACTATTCAGATTGAATAATAATCTCTAACAATTATTCAGCCAATGTATTTATATGGCAAAACAATAAAGATAATACACTGTGGACAATCGATGTAAATGGCAAGTGAGCAAATATCTTCAGCTTCCTGTCTTTTATAAAATAAATGTGGTAAAATAAGAACTGACAACTATGAAAATCATTGGTAGGATTGGATTGCCAAGTAATATCTTCTCACAAAAATCTGAATATTAATTAATACAGGGAACGAGAATATACTCTTATACAAATGGATTTGAAGAATAAATGACACTTTTAAATACTGGAATGGCCTAAGAATGTTTTATTAATTTATCCATAGTGCATATTATGAAATTGTTCAAATGCATGCAGTTAATGAAGAGAGCTCAACTCAATTTAGTATTTTTCCCTCTATTTTCTTGAACACAGTCATATTTTTAAATTACAGAGCTATAGATTTAAATTTTTTTTTAATTCTATTTTTCTGTTTTTCCACTCCCTTCCCAGAAGTGAAAATGTGAATAAGCAATTCCATTATAATCAGTAAAGTTCACTGATAAGTCACAGAGACTTCTCTGATATCACAGTGCTAATATGGTGTCCTGGGTTGAAGTATATTCTATCACCATCTTCATGAACTGTTGAAACCAGGTGAGGCAGGGCTCCCTGCCTCCTCCACTCTGGCTTATCTTCTGTTAATGGGCCATCAGCACCTTTGCTACACAGCTCACAGATAACCCCCTCCTGGACTACCTCCTGTTAATGGGCCCATCAGGCCTTATCACATGACTCACCATCCCATTGTGGGATGCTCCGCCCAGAGGGAGAAACCAAGCATTCCAGCCTGGATATAAGCTGAGACTCTGAACACCAGAGGGGCGCTTACCCACTGGATTCCCAGAGGACCCGAGCTACCAGACCTTTCTACAGGATCACTGCTTCAGGAAGACCACCTCATCTGGACTGCTTCCATCACTACGCTCAGGTTGTATTCTGACTCTGTCAGTGGTCTTTTGTATTATTGCATCGATTTTATTTTACTTTCTTTCCTTTTTTTTTCTTTTTTTCCTATTAAATTGTATCTCTGACTTGGAGCCTCTCATTTGTTTTGCCTTCAAACTACTACATATGGCAATCTTCAATCATTGCCGCCCTGGACATATTTGTGTGGTTACTTGTTTTCCCTCTGCAGAATACAGAATACACAGAATATGAAAGGTCTCAGTGCTAGTGCATACTGTAACTAATCAGTCCTAATTTGACTAAAAATGTCTCAGCTTTGAAACACTTTTCCTTATAATTCCTGTGTAAAATGGAAGAATTCTTAGTCAAAAGCATTCTATCTGTGTTATGGTATTTTTTGTTGTGCCACTGCCTAACCAAGAATTTCACCTCACTTATGAATGGATTTTACATTGTCATTTTTAATTTTGCTGTTACATTTTTTTGTGGTAAAAAAGCTTACAGATTTTCTTCTTTAATGTGTTGTCTATGTGATGTGTGTTCAGCCTGCAATGATGGCTTTAGAAAAGATTCTTAAAAATATGTTTAAACCTCCTTGAGACCCGGGTCTTTCAGTGGGAGAAAAGAGGAAAAGATGCTCCTAATTCTTATAATTTGGGATGTTTTAATTCTTTCCAGTGCAGAACTAGACTTGTACAGAAAATAGTGTATCATGAATGGGGGAAAAAAAAGCCACCGACACTCCAGGAAAGAAAAAAACCGGAGAGGAACACCTTTAATTTAAACACCGCTAATCTACATCTCACAAGAAGGTAGAGGCAAACAGAAAGACAAAAAATAGGTAAGTAAATATGTGAAGACACCAAATTTTCTCATTTCTGTTTCAATCAGCAGGCTTAGCAATGATAATGAAAAGTAGAAAGGTGAGAATGTAAAAGTCATATTAAGTGAGAAATACTGCAGGAATAAAGAAAACACAGGTAAGAACGAAAAGGGGTGGTTGCTGCAGTTAAAGGTTTGTCAGAGGCTTTCCATTACACCAGCTGTACAACTGTAAAAGAATATAAGCAGGAAGTCATTTAGAAGACCCTAAAAATACTTGAGAAAGTGTGGCAAAAATGAAACAAACTGAAAATACAGAAGAAACACACAGGAGGTAGGGAAGTGAAGGACAGATACCACATGACTGAAGGATGGTAGTGATAAATCCACATGAGCGAGAAACAGGACAGGAAAGAAATAAAATTAATGCTTGTATCTCATCTATTTCTTTAGCAACTGAACAATAAAGAACAAATAAATGAACTGACATGAGAACTCTTTTTTTCTTAAGGATAGCTTTCTTTGATACCTGTTTACTTGAAAACCCATTAATTTAAAATATGTATGAAGAAAAAGGAAAAGCTGTTACTCTATAGCCGTGTACAGCAAGGTTCAATTTGAAGAACTTTTTTTATGGCCAGGTTCCAAAGAGCAGTCAAATGGGATTTACAGTGCCAGTGTTGACAGGATCTTAAGCATAACAGCATTAGATAGCTGCCACCATAACTCTTCGGGTAGAGATGGCTGCAGTGAGTTGTAGGCTACAATTAAAGCTCATTCGTTACTCCTTTCTTCTCAACATTGAAAAGGTTAAGGACATAGGGATGTCAAAACCACTAAATTATCTTTCTGGCTTAGACTATCCATAAATACCATGGAAAAACCCAAGTAGTTTTCTTTTATTTTCCTTTGAGGGGGGGAATTTTTTCCATTAGAAAGTGGTGAAAGGACATAAAAAAAGGAAAACATGATGAAATCCAATACAGTTGAGGTTTATTTAGCCAAAAGACCTCCTTTAGATCTTGCTGTTCTGGAGATAATTTTCCTCTTTTCTTTAAAAAGCCCAGCCTCTACAAAGTGTCTGGACTTTTATTTTGTCATTGTTGTTGTTGTTACAAAGGAAATAAGAAATACCTGCATATATTCTACTTAGAAATCTGACTGACAAAATGTCAGTAAGGTGCTGGGCAATAATTTGTCCTGAATATCACCAGATTCTGTCTGAGAAATACCATTTCAGGCAGCTGATAGTCATACACTCATCAGAAACTGAATTCCCATCAGCTGACTTAGTAAGAATTTAATAATGCATAATGCATTATGCAACCTAAAAAAAACCATTAGCTGGGTAGTTCAAGAAGACAGAGTTATCCTACTTTGTTGGATTCTGACAATGAATCATCACTTCCTTCATATAACATGTTGCTGGCTGCCTATCTGGTTGATAGTAATATAAATCTGGAAGGAAAGTGCTTAAGGCCATTCTAAAGTAAGTATTACAATATTAAAAATAGGTCAGCTGTAGATTTTCGATTATGGTTTTGGTCTTGCAAGACACACTATGACAATCCAAATATAGATATAAAATTTTTATAAGCTTAATATTGTCAGCTAAACCAGTATTATACTTTTCCATGCCCAGTCCTGAATTTTTACTTCATACAATGTAGTCTCAGGATAAAGCATTCCTAGCAAAAGCTACTCAGTGTCTCATCTGCACTGAGATAACTCATTTGCACTGGAGCCCAGAGCAACCAGGCATTGTTGCTGGCCTCAGGACACACTGTAGAAAACAGATTTTGACATAGTTTTCCTGATATGGTTTGCCTGTATCTCATTAAATAAATATAAACAAGAATAATTTTCAGTCTGCTTAAAGATAGGAACAAATAAAAAGAAAAGGAAACTACAGCTGGTAACAGACTGAGAACATCCTAGTGAAAGGCAAGATACCAGTGGCACTGTAAATTCTCCAAGAGAATAAATGGGGAGGGGGTAAAATCAGAGTTTATGGGATCCCTCAAATGGCCATCCAGTCTGGACTACTCTGAGGAAGGCTTCTTCAGTCCGTCCTACTGTTCAGCCTCTTAAAACTACTCTAATGTTATATTAAAATTGTTTTACTTTTCTAGGAGCCTTTGGACAAGAGAGTTGTCTAGAAGCTGTTGCTATAGAAAGCTGAGTCTTCAGGCTTCCAGTGTTCTGTTTTTTTAGAGGAAGGCTTGAGCAATGCTGATTTATCTCACAGGGGGAAAACAGCCACTGTTGAAGGAAATTCAGAAAAATAGGTTCTGTAAAGTAAGTAGTAAAAGAAGGTTAAGAACTGAGATTATTTAGGATTATATTTAGGTTGAAAAAAATAAAATAATGATCTGTGAAATGTGAAATTACAAAGTAATGTCAAAGTACTTCAGAAAATACTAAGTTATGATAAAAAAATGACATATTAATTCTGCAAGATATTCCTTTCCCTCTTGCAACACAGCTACACCTATGCTTGTTGGAAAAAAGACATCGTTTTTATCAAGAAATAATATCCCTAACAAAATTGGGTCCATCATTTTCTCTGAAAGATAAGAATTTCTATTGACACCAGGAGCTGTATAGAAATCGAGGAACGACTGGGGTTCTTTCTTAGAGGGCCTGCCAGGCACTGCAACAATAGCAATTATTATGATAACTTAATATTGCTTGTGTTCTTTGTATCCAGTCCTTAATAATGTCATATGTGTGCATATTGTCTCTGTATCTCTGTGTAATTTATTTTGAATAGTTTAATGCACTGCTCTTTTTTTTTTTTTTAATTATTATTTTGAGGTCTGAAGAAAACAGAGGAGAAATGGACAGAAAATAACCTAAAAAACCCACATAAACCTATAAATAAAACAAAACTAAATTTTCTCTGAACTGCAAAATATATATGCTTTTACAGACAAATTTGTAATTCCATACAATAGTTTCAGTGATTCACATGTTTTTTTCCATGGTTGTAGCACCGTATATGTCACCGCTTTGATGAAACCTCTCATCTTCAGGCAAAGCAGCTGAATGCTATTGCAATGTCCATTTTACTGCCCTGACTTGTAAATGTTGTACACCTCGTTATTCAAGCTGCAGGTAGCAAACTACCTGTGAATTATCAGCTTTGCCAACAGGCAGAGCATAACAAGGATTTAATTGCCTTTGCCTTTGGCATCCTTCACCCTCAAAGGATGACAGCTGTTATTTCAATTGTAAGACAGAGCAGCTACTTAGTGGTCTTTCACCTGGAAAAGGATCAAGAATGTAAGTGTTGATTAATAAAAATTTGAGTCTGTCAACTGCTTTTAACTACTTCTCCAACCCTACAAGATTAAAAAGTTCTTCTGGAGGAGTCTGCAAGCCTCGGAGTCTGTAGTCGCCTTGTGGGTTTGAAAATTGTGTCCAGGCCACTGGTAACTAAAAGGTGACTAGGCAAGGAAAGCATTCGAGGTGAGGAGAAAATTATTGGCTTCTGGTCCATTTCTTCGCAGTTTCCTGAAAAGAAGTATCCCTAGGATCTGTGCACTGGATGGGTTGTTACATGTCCTGAGCTCATCCTTGGCTGAACAGTGATTTCTACCAGTACCACAGAAAGCATTGCAGCAGACTGGCAGGGCAGTCCCCTCCCCAGGCAGCTACAGCCCTGGCTTTCCTTGTCACAAGGTTTGCAATCCTGCAGTGACATTGCCACTGTCATAAGCACTGTACCAGGTTTGCAAGGCCTCAGCTTGCCACTCCAGCACTGTGTGAATTTTTCTTGACCTGCCTGCAGTTTCATCTCACTTGCTTCTCTGCTGCTGTGACAGCAGTTTCTCAAACTAAGTGTCCATGGCTAATTTGTCCTCCTTTGTTTGTCTTGTGTGATAATAGTGCAGTTTTTATGGCATCAAGCGCTTTGTGATGAGTAGAATATCTACAACTAACACAGACACAGTGCAGGGAAACACAACCTTGTTATAAATTAATCCAAAGTGGATTGTAGACCAAGGAAGAGGCAGCAATCCACATCAGCATCATACTCCTGTCAGTAAAGGACTTCAGATTCTGAGGACTCCCACAGCACAACTCCCACTCTCAGCATCAGCACCAAAGACCTGACCCTGGGAACCAGAGGAGCAGAGGGAGAGTGAACATTGCCCCAGGGGCGTGTACTTTTAAAAAATTTAACTGCACTATTTTCCTTTCTGTAACAATTACATCTGGATTAGTAATAATTAAACTTAAGATTTCCATTGTATTAACAATAAATTCTTGGCTTTATGTACATACAATTGTGCTGCATCTTTGGCCATAAAAAAAAAAATTATAAGAGGATAAAATCTTGGCTTAATGGAAAAATATGTAGAATATATTTCCTCTTATCTTATTAGATACAGAATTTCAATATATGCCCCTGTATACGGAGAATGTGGCATGAATTTTCTTAACATTGAAAAGATTTAGATAATTTCACTGCTTTTACCCATCTAGTCACTCTCAGACTTAAAAAAATAAGAGTTTTTTAAACTTTTAGAAACTCTGCTCTTTAAAAACATTTTGACAATTATGTCAGTCTTTTTTTTCCTTTGAAAATATATTCATTTCATCAAAACTTTTGAACTGGGAGATGTTTCTTGACAAGGATGGGATCTCCAATCAAGAAGAGCAAGGGGAAAACAAGAGGCGAAAGAAACTCAGAGACTACTGGCTAATTTATTACTCTCTAATGAATTTGAATCTCTCTTGGGAGTTATTTTTCAAAAGCAGAGATTGAGTCTATAGCAATCAAAATCTCTCAGTTAAGACATTGAATATTCATGTTCAAATTCAGTCCCCGAAACTGTACCACTGTGGGACTGGAAAAATGTTTGACGTGCCTAGATTTCACAGGAAGAGTAAACTTGCAACTTGAGAAAAAACCTAAAAATTAGTCCCATAATACACTACTTAATATACTACTTACAGCAGAAATACACTACTTGCAGCACCTTTTATTTTGAGCTGTCACTGCAGTGACGTATAGACTAATCTTTATGAAAAGTTCAGGTCTTTTCCTTCTTTGGAAAATAGTCTCCTACATAATGATAAAAAGGTTCCTGTTATATCAATTAGATCAATTTTAAAAACAAAGTGAAAGAAGGGAGAGTTAATTTTCCTTTTTAAAGCAGACTTATGATCATCCCAGAAATCTTGAAGATAGCTATTTGGAATATATCTGGAAGGCTGTAGTAGTTTGAAGGCAAAACAAATGAGAGGCTCCAAGTCAGAGATACAATTTAATAGGAAAAAAGAAAAAAAAAAAGAAAGTAAAATAAAATCAATGCAATAATACAAAAGACCACTGACAGAGTCAGAATACAACCTGAGCAGAGTGATGGAAGCAGTCCAGATGAGGTGGTCTTCCTGAAGCAGTGATCCTGTAGAAAGGTCTGGTAGCTCGGGTCCTCTGGGAATCCAGTGGGTAAGCGCCCCTCTGGTGTTCAGAGTCTCAGCTTATATCCAGGCTGGAATGCTTGGTTTCTCCCTCTGGGCGGAGCATCTCACAATGGGATGGTGAGTCATGTGATAAGGCCTGATGGGCCCATTAACAGGAGGTAGTCCAGGAGGGGGTTATCTGTGAGCTGTGTAGCAAAGGTGCTGATGGCCCATTAACAGAAGATAAGCCAGAGTGGAGGAGGCAGGGAGCACTGCCTCACCTGGTTTCAACAGTTCTTGAAGATGGTGATAGAATATACTTCAACCCAGGACATTATCCACCCCTTATTCTATTACCATCTACATCATCCCAAATCAATACCTTCCTTAAACTACACACACACACATATATATATATAATGAAATCCTACACACAGTTCTCACTTAAAATAAGGTCTCCTTGTGGTACACAGTGGGTGTCCCCATCCTTTTGCATCACCCACCAAGTGTAACCAGGTCCTTGTGCAAAGACAACCCCACGGATGGGTTTGCCCTTGCCCGAGGTGGGATTAATCCAAACAGTCTTTCCTAACATACCTCTCATGTGTACCACAGGGACCCTATCTCCATCCACTGTATGCAAGGATTCAGACTGGGCAGGACCAGCTCGATTGATGGACCCTCGGGTATTGACCATCCAGGTGGCCTTCGCTAAGTTCTGTTCCCAATTTTTGAAGGTCCCTCCACCAAGTGCCTTAAGGGTAGTTTTAAGCAGTCCATTGCAGCGTTCCACCTTCCCGGCAGCTGCTGCATGGTATGGGATATGGTATATCCATTCGATTCCGTGTTCTCTGGCCCAAGTGCTTATGAGGCCATTCTTGAAATGAGTCCCGTTGTCTGACTCAATTCTCTCAGGGGTGCCATGTCTCCACAGGACCTGCTTTTCCAGGCCCAAGATGGTGTTCCGGGCAGTAGCATGAGGCACAGGGTAGGTCTCCAGCCATCCAGTGGTTGCTTCCACCATGGTGAGCACGTAGCGCTTGCCTTGGCGGGTTTGGGGAAGGGTGATGTAGTCAATTTGCCAGGCTTCCCCATACCTATACTTTGACCATCGTCCGCCATACCACAGAGGCTTCACTCGCTTGGCCTGTTTGATCGTAGCACAGGTCTCGCAGTTATGGGTAGCCTGGGAGATGCTGTCCATAGTAATGTCCACCCCTCGGTCACGAGCCCATCGATATGTTGCATCTCTCCCTTGATGACCAGAGGCATCATGAGCCCAACGAGCTAGGAACAATTCTCCTTTGTGCTGCCAGTCTAGATCAACCTGAGATACTTTCACCTTGGCAGCTCGATCCACCTGCTCGTTGTTATGATGTTCTTCATTAGCCCGACTCTTGGGTACATGCGCATCCACGTGTCGAACCTTCACAGTCAGCCTTTCTACTCGGGTGGCGATGTCCTGCCAAATCTCAGCAGCCCAGATGGGTTTCCCTCTGCGCTGCCAGTTGGCCTTTCTCCAGCGGTCCAGCCATCCCCACAGAGCATTAGCTACCATCCATGAGTCAGTGTAGAGATAGAGCCTTGGCCACTTCTCTCGTTCAGCAATATCCAAAGCCAGCTGGACAGCTTTAAGCTCTGCGACCTGACTCGATCCACCTTCTCCCTCGGTAGCCTGTGCAACTCGTCGTGTGGGGCTCCATACAGCAGCTTTCCATTTCCGGTTAGCACCTACAATTCGGCAGGAACCGTCGGTGAAAAGGGCATATCGTCTCTCACTCTCTGGTAGCTCGTTATATGGTGGGGCTTCCTCGGCCCGTGTCACTTGCTCCTCCTCTTCTTCAGAGGATAATCCAAAGGTCTCACCTTCAGGCCAGTTTGTTATAATTTCCAGAATCCCAGGGCGATTCAGGTTTCCAATACGGGCGCGCTGCGTGATCAGGGCGATCCATTTGCTCCACGTGGTGTCGGTGGCGTGATGTGTGGTAGGAACCTTTCCCTTGAACATCCACCCCAGCACCGGTAGTCGAGGTGCCAGAAGCAGCTGTGCTTCAGTACCAATCACCTCTGAGGCAGCTTGGACTCCTTCATAGGCGGCTAAGATTTCCTTCTCTGTGGGAGTGTAGTTGGCTTCGGATCCTCTGTAGCTTCGGCTCCAGAATCCCAGTGGTCGTCCCCGAGTCTCACCCGGCACCTTCTGCCAAAGGCTCCATGACAGACCATGGCTCCCGGCTGCAGAGTAAAGCACATTCTTCACCTCTGATCCCGTCCTGACTGGGCCAAGGGCTACCGCATGAGCGATTTCCTGCTTGATCTGGGCGAAAGCTTGCTGCTGTTCTGGGCCCCAGTGGAAATCGTTCTTCTTGCGGGTGACCAGGTAGAGAGGGCTCACAATTTGGCTATACTCGGGAATGTGCATCCTCCAGAAGCCTATGGCACCTAGGAAAGCTTGTGTTTCCTTCTTGTTGGTCGGTGGAGACATGGCAGTGATCTTATTGATGACTTCAGTGGGAATCTGACGCCGTCCATCTTGCCACTTCACTCCCAGGAACTGGATCTCTCGAGCAGGTCCCTTGACTTTGCTCCTCTTGATGGCGAAGCCAGCCTTCAGGAGAATCTGAATGATCTTCTCTCCCTTCTCAAAGACTTCTGTTGCGGTGTTTCCCCACACGATAATGTCGTCAATGTATTGCAGGTGTTCTGGAGCCTCACCCTTTTCCAGTGCAGCCTGGATCAGTCCATGGCAAATGGTGGGACTGTGCTTCCACCCCTGGGGCAGTCGGTTCCAGGTGTACTGCACGCCCCTCCAGGTGAAGGCAAACTGAGGCCTGCATTCTGCTGCCAGAGGAATGGAGAAAAAGGCATTTGCAATATCAATGGTCGCATACCATTTTGCTGCCTTGGATTCCAGCTCATACTGAAGCTCCAACATGTCTGGTACGGCAGCGCTCAGTGGTGGTGTGACTTCATTCAGGCCACGGTAATCCACTGTCAGTCTCCATTCTCCGCTGGACTTACGCACGGGCCATATAGGGCTATTAAAGGGTGAACGAGCCTTGCTTACCACCCCTTGGCTCTCCAGCTCACGAATCATCTTATGGATGGGGACCACAGAGTCTCTGTCGGTGCGATATTGCCGACGGTGCACTGTTGCTCGGGCGATCGGCACCTGTTGTTCTTCAACTTTCAGTAGTCCCACAGCAGAGGGGTCGTCTGAGAGTCCAGGCAAGGTACTCAGTTGTCTGATGCCTTCTGTCTCTAGAGCAGCTATGCCAAAAACCCAGCGGTATCCTCTTGGGTCTTTGAAATACCCATTTCTGAGATAGTCTATGCCCAAAATGCATGGGGCCTCTGGGCCAGTCACAATGGGGTGTTTCTGCCATTCTTTCCCAGTTAGACTTACTTCAGCTTCCAGTACAGTCAGCTCCTGGGATCCTCCTGTCACCCCAGAAATGGAAATGGGTTCTGCTCCCACGTACCTTGATGGCATCAGAGTACACTGAGCACCGGTATCAACCAGAGCCGTATATCTTTGTGGGTCAGATGTTCCAGGCCATCGGATCCACACAGTCCAGTAGATCCGATTGTCCCTTTCCTCTACCTGGCTAGAGGCAGGGCCCCCCTATTCCTGGTCATGGCATACATTGCTCTCTTCTTGTAAATATGTTTCTGAGGTTCCTTCAAGAGGATCAGTCATATCGTCATTCCTGTACCGTCTGGAGTTCTGTGCACGAGAGACCGGAGCAACATTGATTCTAGATGGGCTCTTTGTGGTAGGTGTTTCTCTTTTCAGTTCACGTACCCGGGCTGCTAAGGAGGAGGTGGGTTTTCCATCCCACTTCCTCATGTCTTCTCCATGCTCCCGAAGAAAAGACCAGAGGTTACCTCGGGGTGTGTATCCTCTCTCCCTGGCTGGGGAGCGCCTGCTCCTAATGGCAGAGACTCTCATTGGCTCTGGCTGGATATGGTAAATTTCTTCCTTAAGTTCTTTTTTCAGTTTCTGATGGCCTTCTTCAATCAAGTTCCGGACTTGCTCAGCCAGTCTTGTTTCCACAGATGAGACATGGGTACGAACTGGAGCAGTGACAGTGTCCTCGTAAATTCTTAGTTTATTAGCCAAGACACCTACCCTGTCCTCACCTTCCCTCCATTGCAGTGTTGCCAGGTAACGTGAGTACATCTCGGGTCCAAGCCGTGCAAATCTCAACCACATCCGTGATGTGCACTGGACACCATCTGGGTTTTTAGGAAATCTCTCATCTTCTGAAAAAAGGATTTCCAACACAGCCAATTCCCTCAGGCATCGGATACCTTGTTCTATTGTGTTCCATTTTCCTTGATGCACTTGGAGGTCTTCTTTACAAAGGTATCTATCCTTCACACTTGTTAGCAGTCGCTGCCAGAGGCTGAGAGGTTCTTGGCTTTTCCCAATCCCCTGGTCAATGACCACATCCCGGGACAACGATCCCAGTTGCCTGGCCTCACTTCCATCCAGAATGGTGTCATTGGCTGCAGCGTCCCAGATGCGGAGCAGCCAGGTCAGGATGGACTCGTTGGTCTGGCGGGTGAATTCCCTTCGCAGGTCACGCAGCTCACCCAGAGATAGAGAGCGAGTGATGATTTCTGGCTCTGTCTCTTCTGCTGATTGTGAAGGTCCTGCTGCACCCTCATCAGTCACTATGCGGACTGATTTGGTCCTTGATTTCTTCTTCTGAACGGGGGCAACTGCTACTGGTTTAGGCTGTTCCGGTTCGGTGATGGTTTGTGTGGAGATGCTGATGGCACCCTTAGTCCCTTTCTCCTCTGTGACAGTCTGCGTAGATGTGGACACTGTTGCCTCACTTTTGGCTTCTTTCTCCTCTGTGACGGTCTGTGTAGATGAGGACACTGTTGCCTTGCCTTTGGTTCCTTTCACCTCTGTAACACTCTGTGTAGACACTGATATCGTTGCTCTGCTTCTTTTTCCCTCTTCCTCTTCCTTCAGAACATACTGTATCATACCATGTAGTGTTTTGATTCTAAGCATGGTGCGGGCCGTGCAGAGAAGACAAAGCAGGACTAACAACAACATCATGCTGTCCTTGGCATCCAGAGGGTATTCCATATTTTCAAAAACTGCTGTGTCATGCCTGAAAAGCTGGAAAAAATCATTCTTCACCCCTCCCCACAGGGGCTGGGTGAGATTGTTGAGGCCCCAGATGTAGCATCCTAGACCAGAACAAGAAAACAAAACTGGGTGTATATTCTGAATAATGTTCATTGCCTCAGAGTTTATCAAGCAATGGACATAATAGACTACTAAAGCAATTTTAGTACCATACCCTGGTCTACGCAGGAGCATTAAGACTGGCAGATAGTACCCCAGTTGTGGAAAAATATAGAGAGATAGATATAAGACACATGTAAGCATGTTGAGCATCATAGCGAACAGGTGTCTTCTTCAATACAAAATTGTAATTCTGACTTTTCTCAGTGCCTTGTGCCCCACGTTGGGCGCCAAAAAATGTAGTAGTTTGAAGGCAAAACAAATGAGAGGCTCCAAGTCAGAGATACAATTTAATAGGAAAAAAGAAAAAAAAAAAGAAAGTAAAATAAAATCAATGCAATAATACAAAAGACCACTGACAGAGTCAGAATACAACCTGAGCAGAGTGATGGAAGCAGTCCAGATGAGGTGGTCTTCCTGAAGCAGTGATCCTGTAGAAAGGTCTGGTAGCTCGGGTCCTCTGGGAATCCAGTGGGTAAGCGCCCCTCTGGTGTTCAGAGTCTCAGCTTATATCCAGGCTGGAATGCTTGGTTTCTCCCTCTGGGCGGAGCATCTCACAATGGGATGGTGAGTCATGTGATAAGGCCTGATGGGCCCATTAACAGGAGGTAGTCCAGGAGGGGGTTATCTGTGAGCTGTGTAGCAAAGGTGCTGATGGCCCATTAACAGAAGATAAGCCAGAGTGGAGGAGGCAGGGAGCACTGCCTCACCTGGTTTCAACAGTTCTTGAAGATGGTGATAGAATATACTTCAACCCAGGACAAAGGCTAAGAAATAATATCTTTAAAAAAAAAAAATCATCAATGTAAAGTGAATTTCTGAAAAGTTAGAGTCCACATCAAAACCACAGGTATATGTTTGTTCTTCAAACTTTCTTGCACCTTTACTTGAAAACAGGCTCATGTGTGTAAAAAGAGAAGTTCAGAAATAAAGAAATAGAGACAAAACTTAAATAAATACCCCAACTACTGGTGGCATCAAGTTGCCTTGAGAGATCTTTTACCAAGAACTCTCTTACCAGAATAAGGATGGGTGATGCTCAATATATTTTTATCTTGTAATTCAGAAGTAAAATTAAAAGTACTTTTACCCTGCAGACGTTCTACTGTTTGCTCTTCTCTGTTACACAAGGCATCTTTTTAGGAAAAATGCCTCAAAGTATAAGGTGCCCTTGAATAACGATGGTAAAACAGCTCTGCAAAACCCATACAAACTCAACCCCAGAGAAATCGTAATACATTAAACTCTCGTCAGCCTAAATCAAGTTCTGTCAGAGATCCAGTGCTACTGCTCTATGCGGGTAGTCCATATTAAATGCAACATTTGCATGTGTCATTGCATATCACCATCTGTATTATTTTGCCCCTTTTGTACTTAATGAAGGTTTAGGAATGAAAGCCTTGACAGAAAGCTCAGAACAGAACAGGTATAATAGAAGCAAAAAATAATACCAACTTTCAGAATTAATATAAATTTGAGAATGTCACTGGAGAGCATTGGGTACTAATTTTATCTGTGTGTCTGCTCCTGGCTCCCCCAGAGTGATTCATGAGGTGTGCAAGATGTGTGCCTTGCTGGTGCTCCTGAAATCTCTGCTGCCAAAAAGACACCAAGAACTGTGGTGCAGTCATGGTCTGTACCTCCATGGCTACAAATAACTGGCATGTTGTAAAGGACAAAGTCTGCTAGGCTACACAGCTCAGGCACTTTACCTCTTCCCTGGGGTACATGGCAGGATTTTCTCTTTTGCCTAATTACAAATACTGCAGGCTATACTATTCTAGAAGATGTATCCAAACACAATCAGCTTCAATCAAACTTTTACCATAACTCTTAAACCCAGAAAGGGGTGAGCTGCACATACAGAGCGACACATTCTCTTCCCTTTCTCTGGGTCTGAAAACCCAGACTACTGAATTAAACATTAGACGCTTAATAAGTATAAAGAGTAGCAATACAATCCTCCTTACTGCTCCCTTTTACACATTCCTCCTGAAAAAAAAATCATCCAACTAATTAGAGTTTATGAGAGCTATAAAGCACTGCTCTGGATGTTTTATTTCAAAGGTCATTTATAATACAGATATTTATTGCAGCTTAGGACAATGAAAAATGTAAAAAGAAGGTTTCTTTTGTCACTATCAAGCTGTGATATAAGTTTGCTTGAGAACATATTTGAGTGGCATGTACAACACATACAGAAAAGCATCTCACAGCATTGGGCTGGATAACAAATAATTCCTTTACATTTCTTTATTTTCATTTCCAGAAATTCGCTGTTTAAGAGTTTTGCAGGTAAAGCTTTCTTCTGTGTTGTAAGTAATTACAATTCTGGAGAAGAAACAAGATTGGTAAAAAAAAAAAAAAAATACTGTCCTTTACTTTAGAGGCCAAAGAAATTGCTCCATTATTTCAATTTGTCACTTTATTTATTTAATTTTTTGTTTATTTATTTATTTATTTATTTATTTATTTAATGTGAGTGTTTATGTTGAAGCCTATTTTTATTGGCCCTATAACAGAAATGACAGTGATGGCATATCTTTCTATGGTTAAAGCTTTTAACATTTCGCTTTACTGTCAAAGTAAAGTAAATCTACAGCCTATTGAAACAGTAACATTTTTTTCAGCATGCTGGGTAGTATATTGATATTACTGGTATATACTGTCCTCCCATTTTTACTGGTGTGACCAATGTTTGCTATAATACAGAATTAGGATTAGATTTGTCTCTTCCAAAAATCAACAAGATTGGTATGTTCCTGACTGATGACTCAAAAATGAGAAAAAACTATTTTTCCCTTTTTCCCAATTTCTGAGTTGAGAGACAAAATACTTGGGTAATTCTGATGATTGTTGAATGGTACAGGTAAAGTGAAATTATTATCACATAAAAGCTTTCCACATCTATGTTTCCACTACAGAAGTATTTACAGCCATGATTTCCAGATATGCTGGATCTTTTCAATTCAGTTGAAGTCAAGAGTAGGTGGAGATTTTGGAAAACCAGGCTCAAGTGAAATATGCGCTACATGCTGTAGTGTATGAAGAATGGCTGAGAGAATTGGGGTTCAGCCTGGAGAGGAGAAGGCTCCAGGGACAGCTTATACCATTCTCATATCAGCACCTAACAGGACCCAGGGTCTTACCACAATGATATATGGTGGCAGGATAAAGGGGAGTGGCTTAAAACTGAAAGAGAGGTTTAGATCAGATATTAGGAAGAAATCCTTTACTGTGAGAGTGGTGAGGCCCTGACACAGGTTGCCCAGAGAAGCTGTGGCTGCCCCATACCTAGAAGTGTCCAAAGCCAGGATGGATGGAGCCCTGAGCAACCCAGTCTGGTGGAAGGTGTCCCTGTCCATGGCACTAAATTGGTGAGGAATATTCTCACAAGTTCAGCAACATACTCCCATCTCAAACCCCTCTTCAGCAATATATTCCCATACGCTAGGTGGCACTACTGTTGATAAGTGTAACATTGTAGGTTATCATATCCAGCCTTTAATATTTTTCCCCCAAACTTCTATAAAAGCTTAGAGAAAAATACTTTTATGCAATTTTTCACTTTTTCAGTCTATGTCTCCTTATTCAATCTCTACTTTTAGGTTTGGATTTGTTTACTAAACAGGAATCCTTGGAAATAATTGAAAGGCACCTACCACACCCAGAGAAAGACCTTGCAACAGGGATCAGTTGTTATGAACAAATACCAAGAAAAAATATGACAAACTGATCTATTTTTATTCACTTTCAAATGTACAGACCAATTAAAGAAACCCTTTTTTTCCCACAGGCAATTCACCTTGAAAAGAAAATAGGTCCCTTTTAAAATTTTATGTACCAGAGATCTCTCTTGTAGGGAGAATACACATTCCATAATGTTTGTGTTTATTAACTTAAACAATAATAATAATTTAAAAGGTATATTGTGTCACAAGACAGACAGTTAAAATTATAAATTTTTTGCTTTATAGTTCCCATTCAAGTTCTGCATGCAGAGGTTTTTTTGCCTCTCCTCTGCTACAACAGGATGCCATATACTGGCATCTACTTCTGCAGTGTTTAAAATATTCAAATACAACTGCCATTGTAAATCTTACTGGAACAACAAAATAAGCTTCTAAGTGAGTACTTGAATAAAAGGACCATAATTCCTATTGAGTTATGTCTCTCTTTGAAATTGATTTTAATAATAGTCCAAGTTACTATCAGAGATTATCCCAAATGAAGAGCATTTCTAAGACTACTTGGAGTGGGTTAATTCCCTAGTAACCAACACAGGATTCTGCCACGTCATGAAGGGGAAGAAAACATTAATTAATGAAGCTTTTCCTTCTATTCAAATAAAATTTGTGGATGATCAATCTTTGTGATACTTTTCTTTTGAGTTAACAGGCAATAAGGGAAGCAACTGACAAACACAGCTACTGTGTTACATGACTCAAGTAAATCTAATTAAGTCCTTTCAAAGGTGAACTACAAGAAAGTATTTCATGGCCACATTTTGACTTTGACAGATAAATGCCAGTGTATCCCAGTTCAAATCCTTTTATTGCAGGCATATATATATATATATATATATATACACACACATACACACTACTGTTTTTCCTTTCAGTTTGGTACCTGCCTTACACTTTCCTTTTAAACACATGACTATACTGGAGGAATTGGTAGTGTCACCCATTTCCATTGCAATGTATTGACTAACTACACAGAATGCAGAATTAGGTACGGAGAAGTTTGTTTTCCTTTTCCTAAAATTTGCTGTGGATTTTCCCCCCAAGTATATTACAGAGAAGAAATAACTTGCAGACAGCAGAATACTTTGAAAAAAAAAAAATTCTTTTTCATCAAGGACTTGATTTGTGAGTGGGCTCTCTGCTACTTTTTGTGCATGAGACAAAGATAAGGCGTAAGACACATTTACCTTGGTACTTTGCTTGAGATGGACAAAAACTAGGATCAAAGCTAATTTCCTATTGTAGTACACCCTGCTCAACCCACCAGGGGCATGTAGGAAGCAGCAAAAAGGTGAAGAGTGCATATAGTAAAATGTTAACAAATATTTGAAAGAATATTAAAAACATTGTGTTTTCAGTAAAAACATATTGCAAATTCATTCCCACATAGACTATAATTGATAATCTCTGCAGACAAAAATAATAAGAGAAGTAAGAGAAGGATAGAGTCATTGGCATTTTTTATAAGAAAACACTAACAAGTATGCTTGAGATTTTTAAAATATTTTAAAGGAAAATTACAGCAAGGTATGCTAGCATACATCTTTGCATTAATTTCTTGTATATGCACATAATTATAATAATTCAAAATTCAAGGCTGGTGACATGTCCCATTAACACATCTATTTCACAAAAAAAAGAGGAGAAAGGCCATACTACCAATGGCAAAATACTAGTTAAACTAAGCTACTAATCTTACTCATGTTTAGCACATTATCACTGATTTCCCATTTAAAAAAGAAAAACCAAAAAAAAAAAAACCCACAAACCCTTGTATGTTCTACTGTGCTTATTTTTTTTAAAATACGGACTTTTCACCCATTTCAGAATTATTCAAAAGCACTTCATATATAGAGATAAGAAAAAGGAGGAGAGAAGAAAAGCTAGCAATGGGAAAAAGCTGAAAGGCACCAGGAAAAAAGTAATAATTAACAGGCATAGTAATCTGAATATGAATTTCAGATTTATTTTTACTTCTCTGAATAGGCAATTTGTTTTTTCAAGATTAGTTTCTTCCCTACTTGTGATAGTAATCAATTTCTTTAATTTTCCATGATATAAGAATTATTAACTTAGTCACTATTAAAACGTATGATTGTTCCTCTAGGAAGTGTAGCTCAGTGTTATCTGGGAGTTGGGTTTGCTTTGTTATTGACATCTCAGAGAATTTTATGCAGTGAGGATTAACCTTAGAATGCGACAAGTGTTGGCAACTCTTGAAGCATTTATCCCTGTCCAATACAAGCAATGAAATTTTGGCCCTAAAAATAATCACTGCAAGGGCCCCTGGGATGTAGAGATAGGCAATTAATATGGAAACAGACCCTCTATTTCAGGTTCCTGAACTGATGTTAGTCCCTCCTGTGTTGCCAGAATGAGGGACAGCTGGAGCAGAGGCACTGCCTCCATACTTCCCCCAGGAGCACTTGCAATCTGGCCTTCAAAACATATTTTCAATTTTCTCCATGGCATTTTTAATTGTAATCCCACTTCTCTCACAGAAAGTATTTTCTCACTTAACTGCCCCCTCTAACTCAGCACCTCACCTCCACCCTTCAATTTTGATACAGGAAATCTTGATTGGAATAACAGCATTTAAGGCTATTAAAGCAACATGTTATTTACAGATCAATGCCATTATCATTTTATGCCTTGCATGCTTATATAAATTGAATCATGGAATTTATGTATCCACTCAGATGTAAAGTCAAGCTTGGGAAAAAAAAAAAAAAAAAAAAAAAAGAAAAAAAGAAAAAAAAAAAAAAGAGTTCTCTGGGGTAACCCAATAGCAAACACCATCTGGTGTTCTTCTGAGATGAGAATGATGAGACATATTCCTGAAATTTCATGATTGTACAGTGTCCATGGATAATTATATAAAGAAAATGTACATGACCTATGATACATTATAAGAGTACTTAAAGCATATCACTAGTACCAAAGGAAAAATAATCTCAAGTATGTCAATTTTTCAAAACAATATATTAACCTTAGTGAAATAACCCATCAATTTAAAACACTGCTGCTCTAGTATCTTTCTGTTGGTCACCTTTTTTAAAAAAACATTATTTTTAAAAAGATACTTCTTTCCCCTGACACCCCCCCCCCGTATTTTTACACATTTCTATATTCAGGTTCAGGTTCCCTGTCAGTATAGTTGACATCAATTTCCATGCAGGTACACTCCTGCCACAATCGTGAATGCAAGGTTATGCATTTTTACATGCCTACAGCTTGTAAAATCACTTATTTTCTGACATTTGTCCTTGAACATTCAAATCATATACTTATCATGCTTGCTTAAAAATTTTTATTTCTTAAATGATCTATTAAGGATGTTTTATCAAATGTGACCTTTGTCAAATTACAAGCACTTTCAGAATGATTTTTTTTTTCTTTAAATCCATGGGGGAAGGCTAGGAAGAAAACAAGTATCAACTTCAAGAGAAGTTACTGTTACTTTTAAAAATAAAGCACAAAGTATTTATATTCAGAGATTTACTCAGTTGCAGTACCATAACTTTGGTGCCTTATAGTCAATGGATCTACTTGACTGCACCATATAAGAAAACTCACAGAATGGCTGAGGTTGGGAGGCACCTCTGAAAGTCACCTGGTCTATCCTCCCTGCTCAAACAGGGTCATTTAAATCCCATTGTCCAAGGCAGTGTTCAGATAGCTTTATAATATTGCCAGGGATGCAATCCCTCTACCACCCCACTGGCAACTTGCTCTAGTGCTTGGTCCTCCACACTGAGAAAAAAACGTTCAGAGGGAACCTTCTGCGTTTCAGTTCGCCCCATTTCCTCTTGTCCTGCCACTGGGAGCCGCTAAAACAGCATCCATGCTCCTGGCATCCTTCCTTTTGGTATTTATACACATTATTTAGAGCCACCCTGAGCCTTCCCCAGGTTGAGCTGTTCCACCTCTGTCAGTTGTTCCTTATGTAAGAGGTGCTGTAGCTTCTCCATCATCCCTGTGGATTTCCAAAATATTCATAAGGACCATCTAAGAGCCAAAGGCGCCTCAGCAGCCCCAACATGATATCCTCTCTGAGTCCCTGGCAAGCAGCAAACCTTCCTGAACAGAAGGTGACATCAGCAGACAGAGACCTTCATCCCTGTCTGGAAGGAGTCTCCCACTGCCATCCCTCACTCCTTCCCCATTGAGCAGCTGTGGGGCTCAGATCTGAGCAATTCAGGCACTTTCTACCCCTGAATCAAGCATGTAACAAGTGTGTGTTTCATGTGAACTGACATTCTAGTCAAAAAGCAGGGAAAAATCACTGTCAGTTTATAGGGAAGGATGCATCCATGTGCCAAACCCTCAGGAAAGCAAATTAGAACTCACGTGAACAATGAATCCTAATGGATGATGGTGTCTATTGGGACCTTGGAGAGATGCCAAGAAAAAATTGGTTGCAATCTGGAGGACTGAGCTGTATCCAGCTTCTGGACTTTAGGTTAAGCTATACAACATAAGCAAGACAATCTTTCCTGCATGTGTGGTTGCATCTAGTGTTTGCAGGATTGAGGTTCAATACCTTTGCAAATTGTGCTCTGTATCAATTTAGAAACAGTATGACAACATTGCAGCCAATTTTGCTGTTTAAAATCTTTTATCTACACATTTTCTGTTAGATTTATAAACTTTTGACCCCAGATAACAGCTAGTTTCTAAACAGCAGTAGCTTCCAGAAACATTCCAACACCAAACAGACCATAATAACAGAGACAGTATGTACAATCAAAAAGGCAAAGTAGCGCAATTACCCAGAAAGATCAGTCTTGCTCTTTGCATAAAGTCACAGTGGATCTAGTGTTGTCTGTTCTGCAAATTGTTTGGAGCACAGATACTTCCTCTCTCAGCTGAAATAGAAATATTTTGCTGCCACTTTGTCATTCAACCAATGGCAAAACATACATAAAAATAAATTTTATTGCCAGAAGTGAATGACATAAGTGCTAAATACTCATTACATACTCAATATGCTATTTAAAAAAAAAAACCCACAAAAAAACAAACAAACAAAAACCCCAAACCAAAACAAACAAAACACACACACAAAAAAAAACCAAAACCAAAAAAGGAAACCAAGAAAATCCTGGGGGAGTTTTTTGCATACTGTAGAACATAAAAGTTCAGCTCTGCACACATTATGCCTTTTTTCACAAAAGCCAAAGGGAATTTGCAGCATGTGAGACCTTACGTATCTTCAGTACTGGGAGATAAGTGTTATTTCTGGGCTCTGTGGAACAGCATCCATAAAAGGTTGGCTACACTAAATCACCTCCACCAAGACTGTGAGAAGCCAGGACGGTTTCGGTCAAAGCAGTGGCATTCCCACTCCACACCTTGGCACAGCAGCCCTGAACAAATGGGTCCCAGCTTGTGGAAACTGCTGCAGTCAAAGTTGTGACAGCAAATCCTCTTTAAGCCCCACATTTCCTGTATGCTTTGGCACTTGAGGGAAGCCTGCTTTTCACTTGTGGAAGGCAAGGGGTAGTTCTCATGTAGGTTTTCATGAACAAAAACTGAGAAAAATTGTATAGATTAGACAGGGAGCAACTTAACATCTTGTGATGCTGCGCAGATTTATTGCCTGCTCAATATAAATCCTGTCCGCCTTGAACCACAATTCACAAGAATCTCGACATGCAAAAGAGTATGTAGATATTTTATATGCATCTGAGTAAGGATGGCAAAATTAAACTTCGTATTGCAGAAAGCAGAAATCAGCTTACTTTCAATTTTCATCTGATGGTTAAGGGTAGCACTTAAAAGTAGAATTTATTTTTTCCTCAACTGGCATGATTTTACTGGTCTCCTTGAAATTCTTTTAAAAAGTAAATAACACCTAACTCTCAACTGTAGTTCCAAAAATGAAGTTATTGTCTGCTACAGACACTACTAAATAAATTAAAAAGCCAGCCCTTACTTCTGACTAGTAATCCTCCTCTACCAAACCCAGAATTTTTTTTTTTTATCAAAAAGAACTATGAAATGCCTAAGATATGAGGTTTAATTAGAATTTTGACTTAACAATCTAACAGTAAATGCTACCATTAGTCAAAATGAATGATATAGTGGATATGCTGTCACGGAATAATATTAAAAAAATCTGTTATTTAATAGAAAAATTGTTACACTTCTACATACTATCAGACTCTGTAAACTGCTTTCTTACATAACAGAAAGCTGAAAGGTACATGAAGTTAAGGTACTTTTGCGGCTTCCATTAATATAATTACACCTTTCAGAGGGACTAATGTCAATAAAGTGTACCCCTCTACCTTTGCTCCTTCCCTGCCAGCAGCTCCTGGTCCACAGGTTGTGTCACACTTCACTCAGTCCTGCTTACAGTTTCAATTCCTTATTATTCTTGTGTCTGTCAGTAATAAACAGGTAACACAAACCATGGGTTAGGCAACACTGAAAGAGTGTACAGGGAGTTTTTCTGAACTCTTTGAGAGCTCTTTCAGGCTCAGTGACCACTTAGCCTCCCAGATGGAGCAGCTGCAATGAGTTTGACCTCATTCCAGAGCAATATGAAGCCAAGCATGTATTCAACTACTTCTCCATGGAGTGGATTTAAGCTCTCAAAAAAAGGGGAAGAAGCCGTGTGAATTGATCCCAGGCATTACATGACCTAACTTGAAGAATTTTATGGAGTGAGATAAGGGTACAATCCTTTGGCTCCACGTCCATGTAGTAGAAATTACAGCTCTTTTTACAGCACTCACCTTTGGCAATTAAATACACCTTTATACTACCTTTTCACACTTTAGGGTGAAAGGCAGGGGTTTTTCTATTATTATTACTTTTTTTTTTTGTAAGTAATCAATAGAGAGAAGTAGATGTCCTCAGATCCAAGGCACTAAACTGACCCTTTGAAGCTAGGTGAGGATGGGAATATTGCCTAAAGTGTTCTAGGAATTTCTGCCAGAGGAGACTGCTAGGGAGAAAACACTGCATTTGCTAATGCTAATGATTTTAAAGAAAGAGACAAGAGGCGAATTGCATGGACTTGGGCACATTGTGAGTTATAAAGAGGAAGTAAGAGGGGAGAAAATATGAAAGCAAAAAGCATAGCAGACAACATAGTAGTTATACATTTGTGTAGAGGAAGGCAAAAAAAATCCAAATAAATATATATGAGTTATACATTTGATTGCAGACAACTGCAATGCCGTACCACAGAGATTTGCATTATTAATATTTTTAAAGATAATAGTAACAATTATTGAAGTTTAATGGCAAAAAGAAAAATAAATGACGACAGGAATATTAAAGGAGTCTGTGCTTTTAAATATTTAGAGATGGTTTCAGAGTAAAATATTATTATTAATAAAAAATATATGTCCTATTCTATATTTAATTTATCAACATTTCCCTTAAATAGTCAAGGCAAGCTTTGGAAGGTCAGAGATATTTAGGATCTTCTTTAGATAGAGATTTAATTTGTCATCAACTTTTGGGGATTTTCTTCCAAATGATATTACCCTGTGATCTTATAGTGCAGTGGCTACTTAGAGTTGACTGGCCAGTTGGTGCAAATTCTCAAACGGGCCTTTAAAATGAATTAAATTCTTTCTATTATTTCAGTATGAATGAGGTTCATGCACAGTCTTTGTATTAGTTTGGCAGTCTTCCAGCTACTTTCCTGCATTGCCAATATTATTCCAACATTTTTTATTGTAACCCTTCTGCTCTGGAATTGACTGAATAAAGCTGATTGTGGACCCCTTGCCTTTGCGCCTTCCAAAAGACATGTACTTAAAAATGTAATATGCACTGGGACGAGATAAATACACTGTCCCAGAACAGCAGCCACTACAGTAAAAAAGACCAGGGCAGAAAACATGAAGAAAAGTTCATTCTCTAGAGTGTATTTAGTGGGGCAAAGGCAAGAACCTCAGATGGAGTTTGATCCTGTTTTTTCCTCTTATTTTACTCCAACAGCACTCCAGATAGCTGCACTATAGGGAGGAGCTGCATGCAACATCCCTTTTCCAGAGACTATCAGGGAACTTTTGGCAAGATAACACCTGGAGTGGGAGCTGGCAGGGCCCCCAGCTCCTTAGGCAGTTCCTTAGGCATTTTTTATTCAACACTGCCTAGGGCAGATGGGTAGCAGATAGTCAAGATGACTATAGCCCTGTATTATGGGAAATTCAGACAAAAATTAGATTTTTTAATTGATATTTAACTACAGATAAAATTAAGGTATTGATAACGCTATATATATATATATGATAGGAATCATGTCTGGAGACTGACTTCAAACTCTGAAGGCTTTGTCTATATAGTCAGAATGACAATCATGCTAAAGGATGTTAGTCCTAACACAGAAAAGAGAACTCTGAGCTTTTGGCAGTTCTTTATGGTTCAGCAGGCCAGTGCCCACTCCCAATATTTCAGTTGCTGGCTGTCATGGGTTGACCCTGAGTGCCCACCAGGTGCCCATCAAATGCTCTATCACTCTCCTTTCCTCAGCAGGGCAGAGCAAGAAATTACAAGGGAAATGCTTGAAGGTTGAGGTATGGACAGGGACATCACTTACCAATTACTGTCATGGGCAAAACAGACCCAACTTGGGGGAAATTAATTCAATGTACTAACTAATAAGAGAGTAGGACAGTGAGAACTAAATATAAAACTAAAACCACCTTCTCCCCAGCCCATTCTTCCCAAGAACAGCTGCACTGCTGACTCTTTGCCCTCCATTCTCAAAGTGACACAGGGAGGTGAAAATGGGAGCTGTGATCATTTCATAACACTTCATCTCTGTTACTCTGATGCTCTTCCCCTACTCCAACGTGACGTCTTTAACATGAAATCCAATCTCTCACAAAGTCCACCAATGTGGGTCCTGCCGACAGGCTGCAGTTCTCTAAGACATGCTCCAGTAAGCGAAAATACTTTCATTAGGGAATTTTATTGCCATTGGGCAGTCACTTTTCCCCTATTCTTAAATAATGTTACTCCTGAGGCACTATCACCGTTGCTGTTTGACTCAGCCTTGGCCAGGGCCTGGTCCCTCTTGGAGTCAACTGACCATGGTTCCCTTGGACACAGGGGAAGCTTCTGGCACCTTCTCACAGAAGCCACCCCTGTAGCCCCCTGATACCAAAACTTTGCCACATAAACCATCCATCCATCCATCCATCCATCCATCCATCCATCCATCCATCCATCCATCCATCCATCCCCCTTATCTGGGAATTATATATTTAAGAATAATCTTTAAAATCTACAGTTCTCACATATTCTTCACAAACTTCACTCATATCAATAAAAAATAATTCTGTGCTCTGAAAACATCATCACAATACCAAACAAGAGTGGACAATTTACACACAGACCAACACCCATCCTTTTGCCACAATTATGACAACTGAAAATTCTCTAGGATCTTTTCACTCTCTAATATTGTTCAGTCCATATTTTGCCAATTACACTTCCCAATTACTATCTTTGTTTGAATTTGTAATGCCAGATGTTGGATGCCAAAAAAAACCCCCACAACTATGGGGTACTTACCTTACCTGGATTCCAGTTGTCCACCAAGATACTCCATGACTCCCTTCCTCAACAGGACAGGAGGGGAGAAAAGAAGATAGAAAAACCTCCAGGGAATGAGACAAAGACAATTTAACAAGACACAGAAAAAGCTGAATGTGGAAGAAAAGGAATAGAGAAGATTTTATTCTCTAATTCCCATCAGCAGACAATGTCCACGAAGCAGAGTTTCAGCACAAATAGTAATTTCTCGGGAAGACAAATATCATAATAATATTTGTGCTCCTTCTTTCTGTCCTCCGTTATCTTTTATATCTGAGCAAATGTTGCATGGTGTGGAATACCCCTTCGGTCAGCTTGGGGTATCTGTCCTGGGTGTAACCTTTCCCAAGATCTTACCCATTGCCACCTCACTGGAGGAGGGTAGCTTTGTTGGTACATTGGAGAGATGGCCCTGGTGCTGTGGGAACACTGCCCAGCAGGACCAGAACATGAGTGTGTTCTCAAATCTTTCTAGACCTCAATGCAAAGCACAGATCTGTGAGGTCTCCTATGGTCTCAGCCAGTGCCAATACAGCATATAGACCAAATACATCCATTTGAGGTTTCTCCCTATGTGCCGACTACTTCTGGAGAGCCAAAGCTGGGTTTGGATGGTTACAGCTCAGAAAAAAATTCTCATGTAAAAATAAAAATAGAGCAACATAAAAGTTACTGCGGTGGTGCGTGTCTTCTCACGCCTGGCTAGCCCAAACACGCCCCCACAGGATCTTAGTGGGACCTTTGCTGCCAACTTGCCCTGCCGCTTTGCTATGGTGAAGGAATGAAAGGCGGGACTCTCGGAGGCAACTGGAACTTAGGCTTTATTGAAGGGAGGGGTCCCCCGCCCTAAAGTCAGAGCCTCAGAGAGACCCAGAGCTCGGGGAGGCAGGGGGTTTTACACAGAAGGCGGAGACTTGGGGTGGGTAAGCATACACCAATAAGGAAGGAGAGGAGGGGATTCATTAACATAATAGACAATGACAATGACCAGTAACCGAAAAGAGGGAGGGGAGAGCCCTCTAACCAGTCAATCACCTGGAAGCTCCTATCGAAGCTTCCAGACCTGAGGGATAGGCCCTGGGTGACTGGCAGGGAGGGGGACTCTCCCTGAGGGATGACAGACAACTACACAACGCGGGAAAGGGTAGCCAATCAGGGACTGTCCCTGGGGAGGCAGAGGGGGAGGCTGCAACATGAGGGAGTTTAAACTAGGACAGTATAGATCCAGGGTACATTGAACCAAAGTACAGAAACTCAAGGGTACACCATACATCTGAAATACATTTAACGTAACAGAAAACTTTTGCACCACCACAGTTGCTCTTGCTCTCAATGTATTTTCAGAAATTCTAATTCTCATTCTTGTCAGTTACTCAGTTCAGTGCTTCTCTCAGAAAAACACCAGTGCCTCAAGGTTCTCGGATACTTGCCTAATAACAATTTATTAAGATGAGCAGTTTCTGAGATACAGGACTGTCACTGCAGAACTTTTCCGGTCATATAAAACAAAACTGACACAGAACTGAGTGACATTTCATACTCCATTACAATTCTTGGGATCTTGGAGATCCCACAGGATTCTATGGCATGCCACGCATGACAAGATATCCCATGACCTTGCTGCCACTTCTCTGTCTTTTAAATGGGTGAACCACCCCCTCCTTTCAGTTGCTTATATCACTGATGGAAGTGCTTCTCAGCCCAGTTCAGGTGAAATACCAGCCTATTAACTCTTTCAAAGGTATTTTTCAACCTAAATAACTCTATGATTCTAGTTCTTAATCGTATCCTCCTTTTCCTTATCTCACCATTTCTACCCAGAAACCAGAATTTCTGTTAACCATCTGCTTTTACGAGTCATATGCAAATTCAGTTGTGGTGAGACTGTAGGAGTGGCATACAAGCAGCTCCAAAACCTTATTAAAAAAAAAAAAAAATACTTGACATAAGTGCCCACAAAATTAGGTAGCAGATGAATTATGTTCTGGAAGATAATGAGAAGAGATTACAGAAGAAGTGAAATGTTTTATCAGTGCTCCCATGGAAACTGAAATCGGTGCAATAACAAGCTTTTCAATTTCATCAAGTTTCCTAAGAACATAAAGTTGGTTTCTGCTAAAGCCAAGGCCAAAAGCCTCCTGGTTTAGTCAGAGTAGTGTTCAGTCAGCCTCAGTGCTCAACCTCCCAGTTTATGCCCAAGAAAAAGTAAGAGCCTTGCTGTGGGGAGACAGTCAACTGACATGGAAGAAGGACAGGGAGTACGCAAAAGCAAGACCAAGACAATAATTTTACTGAAGAATATGCTAAAGAAACATTTTTACAAGCATCACAGCCAGTAGTATTGTCAGAACCCAGTGATATCCTTCATCCCACAGTGAGCTCTGCTTTCTGAAAGCAAGAGCTCCCTCCACAGGCTTTTGACCAGAAATCTGGTTCATAACCTGGAATTAGGAAAATGATGAATTCTGAAACTCCCTGTGCTTCAGACATGACTTTTCCACTAGGCAAGGAACAATTACTGTAGTTGTAAGTCTCCAGCTTCCTCTTTTTCAAAGTGTAATCTTGCATGAATGCCTCTCCCTGCTATAAAATTTGAAAAGCCTTTTTTTTTTTTGTTTTTGTTTATAGTGTGTCAATCCAAAGTTTGGCTTGTTTTGCCTTTTCTTATTCTGACTGACAGTTTATGCATCTAATATCATTAGTACCTCCACTTTTTTCTAAACCAGTAATTTTTGCAAGAGGAGAATGAAATTTTATTAAAATTTGTTCACATGCTGTCATAGAGGATTAACGAGAAAGTATTTGGAACTGTCTAGTGTTTTTAGAGGAAAAGTCTAACATGAGAAGATCTCTGCAGCTCATGTACAATACAATATGCCACAATGTACAAAATATGGTAAGTTTTAATGCTTCCAGGGAGATATTGCTCAGCATATTCACAGCCATTATGGGCTTCCATTTCCCTCTCAGTCTTCCAAATATACTCTACTGTGGTTTTAGAGCTACTTTGGCTATGGCAATATAGGCCTTTTCTCTATTCAAAAGATTTCACTGAATAATGATGCTAAGACAAACTAAATTGTACAAAAGAAAAGGACTATTATAAATTAACCTTGTATTCAGAAGTCCCTGGGAACTAAGTTTCAATTTTTCATTAGCAAAATCAGCTGCTATCCTCTGAAAACTTTCCACTTATGATTTTCCTCTAGGCTATGATATATCAGTGTTAGTGAAACACTGACAATAGAGAATGCATAGTAATCCACATTGAGATACCCTGAAGAAATAGACTTTACAGGGGTACAAAGGTGGGGAATTTCCATATGAGCTCAAAGTGTCCTTACCAAGGACTATGATCTTGCAAAGGTATCAATAAACACCTAAAGACATTATTTTCATTCTCATGCTTTTGCTAGGTTCCTTAGGTCTTTGTCTATCCTAAAATTTCAAGTACATATCAAAGACACACCCCTCCTCCTCCCCCACTCCCACTGCTACACCATAAGGGAACCCCATAAATACCTCTCTGAGCATTTCTGGCCATACAACCAAATGTCTTTTTACTTCCAATGCCAGCCTCACCCCAAACATAAGTATCTTGCAGTTTTGTGATAACCTCAAGGCCTTTTTAGGTGGCATGGCTTTCTACATGACTGCACCTGTCTTCCCTATTCCCACTTGATTAATATAATTTAATTTACATGTGCTACATCACGTCAGTCTTCCCTGTGGAAATCAGTGGCCTTCTAGTAGCTGAAGGGAGCCCATAGGACAGATGGAGAGAGACAATTTACAAGGGCCTGGAATGACAGGACAAGGGGGAATGGCTTCAAACTGACAGAGAGTAGGTTTAGACAAAATATTAGGGAAAAATTCTTCATTGTGAGGGTGATGAGGCACTGGCACAGGTTTCCCAGAGAACCTGTGTGTGCCTCATCCCAGGAAGAGCCCCAGACCAGGGTGGATAGCAGTCTGAGGAACCTGGTCTAGAGGTTAGATCTCAATGACCTTTAAGGTCCCTCCGACCTAGGCCATTCTACAACAAGATAACTGCACACATATTGCATCCAGTCTGATAGAAGCCCCCAGGGGAGACCTTGAAACTGTCCAGCATTTGTCAGTGATAATCTGGATGATGGAGTAGAGACTCTACCTATATTTTAGGTGATACCAGTCTCTGGGTGGAGTGCCTTGTGAAACAATTTAAAAAGTAAAATCCATTTATCAGTGTGTAACAAAATTGCAAAACCTCTCACTGGGAGAAGTATTACTCCAGAGAAGATTTCTTAGACTCCAGCTGAAGACAAGTACAGAGGTGCCTGTGCTGACAGAGGAAAATTACTGTTCTACACATTTAGAAAACAAGAAGAACCAAACAGCCCAGTATCAGATGTTCCATCAATGTGTTGGAACAGCTCAATGGCAGTTTAAAAATATTGCTACAAAAATAAATGAATGAAATAACTGAAAAAGAAAAAAGCAAAAAAAAAAAAAAACCAAAAACCAACCAAACAAAAAAACCCACAAAAACCCCCCCCAAAAAAACGAAAAAAAAAAAAAAAAAAAAAAAAAAAAAAAAAAAAAAAAAAAAAAGAGAAAGAAAAAGATAGATTTTAAGACTCTGAAATTAGATCCCAGCAGATGAAACATTCAAGTTTTAACCAGTAGTATGTCTTGGAATGCAAATAATCCAACAGAAATGTTGGATATCAGGGCAATATGCTTTTCACAGGGAAGGACATAAACACAATTTATTCACACTAGTATTCAATGACTAATTGTAAAAAAGATGTTAGGTTGTGAAAACAATGTTAAATAAATACATGCAGTAAACATTGTTCCATCTTTACAGAAATGATGATATATTATATAATTATGATTCAAAAACAGGGAAATCTAAAGGCCAACACCTCAGAGGATACTGGCCCAAGAAATTTCCTGTACACTTAGAAGAACAAAATTTCTAATGAACTCTGATAAACTACCACCAATAGTAAGGCAGGAATAATAATTCTGCTTTTGTGATTATTGTGTATTTTTCAGTTATCCTTTCAGGTATTGTACTTGTGAAGTGAAAGCTTTGCTGAGTCTGCTGAGTTCAACAGTTATTGACCTAACTTTTTGATCCTGTCTGAAAGAAGCATCTAATTTTGCTACAAGGCTGTAAAAATTTCATTCTGCTTGCTTGAACCTACACACCTCTAGTTCTGCATAAGAGTGTGCTCATATGAGAATAGCTTTTACAGTAAATATAATTAACTAATTTCCCTTGAAAAATAAAGGATTTTGATGCTTTTGATATTTTACTGGGGCTCTGAACAACTGAAAATCTTTCAGATATCAAAGTCATCCATGGCAAATGAATATATACCAAGAGTTAAAAAAGACTTTGCTTTCACATTTATAATGGTTTCACCTAGAAAATATTCCTGTAACATAATTTCACCTCATTACTTCAATGATGTAATTGAATGGAAACTCAATCTCATCCTTTTCAATCAATTATTCATATTTATAGGTGAAAATCTGGAGAAATTGAAATGCAGTTTATACAGATTTAAGAATGTCTGAGACTATGTGGAGATATTCAATTCAAGGTATACACTAATTTCTGAAATAATACAGAAAAGGTACAGTTTAGTTAAGCTCAGCACACATTCTGCCATATCCAAGATTTTTGCATGTCTAAGGTGTCAGCTCAGCCCCATTTGTCCCAGCTAGCTTATCTTTAAGAATAAAGCTTAGCTTTCAATTATGTGCTAAAGAACTGACCAGAAAACCAGATTATTTTCATATGTATTGATGCAGTACCTGTGGCAGAAGAAAGAAATCCAACATTGCGCCTTTTAAATACCCTGCAGAGATTTAACATCCCTTAAATTCTGTGAGGCACTAAAACCTTGCCACAGCTCCAACAGATCTGCAAAGCAGTGCCTCCCATAAACCTGTAACGGTTTAACCACAGCCAGCAGGTAAGCCCCACACAGCCATTCAGCTATTGCCCACACTGGGATGGGGGAGAGAATCAGAAGGGAAAAAGGTAGAAAACTTGTAGGTTGAGGTAAAGTTTAATAGAAAGCAAGACCTGCGCAAATCAAAGCAAAACATGGAATTCATTCACTGCTCCTTGTGGGCAGGCAGGAATTCAGCATCTGCAGGACAGCAGGAATCCATCACACGGAGTGGTATCTTGGGAAGACAAACACCATCACTCCAAGCGTGCCATCACTCTCCTCTTCATTCTTCTTCTCCCCTCAGCCATATATACTGACCAAGGTGCCCTATAGCAAGGAATATCCCTTTGATCACTTGGGGTCAGCTGTCCTGGCTGTGCCCCCTCCCAGCATCCTGCGTACTCCTACCCACATTGCTGGTGGGGTGGTGTGAAAGTGATGCTCACCATTATCTAAAATATCCCTGTGTTATCCCTGTGTTTCTGGCACAAATCCAAAACACAGCCCCATATTAGATACTGTGAAGAAGATTAACTCTACCCCAGCCAAAAGCAGCACGATCCTATTCCGTCCTTTTTACTCTTTGTTGTACTACATGAAACAATGCTCTGAATATAAAACTGTATATTTGCATAATCATTTTACAAACTGATCATTTCACTGTGAATAACTCCTGATAAAGTTTATAGCATGCTTATATTTAATTAATACATTATTAGAAGTGAAAGCCAAACAGGGGTTAAACACATCCTGACACAGTGGAAAACAAATCTAGGATTATTTAAATAGCTGTAAGCTTTGGATACCAACATTTTCCTTCAACACAGGTTTTTCATTATATTATTAATGTAATAGACTTTGTGAATGAAAAGAGTAATGATCAAGTACATTGCCTTCAGGTTAGCTGTGAGCCCAGACATAAGGAAATGAGACTGCAAAGAGGGAAGGAGAAAAAAACAAAACAAAAGCAGATTGAGTTGTGAATTCCGTGCATATTTTGCTGAGCTCTTAACCAGCACTTCCTATCGCAATTGTAGTTTGTCTAATTACATGACAAGCAGAGAAGGCTTACTTAACAAACAGTTTGAGATTATAGATCTTCTGTGGATTTTTTGTCTCTACTAAAAAGAAAAAAATATTGTATAACCCATTTTCAAATAAACTGTTTTTAAACAGTCAGTGAGGAAGCATGTGTTAATTTGCATGACCTATTATCTCTGGCATCTATTTGTTTGTGGTCTTTGCTTTTAGAAGAATTGGCATTAATTATAAGTATGGAAGTAATTTGAAATGTCAGTTCAGAATTTTACAGCTTGGAACAGCTCATCCTTCAATAATTAAGTCAATAAAATTAATTTAATTTAAACAGCAATACTTCTTTTTAGACCTTACAGAGTGATTACAATTAGTATTTCATAATTAGTATTTTATTGATGTCCATACACTGGATTGCCAGGTGTCAAGATACACCAATGATTGGAAGTAATTTGATAAACATTCAGAACTGTTGCATTAATGGCATGCCTCCCAATTATGCATTGAGTTAATGAATGCATTTAAATGTTATGGAGATGAATTTAAAGGACAACTCAACCTTAATTACTGTACCATTTCCTCCTTCTTCCCATTCTAATTATAACTTCAGTAGTTATCACCATTTAGTATACAAATATCACATTCCTCTGTAAATGCAGAAATAGAATATTTATGTAATTTTTTTGAGGGTGCTAACAGTACTAAAATAACAAGCTGTCATTTCCCCTTAAACTAAAGACTTCTAGAAATTGATAAATGATCTTTTATCTGTCCTCCCTCATTCGTATTTAATTGTCTTAATGACTAACAGGCAGGACAGGGAAAGAGACTAAGTGAAACCCTTTCAACCAATATCTTAAATTTCCCCCTTATTCATTAAAGAATGCTGAGAAATAATGGAAGAGTTAGCATCACTGACCAGCAGGGTGTTTGAAAGTGCGTGCAGGCAGGTAGAGGAAATTTTTGCAGCTCTGTTTCCATGCAATTAAACATCAAGGGGATGACCCTGAATGCTTTGAAATCTATGGCTCCTGAAACCCACAGTGGTTTTGCCCTCACATGGAAATGATTTAGCTCTAGAAACACCAGCGCTTCCTCTGAAGAGTATGGTGAGGAAGACAGTAGTCCTGAACTCAGTGAATCACCTGGAAGTTTATTCTCTTGTGAGCACATGCAAACCCAAGTTTTGAGGAAAAGAAAAGAAAAATTGCTATCTCTAAGGGACAGAGATGAATCATCAGCTACCAGATGGCTAATTCATGGCTGCAATTTTTTAACTTTGCATGTTTAAAGGGACAGCTTTGGATGGAAATGGATGCCAGGAAACATTCCTATAAAAGCTGACTATGTTGTTAGAAGATACTTTTCCAAACCACAACTAGCACAGAAAAGAGACTTAGGAAGAATATGAGGGGTTTGCTATCAGACAGATGTTCTGGAGGTCTATAAGAAAGATGCAGTTTGCACAAACAGCTTAACACATTATAAAACTGGAACAGAAGTGTGTGATGTCCAAAGGCATTATGACATTGCAACCTGCCAAAAATCTGTTGTGTCACTCAATATCTTTACATTTCTTAGCTCTTTAAAGGTCCTGATACTTTACAGTGAGCACTATCTGCATGGAAACAGAGTAAAAGGAATATTAAATAGCATTATCTGAGTAGAGCTTAACATTTATTAATTGCTACCTTGTGCAATTCCCTGATTTTTCTCTCTCCCCTTCCTTAATTAGTTTTTCTATCTAGTTTCACACAAAGTTCTCACAGATTTTCATAGAGTACTTTTGTTTATTTTGTGTGGGGTGTTTTTGTTTGTTTTGTGTGAGTTTTTTGGACTATTGTTTTCAATGTATATTATTGATAGTGGAGAACAGGCAGTTTTGAGAAGAGAAAGACAAAGTTGGGTGCTTCACTATAGAAAAAGAAATTATGGTTAAAGATAGTGAAGACCCAAGACAGTGTCCCTAAAAAAAGATTTAAATTCTACCTACTCCCACCTTTGCACAGCTATGGCAGTTCTGTCTGCAGTGAGAGACTCTCTCCTGTGCTGAAAAGACAGTGTCTGGAAGACAGACACCTGCACAAGTGGTACCAAGAACAGGCTGACACAACACCAATCCTGCTTGATGTGCCTGCTTCTAAATTGTATTTGTATCCACTGAGGTAATAGGACGTGTACAAAAGAAGGTGATCTGGCAGGAAGATATATTTATTAGATTACGCAGGCTTCTCACTGCACTTATGTAAATTCTTGTAAATCCTTTCTCCCTTGCACTTGTGTAATTTTTTGAAGTGCAGTGAAAAGGAGGGCAAGTATATTCAACCTTTACGATTTGCTATGACAAACATGGGAATTTCTTCTTGTTCAAACATGTTGACATGTGAGAGAACTGTGGGTGTGTGCTCAGGTCCTTTCCACCAATCACGAAAAGTCTTGGATGTGCACGACTCAGTAGAAATCAGGAGCATTCTGGAAAACAAAGGCTGTACTATTCCAACTTGCCTAAATTTATTGAAAAGGTAGGATAAGAAAAGAGACCTAAATGTAGATTTTTCCAAATTTAAAAAGTGATTGCAATTGCATTTAAACAAACTTCTGTTCATGGACTAAGCCACAAGTCTCAAAGATTACAAAGAGAGGCTCAAAGTGACTCTTGTATAGCACTTAGAATTATCTCTGCTTTACCCTCCTACATGAAAGTGTAAGTGGTCTTTCAGCATTTGGTTTTCCCTTAAGAGCCTGTATTTTAGACCAAAAAACCCCTTTGCACTTTGCTAACCAGTGGTGTACCAAATGTGACAAAATCATAATCCAAGGATATTCTAAACACTCTGGAACTAGACAATTAACAAAATGACCACTGCTTTTAAAAATCAAATGCACCTTTGGAGACCTTACCTAAAGTTTTTGAACTTCTGAGGGGGGTGCTATATAGGCCACTGGTAAAAGTATACAGTGCAAAAGTATACAGTACAAAAGTATACAGTACAGAAGTGTACAGTAAAAATTAAATTGTCTAGACTTAGCACATGTGTCAAATATAGAATAACATAATTGGGTTTAGGTCAGAACTCATTTTAGAAGGCCTGCCTCACATTTTTTATTCAATATGCATTAAAAACAATACATGAGTAATTACTGTAAGACTAGAATCCTACACACTGAACATATTTATTTGTTGCCTTAGTCTAATCACTAGCTGGCCAAATAACCTAAAAATACATCAAAAGTCATGTGAGATTTTCTTACAGCTTCTAAAATTTATGTGATTTCTTAAAGTCAGTTGACAAATATGCCTTTCTGGAGCATCAAGATACTAAAAGTTTGGAATGGCAAAAAAATTAGTGCAGGGCCTTATAAAGGGGAAGGGTTTCTTATGTTTGGATCTTTAATCAAGATGGCCTTTAGCATTTACATGCACAAACAAATGTACCAGAATGGTCTGGCCAGATCCACACATATAACATAGAAGGGAAAGAACAAAAGAGATAGCAGCCGTCAGGTCCTCACCCTATTTTGTGAGTTTCTTTACTGCTGTCAAATCACCTATAGTGTGGTCCTTCCAAGGTGAAGACTTTCTTACCTTAATACATACAACATTTCTACATTTTACTACTGGGAACTCCACCTTGGAATTGCTGTCCTGGAAATGGTATTCTTGACTATCAACACAAGCCAGCCCTAACCCCAGTTAAACACATATTTGCACGATCCCTTTTTTAATTTGTTCATACAGAGTCTTGTTATTTTTTTACAAAGCTCTACAGAATTCACTGTATTAAAATGACGGCTCTTCTTATGAATCTCTTGTTTCCATTCTAGTACGGGGCTCTTAAATGAGGTAATTTGAAGCTAATATTTCTATTAGTTTCAAGTTCATCAATATTCAGCAGTTTCACATCTATAGATATAAGCCTATCAAAAAGAACAAAAACTCCAACCCACAGAATTCAAATCTCCAGTTTGTTGCAAGCTGAGATTTATATTCAAATTCTGTGAAACACTGTGCAAACACTAAACCATTCCTGGCTGTGTTTTTTTTTTCCTTTGTAAACCAGCCTGTGTTTTGGCTTTAATCCCCTGTATAAAATCAAAATGTAATAACAAGCTCTTTGAGCAAAATGTCATTCTGTCTAGCAACTGAAGCTGCAGCACCAAACTGTGCTAACTAGATCACTGACAGTTCAGCACTGTCAATAAATGACAGCATTGGTATGAGTAATGTGTATACTTTAGGCTACATGTAATGGGAATAAAGTGTTCTTCCATTGTCAAAAGTGTATCATTTCAGAATCTTCATAGCAGAAGCTTGATCGATATCTCAGCAGGCTGGAAGACAAGGGAGCCAGCAGATAAAGACCAGCCCACTGACAGGTATAGCTGTTACATATTTTTGAAACATCATGATCTAACTGCAACTTTATCAGATAAACAGAGGTGAAAGGGAAAAAAGAAAAAGAAAAAAAGACCTTTGAAAGGATTTGCCTCAAGCTCACAGGAGGCAGTACAGGTACTGAAGACAGTGTAGTTCTGGGCCCAGTGACAGAGGGTTGGTGACAATCATAATGAAGAAAGTCTGGTTTTGGTCTCACTCCCTCAGCATTACATCCAAGTTAAAAACCAAACAATACCTTCTCAAAAAGACCCCCAGCCAGTTTTCATAGTTATTTTAAAAATCATAAGAGTACCATCACTGTTTATATTCAGCCAGTTGAATGCTTCTGATGATATCCAAGTATCAGGCCTGATAACGTGAACTAGAGTTCTGGAAGTCATTCTGTTTTCTTACACGAGCCCTTCTCTTCTTCCCCCAGGCTGTTGAGGACATTTACAGCTACACAGGGAGCAACATAATACTGCTGCTATACTGTTTGTCCTTTATCCCCGAGGGAGGAGAGCTAAAAGAGACACATCTGGAAGGTGTAACTGACATACTAAGAAAATGAGACCGTGAAAGTGCCTAGGGAAAATTTTAATTTATTAGAACAGCTGTCGTACTTATGCCTCTTTCATGGCTTCTGATGTAGCCTTTATGTTGATCTTCCCCCAAAGTTCATTGAGCAAAGCTTTCTCACTGGGGTGGGTTGACCTTGACTGGCTGTCAAACCTCCACACAGCCACTCTCACAGATCCCCTGTCCTCAACAGGGCAAGGGGGCACAACATAACCTGGAAGAGCTCATGCACCAAGGCAAAGACAAGGAGCATTTTTTAGTTACCACCACAGGTAAAACAGGCTCAGCTTGGGGAAAACTATCTGATCACCAATTAAAATATAGATTTGGATAGCAAGAAATAAAGACAAAATATCTTTCACCCTCCTCCCCAGGCTCAGCTTCACTCCTTCGCCCCCAGTGAGCTTGAGCAGTGCAGGAGCCATGGGGAATGAAGGATGTGCTCCATGGGGGTCAGATGAGAGGCAAGAGGTAGAAACTGATGCACAGGAAGTTTCACCTGAACATGAGAAAGAACTTCTTTACTGGAGAGTGATGGAGCACTGAAACAGATCACCCATGAGAGACTGTGGAGTCTCTGTCACTGCAGAAAACCCAGAACCATCTGGACACAATCCTGTGCCGTGTGCTTTGGGATGACCCTGCTTGAGCAGATGACCAATGTGGTCCTTTCCAACTCTACCCATTCTGGGATTCTTTGTAATATAGAGCACTGTGTCTCTTGTCAGTCTACATATGACACTTGTCTCCCTTACTGCTGATGTCAGGTTTTTTTAGCGATATATTTAATAGCTTACAGACCTATTAGAATAGACCTACAGAATTAGGCCATGTTCACTGTTTCTCATCTGTATGCTTTTCCCTCTATTGCAAAGTCTTGGATGCTACCAAAAATAAGGCAAATGGTACCAAAATAAGGCTCCTTATTTCTTCCTTTAGACTTTCTAAGGCCTTAAACCATAATTTCTCATTACTTGAGGGTGGACCGGGGTGGGGGAGGTTGGGAAAGAAGAGTTCCTCTCTCTGATCAACAAAGCTAAAAAGGAAAAATCCAGTTTTGGGAGTTGAGCATTGTATTATTCTCCTAAGGAATTTAAGCTGAGATTTTTAATGTGACACATTAAACACAAAGGTAATACAAAGGAACCTAAAGCAAAGCAAATTAAGCTAAATTTAGTCCACCACAGAACAAACTATTCAGGAATAAAAGCATTGGATATGAGGTACTCATCTGCCGAATAGTATTTCCTGCTCCCTGTTTAGCAACTCCCACCCTAACTCCCTAAGCCAAGAATCAGCAGGAAAGATAATAGAAAAGGCTTTTTTCTCCTCATTTTAGTGATTCCCTGTGCATTTGTCACTATCTTTTGTTATTCCAGAAGAGAGCATTGGACACAGTGCTTTAAAGTCACCAAGCCCTAATGATTGGAAGTCCATTGGAGATATGGTTAAGGATCTGCAGATACCACTCATTCTAAAGGAAGTGCCATGCTTACTTCAACACACTTCAGAAGGTAATTTTTTTGAAAATTTCCTTAAGCCTTAAATAAGTCTCATGACATTTTGAAGTTCCCTTTATTAAAAAAAAAACAACAAACAACCAAAAAAAACCCCAACAAAACAAACCAAACCAACCCCCCCAAAAAACCCCAACAAACAAACAAACAAACCAACCAAAACCAAAACCAAACAACAAGACAATGTGATAGCAAAACCAGAGTAAGCCTTCTCTATCATGTGGTTGCTCTTGAGCTTTCTTAGATCAAAAGTCCACATAGCTCTTATAGATCTGTTGTTTAATGGACCTCACTCAGCAGCACCCAAATGTAAAAGACTTTCATTGGGTTCGACCTCCTGTTTCCAGGGTGAAATGGGGTAAAGGGAGAAGAAAAATGTATTTTTTCACCTACTGTATTTGTGTGGATTTGGGGGGGTGGGGAGCATTCATTTATGTTGTAAGGTTTTAGCTAAATAAGTACATGGTTTGATTTTGCCATGGATTTTAAAATAGGTAGATTACTTGGGAAATATAACTGTGAATTTGGACAAGAGATGGGAAGTGGTCTTCACACCTGTCAAGTAGCCCATTAACACTGCTTGGAAAACAAATAAACTAAAAAGCCACAAAACCAATTCACAACCTCATCATATCCCTGAATCACACATCATTTCCCAGCGTAAGAGGAAATTAGAACAAATAAAGAGCTGAACAGCTCCAGAGAGGTATGTACATTTGTTTTACCTTTAGTAAGTTTAGTCTGGCAGTCAGTTGCACAGGACTAACATCAAGATACAGGAGATCTAGGACTGAAGAAATGAGACAGAAGTCAGAATATAGCATTAAGTTATTGACTGAGATTCAGAAAACAATGTACATGTGGACATGAAATTCCCTCAAAGGTTATTAAAGAAGAATCATGATCCTGAAACCTTACAATTCACAAGAACCTACACAGAAAAAAAAAATATTAGAGAAGTCGAAGGAGAGTAGAAGGAAATAAGTTAAAAAAAAATTAGAAGGTGCTGACAGTGTAAGTTTAAGAATCTGATATTTCTGCACAAGCAGAGAAAGTGTGGCTATAGTGTAGCACAAGCTTTGGGATAAGCTGTTAGTGTTTTGCAATGGATATGGGAAGAGATATGTTGAATGGAAGCTGAAAAGAAGCTTCAGGCAAATGCTTTAAGCACTGAATTCAAAGGGCAAAAGAAAAGAAAAAGGGTTGACAGTTTGCAACACCAAATTGTGTTTTGAAGAAAGGAAATATAGACAGTGCTTGTCCAGTTTGTGAGGCAGTCTGAAATGATACTGAAGCAACTGGATTTAAAGATGAGATTCCCAAACTAGATTTCATTACTTTTAATACTTCTCTTGCACATTAACATATGCTAGAAGCAGAAATTACTTGCTGGATGAGCCTCAACTAATGTGTTAAGGATTGACCCCTTTAGAGACTTTTCTGTTTATGTGCTTACATAATAGCATTTCATCATACAATTTTAATGGTGGTAATAGTTCTACTATACTTATCTTTAATAATCTTTCTATAAAGAACTTTATATTATGAAAGAAAGGTAAGGAACATGCTATTAAGTAGCTGCTAGGAAAGGGATATATCCACAATGTCATTTTTAAATGCAAAAAAATTTCTCTCTGTCTTAAACGTAAAAGGAATTACAATCCCTGTGCCTCATGAATCAAATAGAAGGGGAAAAAAAATCTGGCTTGACACCTGTGTGGGACAGGTTTTTGCTCTAGAAATACACCTGAACAATGAATTCAAACAGCTTTTTATCTTGTTTCAATCAGAAAGCTGATGTAGACAAAACCCTGCATTTAATAGCATTATGGCTCAGATATATGCTGACAAAACCCTGAAAATTCAAAAGCAAGAGCATCTTTTAAATTACTTATTTAAATTTGAAAGCTCTGGCTTTTGTGGTTAGCTTTGTTTGTATGCTCCAAGCATGGCTTTTCTCTTTTGTCCAATTTTAATATATAAATTGTACCTTACACAATCTCCAAAGGTTGGGAAACCTCTCTAGCCTCCCTGGATGGCAGACAGATGAATGATTCCCAATAGCTGAATTCATTCTGGGGATTTTTTTGAAATGTTTACAGTTTAACTGGCTAACATCAGTTTTGCAACATATGATTTAAACATTCTTCAGGACTCTTGGGTATACATATTTTGATAAACTTGACAATTATATAAAATCATCTACACTACAGACAATACTAGATTCTATCCTTTGTCTAAATTCTTTCATTTTGTGGATCATAAATACTGAGACCAACTGCTCCAAAGGCAATATTAAAGTCTTTTAATGCTGTTTCAGTTACTAGGCACATGTTCTACACTGATGTGTCTAAATACCATAATGAAATTTTAATTGCAAAGAAAAGAGCATTTCTAAAATGAAACAATGTTTTTCATTTCTACAACACCCAGGGGCCATAACTCACTTATAGACTAATGGCCTGTAAAATTCTGCTTGCTGACTGCTAACTGCAAAATTCAAGCAGTGTGTAAGAACAAGAAATGCTTCCTGTAGAATACAGGCTTTAAAATCATAGGATGGCCTGGGTTGGAAGGGACCTTAGAGTTAACTTTGTTCCAACCCCCTGCCATGGGCAAGGACATTTACAGCAGACCAGGTTTCTCAGAGCCCAATCCAACGTGGCTCTTAACACTTCCAGAAATGAGTCATCCCCAGATTCTCTGGGCAACCTTTTTTGATATCTCATCACCTTCATAGTAAAAAATCTTCTTCCGTATATGTAACCTAAATCCTCCCTCTTTCAGTCTGAGCCCATAATTCCTTGCCCTGTCACTACAGTCCCTGAGGAAGTTCCCTCTGGCCTCCTTGGAGACTCCCTTCAGATACTGGATTGTCTCCACCCAATCTTCTCTAACTCTGGAGGCTGAAGTCAGTTTATTTAGTTCTTCATTCTTAGTAGGTTTTGTTCCCCATCTTACTTGGTTTTACCCTGACATTAAAAGCAGTAGAGTAGAAACTGAAACTTGCATTCAGCACATCCCCTCACTGCCTACAGCAAGCTGTAAATATCATCCCTGAGATAAACTTTGTGAGTATGTGTACTGTTTCAGAACTTGTGTGAACAGAAAAACAGAAGATAATTTTTCTAGCTCTGAAAAATTCACAGTCGTGCTTGCAGAGATAGAAGGTGCATGTTCATGTAGGGAATACCTACAAGATTTTAAGTGCATCATGTTCAGACAACTTGCTGGTATAGAAAAAGATAAATACCCTGTCCCCTCAGATTGTTTCCATATGCACTATCACTGTTATGCCTGACATATATACTCATCAGTTGACCTCCCTCTGTCTTTTATGTTCTTAATAAGTCATAAATTCAGGGAAATTTCTCCATGGAAGCGGGGAAAAGCACAGCTTGTGTTAGTGCAAAATTTTTCATAAGTTCACTCATTAAAGGATGGAACGCTGCTTGGGGATATGAGAAATGTTGTGCTGAGTCAATCTAGAAAGAAAGTGCTAATAGACAAATTATGGATTTCCCACACCACCATCACTGTAGTGAGGAATAACATCTCAGGTCCAAGATTAGGGGTCAGCCTGGGTACAGAATCTGCAGCTCCTAAAGCTTGCATGAAAATCAAAGCCTGGGAAAATAAGAATTCTGCTTTCAACTGGCCAGAGGAATCTGATCCTTACTCGAAAACATCTACATAGTGGATTAGAAAGTGCATGCTAATAATTTGCCTTTCATGTGCATTTGTACAGATGTATTTTCTACACATGTAGTTTCACAAATTCTTTAAACAAACTTCGAGTGTAAGTGCTTATGTAAGGATAATCTATCTTAAGCACACATACATTCTTTTTTTCTGATTAAAGAAAAATCCCTGGGTAACATAATAGTGTCACACAATTTTTAAATTTTTTTTTGTTTGTTTTTAGATTTAGAATTTCAAAGCATGTATCTAAACTGTATACATTTTGATTCACCTAATCACTTTAAAATACCAACACTGTAAACTATAACTGCAAATACAACTCATTTAATAAGCTCCAAAAAAAAGCAGTAAAAAAAAAATCCCAAAATCAAACAAAAACCAAAAAACCCAAAACAAAACAACATAAAACAACCAAACAAAAAAACAACTTAACCCAAAAAAACAAACAAAAGAAAACCCATAAAAAAACAACAAAAACCCCCCCCACCCTTAACATTTCTCCCTCTAAACCACAAACAAGAAACTTATTACTAACACACAGAAAATAAATGGAGGAAGTCTAATTTCCCATGTTTAACGTGCAGGCTTTCTAATATTTGGGCTATCAAGTTACTGATTATAACCAGGATCTAGCACACTTGAATATATAACTAAAAACACAGATCTTGTTTCTCTGGGTGGAAAGTTTGCTTTTATAGAGCATGACTAGTAAGTTAAATGAAAAGTAAAGATTCTTTAATTCAAATACTTTGGAATTATTCTTAGTGGGTTTTTTTTTTTTTCCATTTAGTAACTTATTATGGGAAAAATAAACCTCAAAAAACCAAAAAAGCTACTTTAAGAGTTCTCCTTTCTTAGTTCCACTACCTGTGTGTGCATTATCCTTTTGACACTTGACCTGTCTACATGCCCATCAAATATCACGAGACTGACCTGATATTATGGAAATTTTACATGCCAGCCACCATAACAGGATTACACTCCAGGATCCCACTGAGTAAGGAAGCCAAGAAGAGGTTTTTTAATAAAGTCACTTTATTAATAGTGCTACAGCTTGAGCTGCGTGCCTCCGAAGAGAAAATCTGAACAAAGAAATCCTTGCTTAGTTGTACAGCTACAATCCAAGATTCCTGTCCCTAAAGCAATAGTTTGGACCAACAGTTGTATTAAGATCTGGAGCCTTGCACCTTTCTAGTTTGATTTGTTTGTTGTTTCATCGGGAAAATTTATTTTTCTGCAAGATACAATGTTTCCTGTTTCACCCTCTCTTAGGCTGGTTTAAATGGGTTCTGTAGTTATCTTTTCAGCAGCTGCAATATGGTTGTTATAGTTCATGTATCACAATCTGTAGGCTTTGTCTGCACATGCAATCTACTATTGCTAAGTCTTAATTATATAATGGCCTGCTCCAGAACAGTCCTACCTTTGTTTTTATTAACATTCATGCTATTTATTTTATGGAAGCAGAATATTGTAGCCACTAAGGTGTAAGCACAGTTGAGTACAGCAAGTGTTACAATGTTAAATACAAACAGTATGCCAAAGATTATTATAAAAATAAATAATTCACAAAGAATTAATTTTTCTCAGGCTCTTAAATCTAATATCCAGAAGGTGAGCCAAGACCATACTTCTTATAAGCCTGTTGCAGTATTATCCAATTGTACTTTATGCACTAATTTTACTTGCTACCACAACTTCCAGACAGCAGCTGAAATCCTCCCACTCTGGTCAACAAACATGCAATGACTAGTATTAATAATTGCACACACTCCCCTTAGTGAGGCTAAGAAAGTGTCTGCTGATATTCTACTTTTAGTGAAATTTCAGAGAGCTGTGAAACCTTTTTTTGGAATGTCACAATTGCATCAGCAGTATTTACTGCCTAAAGTTTCTATTGCCACTGAAATGTTAACTAAGTCCTTTTCTAATTTGCTAACTCCCAACCAGATTTTAAAAAACACAAGAAGTGGAATACCATTGGACTTTCTACTAATAAATTACTGCATTTTGTGCTATGAACAAATGCTTGTACCATGATCCTGATATCACAGCTAAATTTGAGAACAAAATTAGCAGTTGAGGCTCCTAAGACAAAAATTCCTGACAGTATCCTGGTAATTTTTTGTAATCTCTCTTACACATATTCCAGATCATCCTTTGCCCTCAGGTACAGACCAAGGTGCATAGAAAAGTCCCCAATTATTCTTGGTATTTATAAGCCCATTGTTTGGTTGCAATCATCAAGGTTGCTCACTACAGGAGCATAAGTTGAGTAAGGCAGGTGTTATGCTGCATATTTACTCTTTGCTTCTGGGACTGCCACGTCCCACTGTTGTGAGTCCATGTGGTTTTGGTGCAAATAAATATCTGAACACAAAGTAGTCCATGAGATGTTATTTGGTATAGGGATCCCTAACAGATGAGTGCTCAAAGCCAAGTGGCTTGGAAGGAAAGGACATATCCAATAATGAGTTTTATCAGTAATTTGGACTATGGTTTTTGGTCTGTTGAAATAAAAATTTTCCCTCCTTGTAACAGGGCTGTATAAATTTAGATACTATCTCATGTGAAAAAGCATGGCAAAGGCTCCTAACTTTATATGTAGGATTTCCACAATTTCCTCAGGCACTTGGAAACCTCATACCCTGAAAAAAAGAAAACCTATTTCAGTTTTTGAAACACTGACCATGTTGGATTCTTCCTGCACTCATTGTTCTTCATCCACTGAATGACTCTTTGACAACCACTTAACATGCAAGTGATGGATCCAAGCTTCCTGTCCTCTAACTTTTACAGCAAAGTAAGAATTTAATAAGACTGTCTGCAGCCACTCCCACATTCCAATTCAGATTTATGGGAAAACACTTTTAATAAAATTTTATCTCTAGGCTACAGATCATGTGCCTGTACCTCCAGAGATGTGGGCTAGTACCACTAATCATAATCCCTTTTAATTTTGAAACTTTCCTGTTAGTTTAGGACATAGTGTGTCAAATGCTCATCTGCATTCAAGAAGTTGTTTTGAGCTGGGATATAAGTTCCCAGTATAGACAAGTGTCTCCCGAAAAGAACTTCATCAAGCAATAGTCCCAGGCGTTTCCTTGAGGCATTTCAAATGTCCCATAAGGTTAAATTTAATGTTTCAGGCCATTTTAACCATATATGTGCAAATTTTTACTGTTCTCTCCTCAATAGCTAATTCATCCTTTCTACCTGTCCAGATGCTTGAGGGTGATTAGAGTGTGCAATCTTTTTAATTTCTAACCTTTTATAATATCAATTGATTGTTCCTGCTGTGAAACTTGACCTTCTTCTGATTCAGATTCTTGTATTCCATACCTAGGGATAATTTCTCTAAGGAGATCTTTTATTACTCTTCCAGTGTCTGCTTTTTTTTATTGTGAAAGGCTCCACCCAATGATAATTTATTGGGAAAGTGTCCACCCAATAACAATTAGTCTCATATAACTAGCAAATATTTATAACCACAAACTGTGGACACAACAACATTGTTTACATGAAGTCTTTAGAATGGGAAAAAATGGCTGCTTTCCATAGGCTTTATATGTGAGAATTTCTTACAAATAGGACAGGCATTAATAATTATTTTAGTGGCTGCAAAGACACTCAGTGCCACCCATACTTGTAGCACTTGGATGGCCACTGTTTGCAGTCCTCCCTGAGCTTTACCATGGAACCACTTGGTTACAGTAATTATTTCAGTAAGACAGATTTTCCCTCCCATTTTCCATACTGTCTTCATGTTCTACTGTTTTCCATTTTCTCCAAAGTTCTTTGCTTGTCACATTTGATCAACATAGTTTATCATTTTCTTGGATGGCCAACACTGGACCTCAAGTTCTTGTCTAAAGCAATTGCTGTGATCTTTACCAGAAGTTGGCAAGACACAGGTTTTGGTGCTATATCAACAAAGGCATTCCCTTTCCTAATTACAGCACTCCTTGTATGGACTGGACAGCAAACCACAGCAATTTCTTTGAGGAATTGGAAACTGTTTCATCATCCAGCATTCAAATTCCTGGGAGCTCCTGATCTCAAAGGAGTAACTGGATTGAGTCTTACTCCTATGTCGAGAAATTCTTCAGACTTTACAGGGATTTTTCAGCTCTCCCATTAATTCGTAGGTATTACAGTGCCCAGTATATCTGAGGTCTCCAAAGATAGATCTCTTCTGTGACAGATACCTGCAGTCTCCCTGTCAAGACTTAAGTCCATTTTTTGTGGCTACAGCACAAGACAAATGCATTTCTAATCTTTTATTTGTTTGAACCATCTAAACAGTTTACCAGCTGCAAGTGCTGATACTTCCTTAGGGGATAATTATTTAAGAACTAGAGCTTTCAGTATTCATCTAACTTTACTGTCCACCAGCACTCTGCATCTCTACTAAAACACATTTTTTTATTTCTTGCCGCCTTTTAGTTTACATTTAAGAGCCTTGGCTTGTATTTCTGTTTTCTTCTTTGTTATCTTCTCAGTTGGCACTACCAACTCTTTTCAATTTATGACAAGCTGTGAATGTCATTAACACTATATCCCCCTCCCACTTCCACAGCAATAATGATGATGATATGCAAATGAGTAATTCTATCCCACTGAAGTAAATAAATCTTAACTCTCATTTATACAACTTGGAAGAAAGCCCCAAAAGAACACTTGTTAAGTTTTTCCACTTTGATACAGGTACTGGAACCCACTGTTCACTTTTTCAGACAGTCCTAATAGAGATCATCATTCTAGAATAACTTGTGATAAAGTTTAAGAGGTTAATCCCTACACTCTCTCAAATGGATTAATTAAAAAATTCAAACAAAATAGAAACACATTTCTTCTAAATATTCAAATATTGTGCTGATAGTTGTGGAAGTTCAATTTGCAAAAGCAAGTGTCTACTGTACGTGTGCACATCAGTGTTAGATGTTAAGGACTCTTCAGCTCCATCAACCTAATGTTGAAAATATGGTTTATTATATCTGCTGTGGAAAATTCTGCACTTTGTTGTTTGTTCAGGAAATACTACAGTTTGGTGTGTGTGGTTGGGTGCGGGGGTTTTTTTGGTAGTTTTTTTGTTTGGTTTTTTTTCTTTTTCTGTTTGCAGGGCTCTTTAAACTAAAGTCCATTCTTTATAAATCTATGACCATTACTTGACAGAAATAAAAAACAGGTTTACAGTGGAGGACAGAAACCACAGTTTATGCACCAAACATCATGCAAGAAGGAGAGAATTCAGCCATGCTAATGTCATTGTGGGATTTATCCACCATAATTTACAGACAAGAAACCTAAGCCTAACCTAAGCAGCATCAGCAGCTCCAGTTATGACATGATGCAAAATCTCAGGCAAGTCACAGTTTCTGATGCCCAGTTTGACCATGACAAGTAAGGAGTCCTCTGCCTGACAGTACCTTAACTCACACCTAGAGATCTGTGGTGCAGTCCTACCGGGTTTATAGCCAAGAAAGAGAAACAGGAGTATCATGGGCATGACTCACACATTTTCAGATGAAGATACTGAAAGAGGCTAAGATGAGCCTCCCCTTGAAGGCCTGTTCAGTGACCAACACAGGGACCCATCATAGCTCACACAGACTGAGACATCCTTCATATTTTACAGCCAAAGAGGTCAGAATAAATCCTTTCCTCCACCTTCCCAGAAGTTAAATTGCCACAAGGAGCTATGACTTAATTTGAGACTTGGCAGCACGGCACAGGAGCTTCAGCCTCTTTTTCTGACTAAGTCAACTGCCTATCACTACCTGCCAGACCTCACTGTGATGTAGATGTGAATTAATTGTTTCAGTTAGCTTACCTGATCAGAAATCAGGGCAAATTGCTCAGAATTTTCTTAGCTTGCTCAGTCCAATTAAAGATACAGAGTAGAATTTTTATAATTGGAACACACTGTATATTTACCACTTGTGGAAAAAAAAGGTCATGCTACTTCACTTGCAGGTGAAAAATTGTGCATAATTTTTCCCTCTCTGAAAATGACTCCTTTCTCAAAAACATGAGATAAGAGAGGAAAAGAAGTGTATGTAGTTTTGTATGCACCAAATATTTTAATTATCCTGATAAACAAGAAAGTATTTGATGAATTCAGACATTTAAGTAAATTTTGGAGTAAGAAGTGTTTGCCATGTCTAGTTCTCCAACAGAACATTTTAACAAAATATGTTTTTATTATTTGAATTTTAATGTTCTATTTCTACTAGCACATCATTCTATTCAGACCTTTTGTTTACATCTCACCTTCTCTTTTAGAAGAAAAACATACCTTAGGTCTCTAGATAACAGAGAAAGCGAGGCAAAAATTGGGTTGTTTTCCTTTCTTAGCTTATTGAACCCAGACAGACTATTAAATCTTTTTTGATACCCTCCTCACCTCCCACCCCGATATTCTTAAGAACTCAATAAATACTCATTTTGGAAGACAAGTCCTACATATTATCTATTCTAAATTATCGTATCTGTTGATGAACTCCCCTCATGCAGGATTTTTATTTTTCTGACCCTAATTCAACATAAGCTTCAGATGTTTCAGTTAGTCAAAGCTTCTTGTAGTACCTCCAAGAGATCTGCAGTTCACCATGATAAATTGTACAGATCTTGCACCATAGGTTTGTATATATGCCCCCTCTGTCACAGAGCAAGACCCAGGATAAGCAGAAAATTTTCCAGAATGGAGAATAAACCCAGGAGCCTGCTCCTCTAAAGGCTCTGCAGTCAGAACTGCTCATTTCTCTACCCTAAAGTGGCTTTTCCCATTTCAAACTTCACTCATTTCTCTTCCCTTCCCTCCCCCCCCCTTATAGTGACATCTCCATTAACCCCTTCATGCTTTATTTTCAACGCACAGCCTCCAGAATTCCAGCTGCCCATGTCTCACAGTTCCCTCCTAGACACCTGTCTCTTCCTCCTTGTGCCCCAAAGACCCTGTTCTACCTCCTCCCTGTTCCCAGAATTTATTTTCTTGTTTTTACAAATTGAGTTTTGTTCTATCCTTGAGACATACCAGCATTGACTGTACTGCCAAGAAGTAGTTAGTCAACAGCCTCTCTGAGACCAAAGTTATGATAGTACCACCTGTCTTTAAATTAACACAATAATATTTGTTCAGAGCAGCATCACAGAAGAAGACAGTGTCAGAAGCACTGTTTTCCAAGAAATACATCCCTCTGTTACCTATTGCAAAAATCCACATACCTATATTCCAAACTCAAGACAGCCCCAAACATTCCAGAATCATCCAGGTTTGCCAATGGGTATACAGTCATCAAAGGCCTGTGACAGCAAACATTAGATATCAGAGGTGGTTATGTCTTAGCTACTTCAGAATTTTATTCTCTGTGGCTATTCCCCACCCCCCAACCTACTCTGGATACAGTCACTAGCAAACCCAACACAGAAAATAGCTTTGAATTAAGAAAGGAAAGGAAGAAGGAAAATAATAAGGCAAGAAGCTGTGCTTCTGCAGCATCTGTGCTTAACATAATAGTATTGAAATATTCTGTGCATGCACCTCTGTGCAATAATCACTAGATAATCCCTGTTACCATCCACAGGAATCATGCTTCTGCAGAGCTGAAATCACAGAAACAGGAAGATGAAAATGATTCACTCAGACAAAAAAAAAAAAAAAAAAAAAAAAAAAAAAAAAAAAAAAAAAAAAAGAGTTTACCCAGAAGGAAAACAAACCTCCTCTTCCAGTGCATTTACAAATTATTGCCTGAGAAAAAAAAAATTAACTTTATATTAAGTATATTTCTCCATCTCAGATGATAAACATAATCTACATAACAGAGGTAAGTGGATAACATCCCATCCACATTGTTACACGCTGTATTATCACCGTCACTGACTAAATGTTGTCAATAGTAACACTGTTAATTGTTGTTTTTCTGCTCTGAAAAAACACCCAAAAACTACAAGGAAAAACTACTGCTGCCAAGAGTAAGTGTTTAGCTCCACTGACTCCAAGCAAGCTGAACCTGCTGATGCCAGCAAGGACTGTGACCCCAAGTCACACTTCCCACTAAAGAGTGAGGGTGCAGGATACACGACATGCTACAGACTTCTATTTCTGTAAAGGCTTTAGCACAATCTGCATGCAGGGTGTGAAATGCGGCAAAATTATAGCGTACTGAAAGGTTGACAATGTCCTTTTGCTAACCTACATCTTCAAAGCAATATTCTCTCATCAGCTTATCTTTCTTCTGGCCCTCTGCTTGAGGTCTTTGTCCTCTTCCCCTCCACTCTACTGTGCATTAGAATTGAGCTCTGTAGCTAAGCAGTCTTCTCCAGAAGCCAACTGTACAGGCTAATTTTATATTCTTCTGAAAATCCACTCTCCAGTGAAGAGTGCTCTGAGGTAAATTTGAGGTCCTTTTATGTAGTTTTGCTCCCACAGGTCTTTTACTGTTTCCACCACTTCCTTTTCTACTCAATATTTTATTAGGTTGCTGGCAAGTGTGGAGGTTGTTCCTGTTCCTTTAACTCTTTATTCTGGAAATTAAAAAATCCTACCTTAGGATTGACAGTGGAAAGAGGCAATGATATGTAGGCCTTGGAGCAGGCAACAAGAGAATGCCACCAATCTAAATCCCAAACTATTAAAACTACAGTAATAAAAAAATCCTGCATAAACATAACAGCATGCTAAAGCTTTTGCACTGTGCCTTCAAACACTTAATTTTCCCCCAAGTTAGATACTTGTATTTAAGACCTTATTCTAGAACCCTTGCTGATGTTATGCAGATGGCCACAGATTTCATTCATGCATGTAAAGAGTTTTACAAATCTTAGATTACCCTCATCACAGATAAGGTTGTAGTTCATTGCTTTTCGAGGAGAGTAGCTCTTCACTACTGGACCTCTCTTTGAGCTTTATTCTATGTGTGGCTCAAGGGGACAGTTTCTCACTTCCCCTTCCTTTTTTTTTTTTTTTTTTTTTTTTTTTTAGTGACTACATTTTCCATTTTCTTCCCTTCTTTTGCAGAGGCACAGATCCTATTCATTTCTCCTCAGACCTCCACACTCCCCTCTCCCAGCTCCCAGATTCCCTACCCAACAGGAAGCTGCACTCTGGTGAAAAGCATCTGTTGATGACAGCTGAGTGCTGTGGGAATGCAGAGCTGAGGGTGAAGCATTGCAGGTGCCTACCTTAGACTGCACATCTATCCTTGTTAGCTACTGCTTTCTTACCTCCACTACATAAAAGATCAGATCAGCAACAGAACACAGAAAGATGTTGCTTTCAAGGGGTCACTTGCTGTCTCACCTACAGATACAGCTGCAGATTTTCAGCAGACACGACGATTCTGCATCTTTCTTCACCTTGTCTTTGCCTTTGCTTCCATGAAAAAGCAATGAGCCACACTATAATGACAAAGCACATAGATGTACTTCCCATCCCCCCTTAAGGAGCCTTACAAAAAGATGCCAGGAGCAGTTCAGATTCACACTGAATCCTCACGTGGCACCAAGGACAGAATAGTTCAAGGCAGAAAACCCTCAGAAGTGCAGTGTTCCTATATAAGCCTACTGCCTTGCCTGAAAAGTCCCTGGAGTCAGAAATGTTCTTTGGCTTCTACTGTTTCCAGCTTTAGATCCCATGAGCAGAATAAGAAGCAAGTTGCTTCTGAAGAGAGCAGGAACCATGATGCTCACTCAGTGAGTAATGAGGTATCCTCACTTCTATTAACCCTGCTAGACATCCTGGTGTTTCCGTCCAGAGACTGGAAAGGATGCAGTAGACTTAAAACCTATTTTAAGTTTTGTGCACAATTTTTCAAGGAAAAAATAATTTTGGAATGATTAGAACCTAAGGATTTATACCACAAAGTGGCCTTTCCTCCCCTTGGCAACTCCAGCCACTACACAGTCACTAGTAAAACGTACTGCAGCACCTTGTGCTGAAACACAAAAGCTGGGCAGCAAGCTCTACTTTCCTCAATAGGACAGACACTGCAAATGAACTCTGAAAAGAGCTAATACAGGTACACAAAGAAGCTGGACACTGATAATGAGCAGAGCAGTAGAGAGGGAGAACAAAAAGCCAGCTTCTCACCTCACCACCTTTCGGAGCACCACTCCAGCCACACAGCTTAAAGACAATCCAGCACTGAATTATGATTATGCCTGCACAACACAGAAACAGCCTTCAAGCCCTCCATGTTTCAGATATACTTCTTTAGAGCAGTGCCCTTGAAAGGCTTGCACACACTGTTGGAGGGTTTTTTTCTAACTAGATTTTTCAGAGGTTTATAAAATACCTGATAAACCTTCAGTAAAATTGTCAGACAAGCAGGAAGAGACCTAAATCTCCTAGACTTAGCTGTCAAAGTTAATTGGGTAGTTAGAAAAATTATTTACTTGAAGCAGGTTACTTAGGTTTCTCCTTGTCTTGAGTTGATTATCTTCTTTTTCTGTAGGGAGATCTAGGGGAAGCTTGGAACAACTTGGAGCAGGCATCTATATTTCAGATATCTGGGCTATTTGCCTCAAAAAGTAAATTGTATTATCACATAAATATCAATATTTCAGGCATATTTTGATTCCACTTGCATTACAAGAGAGCTGTGAAAGTCTGGCTGCCCTTCCAAACCAAACATGAAATACTAGATCTGGGAATTCACCTTTTCTAATGTGATTTGATTTCCTTTAAAGAAAGCTGGAGGTCTGCTGTATACTAAAACAGAATCCAGAGATGGGGCAACTGGAAGAGTAGGATTGCAAAAAACACCACACATCACAGCTGACGCTGAGCATGACTTCCCATCTTATTTTATACAGTTTACCCGAGCAAAAAAATATGGGAAAACCTGTCCACCACTTCCCCTCCAGAATGTAGCAGGTCTGCTGCTGTGCAGAAAAAGTGATCGTGCTTTCACAGTTACGTAGCATCTGACAAAGACAATTTACAAGTGCTTCAAAGAAAGAACAAAAAAACCACCAAAAAGATCCAACCAGCCAACCAACAAAACCCACCCACCCACCCATACATACAAAACTTTAAAAAAAAAAATTCTTTGTTTCATGATTTCTAGTTAGTGATGAAACTAGGAAAAAGTCAGACAGCTGATCATCACTTTGTATTCCACACTATTTAGTAAAGCGCAAACTTCAGGTTGTAACTGTCTCCTCCTCGACAGCGCTTAACAGGTACTCTCTCTACCATCTGTTCACCTCTTGTCAGAAAACTTAAAGAGTACTTGATGCTTCCACACTCCTGTCAAATTTGTTTGGAATTTGCTAGCTCCGTCAAAAGTATCTCAAGACTGATTCACAGCCAGAAAGACAGACCATTTTATTAGAGACTTCTTTTCACAAGAAAACCAGACTAAAAATTAAAGCTGTTTAGGATGAGAGGGGCACAGTTGATGCCTGAAGCTTTAAGGCTGATGATGTTCAAAAGCTTGAGAGGCTCTCGTCCATCTGACAAGACTTTACACCCTGTTAATTCTTTTCACAGGAAGAGCTACTGTTCAAAATTTATCTTGTTAGTACAAGTTCAATACTTCAGATCACTACATTTAAAAGAAAATAGATGCAATACAGACAAAAGAGGAGATTCTAGAAAGTAGCAAGACAGTTTATGCAAACCGACTTTGGGCTTCAAGATTGAAATTAAAACTTCTATTTTATTCTGTGCTAAATCTCTGGTATTTACACAATCTGTAATGAAAATATTGCTCCTCTGATATTTCTTATAGCAAAAGTTTCTACTGCCACAAAAGTAACCCAGAAAACCCCTTTTCAAAAGGGGAAATTTCAGACATATCCTGTGCGTAAACAAGATTAAAAACATGAAGTGTAAAACTTCAAGAGTCTAAAGGTAACCTTGAACTCCCACTAAATTTGCATTTTTAAATTCTTGGGGATTTTATTTTACCATGACCTTTGAGGTTTTAAACAGAAATAAAATGTTTTATATATATATATATATATATATATATATATATATATATATATATATATATATATATATATATATAGGTTTTAGAGTAGTAATTTTGAGTATTTCCAATTATCTCATTCCAGTCAAGCATTCTTTTGATGCTCAAAGGTCTAAGAGCAGTCCCTATAAGTAAAGGCTTAAGGAGTTAAGTCTTCCCTCTCTGGAGAAGAAAAAGCTGAGGCAGAAGAAAAACTTCATCACAGTATTTCAGTATTTAAAAAGCAGTCATAAAAAGGACAGAGGCTTTCTTTTCACAGGAACCTACATGGAAAACAAAGGACAACAAATACAAGAGGAGGTTTCATCTCAGAATAGGAGAGAAATTTCTTTTTACAAAAAGGACACTCAGCCACTGGAATAATCTCCCCTGAGATACAATAGAGTCTCATCACTGTATGTTTCTCAAGATATGACTGGACAAGGTGCTAGATAATCTAATATAGGCTCCCTTTCCCACAGAATTTTGGTCTGGATGATCTTTTGAAGTCGCTTCTACTCTGAGATAATCTGGGATCCTAGTTAGTGAATGAAATTACTCTAGCTGTTTCTGTAAAAATCAAGGCTCCTTAATAAGAGTCTTAGTTCTCTACCCACTAAAACCAAGTTTAGTGTAGTTTAATATGCTATTTAATGGGTATTTTTATAACACATTCACACGTGGGTATATGCACACATACCCACGTGTGTTGCATAGCTACAGTTAGTACCAGTCTTCCTTCCCAGCACATACAACAAAAGATTACTAATATTTCACTTCATTCACTACTTTGCCTTGACTAAGCAGGCATAATTCCCCCAAAACTCAGCAAAAAGATGTAGAATTTCAAAAGCTGTTGCACAGAGTCTGCAGAGTGCAGTTTCTTTGATTAGAGTACAAAGCAGGATGGTTTGCAATTCCTATACAGAAACATTTTGTTTATTGTCAGAAACTCATAGCCTTTCCCCAGGTGTGGTCTTTATTTCAGCTAAGCTACAGATATACATTGCCTGCTCTTTTTCTAGTATTTAATTTGTCTTTTGTGGTCACATCTACACAATTATTGCAGAAATTTCTTGCAAGAGGGAAGTTTAAAGGAGCAGATAGCAGAACTGCAGAAGAAAGGCACCACAGATATAGAACCACTAAAAATGGAAGCCAAATGGAACAGCAGTGAACAAGGTGCTGCCAGGCAGGGTTCCACTATTAGAAAATATCAGCTTTCTTTTAAAAATAGCTTTCTTGCTGCCTTATCCACCCACCCCTCCCTGCTCCCTCCCTACTTCCAACAGCTCTGGTTATGCAATTTCCTCTTCGTCTGCATATTAGCCCAAAGCAAACTAATTGTTGCAGTTCATACACATAAAGAGAGAAAGCAGAATAGTTTTGAATTATCCAAGTGTTCATTGCAGACATTTTCTCCCTGAAGCACTTTTCAAAAATCTCCTTAGCATGTTGGACTTTTTAATGGTATCACCTCAAGCACACCATTCAATTCTGTAGAATGAAGCATTCTGAAGAATTCTCTTATTGCACTCTTTTTTTAATCCAAAAATCTACTTCTGTAGATGCCATTCCCACAAACAGTGTTCTGCAACAAATTCTGGAGAAAACTTAACTCTCTAAGACACTTATAGAAGGACTGCAAGGTCTGTGTTCTCAAGGAGGGCAAAGTAAAACCCCAAATGATGTTACCTTGACTTTAAATTTATGCATGAATATGAGATAATAGATCAAAAAGACAGCTGTGTATCAGACCAGGATCCAGACATAGAGGGTTTTAAACAAAACCACCTTAGAGGGGATTTTCTGACTTTTGTATAACAACAATATTTCTGTTCAGATCCACTGTCTAGATTATTAATTTATTACAACTCTAAATGAAGAATTGAGTTTCATGCTGGTTGTGGCTGGGATAGATTTAATTTTCATCATAGTATCTAGTAGGGGGCTGTGTTTTGGCTTTGTGCTTAGAAGTATTCTTTATTATTGCTGAACAGTACTTACTTACAAAGGGCTTTTCTGCTTCTCAGACTATTCTGCCAGTGAGGCAACTGGGAGCGCACAAGTAACTGGAAGGAGACACAGCTGGGACAGCTGACCCCAAGTGATCAAAAGGAAATTCCTTAACATATGGTGTCATGCTCAGCATATACAGATGTGGAAGGATGAACAATAAATTTGGAACACTCAGAGTGATCATGTTTGTCTTCCCAAGTCACCATTACATGCAATGGAGCCTTGGTCTCCTGGGGATGGTTGAACACGCCTGCCCACGGGAAGTAGTGAATGAATTCCTAGTTTTGGTTTGCTTTCATGTGCAGTTTTTGCTTTTCGTATCAAATTGTCTTGATCTCAAAGTCTTCCCACTTTTATCTACCCAATGCAGGGGGGTCAGAAGGTGTCTTGGGTGGGGCTTTTTTGCTAGCTAGGGATAAATTAAAAGAGGCAAAAAGGAAAAAATAAACAAGAGTGAACTGATGAAACATTCTTTTGTCAAAATAGTTGATATTTTGCTATAAATGTTAGGAAGTATGATGACAATTTAACAGGTAAACACACCAGCCAACAAGAGCTGAGCTCTTGCAGAGCTGGTAAAGGTAGTTTGCAAATGGTTCCAATTGTGTAGTCAAGCATCCCTTGACCATGCCTGACATGGCTAAGATGGGAGTAGAACTGCTCATACAAGGGATAACTATTGGCTGACTAAGGTGGGGAACAAGAGATAATCAGTCACCCCTGACAGCCTTGGAACATTACTTCCATTAATCACAGCCTGAGTGGAATGGTGCCGTTGCTACCAGACATCTGAAAAAACTGCAGTGGTTACCAACTCACATTATGACCTGGATGAAAATTGACCAATGACTAAAGACAATCACCTTGAACCTTATTAACAGCAGTCTTAGGTGAGTGAGGCCCTTCAAACTCTCCTGGATGGCAGAAGGCTGGTCCAGCATTGCACTTAGAGTGTGACACGTCTAAGAAGTCAGGAGAACTCAAGTCTGCAATACTTGGAGGAAAATCACCAAAGGCTGACAAAAAGATCTGGGCCAATACCCCCTACTCCTCTAGGCTCACTCCTTTGTCCACTGAGAAATGCAAAGGCATTCAATGTGAGCATTTCACTGAAGTCAAGGAGAATTTTTGACAGATACCTTCATACATTCATATTACTTTTTTGTGTATGTGTGCATATGTGTGTGTATTGATTCCTGTACTCTCTTGGAAGAATACTATAAATATTGCTGTTTCAAATCTACAGTGACTTAATTATAATACATCCCATTGAGTCACTTTCAAAACATTTAATTCATCAATGATTAGGTGCTGGTTAAGTCCTTTAGACATACCTGTTGACCAAGTCTGGGACTCAGACTGGATTCCAACAACATCCAGATTCTGTCAAGAGTTCAGAAATCAAGGGGTGGTGGGTCTGGCTATTCTGAACCTCAAGACTCAGTGGGAAGGTTTCCCTTATCCCTTGCATCCCCATTCTCCATGCAAATCATTCTAAAGTGAATTTGAGCCAATTTTCCTTTGCATATTTCCTCTATGCAGTAGGTAAAACAGTGAGCCATGCTATAGAGCCTTATCATGTTTCACAAATTTTATCAGAACCTGCCTTTGACAATACTGTTGATGGTGATTCTTAAGTGATACAAACTACTTATTTGCAACACCCCCATCACCTACACAGAAGTAAGAGCTTGCCTGGCAAGTATTCACCATGTACTTGTACTGTTAATTCTCAGAAATTTGATTTTTTTACCTAAACAAGAAACTGTTACACAGACAAAGCATTCATCTACATCTCAAGCCCACCAACAAACCCCTCCAGCCTACTACTGCTCATGCAAAGCCTTTTAAACTACTAAAGACAAATCGGTCATCTCACAGTGTAAGTCTTGGACTTAAAGTACAGAGTACTTAAAAAACCTTCTAAACTTGCCTTCCAATTTTAATCTAGGTTTATTCCATCTGTCACTGCTAATCCTGGAGATCATATCACTTTATCTTCTTTTTAATCCTTTCTTAAAACCTACCTCTCCTGCAATACCTACAAATCTCTGCCAGATGGGAACTGTTTAGACTAATAGCCACTTGTGCCTAGCTTCAGCAAATGCATCTTTCTAAACCTTCACTCATTACCTGCTTTTTCCACTATCAATCTTCTTATCTAATTACTTATTGTCAATGAAATATCATATTAAGATATTTCAATAGTTTATTTTATAAATAGAGCTACTCAAATAAATTAATATCTTACAATAACTAGCATTCAGAGGCCTGAAAAGGTGCCTTGGAAAGTGGAGGAAAATAAGGTGGCAAAATTACTGTTATAGAGCATTACATAAGGAAAAAAAAAGTCTAATTTCACACTTTTAATGGAATTTACACTTACAGTTAATCAACAACTCAAAAATAAATGAACACAGAGCAGCATTATTGTTCTGAAAATTGTGGATGGTAGTTTTTCATTTTTATACTCGCTTTCTTTTTCCTGAAGGGTAGGCAGATAAAACAATGTGAGAGGAGCAGTACTTAATATGAAAAACTAAAACTGACAAGGGTTTCTCTCATAACTTTAAATAAGTCATGCAGAATAGCTTCTGCATCATGAAACATTGACACTTGCAAGTCTAAAAGCAAATAAAAAAATCCCACAATTTTTCCTTTTCTTATCTAGAGTTCAACAAAAGGTATGAGAAGCTACTCACAGCAGTTTCATGCTATCACTTAAATCTTTGTCAAACCGTAAAAAAGTCTTCGAGACATTCATAAGCCTTAAAACACTTCTGTAACAATATTTTATGTAAAAAAATCCCAAATCAACAAAACGTTTTTAAAAGATTATTTTCCTCAGATATGCTCATTCAAGCATAAGAAACCTTTATCTATGCTACTTCTCAGGATGATATGCACTGCCATCTTTCTATTCACTTCCCACCCCACTCCTGAGACACTCAACATTCTTCCCGTTAAAAGTACTGCTCTCCTTCACTCACACACCAGGAATTCAGTACATGCTAGTGTATTAAAACCTTTCTTATATCTTGCTGGGAGAGCAACAGGTACTAGGGCTGAACTTTCAGGTGGATCCAGTTGAGCTCATTTGCAAACTGTGCCTGTGCTGCAGGTGCTTTTCCCATTGAAGGCTGTAAATTCTGGCCTCCAAGAATTATTACTTTGTTCCAGTATCACTGGATGACATTGAAAGAAAGAAGATTTGTTTGTGGAAGAGCAAGAGACAAATTTACTGTGTGTTAAGAAACAGCCTCTATCATAGGTGTGGAAATATTGGGCTCTATGGTTATGTGTGGCAAACCTGCCCTTTCTTGTGCATGGCCAGGCCACTTATTACAGATTAGTGGGAAGATGTGGCTGGTGTTAGATTTCTAGTGCCAGGAATAGGCACAGGGCTGGAGACATACCCATGAGGAGGACACAGCACACATCTCCAGCCAGCACAGTGGGGCTGAGTAGGCAATGAGGAATTTCTCTTCTAGTTTCACCTGCACTGCTGGTCCCAGCTGCAGCACTCATAAAGGATTAGCCCTTAGAATTATAGAATCCGAAAAGCTTTTCGGTTGGAAAATACCTTTATGATTGTTGAGTGTAATGATTAATGCAGTAGTGCTGAGGCCACCTCTAAACCACACCCCTCAGTGCAACATGTCTTTGAAACACACCCAGGAATGGTGACTCCAGCACTTCCCTGGACATCCTGTTTAACAACATCTTCAGTTTCCTAATATACAGTCTAAACCTCCTGTGGCACAACTTGAAGCCATTTCCTCTTGTCCTGTTTGTTAAGTGGGAGACCAATCCTCACCTGGCTACACTCTCAATTCAGGTGGTTGTACAGAATGATCAGGTCTCCCCTGAGCCTCATTTCCTCCAGGCTGAGCTCCCCCAGCTGTCCCTCAGCTGCTCCTCATCAGCCTTGTGCTCCAGACCCTTCCCCAGCTCCATTGTCCTTTTCTGGACACATTTCAGCACCTCTCCATGTCCTTCTTGCAGTGAGGGGCCTTTAAATGAACACAGGTTTTGAGGTGTGGTCTCAGCAGTGCCCAGCACAGGGGGATGATCACATCCATGGTCTTGCTGGCCACATCATTGATGATCCAGACCAGGTACCATTGGCGTTCTTGGCCACCTTGGCACATTCCTAGCTCCTGTTCAGTCAATTTTCTTCTTCTGAACCATTCCTAATATGTAAAATATGTTAATATTACTTATTTTCCTAATGCTTGCAAGATGCTGCCTAAGTGTTAAATATTTGATAGTGACAACAGCAACAGAAATAGACGTTTTCAGAAAGTGAAATACAAGATTAATCTTGTGAGCTTTCATACATTTTCATGATTTAAAGCATTCAATGCTGTTGTTTTTCTCCCTAAGCTACTGTTCTTTAAAATTTGAGTCATGAACTGAGAGTAAAAAGAGAGGAAGTAATTTCTGAACTCTCTAGGTACTGTTAAAATTTTTAAGCTGAATTAAAAGCTCAAAAAAACAAAGAAAAGGTAAAATGTGTCCAGACTCTCAAAACAGAAAGTCTCAAACTCTAGTTCTTGCCTATTTATAGGTTTAAGGTTGGTTTTGTTTGGTTTTTTGAGGGGGCTGGGATTTGTGTTGGGGATTTTTAAATAGTAGAAGTTTTAAAATCAGTCTTTTCTTTTGGAGAGTGAGGCTAGGAAAAGAGGATTTTTATGCTTAATAATAACTCCACATTATCAATAACCTGAGACCTGTATGAAGATTTAGAATTCCATGGAGGCAGAGAACAGAAGGGAGAGAAGTAATATGAAAGAGAGAATAAAGATTAGAGCAAATATTGTAAGGAATTGGCTGGTTCCTTTCTGCGTACTCTGCTAACATCCTACTGGAAAAATGCCTTATAGCACATGAATGGGAAATTCTGCCAGAGGAAGGACTTTGCAACCTGAATGAAAGAAGCCAGAGGCTGTATTAAATACAATAGGTTGAAGGCAGCAGACTTGAAAACTGTTCATAAAAAGAAATTTTAATCCTCTATATAGGGACATATTAAATCAGTTCAGCAACAATTTTTGGTTGAAAATGCCATTCCAGCAATATTAAAGTGTTTTACTTTGTTCTTGCGTGACTTGCATATACTCAGGTGAATACAGGATGCTATTGGCTTGAATTAAAATTCCATCTTACAGATAACTTTCTGAGTTTAAATACTTCTGAATATTTCACACCACACAATAGTGGGGTTGTGATTGTCATCATAATTTAGTTCAAAAGTAAATTTAGAAATGTTGGAATTATCTCCAGGTACCCACTCTGTAACTAAGAGGCCAGAGTACTACAGTTAAAGGGAAACATCATTGCTGGAGTTCAGCCTCTGTTTCCTGACCCGCCAGCTTTCCACTTTCTCGCTCCTCTGCCCTTCCCTCCTTCTGACCCCACCAGCCCCTGGCCCTAATCTGTCACTGTGTGATGTGCCATGGGATGATACTCCAGCTCAGGACCTGCAGGATGAACAGGAGCACAGAGCGAATGCTCACGTGAAATTCTTGACAGACTGCGAATTTTCATGACAAATTTAAGAAACCTAGGAGACCTATCTGCTGCAGAGAGAATGGAAGGTGAAACAACATGTTCCTCTTCCCTATGAAATTGCTAAACTCATTTTGTGAAATTTTCTGATATTCCTGTGTGAGCATGAGATTGAGTAGGAGAAAAGGTATGTGCCTGAGTAGGTTTTCCAAAATTGCAAGCAACTGAAAAAGTGATCTTTTAAAAGAAATTACCAACTATTACCAAATGTTAACTAATTATATAGCAATTAATTTGAATAACTGCCTTCATTTGCAAACACCAAGGGGCGTTTTTTTTTTTGTTTTTTTTTTTGTTTTTTTTTTTTTTTTTTACCTAAAAGCACCCATTTCAAATGCTGAGTAGAATTTTTTAAAAGGCAAAAGGGAGCTTGCAAGAAACATAGTTTGTAAAAGGCAATTGAATTTTTTTTTTCAGAAGTGGGGGAGAGCATTGGATTCAAGTTGTTCTACACAATAAAGTTGTTTTTGATGCTGATTAATTAAGTCTAGAGACTGTGTTAATAAGAAATTCAATTGAGCACTTAGCCACAAGTGGAGTTATATAGGTTAGGTGTAAAAATGTCTCAACTTTTCCTTCCAGTTACAATCAGTGAAAAACTTTCATGCTCATGGCTTAATTTCAGTGGATCTTTGAAAATACTTCCTTACTGAATTTCTAATACTTTTCAGATTCAATATCTAATTCATTCTTAGGACTCAGGAGGCCTGATCTTGTCTAGTGTCTTTTTCTGTTTTAACATGATTTATGACAGTATAGGCTGTTCTGGCAGCAGGCAATGTTTTCCAAGTTATGGGCTATGACCTGCAGGCAGTGGATGTAGCAATAATCTGGTGAAGTAAAAGTTAGCCTCCCAGTGACATGTTTCGTATCAAAAGTGAAAAGCATCATGTAACTGATTCACAGAGGAGAAATCACTAGACAGAAGTTAATCATAACCTGTGAAGTTTATTATAATCAGGACAGTACATGATGTGACAAGTGCTGGCATGCTGTTTTTTACATATGGTAAATGTAAGAGAATGAGACAATGAAACAATCTGCTTTAAAAGACTGACAACTCTATAACCTTCAGTCCAAGGACTGAGTTGCCTGTTACCCAGGGTTTGATTTGTTGCAGCACAACTCTGTGACCTTGGTGCAGTTTTACTAAGAAACTTTTGTTGGAAGGGAGGTATGTCAGAGCCAAACAACATTAGGCAAGTTAAAACCCAGACAGACAATTGAGAAAATAATAGCTAGCAGCTCCATGGCTTGAAAGAAAAGAAAAAAAAAAAGCACCAAAACAACCCCCCCCCTCCCGCCCCAAAACCAAACCAAACCAAAAACAAAACAAAACAAAAAAACACTATCATGAAACCACTTATAAACTGTAGGGACAAGAAATGCAAGCAACTAATGTGTAGCAGCATCAAGAACCAACCCTTTTCAAGGGATAGTGGAAGCTCACCCTTGCCCACTTGACCAAAATCATCCTGGACAGCAGAGGCTCACCAGATGTCTCACTGGGGGTGGTGAGCCCAGTGATGCTTAGTTTGATACACAGACACAAATAGTTTGGGTTATTAATAGGAAAATCACATATTGTATTCTAAATTGTGTCTATCTATGTATGTATCTATCCATCCATCTATCTCTTTCAAAGTGTTTTTGTATAAGGTAATTTTTTGTCCATATATTAAAAGTAACCCTAAGAAAGAGAATTAAAGCTGAATCATTAAATTATGACAAACTAGCCAAAACTGCTGGCTAAATGCCATAAATGTATGTCTCAAAATTACAGGTGCAATATATGTGTGGTGCCTCATTGTTCAATTGCTTGATTAGCCATTAGTTTGGGAAAAAAAAAAAAAAAAAAAAGTATGTCTATAAGACTATAGACTCAGATAATGTCCTGGATTGGAAGAGACCTTAAGGATGATTTAGTTCCAGTCCCTCTGCCGTGGGCAGGCTCTCCTTCCACCAGACAAGGCTGCTCAGATCCCCATCCAGCCTGACCTTGAGCACTTCCAGGGATGGAGCATCCACAACTTCTCTGGGCAACCTGTGCCGGGGCCTCACTACCCTCACAGTAAAGATTTATTCCTAATATCTGATCTAAGCCCCTCTCACTCTGAAGACGTTTCCTTTTTGTCCTGTCACTACATGCTCTTGTAGAAAGCGCAAGAATGACAGAAGAATCAGTCCTTCCCCATCTTTCTTGCAGGTTCCCATGTAAGGAATTGCTTGATGGTATTATATCAGTATTAGATGTTACCATCCTACTAAATTTATGTAAGCATAAATTTTCCTTTCAGTATGTGAAAATTAAAGTTTAGGAGGAGGGAAAAAGAGCTTCTGACTATGACTATAGATAAGCAGTTGGACAGTCTGCCAAGTCATGTTTGAGAGTTGTCATCAGTGGTTTGTTCAGTGCTAGACGAGACAGCACACACCCAGGATGTGTGTAAACCACCAAATCAATACCTCTGCTGGGCTGAGCTGAGCTAGGTGACTCACTAGAATGGCTTTCCAACTGAAATTATTCTTCTTAAAAGAGTAAATTTAATGAAAAACCTCAAACCTCAGAGCTGTGTCTTTGTGTGTTTTTGTGTGAAATCAAAACTAGTCCATACTCAGAGTCTTCCAGTAGGGAAGCAGTTATATGTATGTGATGAAAGACTGAAGTAGCAAATAAAAAATCCTGCAGGAAATTAATTCAAGTTCACTTTTCTCAAAGGAATTTGTTTGGGATTTTTTATTGTTGTTATTTGCTTGTTTTCTTTTTCTGTTCTCTATTTAATACACATTATTTAGACAAGTAATTAGCTGGAGTTTGGCTTAAACAATAACCTGTTTATCAAAACATTGCGCCATAAAAGAGAGCTATGGCAATGAATAATGGAGTGGAGAGAGAGTGAGAAATACTGTAATGTGCAAAAAATATCTTTAGGGAGGTTAAATATATTCCTAATTAATGAAATACATAGATATTACAGCCATATAGAAGAAGTGATCTCCATCCTGTTCTTCTAGACCAGTTTTCAAATCATTAAGAGCAAAACAGAATTTGTGGTTTTCCTTTTTTTTTTTTCTCCCTCCCTTTTATTTTTAAAAAATTTTCTGCAGAAGCCTCATTACTGGCAGAGTCAAAACCCAAAAAAAGGAGTTTTATAAAAATTGCAGGAAATGTGTCTGTTATGAAAGCCAAGTTTATATTTCATCTTCCCTCTGGGAACTCTGAGCTTCAGTCCCAAGGGGCTGTGTTGAGTTGGTACATAAGTATCAATAAGCTGCTTCTCTTCACCTTGAGGACTGTGTGATGTTTTGGGTGCCACAATATAAGAGAGGTATTAAACTACTAGAGAGGGTCCAAAGGAGGGCAACGAGAATGATGAAGGGTCAGGAGGGGACGCTGCGTGAGGAGCAGCTGAGGACACTTGGTGAGTTCAGCCTGGAGGAGGCTGAGGACAGACCTCACTGCAGTTACAGCTTCCACGTGAGGGGCAGAGGAGGGGCAGGTGCTGATCTCATCTCTCTGGTGGCAGTGACAGGACCCAAGGGAATGGCCTGAATCTGTGTCAGGGGAGGATTAGGTTGGATATCAGGAACAGATTTTTCACCCAGAAGGTGGTTGAGCACTGGAATAGGCTCCCCAGGGGTGTAATCGCAGCACCAAGGCTGACAGAGATAAAGGAGGGTTTGGACAACCCCCTCAGGCACGTGGTGGGACTGTAGGGGTGTTATGCACAGGGACAGGAGTTGGGCTTGATGATCCTTGTGGGTGCCTTCCAACTCAGAATATTCTGTAATTCTGTAATTAACGACTTAGTTAAACATGTCAGGAAAGCTATCTAACATATTTTCTTAAAGGCATTATTTTACTTTATTGTAAATTCTATGATTGGCACAATCCCAGAAGTGAGGAAGGGTGGGAAAGAATTTAGTAGCACTTTTACTGCTGTTTGCTTTTACCAGAAGGTGAAGGAAGAAATAAATTGTTATTTAAATATTGAAAATTCTGATAGGGCCTCCTCTTTTATCGCTCACAACAACTGCAATTTTCAGAGCACCCTCTTTTTTTCTTCCAGTTCTTCTAGAGAAACCCTAGGAGCCATTTATCAATGTTGTTTTCATAGCAGAAACAGAGAGTTTAACAAAACCCTAACTTTCAATAGCAGAAACAGTAATATATACTAATATGTGCTAATTCATATCTTTATACATACAGAGAAAATCTCAGCTGAAGAAATTTAGCTATTTTCCAGTTAGATTTTGAATATTGCTCATTGTTTATGTTTAAGCAAGAATTTTCTTGATATTGCTTGTCTTTCAATGAATTGGTTCCCACATGCATATCTTGCTGTCAAATTTATTTTAAAAATTCAAGTTTTAATCCAGAACCTGAACACAATTGAAGGCCCTAAACAGTATGAAAGAAAAAAAAAATTAAATGTGTAAGTATTGATTGATTTCGTTTATTTTTAATGCTTGGCCTAAGCTACATAGGATTTCACAAACCTGTGTTAACTGTGTTCCAAAAACTTGGTTTTCCCCTTTTTCTCTGAGAGAACTTCTGTACTACTATTGAAATGCTCTCCAAAGGAAAAGTTTAATTTAAAAATTCTTAATAACATTAGAAAATAAGAATATCAATAAAAATGATTACTTTAAATTCTCAGCTAGTTTCTTCTTTCCCAGATAATTTAATGTCTTAACCTTGGTAATGAAAACAAGTGAATCTCTTCTAATGTTATTTGCAACTGGTTTAAATTTTGTTCCATTTTTTACCCCATTTATTCAGTTCTCTACAACTGCTTTGGGAAAGCAAATTACAAATGTTTTCGTTAATCTTAGTTTCCGATTACCTTTACAAAAACTAAGTTGTAGACTCATAAGCATAGCACTTCTAGACTCATAAGACTATTTAATTTCTGTTGTTCTAATCCTTGCAGGCTGCTGAATACTTTGGTTACCACTAACTTGAATTCTTGCTAATTTTGAACATGGCCGCAATATAATACATTCTGAGAAATGTGAAAAGCACAGTTTTCTTTAGTTGCTATGCCACTCAGACCATCTTCTACGGTAAGGGCACTTGATTACAAGTACACTGAATTAATGTGAAATACAATACTATTGCAGGGAAATTGTTTTTCAGTGGAATATTACTCCAGGAGATTTTTAGATTAAAACCTGAGAATAAACTTGGAAACATTTTAATATCTGTAAGCTGAACCACTGTGTTACACTCAAATTTTCAGGAACTAGTTTTGAGACCTGCAAGTTCCCCACAAGACAAAACTCATCTGCAAATGAACCTCTTTTCATTGCAGAGTTTTTGTAGGATCACCAGAATAAGCTAAGTTTTGTATCCAGCTATGGTTTTTAAATACTGTAATACAAATTAAATGTCTCCCTCCTCAACATGATGGTCCAGATGTTATGTGCAGCTCAGGGACCCTCTCGGCCATCAGTTGCTCAAAAGCCAGAAGTATTATTAATCTCTTTGCCCACTTTGTTATGGTACACTGCCTAAAAATCCACTGGCAGCCCCTGGTTCAGGCATATCTCAGTTGTAGATGTCACTTTCTAGAAGGACTATTGTAGCCTTAAACTATTTAGAAATTCTAAAACCTCTCAGCTTTTCAATCATGCTGCCATCACTGACCCTACAGAAGGCCACAAGTTGTTGTGAAAACTTGCAATCCTTTGCAAACCTAAATTAAAAGCTAGTTGTACATATTTCAGGAACATGCAGACATGGCTTTGTAAGCACGTGATACTGCCTAAGGCATGAAAGTCAGGTATGTTTCATGCACTGAAGATGAGTTGATACTGTGTTTTGTAATGGCATTTTAAATTGATTTTTACTACCACGTGGCTCCTTGTAGATCTGCAGAGCAGTAACATGGTAGCATGGCAAAAGGCTGGAATGTATACTAAGGTTGTTTAAGTGGTGATTTTATTCAGCTGGCAGATTTAATTTCTTCTTCCTTGGATGGTGGATTTGTAATGCAACATAAGTTCAGTCATCTTCATCAAATCCAGCTATGTTGAGAATGAGACTTATTAGACATTTCATGTAATAAATGCTGACTTAGGCCTGTTATGTCATTTATCTTCACTTGTGAGCAGAGCTCAGAACTCACTTATGGTAATGTCATTGATGATTTATTAGTCTTCTCACTTGTGAAGATAAAAGTCATATCAGACCTTAGTCATCATCCCTTACTTCTACTTATAAATCCAAATTTAGAGAAAGAGAATAAAGGAATATTCCCAAATGGTTTGTGGGTAAGCGATGTCAAGCTTTCTGTGGTAGATATTGGACATTTACTTTAATAAATTTTGTTGTTTGAACATTTCTTCTTTGACATATCCCTTCAGGCAGATGCTACGGAAACATCCAGGTGCTTCCCTTCATGCTGCACTGAGGTTTTTTCCTAGGAATGCCAGCAGTGATTGGTAAAAGCCCTTTAAAAAGCTTTACCAGAGGAAATGGCTGGCAGACAGAGAGGTACATTTGTCAGATCCACAGAAGGGCGAAGTCCACATTTAGAAATGAAACCTGAGCACTACTTACATGTATCTTTGGTCCAGTTTTATTGACTTTCATATATCACTCAAAACTCAAAGAAAGAACTGTGAACAAAGTGGAATAAAACAAGACTGAAAACTGAGCACCAGTCTGGCTCACTTCTAAACTTCCATGGACACTGTGTTACAAAGGATCACAAATCAGGTAAATCTGATTTATCTTTTGCATCTTAAAGGCATTAAAGGAATGGGATCATTCCTTTGATGTGCAGGATATAATACTCAGATGAAGTTAAGCTGTTGTGTGACAGATTGAATTAGACTTATTACAGATATGCCACTTGTCGTGATGCAAGGAAAGGGATACAAATTGTGCCATTGAAATTTAAGTCTTCATGAATTACTTTTAACAGCTGAAGATGTTTAGATCATCAGAACATCTGCTTTGTGGAGTGACTTTCTGAGGAATAAAAAGCCAAGCAAAAAATAGTCTTCTTGAGTGTGCAGTATTTCTTCATGATGGTAAAAGGCACTTAGGGTTGGTCCACTTTACTTGTCCTGGTGACAACACATCATGAAACCTGAACCCAGAAAGCAGCTTGATTTTTGTGCAGAAACAAATAAATTGCTTTCTAAAACAAGCTGGTTTTGTTGAAAGCCATCATGTAGCAGCACGACAGCTAAGCTCACCAAGGGCACTCACACCTCCAACCTTGTTGTCTGCTGTAACCACAATGGTTTTTAAGGCTTTAATTTCCCTGCATTCATTCTTCCTGCAGGTCTTACATTTGATTAAATCCTAGCCATGCTTCTCTGCCCTTAGATTTTTTTCAGAGGGAAAAAAAAAAAAAAAAGGAAAAATAATAGGTTATTTGAAATCTGCTTCTTAGGAAATGGACAAGGAATATTTTAAATGTATATGCTTGTATGCTTGCATAAATAAATAAATAAATAAATACACAGATGTGAAGGCATGACAACATAAAACATTAAAACACCCATCCTACATGTTGCAGTCATATTTTTCTGGAACTAGTAGATATCATCCCAAAAGGAGTAGTACCTTTTCTAGTTGGATTTCAGTTAGCAATAAACATTTCTAAAGAAAAAGAAGCCAACACAGGAATATAAATGCCTTATGCCATATGTCTGTCATAATGTTTATATGATTTATGGGTTTTAGGACCATAATACAAGCTCTTCAAAAACTTTTCCTGTCAGAAAAATATATATTTTATTTCTCCATTTAATGCCGCTGGACCAAAAGGAAGAGAAACATGGGATGAGGATGACTTTTATTTGGAGTACATGAGATTTGCCCAGAGATATCATACTGAGCTTTATAAAACACACAGTCCTCATTTCTCATTGTTCCTTTAGGGGAGTTTATGGCTATCTGCCATAGCTCCCCTCAGACATAGGTGTTTACTCCAGGAAAACCTGATATGAGAGAGTGATGATGTGCACAGGAGTATCTCTGCCTAGAGACTGGCCCAATTTTTTTGCAAACACAGATTTGTAGAACAGCATGTAGCAGGGTACCCTGGTGAGAAAGACTTGGTGAAAACCTCCACAAATGGTAGAAGTGGTATGGGAACTGTCAAAATGGGCCTTGGTTCTGAATCTGTATAGAAATTTTTCACTGAGGGCAAGTCAGCTGGCCCATCACTATTAACCATATCCTGAGAATGAAGGAATGGAATGGAAATGTGATAAACCAATGCCTGTATTTCACAGGCAAACAAACAAACCCGGGGATAATCACCTAACATAATTTCAGCTTATTTTAGCATAAAATAGCTCTACTTGCAAAAATAAGATTTAATTTTAGATTTTTGGATTTGCCAAATAATATCTGAAAGAAAAAAAAAAAATGCTGCTAGAAGCAAGGCACAGGATTTGGCTTACTTTGGGTGCAGTCCAGAGATTTCTGTTTCACAAACAGCTGATGATCACTCAGATCATCCCAAGCTCAGGAGAGATACAGTATTTATACTTGTGCACTATAGAGTTTGCTTCAACAGCAAATTACATACTATAATTCTATGTAATTCCTAAGAAAATGAACAGTATCCTGTTTCTGGAAATTTAGAAGGATATTTAGGACATCTGAACACCTGTTTTACAGATAGTATGCCTGTGGTTTAATTCTGCTATTAACAAACCAGAAATTTGGCCTGTGTTTCAGGGGAGTAAAGCTGAAACACTGGCAGAAAAGAAAAGTGGGTTATTCAAAATATTAGCTTAGCACTCTGCTTTTGCCTTACACCATTGTGCTCTGTATTCAAATATTTTAGAAATGGTGCAAAAAAAACCACCCAAAAAACAACAAAACAACAAACCTAATCAGATTGCAAACATATGTTCAGATAGAGAATCTCATTCCTTTTTGTCCTCAGTCTTTTAGACCTTCCTGAGAGCAGCCTGAAAAAATTGGATGTTCAAATCATATCTCTCTCCATAATGCTGACATTGAATTAAATCACCCCAGAAACATAGCAACAATTATGTTATGATTAAAAATTAGTCCTTGTTACAGCATAGGCTGAGTCAAATCCCAGTACTCTGAGTGTAGAACTGATTTTTAGGCTTATAGGGATTTAGACAATGCTTAAATTACTATTTACAAATTATTTATATATGTACATATAATGCCATTATTTTTCTAAAATAATTTGCATAATATTTTATGACAAAAACTAATTCCAGGGCAGAGGGAAAATTTATATTGATCCTTTAGTCTTTGTAACAGTTAAAAAAAAAAAAAAACAACAAACCAACAACAACAATTTTTTTTCTTTGTTATGATGAGATTCATAACACCTATACCCTCTAATGGGCCACAATCTACATCAGAATTCCTTTCACATTTTTTAAATATATTCAGGGTCGACAAAGTAGAAGTTAATCTGGACTGAATATTTTAGTTAACGTGCAGGTGAATAGGCATTGTATGTATTAATACCAGGGAGATTGTTCAGCACTCCGTGTTAGTACTATGTATTTACTATTCATGGAATATAAAAAACCAAACTTGTAGAAGAAAACAAACCTCTCTTCTAAGCTTTCCATGCAGTGAGTTTGGCTGAGGAATCAAAGAACACTTGCCTGAAGGTTTCCACATCAGAGCAACCATTTTCCGGGATAAAGTTACTAAATACAGCATGTCATGAAAAGCCAAGAAGAGAGAAATTATTTCCATCTTGTGGAAGCATTATTTCAAACAGAATTTTCACAGCCCACATCCAACCCTACATGTATAGGCACAAGAGAAAGTGAGGGAAGCATCTTCTTGCCCCTCTTGTTGTTGTTCGATTAGCCAACTCATCAGAAATTTTAACAAAGTACCAATAACTGAGATGTGTCCTGCTGTTGTTTCAGGGAGAAAAATTTAATCTATATCTTGTCTCCAATGGCAGCTAAAAGTCTCGTAGAATTCACATACTACATCAGTATCTTGCATGTCATGGTGTTCTGCTTGGGGTTTTTTTTCAGAGAATGTTTGGATTTCATCTGGCAAAGCAGTGCAACCAATGGTAGTAGAATGTATCTTCTCATACCGAACAGTGAAGCACTAGGAATACCCTCAAACAGGGAGTTTTAGTTTGCTGTGGCTGATTTCGTTTATCTCATCTCAGAAAAATGTTTCAGTATGCACACCTAATCCATGTCCTTATGATTTTGCATGGAGTGGGGAATTCAGTCTGGTTTGTGTACAATTGAATATAATGGTATATTTGGATATAAAAGTCAAATTCAAAGCTACTGCAATGATGTAATGTCAGGCATGAATTGCACCACTAATAAATATTACATTATGGATATATTGATAGAAAAAATACTATTAAAGACTTTAGTGCATCTTTTTTTTTTTTCCCTTCTTCAATAGATTTGTCTAGTACACAGAAATCCCTAGATTAGATTTTTCTATATATCTTGAGTTATCTATCCCTCAATAATTTTAACTTTTCAGATGTTGTTTTGGGGATGATCACTGCATTGTGAAATGAATCCAAATCTTTGCTGACTAGGTAACATGAAGTTATCACTCAGGGTATTACAGCCCATTGAAAAAGTAACTATTTGATCAGACAGCTGAAATTGCAAAGAGGCTGACACGGATGAGATAGATTTTTTTTTTTCCTTTTTTCCTTTTTTTTTTTTTTTTTTTTTCTTTTTTAAATTTTATTTTCCATAGACGGTCTAAGGTAAGTTAGAAATTTTTCAGATATAACAAAGGCTTTGAAGTGGCAAAATAAGTTGCTTAAAAATGATTCAAGAAAAGCAAGATTGAATTTTCATTTGTGTTATCCAAGAAGGTTTTTAGTATCTGGTGTATCTATAGTGAGGTCAGAGCAGGTGCACTGAGAAGGGAGACAGCTGATACCTTAGCAGAAAATGAATAAATAAATAATGAAGAAAAAGGTTTTTCACTGGGGTAATTCCCTGAATTTGCTCAAGGCACAGTTCCTGGCCTGGCTGATAGAGAATCATAAGGGTGAATGGGTGAGTGTGAGTCTGCACTTTCCAGCATGAGCAGGTAAATATACCAGCCTGAAGTGTGTAGGATCACAGCCATGGAGGGATGCTCCCACAGTACTGAGCTGAGTCTGGGTGCTGCTTTCCTTTGAGCCCCTCTGGCTGTGTTTACAGCAGTGTGAGCTCAACCATTGACCCTTCTGCTCCCATATTGTAGATTGGACCAAAAGGAATGCTAAGAATTTCTGTTTAGGTCACTGATCTGTTAAAAATGCTATAGAATGTGTCTTCTTACTTTAGGAGTGTCCCTATATGACTAGTATCTCAATATAGTGAAGTTATTTACCTACACCATTGTTTTAAGGATGAGGTTTGTCTCTCTACTGTTAATTTTGATTCCAAGTCATCCTTCTCTCCCCATATAAATTCTGACTGGAATTTTGTTCTTGGCTAGTATGTATCACAGCTGAGTTTTGATGGGGATCAGTGTAATTTCCAAAGCTGGAGTAGCTTAAAGGGTGCAGACAAAGAGCTCCATCTCTATATATCAGCTTCAATGCCTCTGAAAGATTATACCCAATGAGAAAAGTGCTGATTATAGAGTGTAGTCTCCCAGCAAACATTTTATTTATATAAAACAATCATTCCCAACAATACTGTAAATCTTTCCCCAGATATTTTAAATGTAATCCTCTATAGAGAAGCAATTAATATTCTCAGTGTATTTGTCTCCTCTAAATAAGGTTTGGTGTTCCATGGTCTGGTGATCCTTTTGTCTGGGAAGTACAACATTCTGAGATCTGGCAGTTTTCCCAGGATTATTCCTGAGAAACATAAGGGAAAACTAAGATACTGTAGCACATATGGATCTTTGATGCATCTGCTTTGGTGGCAAGGTTCACACATAATTTTTTTTTCCTTTGGCTTAGCTTCATTAATTTTTAACATAGCAATTTGGCACTGAGGGCTGTGAAACAGTAATATTTAGGCTTGTTTCTTTCTCTTTTTATAAATTAAATGTGTAAACCAGTGACAAAACTATTTTCTTTTTGTTTTCTGTGGTAATTTCAGAAAGTAATTGTTTGTATTTTGCAACGACTTCAGATTAATAGCAAATATGCACCATCAATTTGCATTGAAACCATTGTTAGATAAATAATAATTACTTGGCAAAGTGCTTGCTGAAAATGCAAAGTCAATTAACTTGAGCATTGTTCTACAGTTAGCAGTAATTTATAAAGGTTCGGTTGGTGGGTTTTAATGGTATTTGTGTCTTTTCAAGGAGCAATAGCATAAAGCTAACACTAAGTATTTAGAGAACACTTACCTCCTGTCATTATTTTCATGTCTTTTAAATGGTAAATATCAGCAATTTGATGACATCCAGTAAGTGGAACTACTGCCAACAAAATGCTTTCCTTCTTTTGATCTGCTTTTAAATGTATAAAGAGATGCAGTTGTTATTTTAATAAGAACTGGGCCAGATCCTACTGACCCTGAAAGTAATTTTTTCAGCTAGCAGGACAATGTTTGTCATGGCCTGAGAATGAGACAGTGCCAGTTGATACCAAGAGCATTACCAAGATGTACACAATTTATGGTGTTTTTCCACTATTATATTCAGGTCAAGTGAAAAAGTTAGTAATTCATGGCACTTGTAAAGTAAGTGTGGTGCCATTATCCCTCATAACTAGGTGTGTCTCACGAAGTTCTAGTTTGGGGGTTATTTTGCTTTCTGGATTTATATCTTCATTTTGTGAGATTTCCATGGTGTGTAGAGGAAGGGGAAGAAACAGGAACACAAAGAAGCTGGGGAAGGAGCATCTAGGTTATGAAATCAATCTCTTGCAGCATTATGCTATTCAACTCTTTTAAAAACTTACTCATTTTTCTTATAAGTATTCACATTCTTTTTGTCTGTATTATTTTCAATGAAAGATCTTTTCCAAATCTGATAGGCAGGAAGGCTCAGAGCCCATTTCTATATTAAATCTAAATTTATTCATGTTCAGCTTATATATATTTGTTCTTGTGCCAAAGTACTCCTTTAGCTCAAATGGGTTTTTTTCTCTCCCTTGTGTTCATTTCCTTGTTGTGTCTAAAGACAGCAATCCCATTCTTCCTCATCCTTCACTTTTCTAATCTAATGAAACAAGTCCTTTTGTTCATTTTTCATAGAGAAAAAAAAAGTCTTTTCTGGATCATCCTTTTATGTACTTTTTCATCTTCAAATTCACTGATCCATTTATATACTCACTTTATTGGTGACAGAGCATTTTTTGTGGTTCTTCATTGGAATGGGGAGAAAGTTCTAATATGCTCTCCATTATTTCCTACCTGTACTGTCTTCTGGTGCAAGTTTGCCTTTACTTTGCCTGCAGAAACTAGCAACCACAGTTGAAATCTAGAATGATTTAATCTGAAAAGCTCTCTAAATCATGTTAAAGGGCGTAGAAAAACGCCCACTGATTTTTGCTGTTTTAGAAACATTATCTCATTATGTTACTAAACAATTATGGGTATCTAAAGGCACAAGTAGAGACATTTATCCTCCCCTTGATGCATATGCAGGACTGCAATAAGCCCATTAGACTTGGTGAGATTTATGGGTGTTTATAATGGAAATAACAGGCCGCAGTGGGTGGCAAAGGGAGAGAAAGAGTCTGAACTCGAGATTGGAAGCCAACAGCTTGAGCTCTAATTAATACTGAGTGAATATTTGGAAAAAAAAGTAATGTATTCCAAAAATGCTGTGCTTTTGCCTGTTTTGTACATTATCTTCCACACTGTCCTTAATATCAAAAATCTATTTTCCTTTTACCTCAGTTTGGAAGAACTCTTTTTTTATAAGAGGGAAACATTGCCAGTATTTCTCTGGCAGTATGTCTCAAGACAGCATTTCTCTGCCTTGCCAGATGTATGGTCTTCTTTCTAGGCTGGAACATACTCTTGATAAAAAGATTGGGTAAACTGAATCTTTCCTGTAAAGTGGATGTAAGGAAGAAAAGAATCTGGAGAATTGAGATCACCAAGGATGTAAGAGTATTTCTGAACTTTAATCTTTCCAGCTTTAGACAAAAATGAAATTTTGGCTATGTAGCATGCGAGAACACTAGATTTAATCATACTTGTCCTTTTTTCACAGGTGATCTGAAAGATATTGATTTGGTGCTTGTCTGGCAGACTAGATTTCCCTTGTGTCACATTTTTGACAATTAATTAATTGTGTTCACGAATGTAGCACTATTTTTGTAAGTTCTCATCTGATCCTTTCTTGGCTGTTGTGATGGCCTGTAGAGACCCAAATGCATTGTCATATACATCCTACATACAATTTTATGTGTTTGCTGGGAGTGTAAGTTTTAACCCAACATTCACATTTCTCCATTTTTTGTAATCAGTATTTGTGGGTGTGATGCAGTACTGTTTGCAAATATTATATAAATATAACTCTAACCTTTTCAAGTTTGGAAGGTTGTTGATTTAAGTAATTTGCCAGAAATTTCAATTATATTTTGTGTATATTATCTAAATTGATCTCTATTCAGTCTGTTTTGTCCCTATTATGGCAAATACTTCTATTTTGTTATCAACAACTGTGCATTTTTCTCTGTTACACTGCCAGGGCAATGGCTGAATAGTTGCAGAATTGTTCCCCAAGCTCACTGTCCTCCTTACCTCCCTGTATTTCCTCTACAGCATCTGCCAGTTATACTTAACAGATAAAAGCCCCTTCTTAAATTCCATCTTGTGTGCTTATGACCTCTTGGCCATGTTTGCAAAGACTATAGATCCTTTACTGCTCTCTCAGCCTACCTTGCAAACAGGGAACACATCTGCTATCTCCCACACAGTTTGCTTCTCTGTTTCCAACAGCTGGCTTCAATATTATGCCTTTAGTGAAAAATATCTTGCTAATACTTTGCTTAATAATTTTTGAGCTTGCATGCTTCCTAGCAACAAATAAAAATAAAAGAATAATTTATTTTTGGCTCACATTGTGGTTACAAGTTGTCATATCAGTATTTCCATATTTCCTTTCCCTTACAGTGGTCTTTTAGACCTTACTATCATTTGCTATCCCTTCCTATCATTTGCTATCCCTTCCTGTCAAGGCAGGAAAGTTTAACTGTGACCATTATTTTCCATTTTACTTCAATTCTGACATTTTAATTTTCTGAAGATGTAAAATAATATGAAAATAAAATTTCTTCTGCCAGAATAAATTAACCAGTATATATGTAGGTACTCCTCAGAAACATGAAGTTATAATATGAGATATCTCTTTACAGCAATATATATACAGCTCAAAACTGAATCTCCTCAGATGTTTTACATTCCATCACTTTCCTGATGGATTTAAACTGGTGATGTTTTTTTAACACCTTGTTACCATTATAGATTTCATCCTATCAAAGCCATTGAGTATTATATTAATGCTATCTAGCATAATCTGCAGAGCCATAAATATCAATGATGACTGACATACCTATTTCCTCTACAAGAAACCAGGGACCTCAGGGTGGAGTATGTGTTGGACTAACAATTTAAGTTCAGTTCTGGTCAAAGGGAAAATGTATTGCTTATTTTTTACTGTCAAAAAGTGTATGATTTCATCAGTAAGCAAAAATGTACTCAAGCAACTTGTGGAAAAATTGCCCCTTAAAAAGGCACTTTATGAAGCCTATGAGAACACCACTTCCAACTGACCCATGGTTTGATCTCTTAAAGCAAAAACTGTTCTCAGGGATGTATGTTCTTTAGCTTGTCCCTTAGTGCAACGTGCTTTGCTTATTTGGTGAGGTAATTATGGGGTTTGTATAATAAATTAAAAAATCCTCAGAATTGTATCAAATAGTTGCTGATTACAATCTGATCTGTGTGATCACCTGTATCATCTAGTTTGTTCCTAACCTGAAGTACAGGTAACTCATCTATAATATTAGAGTTCTAGATTTGCATCATAATCTTTTGCTTTTGAAAGAGCAGTCAGTAGGTAACACAGTGGAGAAAGTAACTTGGCCTTGCAGGGGTGCTGATCACAACTGAGGAGAAAGTGAGTTTGATTACAAAGCTCTGGATTCAATTAATCTCCTAGACATTCCACACCTTCCCATACACCAACATTCCTTAGCTGGTGATCAGCCTCTGCTCAGGGGAGGTCCAGAGCTGTAATCACTGGCAAAGCTAACACTGGGTAAAACCTCTCTAGGGCTTGTCTGTGCTTTGATTTAGCTCAGTGATGGTGATCGCTCATAAATATTTTTCCAGCATTTCATCTGAGACCTGACTACTGTAAGAGAGATCTTCCAACACCACAGACCACAGGGCTGGTCCTCGTTCTGAGCAGGTTTGTCTGGTTATCTGATGCAGTCTGTCAATCACCAGTAAACAAAAACTCATCCTTCCACTTATCTATGAAATTTTTGTGTAGCTGGATCTAAAGTTAAATAGGAAAGAAATAAGCCTTGAACTTGGATGAAGCCAGATATGACACAATTTTTCCTCAGAAGCACATGTATCAAAAAGAGGCTAATTTTTATGTCTGAATGTCTAATTAGTTGGGTGCTAACTATTTTCCCTCTGAAGATTTAGATAGCATTTTAGAAACCTCTCTGCTCTGCAAAATCTATGCCATGGCAGACAGCATTACATTCATAAAAGGAACATAAGTTAGTAGTCTAATTAAAAGAAATTATGAATATTCTAAGTTACAGGAAGTCCCCAGAGTGCTTCATGCACAGTAGAATTTGTACTGTATTGAGGAGTTCACAAGTAAGTTTCTCCAAATTAGAGATTCCCATTTAGGGATTGTACTACAGAGGAAGTCACTTCTCTGAAAAAATGGCATGCAGGTCTGAGAATATAGAACAGTCCTTGTCAGTTCTTAATTAAATACAGAAGACATGCTGGAAATCACTTAAAAAAGGGATACCTTACAATTCTGTAGTTTGTATTTTATTCTAAATCTGTATGAAGTAAAGCAACACAGAGTCCCTGGGCAGGTGCAAAGGAGAGCAGCTTTATTGCAAAACCCAGGCCTTTTAAAGCAGCTAGGCCATTATCAGCTACACAGTTTTAAAGAACCCCAAGCCCAAGTCAACAAGAACCACACACCCTGATGTGGACATGTAGCACTCCCACAGAAGGTCTCTCATGTCCTTCACGTCTCACTACCCCTGTTCCAGCTGAGTCACCCTCCCATAGTTTTTTTCTACTTAGCTGAAGTAGCAGGCCTGAGCCATGATTTTAAAAGGCCTTATTTTATGAGGCCTTACCTATATGCAACAGAAATCAGCTAATTAGTTATTTGATTTTATGCATTTTACCAGACTGAATTTGTCTTATTTTCCATCCAAATCTGTTTTGGTGCTAGGAATGAATCTGGGTTAATCTGGCAAATACTCACATCCCACTCCATGGGATATGATGGGTATAGAACAAAAGTGTAAAATTAATGAGTGTGCCTTTTATTCAGCACAGTGTTATTGATTGACAAGCTCTGAAGGTTTTCTCCTCACTAAACTGCAAAAGATGCATTCAGAGAAGCAAACCATGAAAGCCAAGTCTTAAGTCAGTTATAGGATCATAAGAAAGTGCAAAATCTGTCACAAAAAATCTTGTGGCAGGCACAGACCAGCAGGAGAGACTTGGTTTCCATGGCAGAGGTGTCCATCCATCTCTTAGTTTACTGCATTTCTGACCTCTTCAGCTTTGTAATGTGTTCTTCCCAGAGATCCCAGTAGTGCCGGAAGCTTTTATAGATAATCATGGAATGGACCAGGCACAGCTGGGTGATGGACAGTAGTCTCTGACCAGGAACAAAGAAGACAATCTGGCGTAGCAGCAACTTGAAGAGACCCAGCTGAACCTTCAGGACCTTGTTTGGTATAGAGTGATATCAACCAGCACCCAAAGGCATTCAGGTTTTAACATCCTGCTGACGTCTTTCCTTCTGATAAGACTTTTTTTTTTTTTTTTTCTGTACTGCTTGTGCTTTGCCCTTATTGAGTGGTTCAGAGAAGCATAGAATAGTATCACAAATCATTTAAATTGGAAAAGACATCTCATGATCATCAAGACCACCTGTTAGCAGACCACTAACAATACCATTGCTAAATCATGTCCTTCAGTGCCACATCTACCTGTCTCTAAATGCCTCAAGGAATGGTGACTCTACTTCTTCCCTGGACAGCCTGTTACAATCCTTGACAAATCTCTAGGTGGAACAATTTTTTCTAATATTCAACCTAAACCTTCTGTGGTGCAACTTGAGGCCTTTTTCTCTTTTTCTATCACTTGTTACTTTGGAGAAGAGACCAACACCTACCTTGCTCACCTTAACTTTGTCTCTAACACTGACATTCTTTCACCAGTGAATAGAAAAATATCTTCTGTTTAGGGTGGAAAATAGGAACATGCAAACCCGTGAATAAAAATGAATTTTTAAATTCTTAGAAAAGAATCTTATGTTAAGCTTCTTTTTCCACTTCAGAATATGTTATAGAATCATATGATAACTGAACCTCTGATTGAAAGTCAATACTTCATAAAACCAAGGGACATAAAGTAATAATTAAAGTAGTTCAGCAAGCAATTGTTGCTGAACTTTTAAACTTTTACAAGGAGAAAAACCATAATGTACAAAGCCTGAGAAAAGGAAGGTGCAATAGAATTACTGGAAATGTTAAGGGTACAATTAAAACTAGTTGACCCAAGGAAAGTTGACAGACATAATTAAGCATACAGTATTTTTGGTGTGCATATTGTTAAGTATGCAGTAAGATGAGCTTGAAAAGAATTACTTAATGATAGTTTGAAGAATATGTTTCACCTCTCATGGCAAAATTTTGCAGTAGTTTCTGACTACTCTCTGTCTGACTCCAATTTAATTATATGTCACTCTCTTTTTCCTACTTGCCTTTGACCTATAGATACAGCAAGAGGAATCACTCTGGCTTTAATATGCCAGAAACCTCTCACTTTTGTACTGTATGAATTTTCCAATGTAACTACAATCTATAAAGGCCATTGGCATAAAGTGCAAGAAGATGTGAACGCAAATCAGGGCAAGCAAATGAATGCAAATTATCTCTAATACAGAAATGTTCCATTGTAAATTAATATTAGCTTATCTTTACACTACATTGTAAGAAAGAGAAAAGAAATTGAGGGAAATGAAGATAGGAAGGGATGTGACTACAGCGTTTTGGCCAGAGGCTTGTAAGTGTCACTGATCGCATTTTAATGTTGAGATTTTTATGCATTCAGAATATTAAAACTTCCATTACATTTTCAATTAAAAACTCACATAGAATACATGTTATAGTAATAGCATGCTCTCCAAAGAAATTGATGTATGCACATTTTGAGGGAATGGTAATGTTCTAAATTTATAAACTGAGAGGTTTGCTTAGAGAATTAGCTATAGAACATCTTTTACAAACATCATGGGACATTGCAGACTCTCATTACATTTTCTGTACTAAATTCCATTTCTTGAATAATCTCTGTCTCCAGGGCAGTTATTCATTACCATTTAGAAAGAAAAAGTTCAACATCAAGTAAACAACAAGCCTCTTCAGAGAGGGAGCAGGGCACACTGAACAATAGTTATATGCTGATCTAGAAAGATTAGTTTTGGGCAAACAAAACTTGTATGAAATTCCACCTCTGATGAAATCTCAGCAAATTTCTCACAAGTCCTAATGGAGTATTGAGTATTGTAAAAAAACACTAAAGTTTTTCAGTTATGCTACATTTTCTACTCTGTTTTTGACAACTAGATTACTTATTGAACTGACAAAGTTTTGGGATGAAGTTTGACATGAATTAAGTTTCTTTAAATAGTAAGAGGGTCCAGTTGCAGAAATGTTATCCTGTTAACCTCCTCAGCAGTTTAATGTCTTTCCATTAAGCACTTCCTTAATGAATATTGACAGTTTGTTGTATCCAGAAGAGTTAGACAGGGGAAGTATTTATCCTAAGTGGAAGAATTCATTCCATGCATTTAAGCACCATTCTTTCTACAACAGGACAAACCCAAAACTACCTTAACTTTTTTGAAAAAAAAGCCAGCCCTAGAATAACAAGTAGCTTGGTCATGCCACTACTACTTTCAGGGGACATCAATGTTTAGGTCCTGTTTTGTTGTTATCTTAAATCTGAGGTAACTTAAAATTCCAGATTACCCTGCTGGAGAAGTCTGCGTTTCTCTAACGACATCTTCTTTAGCCATACGTAACTGCTCATCTGTGAGCAGATTATAAAGTTGCTTCTGGGATCAGTGTTAGGTCTTTCCTCCAGGAGTACCCGTGTCATGTCTTCATGGCTTTGTAAGTCTACCAGTCTGTGGCTGATCTCAGTCTGTGTTAGCATTCATTTCAAATGAAACATGGGCAAAGTTACATGGATTTTTTTTAAAAAAAGATGTCTTGCACCATTTGCTAAGTTATGTTGACTGATAGCACTCACAGGACTGTGATATAAACTGGCAGTGCTTTCCAAAGCAATGTCTGTGGAAGGTGTGGAAGGTAACTTTCTGGGACCTGCTAAACCAAAGTCTCAAAGCCCACAGTGACAGTGTGGCAAATTTATAGATAAGAAGTTCAACACAGATACCCTTCTAAGTGACATTTTTCCCCATGAGCAAAGTATGTTCATGACATGAAGCTCATCAGTTTAGCAGGCTGAAACTGGAGTAACCAACTGTATAAGGAAATAGTTCATTTAGTAGGTTCACCTAATAGAGACCAGTGAGCAGGACTCTTATGCCAAGGGGACCAAAGTTTCACCTGCTTGGAGGAGTCTCCTTTAACAGAAGGAGCAATAACCAAGCAGTGGAGAGGAGCTAAGTCAGAGGCTGAAATACCCTGTCTCACATATTTGTGAAAATAGCTGCCATGCTTGTGAACTCAGCTTTGTACAGAGGGTCTCCAGGTCAAAAACCATCACACTCCACAGAAACCATTTCCCTTCTTTTCTATTATATGCATTACTCTCATTAGCTCTGCAATTTGACACAAACTATTCAGTTGCTGCCAGGCTGGCAACTCGACTTGCCACTGCCATCACCTTCATTTTGGGAAGCACTGCCCAACAACTGAGAGCTTGGTTCCATAGCTGGGACTTGTGAAATCCTTCTAATCCCTGTAAATATGTAACAGCCTTTGAACACGGAACTGTTTTCTCAGTGTACTGGGAGGGTGAAAGGGAGAAAGCAGAGAGATACTTGGGCTCGGAGGATACCATCAGGGAGCAATGGGAGTGGGATACTCTCCAGGGTGACCTAATGTAAGTTAGCTGTAAGGGACTGGGGTGGTGACAGTGACAGGCATCAGAAACCCATATGTAGGGAGGGTTTGCTGCCCTACAGAAGCCCAGTATTTCTGGAGGCTCTTTGTCCAGCAGTAGTTGCCTAGGTCTGCCAGCCCTTTCCCTGGCAGCTTTCCTGGAGCTGAAGCTCAGACAGGGTGGGCAATGGGCACTCGGCCATGGGCCCCTGGGGAACTCAGCCCTGGGCAAGGACAGCCCAGACACCCAGATACACTGTGGGACCCAACATAGCCCAGTGCCTGTCCCCAGCAGTGGCAAATATCATAGAATCAGAGTACGCTGAGTTGGAAGGGATCTACAAGCATCATCGAGTCCAGCTCCTGGCCCTGCACAGAACAGCCCAACAATCCCATATGCGTGTTGAGAGCATTGTCCAAACATTTCCTGAGCTCTGTCAGGTTTGGGGCTCTGACGACTGCCCTGGGGAACCTGTTTTAGTGCCCAAACACCCTTTGGGTGAAAATTTTTCTCCTGATATCCAAACCAAACCTCTCCAAGTGTCACAGAATTACAGAATCACAGAATAAGCTGATTTGGAAGGTACCCGCATGAGTCACCAAGTCCAACTCCAGGAGACGTGTCATGACAGTGAGGACATCTGTATCTGTGCCTCCACTTCCCCTCTATGGGAGTCTTCTTTGTAGAAATTTCCAGCACTGAGCCTTTGTGCCTTCATTTAGGAGAGAATACCACTCGTGAGAGAGCAAGGGATGTGTGAATGCACTGGATGTTGATGCAGTGTAATGGTTTGCCTTCCTGGAAAGTAAAAGGCAAAACCAAAAAGCTTCAATTCCAGAAAGTCTGGCCTTTTGCAAAGTTAAAACTCAATTTATTGTGTTAGCAAGTTTTAAAAAGAATATTTTAACCTTCGTTAGTGGAGGAAATTGATACTTCTGTCACTGTGAGAATCAGAAATGAAAAAATAACTCAGAAATTCAAGTGAGGATTCTGTGTAGAGAAAAAGAGAATAAGTTAATCAACTTGTGAAAGAGACAGGATGTGAGGGAGAACCTATTTATAGAATTTCTCCTAATACAAGCACATAAGCTTTTCAGAAGAAATCAATGCAATTTATTAGTTTCTATTAATTATATTATTCTGTAGAGATGCTTTGGGACACAGCAGGTATCAGCAAAAGTTTCAAATCAGTTTGTGTGACAGAGAGGTTTTATTAGCTCTTGCTACATTTGTCCCACTTATTCTTTAAAGTATTTGAAATGTGGTTTGGAAAAAGAGTGCAGACAAGTGCATGCTTTGCCTGAGGCTCCAGTTCTCTCTAATAAGGAGCTAAGTTTATAAAGGCAATTATATGTATTTCATGAGGTTGTTTATTATATCCTAATTTTAAGAGTGAATGAAGACTGTGGGGCTTAAGTTGACTAGAACCTAGTTATACCTACAAACTATAGAATTAGTAGGAAATTGTTCTAAATTCAATTATATATATTGCAGCTTTTGAAAAAAATGTTGAATTCACTAGATTGAAATATCGATCTTTGCAGTTCATTAATCTCTAAACTACAAAACCCAGAACTGTTTCATGAAAAGGAATCACAACCAAGCCTGATGCCTGACTGGTAACATTCATCTCCAGTTACAACATGTATCATAGCAATGTGCTCACATAAACTTAAGTACTTGTAGTGAATCACAACATCTGAGATGAGCAAAACAGTCAAAGGTATCCCAGATTACAATAACACATATAGGTGTATAAAAGGTTGCAGGAAAAATTTAAAATATTAAAATATACTTGGTGGGTGCAACTTTGCCAAAGAGGAAAAAAATGCCCCGAGGTGAAACAATTCTGGTGACATCATTCAAGCAGAGATCAGTCTAACAGAAGTGCAATTATATTCAGTGGCAGTAACTCACAGGGCCTGTGCATTTAAAACCTATTGCAGGAGAAATCTGTGGAAACTTGCTGACAAGTTAATGTGACTTTTCCTAGACCTACAAACTGACAGCTGGACTGAAAAATCCCTTTGGGCTACCCTACAAGAGTGGGCACAGAGACAGCGCAGGAGAAACAGACAAACACAACTTAGAGGAAAAGCAGAGAAAACTTAGACTTGTGTTTAGGTTCCATACCACCAAATTAGTCTTTCTACTTCTCCTTTGTGTCTGTTTCTACAGTTAATTAGTGCAGCTGTGATAAAGGGCTTGAATTAAGGAGAATTTACTTCAATTAAACTGTGAAAAGATTACTCACTTGTGTCTTCACTCTCACTCTAGCAGAAGAATAGGCTAGATAGTAAACAACCAGAATAGGCTGTCTTCAGTATTAGAGCTGGGGACAGACTTGCTGTTTATGAAAAATAGGGCCTAAAATGGACATGGAATCCGTCAAAAATCCGAATGAGTTCACTAAAACCAACAGAATATTAGTAACCTCTAATTCTTTGTTTGTGTTTCTATTCATGCTGCCACTTTATCAGCTGAGCCCCCTCTTCTATTGACACTTCAATTACTCCTACTTCTGTGTAAAATAACAACATGAGATATGCTAAATGCTTTAAAACTCTCTGGAGGTGTAAATAGTAAGTTTGTGTTGTACCTTTACTTTCTTCAGGCCTGCTAGCTTTACAAGACAATTGATTCTTCCACAAAACACAAATAAAGAAGCACTGGCTTCAACCACTTCTTGAGACTGTGTCTGGAGTTTGTTGAGGGAGTGGTGCTTCTGGTAGCACAAAACCTGAGTGGTATCCTGTGCTATTCATTTGCTCTGGTACAGGAACAACACTGTTAAGGAAATATTTTCTTTAGTATAAAAATGAAAATTGAAGCAAACTCAACATCTATTCCATTATCTAAATATAATGAGGAAACAAACTTATCAGCTTTTTTTTTTCTTTTAACAACAGATGAAAGCAATTTTCTAATGTGATGTGAAAAACTGGGTCTGGTATTGCACTCTATTGGATTTTTCTTATTTATAGCATAAAAGTCTTTGTTTTTCTTAATGCTTATATTTCAACTTTTTAAATCTACTTATCTTTGAACAATGGAATTATACAAGCAATTAGGTAAATTCAGATATAATGAAAGTGGATGCAGCTCAGTCATAATGAATAGATCTCTCACTTTGCATTTGATTGCACTTTGTTTCAGACTGTAAATAAGTTAATTCTGTTTATGTTTTTCTCTCTGACAGCAACCATATTGAGTCAGATTCTCAAGACAGCTCAAAACTCAGTCACTCTGTGGCCAGATAAAGTTCTTTAGAAAGTAGGCCAAAGCATTATGTGGAAATCTGACAGTCACTCTTAAACCATGGCTGTATTAATCTTTGCAGTATAATGTATACTATCAGACTAGATTTTTTTTTTCTTTTTTGAAGATAACTCTTAGTTTTTATCATCTTCTCCAGGTCTATACTTCTGAGACATTGTTTTAAACTGCCTATGGAAAGTGAGGCACGTAAAGCAATTGTAATATCTCTTTCTTGAAATACTAAGTTTCACCAACTTGGTATGGAAAAAAACTGTAATAGAGAGATCTTAGAAGTCAGATGGGAAATGATATGTTGACCTGTCCTTTGTTTCCGAAATATGAGAGTCAAGACACATATGCAATACGCCTTAAGCACTCCTCCAGAGGTAACTTTGAGGTTACCTGCCATTATGCTTCTCAGGTTATTTAGTCGGTTATTTATTTGAAATAGACCCCAAAATGTTTATCATTCACTGATAGATGGTTTTGCACCTTCACTGAAAGGTGTATTAATCTAAACCACTGGGTGGCACAAAGAAGCCAACATGAGACTGATTCTACCTTTGCTTTCTGTGATTTATGGAAGATACACCATTTCTCTGACAAATCTGAATGCCTTTTACTATTAAAGTACTATGCTAACAAGTAAAGTACAGCTATTTGCTTTTATTTTCATATGTAGGTGTAGTCATGAGACACATGAGTCTCCCTCATGACTGGAAGTGTCAGCGTGCCTGTTCTATAAGACAATTTTGGTGGGAGGAGGAAGAGGTGGGTAGTGGAATGTTAATGTATCTCTAAATGATCCCTGCTCATTTTGCTTACTGATTTATACTACCTTGTTTTTAAATTATTATTTATTTAGCTGATTTAGTTGTATTTGTCATCACACCAGTTTGTCTCCAGTTCTGTGTTGGTTATTCCCCATTCTCCTATTGTCATAGCAGCCCATAGGCATTCTGATGGGCTACCATGGCATGCCTAAAGACAGCAATACACTGCGTAGCTTGGTAACTTCCAAGTGCTTCCACAGTATTAATTATATTATCCTAACTTTTTTAATCCCTGAAATGAAGGCATTTAGTTTCTTATTTAAGGAGTGGAGAACTGAGGCATGACTTATTTAAGAAACCTGTCCAAATCTGACATAAATCCTTATAGGGAATTGGGGATTTGTAATGAGATTGTCTTTCACCTCACTGATCCCATTGGCTGGTCCAGGCTATGTTTGCTGTCTTCCATGTTCTCATCAGATTAATTTTCTTATCTTTCCCCTGGTCCTTTGTAATTTCTTTTGTCTGTATTCCAACATTTCTTTCAAAAGATTGAAAGTATTATTTTTAGAGGAGATTGAAGATAGATATTTAAATTTAAAATATCTTGCAATGCTCTGATAATAAAATTAGAATGTTTGGCTTATACTGTTCATTTTCTGTTTTTAATTTAAATGGAAGTGAGACTAAAAGTATCAGAAAGAGATAAACATATAGCTATGTTTGCTATTTTGAAGTTATTTTAAAGTGTGAAAAGCACCTGATTCAGCTAAAGAGTTTTCTATTTTGCATTAGGTTTTTTTGTTTTTGTTTTGGTATCTGTTTAGTTTTTTGGGTTTCTTTTTTATTAGTAGTATTTTATTCTATTCCCCTTACAAAGACATCAATTTTCTTTTCTGAGAAGAATGTATATTTGATGAAGTTCTGTCTCTTGGTGACCATTTTGTATTTCAGAAAAATACATTTATTTTGTAAATTCTTATGAGAGTCAGTTTAGTCCAGGCACCCTTTTTTTATTCTTCCTTTTGCACTTCGAAGCTGGGTTTATGAAAACATTCAAGCTATCCTAGTTTGTTCACTCATTTGTATTTGGGTATTCTAGAGAAATTATCACACTGAATGTACTTGAGTTGGAATTCTTCTCATTCAATTCAAAGTCACAATATGAAGGAAGGGAGTTAAACTGTTGTTTGGCTTCTTTGTTGGCCTTTTCAGACTGTGGTGTTCTGGGTGTTTCTGTGCTCCACACTGTGAGCTTTCATTAGCTTTTTAATTTCCTGATGCTGAAGTTGTGAATTGTTTTCTTTTATTGGTGATGCTTGGAACGGAATATTTGGGATTTATGGACAGTTCACTCTCAGTGTGAACACAGTTGACACTTCTACCTCAGCCAGTTATTTTGAGAAGAAATCAGAGAATATCTGATCTTTTCTTCTCCACTTATCTTCCTGACTGCTTTCTCACAAATGATACCAAGTCACAGGAATGATTTCTGCATTCCTTACAGCATTTACACTCTGGAGCCCCTCTGAGATGCAATTGGTAGGATAACAGGCAGGTAGCCCATGTGTTAAAAGTAGGAAAGGAAACCATGTTGGATTTTTGCCTTCTGTTTTTCAGCCTGTGCATCTTCTGTGGGAGTAACGCTTTTTGTTAATGCAGAGGGTTTCCAGGAAGAATGTTCTGGGGAAATAGATTCTGCAAGAGTGACCCAGGGTCCTGTTATATCAAGCAACACATCTTTACATGTAGAACACCTTTAAATTATGGATTAGTTTGATGGGCTAAAACTTTGTTTAAAGTAGAGTGATGAAAAAGTAGAAGGATAACTTACTAAATTAATTAATATTATAATTTAATAATAAAACAAGTGTTTCTCTTGGTTTGTGTGCTTTAGCAGCAGTCAATTGCTCTCACTGGTGATCTCTATAATGAAACATCACAACATATTTCCTTCTTGGAGTTCTTTATTTTCCAAATACTAATCTTTGTGAGGTTGTTTATACATCCCTCTCAATAACTCATGGACTTTATTACTTATTTGAGGATGCAAATGTTGTTTCTGGAGTTCAGATGTTCCATGTGTCTTTGCAGAACCAAATCTACAGGTTATGAAGCTGAAGGAGTCCAGTGAAATGTGTGTTTGTTATAGGGAAAAAACAAAGACTGTGTATCTTGCAAACTGATTTAGTGAACTCATTAAAATACCTTATGTTACAGTATCTCTGGAGCAAATGTCCTCTTGGTTATACATATTTTGTCACAAAAAATGTATTAATCTCTTTCCCTCTGTGCAAACACTACATAATCGTAACAAAGAAACTGTGCATGTCTAAGTTTCAGCTGAATGTTGCTCAGATGATTACAATTCAGTAGAACTCACTTACATGGTAGTGCAGCCGTATATCATCTGAGTCCATAAAGGAAATGATGAATAGTTGAAAAAAATTATCTTCACGTTAATGTATGCCTTTATCCTAGAAATTTTAGCACTTTGTCACAAGAAAAGGTTATTTTACACTGTGGTTAAGGGACCACAAGTTAAAAGGCAGTTATTCAGGGGAAAAATAGGGTAAAATTGCAGCATCACTTTTTTTTGCAATTGATTTTTCTTAGTTTAGCTTCAGCTGAAACAGTTCATACTTGTCCTGGGGGTGCAAAATGAAGAATATGGTTTGAACTTCTGCAGCTCCAAACCTCCGACTTTGCTTTGCCACCTTTTGTTCTATGTATTCGTTTCAGAAATCTGATTTCTTACAGTGCTATGAGGTTTAAGAATCCTGAACTTAGGAACCATTAATTGCAAGGTTTATTCCTTCTGTTTAGGTTTTGGTGGGAGGTTTTTTTGTTTTGGTTTGGTTTTTTTGGTTTTTTGTTTGTTTGTTTGTTTGTTTGTTTTCAGGGTTTTTTTTGTGTGGTTTTTTTTTTGTTTGTTTGTTTGTTTTGTTCTTTGCTTTTCTGGGGATTCATTTTCTTAATTGTAGTAAGAGAAGCAGTTTCAAGATCAGGACCCCATACTTCTTCCTTTATAAATTCAAAAGTTTTATTTTTATTCCAAAATCAAAAAGTAAACTTCTGGCTTATATTGTTGTCTTCTATGACTTTACAACAAGAATATTGCACTCCAGTAGCAGGCAGTGAAGCATCTCTAGAAAAAAAAAAAATCTATTTAGAGACCAATGATGTAGGTGCCCAGAATACTTAGTCTAGACTTTTCACCTCAGTTTGAATTTCCTTTTTACCTTTGTTTAGGACTTCTTAACTGATCCTCAAATATATGACTTTAAGATACCATAGCTCAGCTATCACAGGAAAAAGCTGCTCATTTTACATAATTAAAGCAAACCAGGATCAAAGTGGTTTTATTGATTTACTAATGATGTGCAATTAGCTGGAAAACACTGGGCTTTGCCTTTAGGATCAATATGAGTTATAGAACGAATAAAGTTTCCATCCTGGCTGCTTACAAGATGTTAATAAATACTCAAATCACAGAGAGTTCCTTGTCTCTCACACACAGGTGCACATACACGTGCACACACAACTAGGGGCATCTCCACCCCCTTTTCTGGCACGGTAGTATAAGTGGGTGTGGGGGTAAGTCCTCCCTTTCTTGCCCCTGGGAAGCACTGTGATCACAGAAATGCTCATTAGGCCTTGACCCTGATAAACAGCACCTGAGGTCAGCTTCTCTTGAGTTTATCAGAAACGCTGCCTGCCCACAGGAATTTATGTTGTCTAACAAGCTCCTGGGTTTTAACCAAAAGCCGTGGAAACTTAGTTTCCTCTCCTGAATAACAGCACAAGTGGGACAACATTTTTGTTATCAGTCCGTCAGAGAGTTTCCAACCCGCACTGCAAGCAGGAGGGAAAATTATTATGGTTGCAGCCATGTGACCCTGTAGGCAGTGGTCTTAAGTGAAACTCTCTGAGCACTCCCGGGACACAGTGGCTGATATCCCCACACTCCCCAAGGCTCCACCCTTTGTCCACTGAGAAGGTGCAAAGCCATCCAGGATGAGTCTTCCACTTAGCCTAAGGAGAATTTTTCACAGGGATACACTTTGTATGTGATCTTTAGGTCTGTGTGTGTGCAAGTGGGAGGCTGCTATAGCAAATGTGCTGTGAGTGTTGCTCTCTAAGATTCTTAAATACGTTACATTCATAAGAAGGTTATGTCTATAGATGAGTTACTCTTGTGCTTACAGGCAATTTTATCAAATCTATTATTAAGTTATTTAACTTAAGCTATTGATTCAGTGCTGTTAAGCTTAAGTGCTGTTTAATTTTTAGACTAAATTGTCGGTTAAGTTTGGGGCTATGTCTGGATGTCTGGCAGGGGAGTGGGGGTTGCCACCTTGTGACTGAATTTCCTTTACTTCTTTTTATCTTTACCCTTTCTTATACTTACCCTTTACTCATGCTCTTCCCCCCCCCCCCCCCCCCCCCAGCCTCCATGTAGATAATTTTTGTGGTAATTTGGGGTTTAGGTTGGTTGATTTTAGATTTTAGTCTGATTTTTCTCTGTGTGCTTTAACTATCCGGTTGGACCTTGCCAATGATCTTTGTCATGCTTTCATTTTTATATTGAACATGCTTTTGATGATTACTACACCAGTAATTCTTGAAGCAGCCCTGAAACACTTATTCAATAAAACCTGCTATTGCATAAGTCACTGAAAAAGAACCCCGAGAGTCTTCACATGCACACCTGAGGTGAACATACTTTGCTTTTTTCAACTTGATGCCCAGCAGCCACATGTCAGGTGAAGTTGTAATCAGCCAATAATTACAATTTCAATTACAAAGCAAAAAACCACTTTTAGGTCTCTAAAGAAAATAGAAAACACCAAACAGGCAAACAAAGAAAAGCAAACAAACAAAAAGTCTACATGAACTACTGGAACTAATGTCACTAATGCACCAAATTTTGTGAATGACTAAAATAAATTTTGAGAATCTAGCATGAGTGCTGTGTGATTCTTCAGGCTATCAGGACCTATAGGCAGTGATTTATTTCAATATTTGATTAAAATATCAATATAACAAAATTAAAATCAGTATTGAAGAGAAAAATAACTTCCTGTGAGACGAGTACAAGTTTAGGAACTATGGTTTTAGAAGCATCGTGAATGTTCTGGGAGCATGGATGTTTGATCAAAAAGGGGAAGGCACCTGTTACTTGTAAAATACTGAAAGAATTTACAAATAAAAGATATTTTTCACAATTAGTTACTTTGCTCTACAGAATACAGGGTTTCTGAAGTTTGCACTCCTTCAATACAGTTTAAAAAATACTACAACCCAGAATTTTAAGAAACCTTAGCAAATAAGAGCTTGCTTGTGTTTTGGAGGGCTGTAAAAACTATTTTGTTAACTGCTATTTAATAAATATTAGCATTTTTTAAAATTAATTCTTGCCACTGTCTGAAACAGTTTCTGAAATAATAATCCTTTTCTTTTGTCTTCCCCATTCTCTCCCTTATCTGTGTGGATGTCAGATGTTGCATGGGTCTATTTATGTTTATTCAGTTGCTTACAGGATTATTTTCTATTGTTTTGCCTTTTTGACAGAGGAGTAAAAGAGCCTTATATCTTTGGTTTTTTGATTCTGTGTCTTTTTTTTTCTTTTTTTTTAAATATATATTACAGCTGGGATTTTATGTGGCACAGAACTCTGTAATAACATCTGTGCCTATCAGACCACCATACGGGTGGGAGGGAAATGGCTTAATTTAGTGCATATGCACAAAGTAAATGAAGACTTGACTATTGCTGGGCTACAAATCGCAAACACTAAAGAGAATCAGAGGCTGGGGAGAGAGGGGTTACAGGAAACCAAAGGGCAAAGATTATCTCAGTGGCATTATACTGTTTCTGTTAGAGGTTTCTTCAGCATTTATCCAAAGCAGTGACTCAGCAGGCACAAGTCTAGTCAGAAAATCATTAAAGGTTAAATATTGACCAATATGAAATGAAATTTCATTGACTGAAAATACAGCTGAGGGTTCCAGGCTTACATTAATTCCAGTGAGACAGAGGATCAGCTTCACAGATTTAGCTAAAGGCATCATGAGTCCCAAAGTAGTTTCACTGATAACATGTAGCCAGAAGTCTAAATCTTCTCTGGCTTCTTCTTTTAAACTGCCTTTGACCATTACTGCTTTTTAAGTCCTCCTGTCTGTTACCATAATAGGTCAGCTTTATCTTTAATATTTCTGACCTAAGGAATTTGTCTGAATATACAGTGACTTCACCCAGAGCTGGCTAGGAAAGGCATATATGTACAGGGTTGGAAGGAAGAACTCAACCACCACTGAGTTTCAGCTAATTTCGCTTGCTGAACTTATACAGGTGTTAAAAGCATCTTTGTTTATTGCTGAAACATAGCAGATGAAGGGATAGATATATCACAGAAAAAGATAATTGCTTACGGAGCTGATGTCATTTGATGGGCATGTATGATGTGCAATACTTGCTGGAGAAAATACATATAAAATTCTTGGATGAGGGATGAAGACCTTCAACTTTGTTCTTCCAAAATTGTACCACTCAACTAGACCAGAGTCAGATACATACTTTGCTCTCATTTTTATTTAATTTTGAATTATTTCCTTCACACTGGCAAATGTATTTTAGATTGAGTGTGCTACATAAAAAAATTAAAGTGGATGTCAGCCTTTCAGCAAGAGCAAGTGTAAGGCTGTGCCTCTTTATCTGGACTGAGTATAAAAAGGACTAGGTCCCACTTCTAGGGAATGTTGATAACAGCAGTAATGCTATTTTCTGGGAAATGAGGAATTCTTCTTAACCTGCCTGTTCCTCAAGATAGTGCTTTGTGTACAACACCAAATTAAATATTCTATGACAGTTGTGTGGCACACCACACCATGTAAGACCCTGTGGAGTTCAGTTTCTAGAAGAACCTTACAAAACTGTAAGTAAACTTGCAATTCAAGCTCTTGTATCTACACTATCCTCCCTCTCCTCAGAGGTATGTGTGAGAGCCCATTACTTTCTTCTACTCCTGTAAAGTTTAGAGGTACAATCCTTTTGTACCTACTCCTGGAAGCCCGAAAATTAGTTACTGTGCGTGTGCTGTATTGTTGGAAGGTTTTTGGTCTGCTAAATCCTAAATTCTTGGATCCATGTTGAGTTTTGGAATGTTACCTGTAAATAGTGCTGAATGGAAAATACCCTCTTGAGTCTTTGGTGTGCATGGGAAAATCAAGACCTCAAAAAAACTGTGACTGAAAACCTTTCAGGAGGAAAGTCTGGAGTATTTCAATTAAATATATATATATATATACATAATTACTGAAAACAACAATATTATACATAGAATTTGATTTTTGATGAACTTATGATATTGTTCTAAGTAATGTGAAAATTATTGATAATGAAAACAAAAATACTAGAAATTTTAAACCATGTATGCTATAACAATGGGTTTTCCTTTGAACTGATTTTCATGTTGTTTTCTGGATTTGGCATGAAGTTTCTAAGTTTACATATGTCTTACTATTTCTTGAGAGAAATTCTGAAGAGATATTTATTCATGTTTACCCTCATATTTTGACACATGGTCTGAAATTTATTTTAAAAGCAAAACCTAACTGTAACAACAGTCTAATGTCAAAATGAAGCAATGACATCCCTTGATTTTGGAAATGCTAGCCAAGAGAATCTAACTGGTGGATAATCTTTAAGCCTCCCTTTTATCCACATAAAACTTAGTGAAGTCATGTGAGATGTGAATGACAGTAGAAAAACCAAACAATTGGTTGTATTGAGTCGTGATGCTCTGGTCATACAAATCTGATCCATTACCTTGCAACAAATGGACTTTGTTACTTGTTTAGCATCTTCAAAGTTTTTAGGGCTTCACACTTCAAAGCCCAAGACCTTGTTTCACAACTGGATTGCACAAATATCCCAGACAGCAGACATGGGAGTTGCTGAGAAAATGTGGTATTAAGTCTTCACACTGGTTCATTTTTGCATTTACTTTGCCCTGTCCAATGTAGGTGCCTAAATATAGATTTGTGTCTAAATATACTGACTTTATTTCTTATTTAAAAAACTCCAAAATTAAAAAATTGAAGTTTCTTTCAAAGATTAGCATTTTTAGAGGGATTAAAACAAATTAGCAAAAATTTACTGAAAATTCAATTGAAAATAGTGAATAATGAGGTTTGATTTATAAACTCTTTACAAAACTCTTCTAAAGCCATCTTGTTTAAGTACAAATAGTGGAAATCCACAGGGGAAGCTTCTGTAGTGTTTGTGGGCACTACACATCCCACTATAACTATGAATAAGAAAGTTTAGGGACAAATATATTTACCTAAATTATTTTCCTGCAAGTCTGACCAGATTTATGGTAGAAAACTGGTGTAGATTTGAACACTTGAAGCCAGAGTCAATGTTTGAAGAAGAATCACATTCAGAGAGCTCAAGTAATCCTTGCATCTGAACAATCAAAGATTTGCAGTGTCAAAGATGCTGGACTCAGACAAATTTGCTGACAACAAAGTGTGCTTGAGGCAGCAGCCAGACTTTTGAAAATTTAAAGCTGTTTATTTCCAGAGTGCTTTCTCCATGATTGTGTGGGGGGTTTACAGTGTGCAACATATGTATTATGGCAACACATTTAGTACTTCAACATACGTATGAACATGAACTTTTGGAAAATGCATGCATAAAGCACAACTGTGAATGTGGACTCTGGGCCTTGTTCACAGCCTCCTTGCTATATCTCTTGTCATAGATCCACCCACCAACAAGAGAGATGTTCAGGCCCCTCTTGTTAGATAAGTAGTGGCAGCAGCCCCTCCTCCAGATGAAAACATATCTAGCCTTTACCTTCCTTGTTGCACACCTGTATTTTCTTGAAAAATTCTAGAACTGTCTTATGCACTTCTTTCACAGCCTTAGTGGGAGAAGGCAGAAATGAGAGAGGTTGGAACCAGATGATCGTTAAGGTCCCTTCTGGCCCTAACCATTCTATGAGTTTCTCTCAAAAATTAGATTATTGGAGGGCTGGAAAACAAAATAACAACAAAAAAACGCTCAATAGTAAATAATTGTTTGGAGACCTCAACTTTATAGCAGAAAATAAAGAGAAATTTAGATGTATTACTTTGGCTAATCCAGACATAATAATTTTGATGATTTCACTTTTTGCAAAATAAAATTAGTTTTAGTAAGTCTTTTGCTGTGGGTTAATCCAAGTAGATGGCTAAGTACCACATAGCTGCTCTCTCCCTCCTCCTCCTCCTCCTCCTGCCCAGTGGGATGGGGGCAGAGGAAAGGAAGAGTAAAAGAAAGAAAACTTGTGTGTCAAGGTAAAATGGATTAGTAAGTGGAGGGAAAATAGAAGAGAGAACAAAAATAAAAAAAAAAAAATGATGCAAATATAATTACCTCCACCTCCCATAAGTTGTTTCTGAGCGAAGGATGGCTGACCTGCCCAAATCCCTTTATTTTTCCCTCCTATGACTAATCATGGTGTTTTATTTCTTCAGTTAATTCAAGTTATCTTCCTGGTTGCATCCCCTCCCACCCTTTTGTGCACTCCTGGATGTGTTCAGGGAGGTATGGAGTGAGAAACGGGAGGGACTTGGTGCTGTGCAAACACATTTCAGCTACAACATTAGTGTGCGAGCAGCACTGTTTGGCCACAAATCCAAAACACAGCATCACACCACCTGCTCTGAAGAAAATTAACTCTATTTCAGCCAGCCAGAATGCAAGTGCTATTCAAAGCAAATAGTGGCTGCAATCTGCATATGTAGTATTGTGGCAAGAATTATTCAGACTGACCTTTTTCCAGACGCTTCACTAACTCAGTCTTGAAAGCAGATGTAGTTCAGAAAAGTAACTGTTGGGAATCATACATTGAGGATTTCTAACAGATTCATAAATTCATATATATATGTTTATATAGAGACACACACGTGCTAGATAGACATGTTCATATACATGGTAATGGAAGAATACTTTATGCTCTCCTTTTTTTAAAAAAAATATTTATTTGTTTGTATGTTTTTACCTTGATTAATCTTTTAGGGTTTTGGCTTATGGTCAACCTGTCACCACCAAGACTCCCATGTCCTTCTCAGCAGAGCTGATCTTTAGCAGATCAGTCCCAGCCTATGCCGGTACTTGAGGTTATTCCTTCAGTGCAGGACCTTACACATGCTTTGTCCAACCTTTTTAATTTTTCTCTCTGCCCAGGTGACTATTGTGTTCTGATCCTGATGAAACTGTTAGCAGCTGGATGCAGGCACTCCCAAGATCACTGGTAGTACATATGCCACAGCTCTATGGGGAGAGCTACCAATCCTGGTCTGGACTCTCCCAGACACAGCCCTCTGACACAAGACCCATTGTTTCAGGGAAGTTAACTCTGTGGTTACCAGTTTTGCCAAACTGTGTCTGAGGACCCCGCTGCACCCAGAGAGTGCTCCCCTACCAAATGCTGTCAGGATTTTGTCCTTGTCTAAGTGCACCTTAGGGAGAGTGCAGCGTATGTTGTGGATGCTATCCCCGTCAGACCATGACAGTTACTGTTGCCTGTTCTCTTGGCTTTGATTTCCAATTCCTTTGGTTCAGTGATTTCTGAATTAAATATGTCCAGATGCTGTTTCATTTACTGTGGTTGCGTGTGTACACAAATAAGCATTTATGTTACTGACCTTTATGCACTGTAGGAACAAGGGAAGCCTTTAAATGTAGCAAAACCAAGGTAAAAAACTCCAAATAGCTCAGTATGTTTCTAAAAGTGAAAAGTGTCATACCAAGTGCTGTTATTCCAGAATATATTTTATTTTCTAAAATATGGAAATAAATTCATACTTGCAACAGTGTATACAGCATCTCTCTACATTCCCTATCACTGCAAGTGTTGCCATATATCTGTTAATTTTTACTTTTTTTTAATAGTCCATTTCTATTCTTCCTGCATCTTATGTAGCTTTCCTTAAAGCTAAATATGTGATGAATCTATTTTTACCCCCCTCTACCAGAAAAGAAAGAGATAAAGGATACGTATTTGAATAGTTCAGCACTTTCTCTTTATTTTGGATGATGTTTCAGATCCTTAGACACTGTACTGCTGTTAAATTTAGTCTCTTGGAAATACTGCACTCTGGTAAAATTCACATGAGTATGCTATTAACAAAGGCTTTATTGATATACTTACCAAAATACACATTAATAAAAATAAGACCTCATTGCAGCTTGAGAAGTATTTCATGAAAGAGGGGGCACATTGTTACAAGGACTTTATAACTAATTGGTATGATCACAATAATTTCAAAAGGCTGTTTCACAAAATCATTAAGGCTAGAAATTAATCTTGGAGCTATATTAGCTCAGAGACTTGCACTTTCTTCACACTTCGCAAGCACAACCAAACTGCCATTAAGTTCAAGGTGCCCTCCGTGGTGCTTCATCAGAAAAGTGAATTCATTTAAGAGTTTTGTTTCAGCAGACTGTAGCTATAGGCAGAACAGTTACCCTGTCATGACTGACAGAGTAAGTGGTTTTGTGACGGATGTACATCCACAGGAGTCAGATCATTTGCAAATCACAAGTAGGGTTTAAGGTCACCCAGCTGACTTTACTGTTGTTGCGTGTGCTTATCTCTGACTTAAAACAGTCCTTCTTAAACAGGATTAAAATGAATATACATGCCTTAATTATGGCTTTGAAGTTACTGCATTGTACCTAAGGCAAACACCAGCCCCTTGAATTCCTTTCCAATATTAGTTCTTTCTTATCTGCCTCCTCAGATACATTTTAAGAACTCGCTCCAAGATCAGTGATTTACCTGTCTCTAACTTTAGTCCCTTCTGTATACATTTCCTTAAAGATGCACAGGAGCTGATATATGTCTTCTTTGCCTGGGAGCTGCTAGAGAGATAGGCAGGTGTAGTGACTGATTCTGGAGATAGTGGCCTCATGCTTTCTCCATTCTGGCAGCAAGTTATCTAGACTTTCCCTGTTGACTTTTCTTTGCTGGTAAACCAGAAATGTCTTTGAAATAAAGATAAGTCAGTCTGTTAAATAAAATAACGGCAGAACAAGAAGTGGAAGGAGAGAGGTATAATACAGTTGGAATACTGGGGTAGGATGATCCTCAACAGGTGTAGAAGAGAGGGGCAGTTTAATTATTTGTGCAAATAGATACAATTTTTAAGATTGTCTATTTTAATTTTAATCAGATGTTTCAAAAAAATCCTTTATTAGTCCTTAACCAGTAGCTTTATATATTTTTTCCTGCTGTTGGCGTAAGAATAAAATCCTATACTGACTTCCCAAGCTGGAACTTTCTCCCATCTGAAAAGTCATCTGATGGTCTGGTGGAGGCTTAGGAGCTGAGTCCTTTGACCATTGTCCTTTTCTGTCAATAGTTTACGATACTGACTCAAAAAATTATTCATTTTCCCTGTGCTTTCTGTCCTCTGTGTCAGTTGTATAATACTTGATCACAAGAGTTTTCTAGGATTTATGAGAAGTCTGAGTTTTGCCATATTCAACCCTCTAGAGCTACTGTTACCACTGGTTTTATGCCTCTATGGTGGTTTTAATAGCAAATCTTAACTTTTTTAAAAATTTATTTCCCATCCCTCCCCGAATTTTTCACATCTAAAAATTCCTCTTGGTTATCTGTCCAAAGCCCAAAAGGTTTTATATTAGGACAGCAGCATGTGTGCATCTAACAGGAAGTACTAGATCACAGTGAGGGTGACTTGATATTTTACTATCAGATACAAGACCTGAGAACAAGACTGATCTAACTTGCTCTGTTTTTCACTTTGGAAGACTTTTACAGAACTGTCTGTGTTCTGGGTTGTAGTATAGGATGTGCACAAAGTATTCTATCACCATCTTCATGAACTGTTGAATCCAGGTGGGGCAGTGTTTTCCCAGACCCCCTCCCTCTGGGCCATTATCTTCTGTTAATGGCCCATCAAATGCCTTGCCCATGACTCATAGATAACCCCCTCCAAGAGCTATCTCTGTTTAATGGGCCATCTAGGACCCCCTGCATGACTCATCATCCTATTGTGAGATGTTCCGCCCAGACGGAAGAACCAAGCATTCTCACCTGGATATAATCTGGGGTTTGGGGCAGTACAGGGGGCCCTTACCCACTGGATTCCCAGAGGACCAGAGCTACCAGACCTTTCTACAGGATCACTGCTTCAGGAAGACCACCTCATCTGGACTGCTTCCATCACTCTGGTCAGGTTGTATTCTGACTCTGTCAGTGGTCTTTTGTATTATTGCATCTCTTTTATTTTACTTTCTTTCTTTTCTTCCTATTAAATTGTGTCTCTGACTTGGAGCCTCTCATTTGTTTTGGTTTCAAACCACTACAGTCTGTTGCAGAGGGTGTTCAATAAACGTGAAGAATCAAGCCCAAATAGGTTGAATCAACCAAAACATGTGACATAAATCTCCCACCCCACCAAAATTTGTCCCCAGTTTATCCTCATTAAAACAATAACAAACAAATATTCAGTGTGGTCAACGTGTGAATCTGGATGCTTGCAGTTACTTGATCACGTGTACTGCACACCAAAGCACACAATTTTGTCTTCATGTTTTTTTACAATATCTCTTTCAATTAGTATTTGCACCATAAAATAAAGTGATACTGACTGAATATAATCCAAAATACAGATGCAATTTCGTGTAGTCACTGAATGTGGTGATCACCAGGGTAACTCAGACACACAGCAGTGCTGAAGTAGTGTGACAGATGGTGACGTCCAAAGGGTGGGCTGATGGACAAGTTTGGAATAATCTGCTCACCAAGGGACCTGCTTTGTTACACAGTCAGTTAGCAGAAGGTTTGCCTGTGAAAGTGAAAAAAAATCTTGTGCTTTACAGTCCAATTTAAAGCCTTTGTAGGTTTTGCTAGTCTGTCGTAAGGTGGAATGACTCGTTTGTTGTTGGTATGTAGGTCACCCGCTCTGTGGGGTTCTCTTTAAAGGCCTCTCATGGAATTGGATTGCTGTGGGGTGGGCCTTACTCTCAACTGCAAGGTTCAAAAGCAGAATATTTGACCTCAATGTCTGTCAGTAGGTTTGTGGGATCAGAAACCCAAATTCAAATATATCCTTGCATAATACTTCTAGCCCCCAAATTATCTTTATTTTTGTTCTTCCATTCGTTAAAATACAACTAAGGGCAAATCAGCAAGAGCACTTTTTTCTCAATTTTTTACTTTTTTTTTTTTTTTTTTTGGGTGTGCACATATATCTCAACTCATTTTTAATAAATGTCCCTGCTGGCTATAAGCTTTTCTTTAGTATGTGTGGCAACATACATGTTTTCTTCAGATACCTGTTCTTACTGCAGAAAAACATTCATGCAAACTTTTCTGATAAGATAAACCCAAAACTTAGGACTGGGATGATGATATATTTGTCAGTCATCAGAAATGCATGCTGGCATAGAAACTACAACACTAAAAACACTAACCATATACAAGCTAACTAAAAATCCACAAATTCTGCCTGTGTGCACTCTCAAGAAACTATTATGTTTATACAATTTTTATATTTATTAATAATATAAAATCATAAATAGATTTTAAAAATTGTTTTGTGGAATGGTTATTCCATAGCTGTTATATTGTTAATGTCTCTGTAGAAATCATCCTTTTTAGGGCAATGTCTGTTTTATTTAAATGTCATTTGTGGTCCTGACATAAAACTTTCGCCACAAAACCTTTTTTATCTTCCTTGCTACTTTTCATTTATTTCATTTATTGAAATCAGTGCCATTAAATGGAACTACTCTGAAATTACAGTTATTATTTATCTGGGTAGTGTCTTTTTTTTTTTTTTTTTTCTTTTTTTTTTTTTTTTTTTTTTTTTTTCCCTGCATTGAATCATTGAATGCTTGCTAAAACAGCAAAAAGGCCCCAAGTCTTAAGAAACTGACTTAGATCAGCATTGTCTTTACTTTTCTTTGAGCTATGTTAAAATCTCTCTTCTGAAAACTTATATGATGCAAATACATTGCCTAGATATCCATTTAATTGAATTCTAGATTTTGAAAATGTGTAGCCATGAAGGAGACAATTCTTTTCTCTGTTTCAATGTACAATCAAGTTTCCTCTGGGGAAAAAAGAAAAAAATAATATAATCTATATGCGTCTTTAGTCTGAAATTTGAATCATTCTGGGAGCAAATACTATTCTTCTCTTCCTTTGTTTTAGGTGTGCTATTTCTAGATATTGAATTTTGGTAGCTTCTGTAAGCCTGTAGATGTTCTAAACTCTGTATAAATAGAACCTGGATGAACTTAAAAGACACTCATACTACTGAGATGAATATTAAATTTTTTATCTTTTCATCTGATTCCATACATCTTTATTTGGACTCCTACATGAGCAAGGACTGTTGAAGTAAATCCAGTATATAATAACAGGCAATTACAGTGTTTTATCAACCATAATTTTGTTTCTTGCAAGAACTAACTGCAGTCATTCTACTGTAGTAGCATATTCAAAATTCCATAACCCAAAAAGGTTAGTGAAAATCCTCAGAAATCTGAGGCATGCCTCTGGTTTTGCATGACCATTTTGATTTACCATATGGTTTGGCATTTAAAAGGCACTTAACACCCTTCAAACTCAATTTTGACATTTTGTACATAAGCATTAAAATGGACATGTAAATTACACAGTTGCATGATTTTTAAAATGGACCCTCTGCCTCATTTTTTTCAGAAATTCCAGGACGCCCCTGCCTTAGTGAACTCAAGCAGCGTCACTTTGTGTGGTGTTTCCAAGCATTTGAGACTGTGCTTGGCAAGCAGATATGCTTTTGACACATATATTTTAATCTAAAAATAAAGCCCCTTTCCACATGCTTTGGTATTTTATGATTGGTGTAAAGATAATGGAAGAGATTATTGATTTTAACATCACTGTATGTTAGTTGCAAACACAAATTTTGAGAAGTGAAGTTTGCTTAAATACGTTATATCATGAGTAAAGATGAAAATATTTTTTTAAAGGCAATATGCTTCTGAACAAAATTTTAATTACATTTTCTTTTCTGTATTTCTTGAATCCATTCTCTCTTCAGATTTCCATGTGCTGTAGGATGTGATGCTGTAAATTAGAGAGAACTCCCTTAATTTGGGAGGGAAATCCAGTCATTGGTTTGAGTAGGGTTGATAAAGGGGAATTTTCTCTGTTAAAGCATGACGACTGGTGTCCAGATGGGTTTGAGAGCTTTGCACATATCTACTGTGTGGAATTCTCAAGGACAGGACAGACCTTTTGCTCTCCATAGAAGTAAGGTGCTGCTTTGTGATCCAAGCCATTGAAAAAATCAGCAAGTTGGATGAGTATTTCCAGGGAAACATACATTCTTTTCTGCCATTTCAGACAGTGCATGGCATGCTTACCTGACAAAGATTGCTCAAACAGGCAAAAACACCTCAAACTGTGTGTCTGGAATATGGAAGTAGGACTGTGCCTGGAAACTAGGCTCCCCATGACTAAGTTCCAGTGGATAATAATTTAATCTAAATTCTTGGTTTTTAGAGTATATTAATGGACAATAACTTCCTTGGAGTAATTTGGGTCACTTTACAACAGTGTTCTTGATATTAACAACCTGTTCTCTATTTGTTACTGAGTTCTAGTATTGAACAACAAATTAACAGTAAAATGCTTTTCAATCCTCTTTTACAAAGAAATATAAATACTTATAAATTTTTAACTCTCCTTTTAAGTGCCAAATTTTTTGCAGAGATGAAGAGAATTTCTTGAGCAATTTGGAGTACCTATACTCCATACCATTATGACTTTAAATGACTGTGGTTTGTTTTATGGTTTTTTTGGTTTTGTTTTTGGTTTTTTTGTTTATTTTGGTTTTTTTTTTTTTTTTTGAAATATAGGGTCCTGTAATCCTATTCTCCCTAGGCTGTCTCCACATAGCCACGGAATTATGTGTAGGCTTAGATTTCTGGAAAACTGATATTGCTCTCACTTTTTCTTCTGGGATTTGAAGTTTAGATCAAAAATACTAACAGCGTAAACTACTGATATTTTAATTTGATTCATCTTCAACAATGTATTTGTGTCCAGAACAATTTGGCAGAGTATCATGATGGCTGATAGAGCTTACTGTATTAGAAAAAAGGGAAAAAGAAGAGACAATCTGAGATCCCTAGCATTAAAATTTTTCCTAATGAAAACTGTGGTTTACACTAAAACCCCTTGCACAATCTGGAACTTTTATAAGAGAAGTGATATGACATAAGGAGAAAAGCTACATCACTAGTAACCAAGATAATAGGATGTGGTATGGAGTAGGGATTTATTTTTTTAATTGAAATCAACTAGTGCTTTTAATTACTTCCATCACTGGATGGACTTAGTAGATGCAGGGTTTCCCTTGTAAAAATGTAGAAACAAGAACTATGGCTGTATGCTTTCCCATCTGATCTTATAAAGTGATATTTTTTTCAATTTGTTTATATTAACTCATAGTTTTTGACAATACAGACTAGAATTACTGGTAACTCTGATTTTAAATACTTCTGGGAGAGTATGTTGTCCTGATTAATCAAATTATTTTGTCATCTTCACTTGAGGAAACTCCTGAAAATTGTAGGCTTGTTCTCTTTGTTTTTTACCCCCAACCCCTCAGAACCAGGGAAATGACACATGGAATTTTCTGAGCATTCAGAAACTTTTCAATTATGTCTGAAACTTGAACAAATAGAATTGCTGTGACAGTAACAAATGCTCTTGGCTTTCCTGTCTTGAACAGTCTCCACCACAACAGCTAATTTGGTCCTGGTGTCCTCAGTTTCGTTTGAGGCTTATGTGGTAATTTTTTTTTTTTTTTTCAGAAGAAACATTCAACATAGTATGTAAGCAGAGGTAACTCAGATTCACTGAGCTGCTAAACAGGGAGGAAATTTCAGTAGTTTACGATGGAAAGAGAAAACTGTTTCTGAAGACGTGATTTAACTGTTGGGAACACTTTTATACCTTAGCCAGTTTTGCTCTCAACATAACTACAGTTTTCTCTCTAAGACTACTTAACTATTTTATAAATATCATAACATAAGTATGAGAAGGCAAAGTGTATATATATATATTTGTGGCTATATTTTTATTGAAACTATGTGGGAGATACAGATCATTTTAATGTATAGACTTGTTATATAATTACTGTGTGGTCAGCAATATGTGGGGGAGATATTTTATCTTATTTTCTTACTACCTGGATGAGCTCTGTCTTGTCACAAAATGTAATTTTTACAGAATTTTGAACAGCTTTAATAGATGTAATCACTAGTCTGTGAACTTTTAACACAATTAATTGAAATACCATTATTTAGGTTTTATTCCTTTTATTCAAAAGGCTTTAATGTATCCTACACAAACTTACTCCAATTTTGGGGATAATATAGGGCATAGCAACATCCTCTTATAGGCTACTGAAGTAATTTTTAATAGGAAAATGACCTTATAGGCTGTCTGTTGGAGGTTAGTGTAACTGACATGAATAAACATGTGTCTTAGTATTTCTGACAGACAGCCGTAGATCAGAAATTACTAGAATCTAAATAATCACTTATTTTGAAAAATCTGTTGGTTTTTTTTAAAGAGATGCCAGGCCAACAGCTTCTTAAAAGCATGATCATGGTTTTGTCCTTCTTTTGTTTTATCTCACTCGTGTGGAACAAATTTAAATATAGTTACATCATTTTATTGTGATGGTCAAAGGCTGCTCAAGACAACTATAACCCACTTCCAAACTGATGATTTCTGATATGTCCTCAATGAGAAACTGCGTATAATTTTAAAAGTCCTCAGGGCAAAAAATATAAAGATGGAGTTGTGTGTTTCTACCTCCTTAAGCATCAGATGTATTTTATGAAAGAACCATAAATGAAGGAGGGGACATAGCAGGTTTAGTTGTTGTTGTTGTTGTTGTTGCAGATAACCATAGTAGACTAGATTTGAGTTTTGGAGAATAGTTAGCTGGTTCTAATTACATTTCTTTTTCATTACAAGTGTACATCAGAACACCCTGTGTTGTACTTGTCTAGTTAAATATCTAGGCCTGGACTTGGACCTTGAACTTTGCTGTGGTTCCAAACGCTGTGTGCAGAAACCCTCCTTATGAGTTCTGTAATAAAATGGTTTAAAATTTAATAAACCCAGACATTTCCACTGCAGCTTTTGAATCCATACCCCATTGCAACTATTCAGCTATGGGTAGCTTTTGTATTAATTTTTGAGGTTATTCAGGTAGCTGTTGAAAGCATCAGGGGTAAGTTACTGAGTGCTGGGTAAGTAACAAGCTGAAGACATGGATGTCATGCTTCTCACATACTACAGAAAATGAATGCAGACCCATGTGGAACTGTGTTTTATCTAAGCTATGGCAACTGATAAATGGAAAATCTTCTGGTAGGCAAGGTAACACAAAGCACTCTGCTTTCTGAACAGTTCAGCTGCTCACAAACAAGTGCTCTACAGGGAAAAATAATTCAATTCGTATATTCATCACTGGCTCAGGAATGGAAATAAAAGAAGGGAAACAAGTAGTGATGAAAGTTAAAATTCAGAAGGATTGACAGGAGGTTGGGTGGCGTTCCTAACCCCCACAAGCATTGATGACACTTGTGCATTAGTCTTTTGTTTTATTCATAGTGCTGTTAATTTTTAAAGAACCATTAATATGTTTCATTTATAGCAATGAAACGTGCTGCCATTTTTACTCTGAATATGTTTCTGATATCCTTTTTAGCTTTAACCTTGATCTCCATGTTCCCCTCTTGTGGGTATAAACTTGAAACTCGTGAAATCGTTGTCTCAGGTAGCTAAAAATTGCCCAAGAGTTTTTGAATTACTATTGCTCAAGAGAAATTCTGTTTGTCTACACCAGCAGAACAAATTCAGGAAAGGTGTAGAAAGAGAAGGATAAAGAAGAAGACTTGACATAAAAGCGCAAAACAGTGCAAACAAAGGTTGTTGAAGAATCTGACAGGAGAATAAAACAGATTAAACCCTTGAGAATTCCCCACATAGATTTTGGAATACTGGGGCACATAGAGACAATCTTTCACATTTTCTATGATTTTACTTTGCTACACAGAATTTAGATGTTTCTTGACTCTCTTAAGGTTGCCTCCTTGACTCTGATTTTTTTCCTTTTTTGAATATCCCCATCCAAACAAAATATCAGGCCGTATTTCTCAGAAAGAAAACTCTATTGTTCATTCAACTGGCCTTTCATTTGTTCATCTACTTTACACATGATTATTAATGTCTCTCTTCCATGGATATTTCGAATAGGGCAAACATCACCAGCGACCTTTGGAAAACCCTAAGAATTTGATTTGATGAACATTGTCATCCTGCAGAAATAGATGCTTTAATTGAGTAGTTTGTACTCTTCTTGAAAGTATATTTCTTAGATATTGTTCTGAACCAGTATCAAAAGAACCAGTGTTGTCATGATACTACAGCTATCAACTTGCACTGCAGGGCTTGAGTACATTCTGCCAGCAAACTTTGACCAGCTGTAAGTAGGTATAAGGTAGAACTGGAATCTGAGAGCCACCATGAGTTAAGAAAGCTAAGGCCAACAAGGAGCTCTGTTTCCTTGCATGGTGTGAAGTTATTGGGAATCTGGAACCATTATTTTGTGTTAAAACAAGATAGGCATGATTGCTTTACACATAGCTTCTTGCCTTTTGTGGCATGGCAATGTCTTTGTGTTTAGTTTTCCCAATATGGATAGGTTCTAGTCCAGGAAAGGATAAAGACATGTTAATCCTGAAATGCTGAAGCCACCTGAAATGAAATGTGGAGACTGCAGAACTTGTGGGCTTAATACAGATCCAAATTATCCTCTCAGAAGGAATTTACATCAGGTAAAATTCACTAGGATAATGAATAAATGCTTAGTTGCTTATTAAATTTATCAGTTGCATACATCTTTTACTCTTCTGCTACTTTATCTGCTTTAAATTCTTGTTATGTACTGGAAAATAGTTTGTATGATGTCTTATGACTATCTATGTAACAAGTGAGAAAAAGGACTGTTATTTACTTTTACTTGAAAAGATAAACAGAATAGGTGATTGGCAGAATCAGCAATCAAATCAAGGAGTTCAGACATTTAAGAATGGATGTTCAAGGGAATTAACAGAAGAAAAAAATGAAGGCATTTTTAGGAGCTGTTACTCCCAGGAGGGCACTGAATGTTTAGCTCTTGTACTGAGGCCAAGGTGAGGCACTAAAGAACAAACATCTCAATCTATTTGATTGTCAGTGCTGAAGATAGAGATGGGAGATGGCTTCAACTTGACTTTGGGCAGAAAGGTTAAGAAGTGCAGAAAGATCACAGAGTAGAAAATAGTGCTCTATTCAGAACTGTTGACCCACTATGCAATTTCATTATTTTCCTGTATTTAAATACTTCAGGATTTGTTTCCCCCTGGAGAACTGGACAGGAAATTATTTTTGTTTTCCCTGCTTGACTAACTGTTTTGTAGGGATTGCATATTGGGATGGGGATGAAAAAGACATTTTAAACATACATTTGTGTGTGTGTATATATAAGACTCTGGGTACCTGCAGCTTTATTTTATAAAGCATCTCTCTTTACCTTCTGTTTAATTAGGACTAGTTGAGGTCAAAATTGAAAGCCACATAAGTACCTTCCCTCTTCTTAAGTACTCTCTGCAGTGTTCCATAAGAGGCCAATGTAAACAAACAAACAAACAAACAAACAAAAACAACAAAAAAAAACCCTTCAAAATAAATATGATCCAAAAAAATTCCGCAAAGACTTTATAATGTCTCCCTTATTCTGACTACAGCTGTGGATGGAGCTGTCTAGCAGAAAGAAAATATTAGAGGAAAATAATAGAAGTAGCTGTATAACTAGAAGAAAATTCCTAAAACTTTAATGCAATGTCTGCTGGATAAGTATTTTAATAACATTTTACATTTGGTTTACTTTTTGAAAAACTAAGCACAAGAGTGTGGAGCAAAAATAATTAGAATAAAATAATTATTTCCTTCAAAATTTTGACAAAATTTGTTCATGTGAAAAAGAAAAAGAACATCTGTAAACAATTTTTTTTAGCTTTTTTAGCAAGAAAAGAAAATAAAAGAACTGCCTTTGGTATAAAAACACGGCATCTGTGCTTTCTCCATTTTGGCCTGAGTGACCATCCAGGGTGGGACAACTCTGCATTTGACTTCTTTCTAAGGGCATTTCAAGACCCATCTCACAATCTTCAGTTTCACTCTATGCTCTGAAATTCTTTTTTGCTTAGCTAGTCTTGAAACTTTTCCATTTTGTATACATAAATCTGCTTTAATTATCTTTCCTTCTCAGTCAATAGAATCACCACATTTCATATATGATTATGACCTCTAAGCTCTGCCTCAAACCTTTTAAAAACCCGTCATACGCCAGAGGAGCTGGGTGAAACCACCCACTTGCTGGGTGGCTGCTCAGCAGTGCTGACTTGTTATTTGCATTTGGCTGTCATCCAGGAGGTTATGTTTGGAGGAACCTGAACTCTTGCAACCTCATGAATCAGATAGATAAGTGATTGAGGTGGATACGCTCATTCGCACGAGCTCCTTCCACATTCAGCCCAGTGGGAACATTGTGCCTCAGAGTTTGCTTTTTGGAATAAATAGATTGCCTGGTTCACAGCCAAGAGCTGTGACCTTGTGTAATACATACAACTGAGATTTTTTTTCTGATGAAATCTAAGTATTAACCCTGAAATGCTGTATTTGGAATTCGAATTATTTCTCATGTCTCAGATAGAAGATCTCATCGCTCAATGGATTTATGTACTACTTGGTAGTCTGCTCTTGCTGTTATATTAAATAGCTAAGGCAATGAATCCAATTCTTGCCTAAGCACTGAGGAGGTGGCCCTTTTACAGGGCTGCAGAGGGCATAGATCTTCTGCCAAAGTCAGTAGGGAACTGTTAGTGTTCAATGCCTAAAGTTTTGTCCATCTGCTTTATTCCTGGAAGACACCTTTAGTCTCGTACCGTTGCACAGACATAGCCTGAGATAACATGGTTGTTGGTGTTGCTGGGATTGTAAAATAAAACTGTAAAAATGAAATATCCCAGCTAAAGTTTCCTTTACTGGTATTGATTAAAGTATTTTTTTAAATTTTTTTTAGACACTCAGTGAATTCTAACAGTTCTGTTGTTGATATCTCTGATATCTGTTGATATCTTCCTGCATTTAGCCATCAAGCTAGGACATCATATATGAGTAGTTGCTTTTCAGATTAAACTGGATAGTTGGGTTTGTAGCTCAATGAGCAGTGATACAGACTGCATAGTATTTAGGAAGAATTTCTGATTTTTCTTTCTTCTCTTAGACCAATCTCTTACTTTGAATGACATCTGGCCATTCACGTAGCCTTTAAAAGTAAGTAAAAATTTACTTTTCATAAGCTTTTTTTTTCTGTATTTAGTGTATAAAGAGGAGAGATATTTTAAAATATTACTGTTCTGAAAGTTGGTTCGATGATGTCTCAAAACAATGAGCCACAATAATCGAGGAATGAGAGTTTGCTACAGACTGGTAATGCTGAGACCTTATGGAACAAAGTCAGAAAACTGTTTCTGGTTTCTCCTTCTTACCTAGGACCAAAGTGGTGTTTAAGTAATGCAGTTTGTCGCTTTCCTCCATGTTTCTGTTTGACCTTATTCTAACTGCTGATTTGCATATCAGTTACAAAAAATGTATTTGGGGTTATCTATGATATGAATGATATGGATTTATCTATGATATGAAATATGAAATCAATATGAAAGATTAATTATGAAAAATGAAATTAGGAGGAGAGAAATACCTCCACAATTTGATCTAAACTTAAACCCATAGTAAAATTAAGCTATTATGTTGATATGTGATGCATAATCAGAATGGTATAAATTTCACTTTTTGTGTTTCAAGAGAGCTGTTCTCAATAAATGTGACCAATCAAGCCAATATTTTATAGCCTGTGGTGCATAACTTGGAAAGGGTATTAGACAATCTTAAGAAATTCTAACTTCAGAGAGAGAAGGGCAATGGACTGGAATCTAGGCACAGCAATCTGTGCAGGTCTTGTTTGGATTTTAGGATTCCTGAGTGATTCCTGTCACTGTGTCTGCCAAAACCTAACCACTAGCGTGCAGATATGCAGCACAAACCACAGTGGGGAGCGTGTGCAAATGTTTCTCACCACTGCAACAGGTACTGCTTTCCTTAAATCAAATTAACACTTTGACAATATTTCACGTTCGACAACTATTTATTAGTTCTCAGAAACCAAAACCTTCAGGCTTTCATTCTTTAAGTTAATATTTGGAAAGCTTTCTGTTGTGTTCTGTACTTATAAACAAATTTCTAGAGTCCTCTTATTAATGCAATGATATAGAAAAGCTTTTAAAGCATCCATGCTTAAAGCAGAGCCATGAAAAGCCAAGTGCATTGAATGTGACTTTGTAGTTAAAACTGTTGTTTGACAACCAAGTCATGCTTGAGGCAGGACTGTTGTGTGTAACAGCATGAATTGACAAAGGAGAATGCTTCAAACTGAGATTAGGTTCAGATTAGATATTAAAAAGAAATTCTTTACTGTGAGGGTGGTGAGGCCCTGGCACAGGTTGCCCAGAGCAGCTGTGGTTGTCCCACTCCTGAAAGTGTTCAAGGCCAGGCTGGATGGGGCTCTCAGCAACCTGGTCTGGTGGAAGGTGTCTCTGCCCATGGCAGGGGGTTGGAACAAGATGATCTTTAAGGTCCCCTCCAAACCTGGCCATTACATGATTCTGTAGGGAAGAAGATGCTGTTGCAGCTTTACTGGTAAAAGCTGGTTAAGGATTTGAAAAATGGTCATTAGAAGCAGGAATCGATAACTTGCAAAACTCACACCTGCAGCTGCAATTTTGCTCTGAATCACTGTTTCATACTTCCAATCAGTTTTTTTTTTTTACTTTTTTCTCATTAACACTAAAAAAAAGAACTTTCTTTACTGCAGCATTTTTAAGATGAGGACGTTTTTATTTCTTGATGAAGAACTATTATGGGTGCTACAGAACATTAAATTGGGTGGCCATTTTGTGCATTGACAAGATCACAGATAGGAAACACATCTTTGCCATTTGTAATTTTATTGGAGGTAATAATAAACACTGTCACTGATGTCCAGCACTACTTTCTTTGTTGCAGAAAGGAAGGCAACATTTCTAGTGTAAATAGGGCAATTTGTCTGCACTGTGGATGTGAAAAAAATGTCTGGCCTTGAGATAACAATGCATATTTTCCTCAAATACTAATCCTTTCTATCAGATTAATATGTTCTTTCACAGTAAACTTTCCAAGCTGTTCCATTTTCTTTTTCATCCTGCAACACATCAGTTTCTATTTTAATGCATTCTTTTTCCTTCTTCTTAAAAGAATTTTCATTTTTACAGACCACATTTGCTGCAGTGCTCTTTTCAGCTCCAACTCACGCACACTGAACCCAAAAAAAGCCTGCCCGCTGTTCCATAGACAGCCTGCCTTCATTGGACCTCTGGGTACCATGCAATCCTGCATTTTCTCCTCACATGCTTTCTGCAAGCTTTCTGCCACCTTCTCTTCTTGTCTTTTTAATGACACACAGTAGTTGAAGCAGGAAAAATAAGAATTTTATAACTTTCCAAGGCCTGGTAACACTGCACTTATGCTGGCTAAAAAAATATCCTAGAAAGCCAAGACATCCCTTTACATCCATTTTACCCCTTTCAGTCTCTGATTTGGACAGGAAGCTTTTCTAAGTTATCCTTCAGCTTGTTTGCTATTTGCTGTTTGTTTGTCCTTTGAGTGAGTCACTTAGAAAGCATAGCTTTTAATTTTCTTTCCTCTGTCTAAGAAAGGATCAGTCATCCAAAGGTTTTCTTTTCAGTGGTAATGTGTGGAGGATTTTGTTTATTCCTTTGTTTTAGTGGGAAGTTTTTTTGGTTTGTAGGCTTTGTGGGGGACTTTTTTTTTCCTTTTTCTTCTTTTGGTCTTCTTGTGGTCAGCAGTTTGAGGGAGGTGATTCTGCCCCTCTGCCCTGCTCTGCTGAGACCCCACCTGCAGGGCTGCATCTGAGCTCCCAGCAGAGCAAAGACAGGGACCTGCTGGAGCCAGGCCAGAGTAGGCACCAAGGGGATCAGAGGGATGGAGCAGCTCTGCTGTGAGGAAAGGCTGTGAGAATTGGGATTGTTCAGGCTGGAGGAGAGGAGGCTCTGGGGAGACTTTAAAATCCCTTCCAGTACCTAAAGAAGGCTTTAAAATGAACCTGGAGAGTAACTATTTACAAGGGCATATAGAGACAGGACAAGAGGGAATGGCTTTAAACTGAATGAGACTAGATTTAGATTATATATTAGGAAAAAAGTTCTTTACAATGAGGCTGATGAGATTTTGGAACATGGTACCCGGAGAAGCTGTGGCTGCCCCATGTCTGGAAGTGTCCAAGACCAGGTTGGATGGGGCTCTGAGCAACCTGGTCAAATGAGAGGTATCCCTGCCCACAACTGCATGGTTGGAAATAATGAACTTTAAGGTTCCTACCAACCCAAACTCTTTGTGATTCTGTGCTCAGGGATTCTGTTCACTCCAAATCCTTCTGGAGGAACTGCTTTTCACATAGGTTTGATTTTGGTGACTAATTTTTGTTCCAAGCTGTGTGTATTTGAGTAATATTCACTAAGTGGAGCAGTCTGGCCCTGGCAGTGTAATGGTCTTATTTTTGCTGAGATCACTGTTATATCATATCCATATATTAGCAAATTACTTCAGTATACATATTTGTACTGTCAACAATTACCCAGCTGAAAATTTCTCCCCCAAAAAAGAGGCAAACAACATGAGCAATGTATCTGCTGGTGATGAGGGAAGGAAGCTTTGGTATCAAAATGAGACAAAAACCTGTTCATGGCCATGCAGTTGCTCAATAATGAAACTAATGCAGTGATTAAAGTTTTACAGTGGGGTACTCCATTGTGCAATCTTTTAATATTTGCCTTGATTGAATGTCTCTTTTTCCTTGTAGTTGGAAAGAAAATTGGAGTTTAAGATTTTCATCCCCTTGGTTGCTCCCAGCTAGATCAGTTATATCTCAGTGATGGTGTAAGGGTTTAGCCTAAAATCACTCAAAGCTACCTCCAAAGGTAAGATATTGTACGTTTTCTGGAGCAGTGAAATAATCAAAATTATAATCTAGAGCTGTAACAGCAAAACCTAGAAATAGTAATGTAAAAGTTATATGAAAAATGTTGTGAAGTTTAAACTGATCCTTAACTATTAGAACATCGAATAATATTTTGTAGTGGAAGTCATAGTATTCTCTGCTTCCTGCAAGGTATCTTTCAGTATAATAATTAGGTTATGTAACTGAAAGAAAAGTCAGGTTATTTAATTACAATTATGTCCATGTTTCTAATAAGCTAACATTTTTTCTTATTTCCTTTTTTTTCCTCTTATGAAAAGTAACAAGTTGTGGCTTTAAATCTCACAAATATATTTGGAATTAGCATCCACTGAAAAAAAGACTTTATTTTCATGGTTATTCTTTGGATATCCACAAATTAAGAAAAAAATCATTATTCATTTGCATCTCTTTCTTACCTTTCTTCCCCCTTACCTTTTTCTTTAAAATTCTGGAAAATCAAATAATAAATAATTTGTGGATATCTAAAATTATCAATAAGTTAACAGCTTTTCTGGTGAGTATTTAAACTTTTCTGGTGAGGAGATATGTTTTCTCTGGGTATAGTTCCCAGTGAACTGAATATCTCCCAAGGCTGTATCTGGATGAGGGAACAGCTAAAATAACCTGAACAATTAAAAAAAAAATTAAAAAAATTAAAAACAAAACAACCCACAAATTAAAAAACAACCAACCAAACCAACCAACCAAACAAAAAACACCACAACCAAACAAAAACTAAAACAAACAAAGAAAAAAACCAACAAAACAAACATAAAAAACATGACTAACCAACCAAACAATAAAACTCCACCCACAACAAAAAAGGTAAGCAAACCAAGAAACAAAAAAATTAGGGAAAGACATTAACAGAAAGATCTATTTCCCTATGTCTTTCTAAATGCTTCTTTCCCACTAAAAGTGTGTGTTGGTTTATTTTGGAAAAGTTTACATATAGATTACCCTGACAAATAAACATGCTTAGGGCAGAATGTTTCTAATGGAAAAGTTTTTGTGGAAGAGCTCAGGTGCTTGGCATTCAGCCCTTCCAATCTTTCGGTTAACCCCTTTTATGGTTAGAGACTTTATCCATACAAATCCTTGTAAACCTTATATGAGAAGCCAGTGGAAGCAAGTGAAGCCAGCATCTCTTATTTCCCTTTATTGTCTTGAATGGATCTATATGGAAAATATAGACATACTGAGCCACTGTAGTGGCAAATGCAGAAATAATCTAAATGTAGAAATGTTCTCTATTTCAAATAGTCTAAATTTTCAAAAAAATTAAATAAAAATGGCTATTTTTATTGTGATATTTTGGTGTTCAACTTCCAACCCTACAATGAATTTTCAAATGCCTAAAGGAAAGAAGATATCTCATGCCTGTAGATGAAACAAAATTAGTTAAAATTCAGTTTTGTGATAGAGGAATAGTTTCATTTTATTTATTTTCCTCACTGCACTTCAAGGTTTTTTTTCTAATTACAGATTGGGATAGTCCCAGTAAAATATTTCGTGCCACTCTTTGATATATGTTTGTTTGTTTGCTTTGTTACACATAACTGTTATTCTCTGCCTCTCTCTAAAAATAAATCTTCTTTTTTTTTTTTTTAATAATATAAATTGTGTTGATTTTTGTTGTGAAATGCCTCATGTGGTGATATCTTAAGCAGAATATGTGATCTGGAATTTTCTTTGTTATTCAGATTTGCATATTTTTCTTTCTTGATCCTAAATTAATTTCAAATTTTTGCTGCTTGCTTATGTCAAATTTTCATGTTGTTTCTTTCATGTATTTCCTTCTGATCGTGTTGCAATTTCATGTTACTGACTTATTTATTTATTTATTTCCTAAATTAGAATTTTTTACCTCTGTTTCGGATCTATTTCTATGCATCCATTTAAAAGAAGCCATGGCTTCCTGATAGGGAAAAGAAAAATATTTCTTTGAATTCTGAAAACAGCAAAATCTATCTAATTATAAATTCCACTTGGAGTTTAGGTGAGTGACCTTAGAATACAGAAATATTACTCTTGAATGCAATAGTTGGTGTGGCTACGATGTCAGGCCATGTTCGTTAGGAAAACACTGTAATTTTTCTTTTTTTTTCTTAAGCAAAATATGATTGAAATTTTGAGATTTCACTGTGATTATTTCTGTGGTAGTTCACTTTTTTTGTTCATGTATCAATACCATCAGCAGAGAATTACACCTTTCTCTCTTTTATGCTACTTTTTTTTCTTGTGGCTCTGCTAAGAGTTGGCAGAATTGATTTGAGTTCAATTTTGCTTTTTTTAAACATACAAGTCCTTAAATTTAACTTAAATTGATTTCCTGATCTAGTTTGTCTTACTGTAGTTGTCTGAAAAAGTTTTTACCTACACAAAAAATATAACAGTGTAACTGTCCATGACAGAAGCATTGAAATTAGAGGATCTTTAAGGTCCCTCCCAACACAAACCATTCTATAATTCTGTAAGCGCCAGATAGTGAGGATAAAAGAAGCAGAGGGAGGGAAAGTGCCCTTTTAATCATGCCAACACCTCTTTTAAAGACTTTCTATATTATAGATGTATTATCATTCAGACATTCCTGCTTCACACTGCCCTTTCAGAGTTATTTTGATCCAAGCTCTGTGATTTTAGTAGGTTGTCTTAATATAAGTGTGTAACATAAAACTTTACTGTTGTGATTCATATATTGAAAATTTGTTGCTGGTAGTCCTGGACTGGAGTTTTGTGTTGCTTTTTATGTGCTCCCAGACTGTAAGGAACTGCCAGCTGATATTTTCACCATTCAAGAAATAAATAATCCATTGCAAATGGATTCATAAATGGTGATTCAAGATACAATCACCAAAACTGTTGGGGTTTCAATAGGGCTTTAAAGTCTGATGCAACTGGAAAGCTAAGAACATCAGTAGAAAACTAAATACCTTTCTGCAAATCTAAACATTAGATTGTTAAGTGGATAAAATGCCCACACTTATTTCTCTCTAAAAGGATTGCTAACTATTGGAAAGTTTGCCTGTTACTTCCAGCATCATTCTTCAAACATCTCTAGATTTTTAATGCAATTCCTCATGCTCTAGAAACTAATCTCTTTCTACAAGATATAATGTGTTGTCATGCCTTTTGTAGCTTAAAAGGGAACTAAAGATTGTTTAAATAGGGGGGTGGGGGAGCTAATTTATGCTCAGAAACCAACAGCAACCTGAAAAGCCTGTGTTGCAGAACTCATATATTGGATTCTGCTGTGCAGATCAACTTAGCAGCTGGAATGGTTTGGAGAAATGTTTAGGCAACTGATACAGAGGTATTTGTATTTTATACAGTAACAATAAAAGCTTCAAGAGAAAATTTAAATAACTTGTACTGTGGTCCATATATTTCATTGCTGTCTTCTGTACTGCATACTGAATAAGCATCATCAGAAGTTCTGATACTAAAAAACCAAAATTATATTAGTATATATGCATTGTCCTTTTGGACTTTTCAAAGCTAAATATATAATATGCAGATGTTCATTATTTATTCTAACGAGAAACGCACTCAGAGCCCATAATTACCTGATGAAGGTGGAAATATAGTACAGCTCTCTGTGGATTGCATTCTCAGTACTAGTGAATGTTAAATGTCAATGAAACAAATATACAATGCTAGGTTAGATTACCTGGAAGCCCTTAATCCTTTTCCTGTCTTAGCATCCATTCCAGGTTACTCAGGAATAATTCTTTAATTCCTTTCTTCCTTCTAATTTGCCCATTAATGCAATGTTTTAATACAAAAACACTGGGGAAGTTTCTGTGTTGCAAGCTAACAAGCGAAAAGGGAAATGTGTCATGAATTCACAAAACACTCTGTTGACTCGGAGTCAAGTGAAACTCAGTCTGTAGCTCCAATGACTGATATATGACTTAGTTAATAATCAACAATATTATAGTTTTTACTAACATCATGTCATAGTTTTCATAAGTCATTTCTCAAGGCAAAGTGGTTTAAAATTATATGCTATTAGCTATATCTCTCAATAGATTATTTGTTACGTATATTGGCAGAAAAATAAAGATCCACACATAAGCTTAGAAAACATCACATTTAAGTTGCCAGAGGACTATTTGAAGTTGAAATCTAATGAAATGTCACATGTTTATCTTCGGGTCACACTTGGGAAGAATATTTTATGCCTTTTCATATGTTTAGAAACATATGAAATCCCCCCAGAAAGGGCAATAGTTTCTAAATGGTTTGTGGCTATTCAGAGCAGAACACAAATCCAGCTGTGAGGAGGTGCAGTGGGATACTGAATGGATGAGATACAGGATGGAGATGAAATCTCGTGTCAGTAAACATAAATTAATGCTTGTGGAAAAAACTGCCCTGTTTGCTTTGATAGGCTCCAAATTAGCCACTACCAGTCAGGAAAATTATCTCAGTCGGAGGTGATAAATTCTAGGAAAACATGAACTCAATATTCAGCTACATGCAAGGAAAACAAAACTAAACAAAAACAAACCTAAATCAAATAAATAGAGAAGGTAGTCAGGAAATAATGGAGCACTGAATATAAACAGCAAAATGCCTCACTTGAGGTCTTTGCTGCACCTGTATCTTTGAGGCTGATGGCACTGCTGGCCACCTTCCTGTGCTGATTTTGGCTGGGGCAGAGTTAATTTTCTTCCCAGTGGCTGGTGTGGGACTGAACAAACAGGGTGAACACAGGGGTGATAATACAGAGACGCTTTTGGTTATTGCTGAGCAGGGATTGCACGTAGTCAAAGACTTTTCTGCTTTTCATACTGCTGCCTGGGAGTCTGGGAGGAAACACAGCTGGGATAGGTGACCAAACTGAACCAAAGGGATATTCCAGACCATGTGACATCGTGCTCAGTATAGAAATCTGGGAGGAGAAAAAGGAAAGTGGGCAATGTTTGGAGTGATGACATTTGTCTTCCCAGGTAACCAACTATAGATAACAGGGTGCTGCTTTCCTGGGGATGCTAAACACCTGCCTGCCCTTGGGAAGCAGTGAATTAATTCCTTGTTTTGATTTTCTTGTATGGGCTGCTTTTGCTTTCCCTATTAAATGGTGTTTATCTCAACCCACGTGTTTTCCAGCTTCTACCCTTCCAGTTCTCACCCTGATCCCACCTGTGGGGGAGTGAGTGAGTGGTTGTGTGGGGCTTAGCTGCTGGCTGGGGTGAAACCATGCCATCTCCTCATTGGGAAAAACAAAATGGGCAGGGGAAGGAAAAAAGGATGAAGATAAATATGTGGAATGACTTCACTACCAATGGGATTAAGTAGGCTATTACATTAAGTGGACAGTAATATGGATCAATGGGGATTAGTACAGACAACAGAGCAGTGAGAATGCTGTTAGGCTGAGGGCACAGTAGCAATCCCTGCCATGTATTTTGCAAGATTTTTCTTGTTTGACTTTGTTTTTCCCTCAGTTTCTGTCTATCTTGGCTGGTATATTTTTCCCCTTTCCTCCTTTTGATGAGAGCAAAGTTTATTTGGACAAGTCAAAAGAGAGAAGATGTAGATGATGTAAAATGGGAAAGATGTTCACATGGATAGATAGGAGGCTCATTTCTCAGCAGGGAGGAAAAGGAGACACTCCTCTGGCTGGTGCTGGTCTGCATAAGGTGATAAAATAAACATGTGCTGTATGTGCACAGGCTTAGTAAGCTGTAAGCATGGCCCTACTATAAAACAGAAGTTTTACACAGATGCAAATGGGTTACAGATGAGGAGGCAGTCAGTCTACAGTAGGTAGAGGAATAGATAACAGGTTGAAAAGGTAGAAAAGACCTCATGAATCCTGGGAGAAACAGATGAACCAGGAAGGAAAAAATCAGGAGGAATTCTGGCGTAAGAAGTAAAAAAGGGAAAAGCAGTTAATACATAATATTAAAATATCTGCCTGTTAAACAGAAGGAGAGGAAAGAATTATGAGTCACCTTGGTAAATTGAGGCGATGTGAGGATGCAGATACTGAGAAAGAGTGATAAGGATGCCAGAGTAATAAGGAAGCTATTGATTTTCCTTCCTTCCTTCCTTCCTTCCTTCCTTCCTTCCTTCCTTCCTTCCTTCCTTCCTTCCTTCCTTCCTTCCTTCCTTCCTTCCTTCCTTCCTTCCTTCCTTCCTTCCTTCCTTCCTTCCTTCCTTCCTTCCTTCCCTCCCTCCCTCCCTCCCTCTTCTTTTGCATATTAGATGATAGCAGTGTTCACACAGTCAGCTGAAGGCTCAGGGGTTTGTGTATTGACAGAAAAACCAAGTTTTTTTTTCCAGGAACCACATTACACAGTCCTTCCTGGGCAGCAGGAATGAATCTCACAAAGCACTTGGTCCTCTCAGGAATGCAAGGTAGTTTTCCTCCTAGCTGCTCACTTCTGGTCAAGCAGATAGACCTGTTTAACCTCATACTTTTAAGGTTTTAAAATTTGGTTAGCAAAGAGTTTGAAATGCAACAGTGACTTCAAGACATTGAATAAGAATTTAGTAAAATTGATCTGATACAAATAAAAGACAAATTCTTTTCTAGACCTGCCTTTGGCCTTTATGTTCATCATAGCTGGAGATCATCCTTAAAGTCAACTAAAACTATGATTTATTACAGTGGAAACTAAACAATGGATGTAACCCAAAAATATTTACAAGTAACCCAATCAATATTGCAACAAGTTTTCCAATCTCCACAGAGTATCCAGGGATGACTATTTTCATGTGATATGGCAAAATGGCAAGTTTTCCAAGTTTACTATCTTGAATTATTTTGTTTTACAGAGAAAAAAGGATATCAGGAGTTGGTATTATTATTTCTGAGCATAATTGCAGGCTGTGACTTTGGGTATACTTTGTTTATTTTTTTAAGGCATGGCATTATAAAAAGTGCATTTCAGACTTTATGGCATAGAAGAATAGTGCAATCATGTAACAGTACAGTTTTGTACAAAAGAAACTCTTCTCCTAAGCTTAACCCCTTCTCCCTTAAGAACTAGTATTGAACATTCATACCCCTTCTCAAGAAAAACAGTCAGCATTTTTCTCCATTTAATGCAAATTACTTTTAAAAATCTCTCCTTTCTTATTCCCTTTTTCTCTATACTGTCAATCAAAAATGAAATATACCAGAATAATTAAAAAAAAAAAAAAAAACACCAAAAAACCAGCTATGGAGCTTAACCCTGATTTCTCTTAACTCTTATGCCAATGTAAAACTAATGTGATTTTGGTAGCAGTATTCTTGATATGCATTATCTGAAAAGTAGCACAAAACCTGTAAAGCCTCAAAGTAACTACTAGATTTTTAAAAGTAACCTTGAGCCATTCATAATGGAAGAAAAAGTTGAAGGTAGACTTTAAAAGATACTTTATGACTGAATTATTCCTTAAAATCAATATTTCTATTGAGCTACTCTTCAAAAAATAGCATTTTGACAATTGATGATTGCTAAAACGGTCTTTTCAAAGATTAACTATTCTATATTAGTAGCTGGGATGACTGAGAAACTTAAAGATTAAAAGCAAAAAACCTTCAAAAAAAGAGAATTTTTACCATTTGAGTTCATTGAAATATATGAGACTAATGATAATTTGGAAAAATATTAACTTTCTCTTGTATTAGCATCTGTTCAATGAGTCAAGAATACTTCATATAGCCCTTAAACCTAACAATGAGCAGGATTTTTTCATAGATTATGTGGCATTGATATTCAAAAAAAGTAAAACTCTTAACTTGTCAGAATGTCGCCAGAGAAGGAGGTCTTTGGAAACATGTTATTATTATTATTATCTTATTTTATTAGTTGCATAAACACATTTCATTGATAATTCTCTTGACTATTATTTTCCACAGTTAATGTCAGAATTTGACTTTATTAAATAGGTTTTTAATAAGAATTTTTAAATTTTATAGAATAAAGGCAGTTAATAAATGCAATTAGTTCATAATTCTGTGTGTTACATGGAATTTACATGGCTAAAAAATTAATGGATAATATAAGTGTGTATATACCTACAACAAGCTAAGAGTGTGATATCTTTAGGCCTGGATTTGTATGTGTTTTCACACTGAGGGTGGTTGCCTACAGTACACAGGAATGACAGGTATTTACTCCAAGTCTGTGGGAAGGAGACAGGTCTTCTGTGGTTTTGTGTAAATGCACTTATAAAGTACAGAAACATGCAGGTATGCATGTGTAATTCATCTAGGAATATTGAGTAAGCCAAAAATACTAAAATTCTTGTTATTTATGAGCCACAATCAGCAGTAAGAACTTGTGTTGATTTAACACTTGTGTCTGTTTTGTAGTTGAATCTAGGGCTGGCTTTCAGATGGATTCTTCTTTCAGTCAATACTTTGGGGTAGTGATTTAGTATTTTCAGCTGTAGGGCTGGGAACAGAGAACTGATAAAAAAAGATTCTCAGTGAGAAGGGAGAAAATGCTACACAAGAATAGGGGCTTGAACTGGACCTAGAACAAGAGACAGAATTACACAGGGCTGAACAAATTGCTTTGTCCTGTCAGTAAATATCAGTGAAACATATAGGCAAAATACAGTCTTCATTCCCCTCTAGCTGTGGTACCTCTTTAAGTTACCTGTGGAACTGGTACCTGTGGAACCTGCTCCTGCAGGTTCCCAGGATGGTTCAAGGTGAAATATACCTAGAATTCCACTGATGATCTATCAGGAGATGCTGGAATTTGCATGGTAGATCCTGTGGGTTTAACTAAACCTTTTTGTCTCCAATTTTATTTGCTTTTAATTCCAGAAAATAAAAGTATGTGTTTCTGTATTGAAGGTTCTGCAAAAATTTTTTTTTAAATGGAAGCATAAATTAAGTTTGGAAAGGATTCATGATAATACTGTTTTTAAAAGTAATATTTTATGTAATTCTTTTTTTTAAGACAGGGCTTTTTATACTGCTTAAAAAGGTAGGATGAACTTTGCATTTCATTAGTCACTCTGGATGTATTAATTTAAATATAGGTTTTCAAAAGATGCTAAACTGAAACTTTAATATAAATGTTATGAAAAAATCAAACTTTTCAGCAAATATTTTTCTGTCATTTTGATAAGCTGAATTTTACAATTATGTGTTGGTTTAAAACAAGTTAACTTTTCCCTTAATCTTTTAATAAGGATCTCACTTTATAGTGTAATCTGAAAGAAATTTCACCTGAATAATTAGAAGAGAATTTTCTATCAACTAAAAGAGAGGGTGGTTGACTGTGCTGTCCTTTGTCCTTTTAAACCTAGACACAGTTCTATAAACAGTTCCAGTTTGGAGGCATGGTCCTTTTTCTTCTGCAGTGTTTGCCTTTCATTTGATATTGTGCAAGTGTGCCACATCCTGGTTTGGGGTCAAAACAGGTCAGATAATGTCCAATGAAATCAGGAATTTTAGCTTCTGCAGTGGTCTGATTAGCATGCTCATAAAAAAGCCTAAAACAACTTTCAGCAACTCTTTTTTCTTGTAATCAGCATACCATAACGTAAGTGATGAAAACACAACAATAGAATAATTAATGCCCAGTTTCTACCTAGTAAACTGAACAAGCTTTCACATCTGGAGGAAGTATAGATTTTTTTTCCCAGTTAATGAATGTGACTGACCATCTCTATTTTGGAAGGTGTTAAAACAGTGGACCTTCAGGTATGAAAAGTAGCAGCACTTTTTTCCCCTTGTAGTCTCATACATTTCCTTTAAAGTTTTTCACATTTATGTATTTTTAATATAGGGCCTCAAAAGACTAATCAGCTGAGACCTGTCCTAAAATCAAACTAATTTACCTAATCTTTGATACTATGACACTAGTTTTAACATTTAGATTGGTGATTCTAGTGATGCTTTATTTGGTTTTATCATCTTAAAAATCAGACATGTTGATGATGACTATTTCACAACAGTTCAAAATACATCAGAACACCAAGGTATTAAATGAGCTTAGAAAGTTAGAAAAGGAACCTTTAAGATTATCAAGTCAAACCATTCACCAAGCACTGTAATTTCTGCCACTAAAGCATGTCCCCAAGTTCCACATCTAGACAATTTCTGAATATTTCCAAGGATGGTGATTCCACCATTTCTCTTGGCACTTAATTGCAATGCTTAGTCCCTGTTTCAGTGAAGAAACTTTCCCTAATACTCCATATAAATCTCCTCCAGTGCAACATGAAGTAGTTTCCTATTGTACTGTCTCTTGTTCCTTGGGAGCAGAGCCCAACCCTCACCTGACTACAACCTCTTTTCAGGAGTTGTAGAGAGTGATAAGGTCCCTCCTGAGCCTGTTTTTCTCCAGATGAGCCCCCTCAGCTGCCCCTCCCCAGGCTTTCCCAGCTCCATTGTCCTTCTCTTGACATGCTCCGGCCCCTCAATGTCCTTCCTGTCTTGAGGGGCCCAGAGCTGGACACAGGATACAAGGCCTCACCTGTGTCTATTACAAGGAGGCAATCACTTCACTGGTCCTTCTGTCACACCATCTCTGACACAGGCCATGTGCCATTGGCCTTCTTGGCCACCTGGGCACACACTGGCTCGTGTTCAGCTGCTGTTGACCAAGGTCCCCAGGACTTTTCCTGCCTGGCAGCTTTCCAGCCACTCTGCCCACAGTGGAAGGGGGATCCTAGTCTATTAGCTAGACAATATAGATCTGGTCTTAACAAATCCAATTTGGCTAACCTGGTTCGTTGTAGAAACAAGTCCCTAGGTGAATAGCAAAACTCATACAGAGACCTCAGACAACCATATCAGTCCAGAGAGCAGATATACCACTGGTCAAGGAGCTGGGTGGGGCTAAGACCCAGACCAATCAATTGTCTAGATCTGGGAGTTTTGATCTCCCTATATAAGATACCTCCAAACAATAAAACAGGCTGTTTGTCTAATGGTCAAGAGAACCTGAGTCATTATTTCTGTCTCCAACCTCCGACAGTCATGTAATAGGATCCAAGTGCAGAACCCGGCCCTTGGCTTCATTGAACTTTAGACCATTGACCTCAACCATTGATCCAGCCTGCCCAGATCCCTCTTCAGAGCCTTCCCACCCTCCAGCAGATCAACACTTGCACCCAACTTGGTGTCATCTGCAATTGACTGAGGATGCTCTTGATGCCCTCATTCAAGTTGTAGATAAAAATACCAAACAGAGTTGTCCCTAGTACTGAGCTCTGGAGAACCTCACCTGTGACCAGCAGCCAACTGTATTTGTCTCCATTCACCACCACTCTCTGGGCCTGGCCATCTACCCAGATGTTTCATCCAGAGAAGTGTGCACCTGTCCAGACCATGAGCATCCAATTTCTCCAGGAGAATGCTGTGGGAAATGGTGTCAATGGCTTTACTACAGCCCAGACAATCATCCATAGCCTTTACCTCATCCATTTCGTTGGTCACTTTGTCAAAGGAAATCAGGTAAGTCAAACAGAACCTTCCATGTCTTGTTCTGTCTGTTCAAAATGGTTTTAAATTGTAACTGAAGATGTGGCATGAATAATTGGAATTGCTGGATATTTAGAACCAGTATGCTAGAAGTTTGGCCATATTTTACATTTAAGTGTTTGTAGAAATTAAGATGTATTTTAAATCTGTAAATCTGTGGTTCAGTTATCTATCTGCAGTTCACAGTGGTTTTTCTCTGCAAGCCCTGAAGACTAAAAACTTTTTGAAGTATTAACATAACATACTCATTGTATGTTACTTCATCTATATCAATTACTAGTGCATGTATAGAGATTAGTAAATGCTAATTATGACATGTATAGCATAAGTCAATGATGAGGAGAAACATGATAACAAGAAAGACCTGTTCTATATTTCATATTTAGAAAAATGGGAATATCTGAGGCAAGATCTTAGATACACCATTGATACATTGTCCTTTTTACTTATTAATGGTGAGACATAAATTTAAAAAATCCCAGCTAATCCTTTATAGTAGATTAAAGAACATATACTGTATATTAAAATGTATTTTAATGCATATATTTAAGCACCACAAGTATGAAAAACCTTCGGCATACTCAGAAGAAAAACTAAAATAATTAGCCTAAACAGCAGAGTAACAGAGCTAAAGGCACAGATTAAAAAAACCCCACAGACTCTAAGATGATATGTTCCCACAGAAATGTGCCAAGAGAGCCAAAGCACACATAGGAAAAATAAAAGTGAAAAGGTAAACGCCAAAAGACCTCCACCATGGCCCAGAGACCACCACCATCAAGAACTGAGCATGCCCAGAAGGGCACAGAGTAATTACCACGCCAAGCAAGGATGGGCGGGGTATGAAGGGAGACCATGAAATGTCATGCATATGTAAGACCTCAAAGAATAATAAGAGAAGCAAGTTCCCTAGCAGCGTTTCAAATGGTACTAATACTATTCATGACATGGACCTTTTTGTGTGAGAGAGTGTAGTAGTTTGAAGGCAAAACAAATGAGAGGCTCCAAGTCAGAGATACAATTTAATAGGAAAAAAAAAAGGAAAGAAAGTAAAATAAAATCGATGCAATAATACAAAAGACCACTGACAGAGTCAGAATACAACCTGAGCGGAGTGATGGAAGCAGTCCAGATGAGGTGGTCTTCCTGAAGCAGTGATCCTGTAGAAAGGTCTGGTAGCTCGGGTCCTCTGGGAATCCAGTGGGTAAGCGCCCCTCTGGTGTTCAGAGTCTCAGCTTATATCCAGGCTGGAATGCTTGGTTTCTCCCTCTGGGCGGAGCATCCCACAATGGGATGGTGAGTCATGTGATAAGGCCTGATGGGCCCATTAACAGGAGGTAGTCCAGGAGGGGGTTATCTGTGAGCTGTGTAGCAAAGGTGCTGATGGCCCATTAACAGAAGATAAGCCAGAGTGGAGGAGGCAGGGAGCACTGCCTCACCTGGTTTCAACAGTTCATGAAGATGGTGATAGAATATACTTCAACCCAGGACATTATCCACCCCTTATTCTATTACCATCTACATCATCCCAAATCAATACCTTCCTTAAACTACACACACACACACATATATATATAATGAAATCCTACACACAGTTCTCACTTAAAATAAGGTCTCCTTGTGGTACACAGTGGGTGTCCCCATCCTTTTGCATCACCCACCAAGTGTAACCAGGTCCTTGTGCAAAGACAACCCCACGGATGGGTTTGCCCTTGCCCGAGGTGGGATTAATCCAAACAGTCTTTCCTAACATACCTCTCATGTGTACCACAGGGACCCTATCTCCATCCACTGTATGCAAGGATTCAGACTGGGCAGGACCAGCTCGATTGATGGACCCTCGGGTATTGACCATCCAGGTGGCCTTTGCTAAGTTCAGTTCCCAATTTTTGAAGGTCCCTCCACCAAGTGCCTTAAGGGTAGTTTTAAGCAGTCCATTGCAGCGTTCCACCTTCCCAGCAGCTGGTGCATGGTATGGGATATGGTATATCCATTCGATTCCGTGTTCTGTGGCCCAAGTGCTTATGAGGCCATTCTTGAAATGAGTCCCGTTGTCTGACTCAATTCTCTCAGGGGTGCCATGTCTCCACAGGACCTGCTTTTCCAGGCCCAAGATGGTGTTCCGGGCAGTAGCATGAGGCACAGGGTAGGTCTCCAGCCATCCAGTGGTTGCTTCCACCATGGTGAGCACGTAGCGCTTGCCTTGGCGGGTTTGGGGAAGGGTGATGTAGTCAATTTGCCAGGCTTCCCCATACCTATACTTTGACCATCGTCCGCCATACCACAGAGGCTTCACTCGCTTGGCCTGTTTGATCGCAGCACAGGTCTCGCAGTCATGGATAGCCTGGGAGATGCTGTCCATACTAATGTCCACCCCTCGGTCACGAGCCCATCGATATGTTGCATCTCTCCCTTGATGACCAGAGGCATCATGAGCCCAACGAGCTAGGAATAATTCTCCTTTGTGCTGCCAGTCTAAATCAACCTGAGATACTTTCACCTTGGCAGCTCGATCCACCTGCTCGTTGTTGTGATGTTCTTCATTAGCCCGACTCTTGGGTACGTGCGCATCCACGTGTCGAACCTTCACGGTCAGCCTTTCTACTCGGGTGGCGATGTCCTGCCAAATCTCAGCAGCCCAGATGGGTTTCCCTCTGCGCTGCCAGTTGGCCTTTCTCCAGCGGTCCAGCCATCCCCACAGAGCATTAGCTACCATCCATGAGTCAGTGTAGAGATAGAGCCTTGGCCACTTCTCTCGTTCAGCAATATCCAAAGCCAGCTGGACAGCTTTAAGCTCTGCGACCTGACTCGATCCACCTTCTCCCTCGGTAGCTTGTGCAACTCGTCGTGTGGGGCTCCATACAGCAGCTTTCCACTTCCGGTTAGTACCTACAATTCGGCAGGAACCGTCGGTGAAAAGGGCATATCGTCTCTCACTCTCCGGTAGCTCGTTATATGGTGGGGCTTCCTCGGCCCGTGTCACTTGCTCCTCCTCTTCTTCAGAGGATAATCCAAAGGTCTCACCTTCAGGCCAGTTTGTTATAATTTCCAGAATCCCAGGGCGATTCAGGTTTCCAATACGGGCGCGCTGCGTGATCAGGGCGATCCATTTGCTCCACGTGGTGTCGGTGGCGTGATGTGTGGTAGGAACCTTTCCCTTGAACATCCACCCCAGCACCGGTAGTCGAGGTGCCAGAAGCAGCTGTGCTTCAGTACCAATCACCTCTGAGGCAGCTTGGACTCCTTCATAGGCGGCTAAGATTTCCTTCTCTGTGGGAGTGTAGTTGGCTTCGGATCCTCTGTAGCTTCGGCTCCAGAATCCCAGTGGTCGTCCCCGAGTCTCACCCGGCACCTTCTGCCAAAGGCTCCATGACAGACCATGGCTCCCGGCTGCAGAGTAAAGCACATTCTTCACCTCTGATCCCGTCCTGACTGGGCCAAGGGCTACCGCATGAGCGATTTCCTGCTTGATCTGGGCGAAAGCTTGCTGCTGTTCTGGGCCCCAGTGGAAATCGTTCTTCTTGCGGGTAACCAGGTAGAGAGGGTTCACGATTTGGCTATACTCGGGAATGTGCATCCTCCAGAAGCCTATGGCACCTAGGAAAGCTTGTGTTTCCTTCTTGTTGGTCGGTGGAGACATTGCAGTGATCTTATTGATGACTTCAGTGGGAATCTGACGCCGTCCATCTTGCCACTTCACTCCCAGAAACTGGATCTCTCGAGCAGGTCCCTTGACTTTGCTCCTCTTGATGGCGAAGCCGGCCTTCAGGAGAATCTGAATGATCTTCTCTCCCTTCTCAAAGACTTCTGTTGCAGTGTTTCCCCACACGATAATGTCGTCAATGTATTGCAGGTGTTCTGGAGCCTCACCCTTTTCCAGTGCAGCCTGGATCAGTCCATGGCAAATGGTGGGACTGTGCTTCCACCCCTGGGGCAGTCGGTTCCAGGTGTACTGCACGCCCCTCCAGGTGAAGGTAAACTGAGGCCTGCATTCTGCTGCCAGAGGAATGGAGAAAAAGGCATTTGCAATATCAATGGTCGCATACCATTTTGCTGCCTTGGATTCCAGCTCATACTGAAGCTCCAACATGTCTGGTACGGCAGCGCTCAGTGGTGGTGTGACTTCATTCAGGCCACGGTAATCCACTGTCAGTCTCCATTCTCCGCTGGACTTACGCATGGGCCATATAGGGCTATTAAAGGGTGAACGAGCCTTGCTTACCACCCCTTGGCTCTCCAGCTCACGAATCATCTTATGGATGGGGACCAGAGTCTCTGTTGGTGCGATATTGCCTACGGTGCACTGTTGCTCGGGCGATCGGCACCTGTTGTTCTTCAACTTTCAGTAGTCCCACAGCAGAGGGGTCGTCTGAGAGTCCAGGCAAGGTACTCAGTTGTCTGATGCCTTCTGTCTCTAGAGCAGCTATGCCAAAAACCCAGCGGTATCCTCTTGGGTCTTTGAAATACCCATTTCTGAGATAGTTTATGCCCAAAATGCATGGGGCCTCTGGACCAGTCACAATGGGATGTTTCTGCCATTCTTTCCCAGTTAGACTTACTTCAGCTTCCAGTACAGTCAGCTCCTGGGATCCTCCTGTCACCCCAGAAATGGAAATGGGTTCTGCTCCCACGTACCTTGATGGCATCAGAGTACACTGAGCACCGGTATCAACCAGAGCCGTATATCTTTGTGGGTCAGATGTTCCAGGCCATCGGATCCACACAGTCCAGTAGATCCGATTGTCCCTTTCCTCTACCTGGCTAGAGGCAGGGCCCCCCTATTCCTGGTCATGGCATACATTGCTCTCTTCTTGTAAATATGTTTCTGAGGTTCCTTCAAGAGGATCAGTCATATCATCATTCCTGTACTGTCTGGAGTTCTGTGCACGAGAGACCGGAGCAACACTGATTCTAGATGGGCTCTTTGTGGTAGGTGTTTCTCTTTTCAGTTCACGTACCCGGGCTGCTAAGGAGGAGGTGGGTTTTCCATCCCACTTCCTCATGTCTTCTCCATGCTCCCGAAGAAAAGACCAGAGGTTACCTCGGGGTGTGTATCCTCTCTCCCTGGCTGGGGAGCGCCTGCTCCTAATGGCAGAGACTCTCATTGGCTCTGGCTGAATATGGTAAATTTCTTCCTTAAGTTCTTTTTTCAGTTTCTGATGGCCTTCTTCAATCAAGTTCCGGACTTGCTCAGCCAGTCTTGTTTCCACAGACGAGACATGGGTACGAACTGGGGCAGTGACAGTGTCCTCGTAAATTCTTAGTTTATTAGCCAAGACACCTACCCTGTCCTCACCTTCCCTCCATTGCAGTGTTGCCAGGTAACGTGAGTACATCTCGGGTCCAAGCCGTGCAAATCTCAACCACATCCGTGATGTGCACTGGACACCATCTGGGTTTTTAGGAAATCTCTCATCTTCTGAAAAAAGGATTTCCAACACAGCCAATTCCCTCAGGCATCGGATACCTTGTTCTATTGTGTTCCATTTTCCTTGGTGCACTTGGAGGTCTTCTTTACAAAGGTATCTATCCTTCACACTTGTTAGCAGTCGCTGCCAGAGGCTGAGAGGTTCTTGGCTTTTCCCAATCCCCTGGTCAATGACCACATCCCGGGACAACGATCCCAGTTGCCTGGCCTCACTTCCATCCAGAATGGTGTCATTGGCTGCAGCGTCCCAGATGCGGAGCAGCCAGGTCAGGATGGACTCGTTGGTCTGGCGGGTGAATTCCCTTCGCAGGTCACGCAGCTCACCCAGAGATAGAGAGCGAGTGATGATTTCTGGCTCTGTCTCTTCTGCTGATTGTGAAGGTCCTGCTGCACCCTCATCAGTCACTATGCGGACTGATTTGGTCCTTGATTTCTTCTTCTGAACGGGGGCAACTGCTACTGGTTTAGGCTGTTCCGGTTCGGTGATGGTTTGTGTGGAGATGCTGATGGCACCCTTAGTCCCTTTCTCCTCTGTGACAGTCTGCGTAGATGTGGACACTGTTGCCTCACTTTTGGCTTCTTTCTCCTCTGTGACGGTCTGTGTAGATGAGGACACTGTTGCCTTGCCTTTGGTTCCTTTCACCTCTGTGACACTCTGTGTAGACACTGATATTGTTGCTCTGCTTCTTTTTCCCTCTTCCTCTTCCTTCAGAACACGCTGTATCACACCATGTAGTGTTTTGATTCTAAGCATGGTGCGGGCCGTGCAGAGAAGACAAAGCAGGACTAACAACAACATCATGCTGTCCTTGGCATCCAGAGGGTATTCCATATTTTCAAAAACTGCTGTGTCATGCCTGAAAAGCTGGAAAAAATCATTCTTCACCCCTCCCCACAGGGGCTGGGTGAGATTGTTGAGGCCCCAGATGTAGCATCCTAGACCAGAACAAGAAAACAAAAGTGGGTGTATATTCTGAATAATGTTCATTGCCTCAGAGTTTATCAAGCAATGGACATAATAGACTACTAAAGCAATTTTAGTACCATACCCTGGTCTACGCAGGAGCATTAAGACTGGCAGATAGTACCCCAGTTGTGGAAAAATATAGAGAGATAGATATAAGACACATGTAAGCATGTTGAGCATCATAGCGAACAGGTGTCTTCTTCAATACAAAATTGTAATTCTGACTTTTCTCAGTGCCTTGTGCCCCACGTTGGGCGCCAAAAATGTAGTAGTTTGAAGGCAAAACAAATGAGAGGCTCCAAGTCAGAGATACAATTTAATAGGAAAAAAAAAAGGAAAGAAAGTAAAATAAAATCGATGCAATAATACAAAAGACCACTGACAGAGTCAGAATACAACCTGAGCGGAGTGATGGAAGCAGTCCAGATGAGGTGGTCTTCCTGAAGCAGTGATCCTGTAGAAAGGTCTGGTAGCTCGGGTCCTCTGGGAATCCAGTGGGTAAGCGCCCCTCTGGTGTTCAGAGTCTCAGCTTATATCCAGGCTGGAATGCTTGGTTTCTCCCTCTGGGCGGAGCATCCCACAATGGGATGGTGAGTCATGTGATAAGGCCTGATGGGCCCATTAACAGGAGGTAGTCCAGGAGGGGGTTATCTGTGAGCTGTGTAGCAAAGGTGCTGATGGCCCATTAACAGAAGATAAGCCAGAGTGGAGGAGGCAGGGAGCACTGCCTCACCTGGTTTCAACAGTTCATGAAGATGGTGATAGAATATACTTCAACCCAGGACAGAGAGTTCAGATTATACCCTGTATTCCTGCATTTTTGAGATGAGACCTGCTTAAATTTTAATCGTGATTGGATAAATTATCCTACAATTTTTTAAGAAAAAGATACATCTTGGACAGCTGCAGAAGCTCAGATAAGATCCAGAAACAGCTGCCTTGCACAAATATGCTGCTCCCTGTGAGGCAGTAACTCCTGATCCCGTTGACTTCAGGCTGTCTTGTACTGCAGTGAGTAACTTCATCTTGTTTGAAACAATGACTCCCAGGCCAACAACACTGCTTGAAGCAACTCCATCGGAGCAGAGAGCAGCAGCAAGGCCAGGAGCAGCTGTCTGACCAGGGCTTTCCTCTCTCTCAGACAGCCTCTGTTGTCTCCCCTGAGTTCAAAACTCTGCAGGAACTCTTGCCTTATCAGATGGATTAGTCTAACATGTCCTTTTCTTGCAAATCAAAATCTCCCATTACATAACGGGAGATAGCCACAAAAGCCTTACAAAAACATCTTCCTTCTGTGGTGCTGGTAGTGTTGTTGCCTTTTGCACTCCTAATGACTCATGGATTTAGTGGGAGTTTGGGGAATCATGGAGAAGGGCCGCAAGCTGTGATTGCAGAGGATGACTGTTCAGGAATGGAGTTTTCCCATGGGTGAAACACCAGATTACAATTCCATAGTTGATGACTACTGAATTTCCTTCATGCTAAGTACAAATTATCACAGGGGGTTGATGCTATATCATTTTCGTTTTCTTTTGTCTCAAGCACAAAGCAACATGTTTGATTTTTCAGCTGTTCTGTCAGCTGGCATGTCATTAATAAACCTGTGAAAACTGGAAAGGTTCCAAGAAACTTTCAACAGCAAGTAATATCAAAAACAGTGTGAAGTCGCAAGTCTCACCAGACTAAAATTACCATTCATAAAACAAGAAAGAAATTGTATCAGAAGTAATGTTGTCCAAACTTTCTAAAAGTTCCTTACTGGAATATAACATGTCCTCAGAAGGAAGAAAGACTGTGGCATTCCTGACTGAATCCAATTGACTGGCTAATTCTGGCAGAAAATTTTCCATGAGTTCCTTCTTATGAAACAAAACTGAGCTATGGGAAATAACTTTGCCACTTCAAGTATTTTTATTGGTTTGCTGGGCTGTGTGTTCCTCCTACCCACAACAAAACTAGCACTAATGGCTATCAGCATGTTACTCTCTTAGCAAAGCTCAAATCACTAGATATCTTGCCTTGGTGGGGAGCAATTCCCAGAGGCAACATAATGTCCTGTTGTACGTTTTGCAAGCATTTTTGATATCTAACCAAGAGTTGTGAATTGTGACTGTTCTATGTCACAGAGAGTGAATGCTCCCTCTTCATCCAACTTTTATAGTGAACAGCACTACTGTCATTTAAGGCTCATTGGGAAGTTTTACACAGTTCTTTATATACTTATAAAAACTGGTCAGGCAGCAATTGTACCCACTGTCATTGCATATGTAAGATCATACATGTGATATATGTAAGCACAGATTCCGACTGAAACCAAAACCAAAACCAAAGCAAGCAAATATAAACCCCCCAAAACTGCAATGAACCAAATAAACCCCAGAAAAACCCCCACCCAAATCTGTTACCAGTCAAAAAAACCCAAAGCAAAACAAAACAAAACAAAACCCCACCCAAATCTGTTACCAGTCAAAAAAACAAACAAACAAAAAAAACCTTTGAACTTTCTTATTTGCTACGTGCACATAATTAGCATAAGTTTCTCAATTGTATCCAAGAGATGCAGATCCAGGAGGAAAATAATGTCGGAACACACAGGATTGGGATAAGGAAAGCCAAAAATCATCTAGTGTTGAATGTGAAAGGAAAAAGAAGAGCTCCCACAGGTACATCAGACATGATTTTGGGTTCTGTAATTCTGTGACTCTTTGTATTGCAGTGTTCTCATAGCAGGATGAAGACTGTTTATCGATAAAATACGCTTGAAATAACAGCATACAAGGTTGTAAGCACACTTTCATTCATCTATGTCTTGATTTGTGAAAGTAAAGTATCTCAGAAAATCTGGGAGATTAATAGATTTGCAGGATAAACATTAACAATCCCAGTATATCTGTCATTGCTACAATATTTCCAGTTATATAGATTAAAGAGGTTTACCCTTTCCAGGTCCACTTATATTGTAGCTTTCTGTTTTTAATTGTAATATTTCAGAAAGTAGAAAGTTAGATGTTTTTCAGACTCTAAAGGAAATTATTGCTACATAATCCTTATTAGTGACATTGTAGAATGAATGAAGATAATGGAGAATTTTTCCTACTCAAAGCAATGCCTTGGTTTTTATTCCTTGACTTCTTGCAATGGCAACCCTAGTGTAAGGATGGGTGGTATTCTGGGAACAGTGAAGTAACAGAGCAGTGAAATTGGACAAATCATATTTTCCATTAACGTAATGAGATTTAAGATGTTGCTGAGGAACATAACCAGTTCCAATCATCCCTCTCATGTCCAGTGTGTATATGGTGATTTTCAGTAGTATGAGGTTTTTTTTTGACACCTTGTTTGGAGCTTTTAGATTTTATTAATACAGATCTTTATAATATTTCACAAAAGAGTTTGTTTTCATTTATAAACTTTTTAAAAGGAAATTCCATCTGGAAATACACTCAACAACAACCTTTTCAGGCTAAATTAAGATGAGTTCATTTTTGTAATTTTTTATTTCACTGATAATGTGCTGTTTAGTCACCAGATAATGGGATTTTTCATAGATGATGAGAACTCATTATCCCAATCTTCTAATAAAAATGCATCTTATCACAGGTGCATGACTGCTATTCTTGATTTGATTTGAAATCATGTCTGAAAAAATACATAAAATATGGTATCTTCATTGTCCATGGGGCTTCTTGTTAATAGATAATTTCCAGATCATTCACTGTGAACTCCAGATGTGTCCTGTTTGTCCTCTATTGAGAACATAACTTTTAATTGTCTGAACCACAAGTTTAAATATTTTTATAATAATGATGAAGAAGTCAAATAGTATCTGTTACTCATCTCTATATTATTGTGAGATCTGAAGAAGACGTTTTGTTGGAGGTTTATCTAAGTGAGAGTATTCTTAATTACCCATGGCTTTTAAGCTTTTTGATTCTTACTCCAGAAACACAAGACAGAAAGATTATAAACTTTAATTTGCTGATGAAAGGACTGAAAGCCATGCTAATTTCTGAAGAGGCCTTGTAGTATGTGAATAGAGAAGAAAAAAACCCATCTGTCCCCATAAGACATACATAAGATAGATCTGCTCTTCCTGAACAAATGCAGTTGTTTTGGCAAGAAAACAGAATAAAGGCCAGACTGAAATTGCATATTTCCCAGGATGGATGTAGATACAAGCTGAGTTTATTTGGTACTGTTCTCCTGGTAATGCTCAATTCTTGACATTCTGGACTGTAAAGAGTTCCTTGAGAATTTTTTATATTTTCTGAATTTATGGCACTGTGGGAAGTAACAGCTGAGATCAGGAAAATATGAGGAATACTGTAAGTATATTCCTTCCAGTGAGTGCACCCTCTGGTTTCTACAATGTTATTCCCTTTCATGATATTTTCAAAAACCTCAGGGAGATTTTTTTTAGAGGCAGCCTTCATTTCTTATAGTTTGCTTAGAGTTTCATCAGCCTGAATTTCAATCAAAACCTTTACAAAGAATGACAAGCATGTTGTTGTTGCATATGTTGACTATTTCCACTGCCTTTAACAGTCACTTGCTTCATCTCTCCTGAGTATTGAATTGGAAAATATTTCTGGGGCTCCATGCTTAAAATCAAGCTCTCTGCTTTTAAACACATTTGATAAATAACAGCTAGCAGATATTTATGAAGAACAAACAAAACTTTTTAAGGGATTTATGATATTTTAGTTATATCAACTGAGTACACATACATTTTAGAAGCCTATTAAGATTTTTAACCCAGAAAAATCCTTAATCTAGAGCATCTTTTTATCTTTTTAAGCAACACCTTCAAGTATCTTTCTTTGTCACTATTTCTTAGTATGAAAATCTTTCTTGATTTTCTTCTTTTTTAATTTTTACATTTCCAAGAGGAAAGAGTAATCTCCTACATTTACTTTAGTAGATCTACATAATTTATACAGATGTTCACTGCTTTCTAAGCATTCTGTCACAATAAGGGATGGACTATCAGTAATACTTTTCAGCTATTTGTTTTTATTTAAATATTTTTACCATATCCTAATAGTCTTACAGAAAGTGGTAAAAGATAAATGTTATTACAGAAGGAATGAGTATATCTGGTAAGTAGTAGAGTAAGTCTTGCCAATTAACTTCCACTTCAATAGTAAACCTTCTTTTGCTGATACCTTTCCCAGGGATTCTATAAGTAACATGAAACACTCATTTGTGACAAACAAGTTGGAAGCCTTGGTGAGAATGGACGCAGAAGGCACAGGGTCTGTGATGTGCCCTACCACCATGAATCTCTCCTCAAATTCATGGCACTGATGGTCTCACTTTGCCGGCAGGAGCACCACTGTAACAACCTCTCATTTTGCAGTTGCAAGTTGCTGGGACACTATCAGAAATTCTCTTAAATCATACCAGGGCCCAAAAGGCTCAACTTCTGGCTGGAGGATGTCCTGTGAAAATAAATGTCCCACAAAAAACCCAAAAGTTTTTCTTTGCCCCAGGGAACTTACATATTCAAATACATGGTTTGCATAAATTAAGATGGTCTTGGCAATATGCAGTTTAGGTTCAATAAGAGTTTACATGTCCAGAGAAAATATGCCTTTTTGGTACACTGTGCAACAGAGTAGTTTTCTAGGCCGGTCATGCCATCGAGAGGCCATTTTCTTGCTCATGATCCTTGCACTAGCTAATGGCTTCTTTGTGTGCTTGGAGGTGTGTCTAAAAGATAGGATTTCACAAATCATGTATGCCAATAGAATTTGATGTAATTTATTCCATGGGTGGGAATCCATTTGCTTTCACTCAACTCAGTTTTGAACTCCTTAGAGATTTAAGCCTTTTCTGCAATCTTTGCAAGTTTCTCATCATCTTTTTGTAACACAAATCTGCAGTGTTGGTTTGATGGTAATGTGAAGAATTTCTGCCTTTTTTTTTTGCCTAAAGTATGGTTTAATCCATTGAGACTCTGAAGCATTTTTAATAAATTGAGAAGACATGGATACCTTCCTATTCAAAACTGCAATGCTCTTTACTGGCAAGATATGACTTAGTAAGGAGGACTCAGAATTAATGAGGCATGAAGGAGCTGGTTATTTGGTTAGGCAAAATTATTGTTCACTTAACATAGGAACAGAAAAATTCTAACTGCACATCTCTGTAATTTAAGTGGTATTTCACTTCTGTAGGTATCTTCTACACACATTTCTGTTGTATTTATTTTTCTCAGGGTTATATAAGGGCTATAATGTTTTAGACCATCCTGAGGAATTCCCAATGTAAAAAAAAAACCAGAAAAAACGTTTGCGTGGGGTATTGGCTAGTGGTGTTTGACAAGGGAAATTATTGTCCCATTGTACTTGTGGTACTGGTGAAACCACGTTTCTAATCCTGTGTCCAGTTTTGGGCCCCTCACTGCAAGAAGGACACTGTCAAGCTGGAGTGTGTCCAGAGAAGAGCAACGGAGCTGGAGTAGGGTCTGGAGCACAAGACTGATGAGAAGCAGATGGCATTGTTTAACCTGGAGAAAAGGATGCTCGGGAGGTACCTTGTCAACTCTCCACAACTCTCTGAAAGGAGGTTGTAGCCAGATGGGGGTCAGCCTGTTCTCCCTGGCAGCAAATAATAGGACAAGAGGAAATGGCCTAAATATGCCAGGGGAGATTCAGATTGCACATCAGGAAGAATTTCTTCATGGAAAGGATTGTCAAGCACTAGGATGGGCTGCCCAGGGAGGTGATGCAGTCACCGTCCCTGGAGGTGTTCAAGAAAGGACTGAATGTGGCAGTCAGTCTCATGGTCCAGTTGGCAAGGTGATGATCAGTCAAAGGTTGGTATTGATGATCTTGGAGGTCTTTTCCAATCTTAATGATTCTGTGATTCTGTACAAAAGCTAAATGTCTGTGTCTTAGCAGGAGCAGACAGAATGCAGGAACAAGCACAGATGAAATACCAAGAATAAATTTATTTTCATTGCCTTACTAAGCAGGGCTTCCCTGGAGCAGTAGCTGGGCAGTGGCACACAGGTATGAGCCTCTCACACAGACACCACAGAGAGAGTTCATGCTGGAGGAGCTCCAGCCCACGCCGCAGGATGAGTGATCCTGCTATTCTCACCTGTGTGTCAGAGGCTCCTGCAGGTGTGATTTACCACACTGCTTTGATCTTCCCCACAGCAGGCCAGAAATCTCAAGCATGTTCCGTGGGGTGCCTCCAAGTCTATCGCAGGTTATCTAAACAGAGGTTTTGTACTTGTTCTACAGACAAAGCCAAACAACAATTTGTATGATCGATGTGTTTCTCAAAACCCTGTCTGCAAGTCACTCAAGCATGTTTACAATCCTCTTCACCAATATTCCATTATTTCCCCCTCAGCTCCGTGACAAGAACTGTATCATGTAATATAGAACACATAAAAATGGTGTGTTTGATGCTATTTGTGGAAGATCTAAAGCACCCATAACTTTCCCTGAGCACCTGCATTTGCCTGATCACCTTGCACAGTGCCACAGGCATGTCATAAAGGTAGAGAAATAATAACTTTAAGTAAACTGGAATGTGCATCTCTAGGAGACAAAAAGAAACTGAAGAAGATTTAGGGAAATGCATTTTGTACTTTGCTGTTGGCATCTTGCTCTTTTACATCAACATATACATTCAGCATTTTATCATTTAATTAAAAAAACTACATTATACTATTCTTCCAATTCAGTGAAATGCTTTTTAAAAAAAGATTAAAAACTTCAGCTTTGAAGTCTGTTGATTGTTTCCTCTTTTATTTGATCTAAAAATATATTAGATCTCCATAAATTACTTCATTTTTTTTTAAAGAATGACTTTTTACTGTGTAAAAATTTCTTACAATGAGTGAGATTCTATCATGCTTCTGAACTTTAGTTGGAGAGGTAATAACTAAATTCAAGGCCTTGTATTCCATTCATATAGCTAGACACACAAATATTTTAATGATATCATGACATAATTTTAATTAAATAAATTTAAAATTTAACCTTAATACTTAATCCTTTATTTTCTCTTTCATTTTTTTCTTCAATTCTACGAAAAAAAAAGAAAACAAATACAGATTTTTAAAGCAAATACAAAAATCCCTCAATGGTTTAAGCTATATTTTTATTTGATCTGACTCCTAAATTTCTATCTTTCTTTCTATATACCTTTGAGGTCAACCAGATAGGTTGTGGAGTGTTCAAGCTTGGAGATGTCCAAAAGCCATCTGGATATAGTCTGGGAAATTGGCTCCAGGTGGCTGTTCTTGACCAGACTGTTTTGCCATGTAATCCCCAGCACTCCCTTCTAAATCTTAACACTGTGATGGTTCACTGTTACAGCATTTGGTGTTGCAAGGACTGCTTATGCTTCTATTCTTTGGACATTTCCAAACCATTTAATCTGTCTTTTCCATAACAGAAATTTAGCAATGGATATATTTCCTGCATCTTTTACATGTGTCCAGTTTTTATTACCTGTTCTAACAATTTTTTGGCTTTTATAGATATTTAGTACAAATAATGCAGATTTGTCTGAAGAATTTCTACAGTCCAAATGTTATGTAACTTGTTCATACTCTACGGATTCTTTTTTTCTTTCTGGCTTTGGATTATTTTCCATCATTATGGTATTCTGCAGATAACAAAATGCCTAGTGTTTATTAGTGTTTATTTACAGAAATTATTGTTTATAACAGAAAAATTGTTAAAAATATTGATGGCAAAAGGAATGGTTGCAATATTCCAAACTATAGTTCTGTCTCCTTAGAGCTGTGCCTTGTGCTTTCTAGGTATTGCAGAAACTGGAAGAAAGTTTAGCCTTCAATATCTAAGTCTTTACAGTTCTGACTCCTGTTCCAAGGTTTTACACACTATTTCCTTCAAGTCTTGTACTCTCAGTGAAGCCAACAAGTAAAAATAGTGGCAGATTTCACTTTTTATTTCTATCAATGAATAATACATTGGTTTTGGCTTGAGAGTGGACAAAATATGCTGGTTTAACATGGATTTGCTTTCTTGCTGTATACATGCAGGTGGAAAGGACATCCACCCTGGCCAAATCCATAGTGGAATATGTATTTTTATTGGCAAGATATTAAGTAATTTTTCCACAAGGCAAGCCTGCTTTGTCTTCACAGGTATTTTGTTATGTAATCTTCCTGTATTTGTGTCTGCCCACATTCCACTGAGGGGTAAAGTGAGTGACTTCCTGAGTGGATATTTATCTCCTAGGTTAACCCACTAGAGTAATTTATTTCATTCATGTTCCACAGCTAACCATTCTCCTTTGCGCATTTTCTGCAAGAATAATAAGATTTTTCAGAATCATGCAGGTTAATAATGATTAACATTTTTCACTTCAATATATCTTCCTAGGACTCTTCAAAACATGTTCAGTATATAATGTCCTTTATCTGACACCTGTACATTATTTTCTTATCTTCTTTCTCTTAGATTTCCTTTGCTGTAATATCAATCTACTATGAATATTTCCTGCAAGTGACATTAATGTTCTGCTAAAGCTGCTCCATACATTTTGGCTTATCTTCCTTCTGTGGCACTGTGACAATTAAGGTTGATGTGTTTTTGTTTTCAAGGCATTATTGCAGATGCTTGGTCATTTCTTTCAGGCAGTCTTTCTCCAGTCAGATTCTGCCTGATATTTTGCCTTGACCATGAAGTTTCCTGCAGTTTTTTGTTTCCTATTTAGTGGAAGGTCACCACTAATTAGTGAAGCTTTGGACTATTCTAGGAGTACTTAAGTTTAATCCGAGGTTTTGTTCTGCCAAGACTGTCCAGGAAATGTTCCTGTCATCTTTTTAGTTTATCCTCATCAATTTTTAGCACAAGTCCTCCTTAATCCTCTCACATAAAGATTACTTGTCTAGATTTCTTAAAAAGTTTTTGAGGATTTGGTAGATAGTTTTAAAATTGATTTTTTTTTTGTTCTTTCTTTTTTTACATCTGCTTTCTTAATTGTTGATATGTATTCCTTGTGCATGTCTTCATTTTGTAATCAGGTCTTTCCTGTTCTTGACATTATGACTATGACATCAATTATTTCTCTTGAAAGATTGCAAAGACTTTTGTAAGAAAATGTAGGACCAAACCAAGACACCATTTTCCTAACAGTGACTAGTAAATGTTTTCAGAAAGAGTAGATGGAGGGATATTCACTCCAGTATTGCAATTCAGCAATCAACAATTTGGGAATTGAGGTGGTCTGACTGTCACGATTATAATACGTACTGGAAGACTTACACAAATTCACCTGAATGTGCTCTGAACACACATATTCCTTTTACCTCCATTAGATCTGACAGTGTTTTCTGCAGTTGAATTCCATCTTGCATAAGAAAGCCCTTGGTGTTTAGAGGCTGTCAGGTGATTTCAGTGGCTGTCTAAGAGAAACAGCCTCTCTCTCCCTACTCATATTCCTGCCCTGGTTATATTGTAGGTGGGCTTCCTGCCCTGTGGCTGATGTGTCTGTATTTCCTGGATTGATGCTGGATTTGGCTTGTTATCTTGCCTTTGCCTGGTGCTTGCTGGACCCACAGCAGTCCCCTCTAGGCTCTGCTGCCTGGCTCTGGTGCTATGAGAGTTTTGTCACCACTGTTGCCCTCAGATCCAAGTTTGCCTTCCTTCAAGGAGCACCCTGCTCTTGCCTCCTCTGAGTGTGTACAATTATAATTCAATACAACGGCGTGCATTATCTCATATTTACTGCCATCCAATATTTCTTTCCAAGTCATTTGGAAGGAGGATGCTCCACTCATTCTAATGGCAATTAAAAGGCTGCTTCTTGCTGATCATTTTTGAATTGCTGTTTTAGAATATGCTGTCAACAGGCATGTGGCAGGGGCAGGATTTGTGTACAAGGCAGGCAGCAATTTCACAGAGAACCAGCCTGCAGAAGCAGCCCTCTTGAGTGCCAGAGGGAGGCTGAGTTGTCGGGTTTTAACTCAATTTTAATGTGAAGTCAGCTTTTTTTTTCTCATCAGCTTTGGTATTCCCCATTAAGAAAACACATATAAAGACCAATATGTGGCTTTTTGGGATGGAACAAGAAAAAGGTAGTCAGACTTAACAGATACTATTTTCTTAATTTAATACGAATTTGTAAAAGTATATGAGGCACCACAGCAATGATAGTAAGTGATAATAAGGACTAATGTGCAATTAAATGGGAAGAACTAGGTTATGTATCCCCATGATACTCTTGGGAATAAAGGCAAGGAACCGTTTTAGTGTTAGATAAGAAGTGAAGGAAATTAAGAGGTGTAAGGCATAAAGCTGTGTAGATTCTTCAAATGGGTAGGATTTTTTCCTAAAGTCCATCTATCTTAAAGATGATAGCAGTGTCAGGGCTCTAAGGGGAGGCTGGGGGAGCATGCAGAGAAAAGGTGGGGCTTAAACTCTAAGAAATAAAGGATCTTTAATTTTTAAACACCGGAACAGTAGTGGCATAAAACAGACAGAAAAGTGAACAACAATTCTAACTGTGACTCTGCAAAATCACAACAGAAACTGCAAACTGTGCCTTATTTTCACTATTTTTATTTGAATTGTGCTGCCCCCTCCCCCGCTGCTTTCCCCTCTTCACTAGATCCACACATCTTTTCCTCTTAGCTTTTTGGATAGTGACTAACTAGTGAAAGCCTTATATCCTTGTGCCAACTGTTCCCTAGTGTCTTTTCCCTAGTTCCTCTTATTCTTTACATGACAACTACAATCTGTCTGCTTTAAAGGGTTTAACTAGCACAGCCCAAGTCACCATATTTACCCCTTCTAAAAATATTAAATATGATTTTCATATTTAACACTGCATCCCAAATAATTACAGGAGACTTAAATGGAAGCATAAATGCTTATACTTGTCTTGATACCAAGTACCAAAGTTTGTCTCTGATGAGTATCCCTGGAATTACAATGATAACCTGACACTGTTAGGAGAGCTAGAGAGACAGTCATTTTAAGAAATTCTGTGCTGTCAACCTGGGACATTTTAATCATCATAAGCCCAAATGCCTCATTTCTCATACACAGGAGCAGGAAAAAATGCAGTCTTGAAGGGATGAATGGTAATATATTAATTCTGGTAATTCAGTGGGACAAAGAAAACTCTGGGAAGCTTACAGTATATGCTTCTGGCTCTTAAATTCTATTGCTTGATCTTTAAAGAGTTAAGAAGACAAAGGTAATATGAAAAAAAAAATGGTGAAAATTTAAAGGGACCATGAGATAGAATTACATAAATTAAAAAAGAAAGAAACAATATTTTTAAAATATCTTACTCAAATCCTGCTGTCATTTTCTTTGCTTCAAAAGTTTTGTTAAATAAGTGCTTAATGGCCATGCACTTTTTATGCTCTATAGAAAAAAATGGCCATAGTGGAGAAGTTGTTCTAGAACAGGCTGTAAGATTCCACTCCCTGTATTTTGATAAAATTGATCAAGAAATTTTATTAGTATTCTTCTGGTAAGTAGAGGTTTCTCTTATCAGTAGTGTTTCAAACTGTTTTCCTTATTTTAAACAGGAAATTTGATGAGGTTAAGAAAGTGAAGCTTAATAAAAATAATAATATTTTTTTTAAAAGTAAGTGTCTGAAAAATCCAGTTTGTCATCTGGGTCTGTTAAAGCATCAATAGCTCTAATGGCATTAAAATCTTATCAATAATTCTCAATATTTATTAAAAATCTTTTCAATATTTTTTAAAAAATCTGATAATTTTTTCTAAAATGTTTGATAGGAAAAAGAAATTACTTTTTTTTTCTTTTTTTTTTTTTTAAACTTGCTCTTCAGAGATCTTACAAGATTAGTTGAATCAAGTAATGGTGGTTAGCAAAATGTCAAGATTTTTCAAAAATACTAATTGAGTGTTTTAATCCTTTTCAAGACATTTTGTGACATGGTAGGAGTGATCTATGATCTCTTAGGCCCTAGTGTAATGGATTAGAAAATGACTTTCAAATACAAGTAACAATACTGTGAGGAAGTGCCTGTCTTGATGAAGCAGTGCTATTTTTTCCATTGTAACTGGAAAGAAACCATTCCAAGTATGACCTTCATAAATTTCAAGTGTGCATCATTGGTAAATAAATGTATCAGATGTGATAAACACATGTTGGGTTTTATGGTCTTTTCTGTGTGTTTGTGACAGAATTGAGAGAAATATTATATAGATATTTCAGAAGTGGTAGGTGTCCTGTTGCACACTTTAAACACATAAACATCCTCTGTTTTGCTCCTGTCTATTAATGAGGGTCATACTTTATACCCCACTCTGTAGGACTAAAATGCAGTTACTGTTTACAAGCATGTCTGTTTACAGTGAAAATTTTAATTCACAGTTACTTGAATTTGCATGGGGAGTGCTCCACAGAGCTTTAATATAAACAAACATGAGAAAGCAAAAGTTTCCTTTCTTTTATGGGTATGATACCAAAAATACAAAATATATGACTTCATGAACCCAAAAATTGAAGCTTGATACCAAAAAAGAGGCGAAGACTTGAATGTAAAACCAATCCTTCAGGTAGGAAAAAAACTTTCTTCAACATGTAACCATTCCATCTTTCTTAATCCAGAACATAATATTTGACTACATTTGCCTCAGTTACATAAAAATATCATTAAAGTAAAGCTTTTTCCTTGCTAGAATAAACAAGGACATTCAGCTCGCTCAGTAGCACTTCCATCACAGTGGTGCATGACAGGAATTCAGATATATATTAAAGTGAGATATTTGAAACACCCAGAACTTCAGGATAGGGAAGAAAAGAATGAGATCATGAGCCTCTAAGCAGTAGTTCCAGACTCTATTTTGATGATTCTTTAATAAACTTGAGAAGGGCTGCCACTCTGTGGTAATATTCATTCCAAACCATTAATGGGTGCAACTCACCCCACAGTGAGTGCACAGTCATAGGTGTTTTGGATTTTTTACCTGTTTTTTATGGTTATGAAAATACTGCTTAGTTCCATGATATTATTCATCATTGTATGCTAAGAATTAAACAGCTCAAAGTTTACACATTGTATATCAATACCCTTGTCTTTAGGAGACAGATTTGGTGCAAAATTTCAAAGTATAAAAGCAGAGTTTACAACATACTTATGGCTTTCTTGCAAGTTTTTCAGTATTTTTTGTCTCTTACCTTCTTAATTTCTAACAAGCTTCAGACAAAGCTCATTTAACCTCTATGTCTTTTTTATCAGATTCAATTAGTAGGAGATCATTCAGAACAGTAATGTCTAACTGAAAGACATCTAATATCTTATTTACTGACCTCTTTTCCTCTGTGCTGTGTCAGTTTCCCCAATCACTTCTGATAGATTTCCTTTTCCACTACTGCATCCCAAAAGAGCACAACTTGTGGTACTTATCAGCACAGTCTAAGACCAAAGTCGCAGGGGAAACCCCGAAATAATAAAAGGAGTCGGCAGAGCAAGCGCAGGTCCAACCAATATGATTACTACTATGTTTCTCCTTTATTCTATGTAAGATGGCAGGTTTTATACACTCTATATTGTTCACACTTTTAGATACATTCTCATTGGTACATGGCGCAGGAAAGAATGCAAACACCTATTGTTTTATAAACTGTTTAAGGTAGCTACTATGTCCACACCAATCACTATACTTATTAACTACTATGAAACCCTTTGACCCTTGCAACACCTTAAGTGAAAATTTTCTACTGCGACACACACTTGGTACTAATTTCTATCTGCGTCACAACCTCACAGGCCTCGGTGCCACGGCCTAGAGGCCTAGCATATTGCTCAGTCTGGATGATTCAAGTACAGCTCATCTCCTACATAAGACAACCTGGATCATCTATCTCAGTTGAGATACTCCTTTTCTAATTCTGATTTTCATTAGAAAGAGTCATGCTCTTATCAAAGTGCCACAGGTGCTCTTCAAAACAAATGTGATGTTGTTAGTATACAGGTCTTTTCATCAGCTTTGGAGGGTCAGATTTGATAGCCTGCAAAATACTTTGGTCTCTATGTTTATTAATATGTTTTCTATTCAATTCTCAACTTTAGGTCTTAGAATCAGAACATTTATAAGGCCACAGGGACTCTTGAATTATCTTCTCTGACCTGTGATCCTATTCCACAGACAGTAACTTTTGATGGAAAATAGAACTCAAGGAGACCAAATAATTTGCAAAGCTAAAAATAGCTGCAGATATTACAAAGTTTTTATTTTGAATATTAAAAAATATATATTTAGACTTCTAATTTTAAAAATATAAAAAGAGAACAAAACCATTAACCAAAGTAAAACCAGAAGAAAAACTAGAAATGGGTTTATAAACCAAAAATGTTATATAATGGCTTGAATTGTTTCAAATCAACATTTTTACGGATGGAAGGAGGGACGAAGAAACTGTTTAGATTCTGACAGAAACTCAAGTCAAATCATAGCAAATTAAACTTTATATCATTTAATTTAACTAACTGATAGATTAAAAGCTGACCAATGTTTGGTTGCTCTTCAGGGAGATGTAGTTTGCATAATATATATTTAGGACATCAAAGGAGACACAGCTTCCTTCTAGTTTGTTATAGTGATTATTCTTCCCCACTGAAGTGAAATATGTACACAGCATATCATTCTTCTTCATTTTAATGTAAGTTTATGTTGTGTGTGTCATCAACATAAATATACTAACGCAATATAGATAGTTTCTGGGATAACTTGTGCTGATATACAGCCTTGAAACTTTTTACTAGTCATAACAGCACTTTTATCTATTAGCCCTATATTTGGTTCATACTCATTTCACCTTAGCACGCTTGTCATGTGTTAGGGATCATTTCAGCCAATAAGTTTACTCAGTATCCCATTTCCTCTTTACATGCGTAATTCCTGTTCTGCTGTAGCATGTACCAGTCCAAAACAATAGGGCCCTTAGGATTTTATCTAGAAATATAACTAATTGTTAGCTACACCTTACTTAAATCTTACCTCAGTAAATTCCAATGGAAGCTTCATTTAATAGTTCTCAGACTGATCAAAAAACTGAGTCAGAATTCCAATTTTTCATTACCCCATTGTCTATCCCTTTTCCTAACTCCAAAGTATCAGGAAAGAAGATGTGGTGTGGTTCTGATTCCTGTGTTATCAGAGATGATGCAAGAGGATAGAAACAAACTATGGTCAAGTATTTCCTCAAGTTTACATATGTTTAATAAATATTATAGTCCCAGAGGAACCTGACAGACCAAATACTTCATATGTCAGCATCAGGAACCTGTAACATACATAAAATTGACATTTTTTTTACTTTCTTTATACTTTGCTCTTCCACCAGCTGTTCTTGAAAGGCTAAGCACTTGACCCTCTAAACATGTCTCTTGGCTGCTTATTTTTCTGGTTACTGGGCTTTAGAGAAAACTAACAAAAGATTAAAAAAAAAAAAAAAAGAAAGAGAGAGAGAGAGAAACCCCCTAACTGTATCAAACTGTCCACCTCTCAGATTGCCAGACTGGCTAAAATATGATCTGAATTTTTAGTAGCCTTGCTTTAAAGGGCAGTTGTCATGGTTTAAACCCTGAAGGCAGCTATGCCCCACCCAGCAACTCACTGGGGAAGAGACATGTTGGGTAAAAGGAAGAAAACTCATGGGTGGGGGTAAAAACAGTTTAATAGGAAAAGCAGAAGACACGCACACCAGTAAAACAAAGAATTTATTCTGTTTCCCCGGGGTAGGCAGCTCTTCAGCCATTCCCAGTAAAGCAGGGTTTTGTGATATGGAACTTGGGAAGAAACTTGGGAAGACAGACAGCATCACTCTGAGCATCCCTCTTTCCTTCTTTTTTTGCCCAGCATTATATTCTTAGCATGATGCTGTATGGTTTGGAATATCCCTTTGGTCAGTTGGGGTTAACTGATCAAGCTGTGTCCCCTCTCAATGCCTTGTGCAGCCCCAGCCCACTCACAGGTGGAGCAGTCTGAGAGCCAGAAAAGGCTCTGGTGTTGTGCAAACGCTGCTCAGTGATAACAAAAACATCCCTGTGTTATCCCACTGTTTCCATACCAGTCCAAAACACAGCCCCATACCAGCTGCTATGGACAAAACCATCTTTCCCAGTCAAAACCAATACAACAGCATACGCTAAATTCTAAAGGGGCATGTTTACTATTGATCTATCAATTAAGCAGTTTTTCAGTCATTGAAAAGGAATTTTTAACTTTCTCTGTTTTTTTTTTCTAAAAATGTAATGTCCAATTGTATTTCCAATGTTCATGTATCATTTTGTGTGCTCAGTTAATGATCTAAAATGATATCTTTCTCTGTAAAAAAACAAAAATTAAAGGGTTTTTAAGAGAAATTTTGAAGGGAAGTAGCAGCTGATGACAGCTACTGTATGTGTTCTTAAATTTGACAAAGAAGTTTCTTTGCTTATGATTGGGAGAAACATTCATAGAGTGACAGTAATTCACACATGCACACTCAAAGACATAGAGCTCACAGTTAATTCTTAGTATAATTTATTATTCTGTACTTCATTTCATGAGTTCTGAATCTTATGAAATCCATGCTTAAATTTAAAATGATGCTGATAAAGTGTAATTTAGGGGAACCAGTTATACTTACCTTTTGTTTACTACTACTATTTTAATAGGCATGTCAATAATGAAGGCTATGGTACATCTTTCTTCTTCCTCACTAAATTTTGCAAATATTATGTGACACAGATAAGAAACAGAAAGTACCTGTTAGTCGGTGTATATTGGAAAAGCACCAATGAAATCCAAGTGTATTTTTTAGTTTTCATTCCATTAATTTTCTTGTCAATTTTATGGTCTAAACTGTGTTTTTTGTCCTTTCACTGGAGTGAAATCTAAAAGTTTGTTCCTTCACACTGTAGTTCTTGAACACCTGCCCATCTGAAACAATTGTTTGCTTCCTCAAGGTGGTGAGTATTTTAGGAATCTGTGCTTTATCCCTTGGGATAACAGTGACTAGTGGCTTAGTGACTGACAGCTGTCTTGTCTATGTATTTAACACTAGGAAAAAAACCCTCAGTTTTTAAAGTATCAATATTTATGAGTCCCTATCATACCTGAGGTGTTACAATTATAAGAATGAACATGACAAGCTTAGCATTTTGTGCCTGATCCCATGGGCTGCTGTGACACGTGCTTTCTTTTCCTGCTGACTTTCCTCAGGAAACTTTGTGGGTTTAATAGCTGTGTATGAATTTATTCATCTGACTGGGATTATTTTAATCCTGAACCTTTTCTGACTTTCTTCCTCCAGCATGTTGAGCTAGTTTGCAGGCTTCTTAGTAGAGCAGAGTAAACCCATTAAATTCTTTTGTCTGGCAATGTCCCAAAACAGCCCTAAAGCATTGGCGCCAGATGACTGTCAGAAAACAAACCTGCTGCCTGCTAGGGATGTTGTTACCTTGGTGGATCCCAGCAGTGGTTCTCCTGAACACTTCACTGATAACAGTTCTGACTATATGTTCATAATTTTAAGCCTTCCCTGAGTGATACACGAATAACATGTCTAGGATGAGCGCCTGTGTTTCAAGAGAATGTAATTAAAAAGACCAGTAACAGTATTCAGAAGAACCTTGACTTCACTGTCATGAGTAGCTCACAGATTCACTTACTAGAGTTGGAAAATAAAACAGGAATAAAAGTAACAGAAGAACATAAAGTGCCATAGCAGATGGGCATTCTGAATGCTCTCATCTAAAACCTTTATGTGCCTCCAGTCCCATATATGGACCAGCAAACCTTTGTTTCTACAGCTCCTTCAAGTTTAATCCAAAAATGATGATCTGAACTCCTGCCTGACTTATTGCAAGTGCTCATAAAGTTTCCTTTTATTGCATTGAGGAGTAACACGTTGCTGTGATATTTTCTGTCAGAATCAGGTTTAAAAAGAATGCCTGGTTTAAACAGAACCAGGCATTGAGGGTGTTATTAAATATTTCAATATTTTATCTATCAATAAAATCCTAAAGGGCAGTTCAGTGGGCCTCTATGTTAGGATCTTGCAATATGATTGCATAAATCAGCAAATATAAAGGAGGAGATAATGATTAGTATTGAGATAGTAATCTGGTTTTAGCTTACTATATGGTGTAAGCCTCAAACTGAGGTCTTTGCCTGAGCAATGTGAATTGATAAGTAAGATATTAATTGCCAGTAATCTGTCAGTTTATCCTCTCACAATGTATTGCAAGAAGTGATACTCATCTATAATTAAGATTTTCAATAGATTTTCATTATTATGATAAATTACCTTAAAGAGTTTTTCCAGATGGATATAAGGGAGGTATTTCGGTCACTCTGGACAATTAGAGAATCCTAATTAGATAACAGATAAAACATACATAAGAATCCAGCCTCTCTATTAATTTGGAAAGCTGAGGATAGATTTTATCATGAAGAGTAACTGGACCAAACGGTTCTAACTCCAAACTACTTAAAGAGATTGTTATAGAAAACTGTTGATCTTGTAGTTTTTTACAGTGGTATTGTTTCAGTCTGAAGTACTGTGGGAAGAAGGAAAGGTGGGCAAGGAAGGGGCAAGTCTTCAGAGATTGATTCCACTTAAAGGAAAGCTCACAGGCAACTCTGAAGAATACACAGAATTTTCTAGAGATATGAAAGCACTATCTCACCATAAATACCTTTTTACACATTATAGAACACAAAATGAAAGTGTGAAACCTAGAGAAAGAAGAATGAAACAAAAAAGGATCTGGTACATTTTTAGGATTCAATATACAGGATGTGATAGTCTCCTTGTTCTTCTCTATTTAAAACTTCCTTGATCCAAAAAAAAAAATGCAGCATCCAACAGTCTAAGAGCTGATGTCTGACACAGATATCCTTAAAACTCTGTTTAATGCAAAAGTTCCAGATATTTAAGGACCTGAAATATCAGAAGGATAGGATTGTAGGAAAAAATTCAACTGAAAATCTGAAAACTACATTTGGACTCAGAAACTTGTTTTGTTTCCCTCTAGCTCATCTTAAAAAAGGTAGTATATTGTGTTGCAAAAATTATCTGTGTCCCCAGCACTGCTTAAATCATGACTGGCTGGTAATACAGCTATATGGCAAAGATCTCAAAGTTTATTTGAAACAGAGGGAAAATAGGAGCGACAACAAGCTAAATTCAATCTGTTTTGGAAGCAGGCAGGATCTGCCTGCTTTGGATTGGCTTGCAGATAGTTGAGTTGCTTTTTTTAGTAGGAGAATGAGACATGAAATTCCATTTCAAGAGCTATAAATTCTGCTTAAAAAAAAAAAAAAAAGGATTTGTACAGTCTTTGTGGTATACCTGTCTGATAAAAAACCTGCAAACCTGACTTTGAAGGCACCTTAGGAACTTCTTCTACTTTAAAGTCCAGAGAGGCTTGGAAGCTAAAAAATAGCACTATAAATCTGACAAATTCGACAGCCTCTTGGCAAAGCTCATTGTGTTATTACCAGAGTTAATGGCAGACAAGAAAAACCAAAGTGTACCCTTCACCTCTGGTGACCTCAACCTGAGGTCAGACTTCAGAAGTGCATGGAAAACTTAGGCAAGGAATCAGAGGGGGGGTTGTTTATTTATTTTATTGTTGTTGAGATTTTTGTAATTTTTCAGGTTCCGTTTTCTTTTAATAAATAATAAGACAACTGAAAACTTGAGTTGCAGGATGTTTAAAGCCATTAGGATCTCAAAATTAGAGCAGATTCCATCCATCCCTTTAGCTGCAATAGTGAGGAGGAGGAGGAGAGTATTTTTTTAAACAGAGAATTCCTCTGTTCTGAAATACACTATTCTGTTACTTTCAAAGAAAAAAAAATCATATATTACTTTGACGTATGGAAATTAAAATTTTGACCTTTTACTTTTGGAAGGACCTCCCATCAAACAATAACAGAATGTGATAACTTAAGAGTAATGAAAATGAATCTAAAAGAACAGACAATATTGGCCAAAGCTTAATTTTTACTTCTTTTTCTCCCCTTCACCAACAGTTCTGAATTGTCTGATTCAGTACAAATTTTTCATTCTCTGTGCTCTGTTCTGCTACTGAAAAGAAAAAAAAAATCTGTTGTATATATTCCCTGATTTGACTGCACTAATGGGTAACAAAGGCCAGAGAATTTACAATGTGTGAATAAATTCCAAATCCATGACAAGATCATATCAAATACATGAATGCTTTCAGTCACTGAAATTCAGCTAAGCTGCTATGTAAGATTCAGCTGGGTTTAGATCTTAAGAGGAGTATCATCTCTGTGTAGAGGAACCTTAAACAGTGAGGTAGACTTAGCTTTGATGCTGAAGTTTTTCCTGAGATGGACATGTATGTCTTTTCAAAATAATAATGGCATCTTTCTGACCCCCCCCCCCCCATTTTCACTGTACTTTACAAAAATTGGTGGCATAACTATGGTTTGAAGCCAAATTCACCTTTTTTCAGCCATTTCCTTATAAAAGATACTTCTCTTTCTTCTGTGTTTCTTGATTTCACAACAAGTGGTAACAGGGCTTGCACAGTGCTCTTTGCACATATTTTTATACTTAATTTTTTCAAGCAGTTCAATGAGGCTTAGAGAACACCTGACTATGAGAAACTCTGTTGAGTAAAGATGTTTCTCTGTATTAGGGAAAAAGTAAACTTTTATAATTTCTTGCAAATCAACAATGCTTGCAAGCTGTACTCACCAGCTGTAGTTTTTTATCTTTCTATATAGATGGGTCTGTGTTTGAAAAAACTGCTTATGGGGCATGGAAGGGGTTGTGAGCAGAGAAGCATGTGGGGATAGGGGAAGTGAAGTAGAACTTGCTATGTTTTGAAGTATTGCTGGAGAAATTTTCTATTTGTGGACTTGCTCATCTGAAAGGGAAGTCTGGAAGAACAAGAAATAATGTGCATGATGAGTAGGGGAGTGCAGGAGATAATGAAGAAGACTGAAGAAGTGATCCATGAATCAGAGATTCAAGTCACTGCTAAGAGGAAAAGAGAGAAAGGGAAGGGTAGTAAGACAACTGCAGACTAGGATAACTGTGGAAAAAACCAAGCAATTTTATGGCTCATTGATTAGGGATTAAGTATTACTTTATCAGAGGGTTTATGTGATTATTTGAGGTATTATGTGAGGGTTGGTAGTAAGTCCAATGTTTTGTCACTTGGTCATTTTGTTACCAAATACAAAGAGATTATATTTGTTTGGGTTTTTTTTCAACCCATGAAGTACACACACATATGTTTTATTTTTTATAACAATAACTCTGCAGATTTTTTTTTTCCTGGGATAATTTCCCTTTTGAAAACAGAATGACATTCTTAGGGAGTGCTCAGAAACTAAATGAGAAAATAAATTTATATAGATATATGTCTATATAATTATATACCCACATAAACCATATTTTGGTATAGTATGTAGGTCATTTTGGATAGATAACATGCCTGAAAACTAGAATGTATGAGACTGACATGTTATGGTTGATGGCTTAAACATCTTTATGAAGGACTTTTGCCTGTTGTATCAAAACTATAACAAAAACTGCATGGAAGACCACCACACCCTAAATGGGCCTCCTGCCTAAGGCTCTCCACTGCAAGTTAATGGAGATAAATAGAGTGACACAAGTCTGGGCTGGGAGAAAAGAATACATTCATGTCACCCTGATTTTTCAAGCTTCTGATATTTTCATTCTCGGACCAGAGAGTTCTCATGCATTGTAACAAAAACAAAGACTGATATTTTGTAAACATGCATTCCTTTCCAAAGAGTAGGACAAATTGATAAACTTCAGAGTTGACCACTGGAGTCAGAGAGGTGTTACTCTTGTCCCCCAATCCTTGACCAAATTCCAAAGACAATTTAAGTTGAAATCCCCAAATAAACTTCCTTTCTTTCTCATCTCACATCCTGACGGGTGAGTGTGGTTCTTTTTGTGAACTCTAGTGACACATTCACAAGAGGATTAAGGGAAGGAGGGAGGGGTCAGGGGGAGTGACAGATATTAAGCAGAAACATATCACCTTTCCAAGGGTCCCAACAACATCTCATTGCTTCCCTCCATCTGGTCTTGGTTGTGAGGGTCCCCACTAAAAAGTATAGAATCCAATGGATTAATATACATTTGGGCAGGTGGGAAGACACAGGTGTCTCGCTGGCAGGGGACAGGTTTGACACTGTCCCTTGCAAGACTGTGGATCTGTTGCGTCTTGTAGTATCACGTGCAGTGCTCTGGTGCAAGGTATGGGGACCCCTTTGGGGGCAGCATTTGATGGGCCACGACACCCCCTCTGTTGTCCCTCACACGGTTGTCCCTCACACAGATGTGGCCTTCCAGGGGTGGGAGGCCCCACAACTGGGCCAGTTTGCCCAGTGGAGGATGGGCAGGCACTGCATCTGGCCAGAGGCTATGCCACACACCCAAACCCTCTCCTCCTTCCCCCCTTTAGGGGGGAATCTGTGGGAGACCGGCAGCAGAAAAATGTGGAGCTGTAGCATCCACCCCAAAGGTGCTGGGCTTAATCCTCTTGTGAATGTATTCTTTTACCCTAGCCCAGACTTGAGTCACTTTATCTTATCTCATTATCAGCACAAATTAAAATAAAATTTTAAAAAAATGCAGAGACTTTTCAGTGCTATCAGTCATATTCATGTCACTATTATCAATGTAAGGTGCAAAAATGTGGGTTATCAGGAAACAAGATATAGAATTTGATATTGTGAATAGGATCCAATAAAAAGATGCAATGGAAAAATATGGGGGGGAAAGGCTGTCCAGAGAAATTATGATCCCTTTTGTCTTAAATGCTGGGAAGATGTAACTGAGAAAATGAATTGCTTTCTCTGTAAAGGCAGAGAATCTATATTTCTGTTCAGGCTTGCTGGCACTGACAGAAAGATGCACGGAACGAGCTACTTTCTAAAGGATTTTAGTGGCTCTGCTTTATTAGCAGTTCCTCTGGCCTTTGAAGCAGCTATACTCTCTATATGCTATATTGGAATTCTTTTCTGACCCTCAGACGTTTTGGCTCAACTTGTCTTCTTGTCCAGATTGCATCTAACAATGTAAAATTACAGATATGCTGAACAGAATCTAAGCCCACCCCAAACAAGGTAGTAATATTCCCTGGGCTGACAGCCTCCATCTGAGGAGGTACCACTGGAGCAGAAAAATTATGGGAGGGGAGGAAGAAAGAAAAATTGGGGGAAAAAAAAATTAAAAAGCCTTTTGAAATTATTTTTGAGAGAGGAAACTCCTTTGTTTTCTTAGGGCTAGAATTGTCTTACCCACATAAAGAATCAAAAGAAGAATGCATCCTTTACTTCCTATATTTGATGAGAAATTGAGCCCAACGTGGATAATCAGAGTATACGAAAATTTACATATGGGTGGATATAGGCACTTACATCTTTTTAATATGACTTTCTGTAATCTCTTTGCAGGAACTCATTGCACCTTTGTCCTTTTTATACAATAGAAATACAAAAACCTTCACTGCAGTCTGATACCTGATACCTTGCTGAAAATCAGATTTTTTATACGTTTTGAACACGTAAAACAGAAATTTTAGAATATTTCCAAATATTTTGAAGCAAATAAGTTTAAAAAAATCTAAGATAGGATAATAATGTAAGTTCTGTTTGATGCAGATGTTGGAATGGTCTCTTTTTTGTCTTACACTGAACACTTTATTTATTTACCTAGATGAGATTTTCCTGCAATATTTAGACCTTTTCAACAACTTATGCTTAGTCTTTTTACATTTATCACTAGACAATGAAATGACTCTGATATCCAGAACATACACAGTACTTGGACTTAAAGCAAAAGAGTGTTGCATGGTCCCTGCAAAAAATTATTTAGAACTAAGTCATCATACCACTAGATTGGAACATAGAATAAAAGTCATATGTCAGTATTTCAGTAGGAAGGTTTGTCAATCTAATAACACAATTAAAGATAAAATCATGTAGGTAAAAGTTTAGTAGTTTTCTGTGTCATTAGCTGGAGAAAAGCTGAGATGTGAGCAATCTGATAAAGTAGAAACATTATGGATGTAGTCGTGTTTGTGGGTTGTTGAGTTTTTGGTGGTTTTGTTTTTCCTTTTCTTCTGTTTTTGGATGGGGTAATAAATACTTGCCAGTTTTCTTGAACAATATTCTGAATTTCCAGAAGCAAAAATATAAATAAATAAGCAAAAGGGAATGTTTCACCAAGAAAACCTGCCCTCTACGTGAAAATCACGTGTCTCCTTGTGTCAGGTCCTGAGCTGTTTGAAAAAGGGAAAGGAGAACTGCAGAAATAGAGCAGGGGAGAGCTTACAGCTCAATTGCTAATGTTCTTCATTAAAGTCCTCAAATTTTAAACAGGATTTCATTGTCACATGATGAACAAGTAATCAACATTGCTCTGGGCATAATTTTAATCATTTTTCATTTGTTCTATGTTGTAGATTAGAGAAGGGAACTGGCTCACTTTTAATAGTACATTTGTAATGCTGGCATGAGTTATTCGCTTTGCTTATTTATTTAGAACATTAAGTGCCAGAAAAATCCCAGTATAACAAATGTATATCAATTCCATCACCAATGAGGGAGGCAACTTAATCAGTAAGAGTAGAAAGATTATTACAAAAATTGTGGTTTACAAACAGGGTAACGTATATATTAAAAGCATTCATTCTTCCACAACAAAAAAGAGCAGTACAAACAAATAAATCTCACGCTAATAATCATGAATTGTTAAGAACAAGATACCTGTCTTCAAAAGTTTTTTGTGTCCACATTTTCAGTCTGATTATTGACTGACTTGTCTGAGTTTTGATTCAGAAACAGGATTTACTTAATTATGTGGAGTAACTAATATGGCTGGCTTTTGTGGGTAATGTATGAAGGCAGCAGCTTTCTAAATGAATATTATCTTGTTTTTACTGCAAAGATGTAAAGTAGTTGGTGAATGCCAATTTTATTTGGCACAGGTTATACAAAAGGAGAGTTGGTCTGAAATTTTTTCACAAAAAGAATTTTTATTATATCTGACTTATGATTTTTTTTTTCCATCGTAAATGAAACTTTTACAAAGAGAAGGTTGGATAGAATTTCTTGTCAGGATAAGAGATAGAGAAAGGTCATTGAGTCTTAAAAGATGGCAAGAGAGGGTGTAAGGAGCAAATCTGCTTGTCTGTATGCTAATTACAGAAGCACAGGAAGAGAGAGCTGAAGTTTGGTATTCCATGTATAATGTATCTTTTGTCTGCACTGTGGAGTAAAAATGTTTGTCTTAATTAATATGCACTTAATGAAATACACAAAATCTCACTGATTAAATTGTCTGAGTGGGAGTCTTTCCAGTGGGAGAGATAAAAAGATTCTCTTTCTTCTCTCTGCAGACTAGTCAACAACCCAGTACTTGTTGTATATGACATTTTTAAGGTATGAGAACACATATAGTTTAGGTCCTGCTGTGAGGGTGAAGGATTTGACTTCTGCTGTTTCATCAGGACTCTGACAGAAAAAACAGAATCAGCTGCATGAAGTTTCATCCTTCCTTCCCCCTCCACCTTTTTTCCCTAAATATTGGTTAAGAGCTCTTGATTTCATCCCAAGGGAAAGGGAAGAAAAAAAAAAATAGGATCGTCCGAAGGGTGAGAAAATGTCTTCCATTGATGTATAAGAGTGTTTGCTGAGGTCTTTAAAATGGGTGAAATTTGCTCCTCTGCAACCTGCATAGACAATCCTTATCATTCTTATGCCCATAGGTATTGCTGGATGATAACGTCAATTCTTAATAGGATACATCTAGCTTTGAGGTTGAAAGGATGGGAGGTCCATTTTAATTCTCAGTCTATGTGGACAACAACATGAATGTAAATTCATCTACTTTTTATCACAGCTTCCTGAGCACCAAAATTAGTGATTACTATCAGCTCAGGAAAGGGCAGTGAACCAACCATGCACACTAACACAATTAGAAAAAACATTGACACAAATGTCGTTTTACTCAATCAGGCAAATGTATTCAATTAAACAGTTAATTTAACGCAATCAGTTGCAAGCATATCTGTTTAGGCAACCTCGATTGCTACTAATTTACTTTTGCTCCTGGGCATTTGTTTGTGAGGCATTAAGATTAGGGAGATATGAGAAGGGCTGTAAATTTTCTCTATAATAGAGGTACCAGACTTCATACAAAAAACCCTTATACCTACACTTTTACAGAACTCATAAGTGCTGACTGCATCTGAGATTTTTGATTCTTCCAGTGCCACAGAAACAACATGGAGTTTCTTTGCATTTTGACATGTACTTCAAAAGACTTTTTAGCCCTAGGAACTCATGACTTTATATAAATCTTTTCAGACCCTTGGAAACAGAACTAATACTTCCCCATGAAAGCATATGTCATGTTCTCTATGTTTATTTAAACATCTCTTTCCATATGTATTGTTCTGCTATTCCTCCTTTTTCTTTCCTTGATTTTTAAAATATTTTAATGTACCAGATAGAAAGGGTAGGAATAAAGGCTCATAACTGAGGAGTTCCAAGGGGGTTTGTGGAACACATTCATAGCCAGAGAAAGGGTTGAATACTAAAATGACCAAAATTGCTGATGATATTAAGTTATTGAAGAGTCTAAAGACAAGTGCCGACTGTGAAAGATTGTCAAGACATCTTATAATGCCAAGTGGCTGAGAAATAAATGGCAGAATAAATTCAGTGTTTTTAAATGTGATACACATGGGGATGACCAGTCCTAATTTTATATATGAATGCTATGAAAAGCTTTAAGCTGCCTGTTACTACTCAAAAGCAAGATTTTGATGTTATGGAATGTTTGTCTGCATTGGAGCAGACAAAAGAGAAAATCAAATATTATGATTTTCTTAGACTTCATCAAATGAAATACAGAGAACATTATTAATACACTGTGGAATTCTTAGGTTGTCCATATCTTGTATATAAAAGTGCAGGAATTCTCCATCTCTTGCATACTTCACCTCTAAAAGAGAATAACTGAAGAGAAAAATGTTCAGTAAAAGCTGGTAAAGATACATGAACAAAGATAGAGTGTCTTCTGTATGAGAAAATATGGGATAGGCTAAGGCTGTAAGAGAGAAAACTAGGTATTACAGCGCATACAAAATCCTAAGAGGCATTAGGAAACAGGGATTAATTGTTCCCATTCCCTTCAATGCGGGCAGTGAGCCTCAAAACAAGCCTGTCAGAGTTGATGCAAAACACAAGACATGGTTCTCCATATAGCAGAGAATAAGTCTGTGCACCTCATTAGAATAGTAGAGCATGAATGCTTAAATTGATGAAAATTGCAGGTGAGACTGGACAAATATATATAATCTGCAATGACTTTCTGCATCAGAAAGACTATTCATGGTCTGTGAGAACTTAATAAAATGGAAATAGTTGGAGGTAAGGAGCACTTTTACCAGTAACATCAGCTATACCTGCCTACTCTTGCTCATCCCGTGGCATCCCTTTGTATTTTTACTGGGGATACACAAGGCACTAGACAGACCCTTTCTCTGATTAAGTGCATTTCTCAAGTTTTTCTTAAGTGCATTTAAGTGTCTTGTTTCACAGTTGGTACTATCCTTGAATTTTGAGTTCAGCCTGGTAGATAGGTTTTTAGGTATTTGTTGACTGCAAACCTGTCCTCAGACTCCAAAACTGTAATGCTGATGTGTCTGGTGGCTGTATTGAATGTTTACATGTGGAGCATTTTCTGTGGTGTTTTGATTTCCAGGAGAAGGACGTCATGGGCATACAGCTTACAAGGTCATTGAAAAAGGATATCAGGATATACCCTGTCATACACCTTCTGCACAATCAGTGGATGGTTTTGGTCTCTGGTTCCTTTTTCAACAGGTATCTAGAAAGCTTCAGAACCACCAAAACTAGATTCTGTTCTTTCCTTGGATTGGTTCCAATGAAGTCATATTGATGTCTTCCATCCAGTGAAGAGACTTTTCCTATCAATGTCAGACAGCTCCAGTCATTAAAGACTGAATTTCTATGCCACAAGACATTCATTTCGACAGAATGTGGGGAGAGATTTGGTTTAAGTTATAGAAGTATGAAATATTGAGAGGAAGTTCTATTACACTGGTGGCACCTCACATTTGGCTTAGAAAAGACATGAGTAGCTACAGCAAAAATGAGGAATTAGTACAACCTGTTTCATCTGGAACATCTGCCTGTCTTTATTTTTCATGTTTTGCATTTTTACTCCAGCATTTGTAAATCTTCTCAGAGATCATTTCTTTGGCACAGCTGTGATGTGCTTCTGCTCAATGCCCTGTTCATAAAACAGCCTTTGCACTGGGCTGGTGATATAATGCTTGGGAGTTTACATCTTGCCATCAGTTTTATGTCTCAGGCTACTCAGAGTATCTAATAAATGGCATCTATACATTTTAAGGTATGTACAGGTTCTGTTACTTTTTTGAAATGAGTTAAGTTTGATATTATTTTGTTGACACAGATTCAGAGGTTAAATAGTAGATTGTCATACAATTCTTTTGAGGGGCCCTAACTCCTTGCTGTAGGCACAGACCCCAAAACATTAATCTCTTATCTATCTTTTATTTGGAAAACTTTTACTCTATAGAAGGAGGAATATGGAAAAGTTCTGTTTACACAGCAATCTCTTCTGGGCTAGTATGATAGTCTAAGCACTGGTATGTTTTTACTTCTGGTACAGGTACCTGATGAGTCCATACATGCAGCTGTAACCAGTCAATTTTCTGTACATTTATTCACACTTTTCATATTTCCCTGGACTCATTGGCTGTTACACAGTCTTATCCTTAGTTTATACAATATATCACAGCTTGACAGCATTTTTTTTCCCTTTTATTCAATTAACTGGGCCAAAGACATAGCACTACTGTCACTTAGTTCACAGGCAGCAAGGGTGTGTGTTGTCTTCATCAGTGTGGGGTGTGCCACTCCTGATCAACAGCTAACATAATCATTCTTTGTCAGAGCTGCAACCTACAAAGAGATTAAATAAAATACATTATATTTTATATCTATTTATATAATATAGAGATAATATTTATAAGATATATCTATATGATATATATATATATCTTATTTATATTACATCTATATAAACCTAGATATATTCTCATCATATTAGCTGCTGAGTGTAGGTATTTCCTCTGTGACTGAATTTTAGGCTAATGCCTTTTCTTCATTAAGGATCATATCTCTTCAGTGGTGATAGCAATTCAAGAAATTACTATAAATCAATGGTTTCAGAATAAGGTAGAAATACTTGCTTACAACATTCCATAGTTACTGGAGCCCTGGAGATAAAAACCCTGTGGACATGGTGCTTGGTTATGCGATTTTGGGGTGGACTTGCTAGTGCTGGGTTAGTGGTTGGACTCAAAGAACTTAAGGGTCTTTTCCAATCTAAATGATTCTATGATTCAAAAACAATGCCAGGAATATCTTGGATAAATACTCACATTTAATTTCCCACTAGCCAAACCAGAGATTAAACAATATAACTCCAATTAAAAAAAAATATAAGGATGTTTAATTAGCTTTTTACATTTTTTGCTTCTCTGGTGTCACAGAAAACATGTATGCATTCAATAAAATTATTGCAGAATTTTTGTATTTTCTATATCTACATAAAAGACCAAACCTATGAAGTCTGTATGAATACATCTTTTACATCTTTTGACTCTGTATCCTGCAATTATTAAGAAACATGAATTAATTATCTTTCATTATCAGCTGAATTAGTACCCGGACATATCATCATACTTGTGAGAAATGAAAAATTAGAACTTGAGTAAATTCTAAGCTGATGGTAGATGAGCCTATGATTGCAGAGCCCAGGCTACATCATAATTTGACTCCAAGGTTTGGTTACTTTTTTTTTTTTTTTTTTTTTTTTTTTTTTTTTTTTTTTTTTTTTTACATATCTGGAGATTTAAATTCTGTACTAGTTAAAAACTTTTTGGGAAGCTTTTTTCACACTGACTGTCATCAGGAGTACATTAAATGCATGACATCGTTGTAGCTTGTGGCAATTTTCTAATGGTTATAAATAGCTCAGTTTTGATCCTGAAGGTGAGATGGGAACTATCAGTATAAAAACTTAATTCTGCTTCCCTGCCATTTTACTAAAAATGTTGTTGTAATAAGAGCTCGTATTAAATGGTGTTGCAATTAAACCAAAGATGTTTATGGTGTTTACTATGTGTGTTTTGCAGTTTTGGAGCTCAAGATTACTTTTTTGTGCAATAGTACACATCTTCAATATACCTGACTAACCTACACCTAAAGTAATATGTCAAATAAGAATAAGAAGTGCTGGTATTTCAGTTTCCTGAGGCATGACAAGTCTTTTATTCATTATTGTATGCGTCAGTAAAATAGATGGATGATTATAGCTATAAATTCTTGGCTGATTCTTCACTTCTAGAATTCAGATTGAACGGGGATATTATATTCTCTCAATTAAATTATGGTATATTTTCCCTTGCTCTTCAAATATTGCTGTATTTTAATTCTTTTTAGCTTAGAAAGATGCATTTTATTTAAATGTTTATATCTTAGATTATTAGTACACGTATTGATTTGAAGGATATTTCTAAAATTATTTTATAACCAATTATTTGTATTTATGTTAATAAGGAAATAGCAATGATACATGTAAAATTGTTCATCAATTTAGCCAAAATGTAATTTATGTAAACTCAAACCATCTGAGATAATTTTCTATCCAATTAAAAGAAGAAAAAAATGTTTAATACAAAAAATTAATTTTATTTTTATTTTGAATTTTATTATATTTTTAAGATGAAGGGAAGGATAATTGAACTATAGAAAAAGCTGATCTAATAATTTGTTCCACATCTCTGATCTATCATTGAAGAAAATTTCATAATTAGCATTTTGACCTTTATGAAGATAATTTAGTGAATTTTTCATTAGTAATAGACCAGGAAGGAATCATGGATTAAAACACTAACTTTTTCTGATGATTCAAAACCTACTTTAAAAAGTTTTGGAAGTTCCCATATTTACTTTGGTGTTTGAGTCGCAGAAACCAATTTTAGGTCCAGCTAGCATTTGCTGACAGAATGCAAGTTAGCAGACCACAAGCAAAATTTCTACCTGACTTTTAAAGAGGGTATTTCAAATCAGGTTTCCTCTATCAGCTGCACTGGAATTGTTTCTTTTAATACTTTTTTTATTTTTTTTAAATTAAAATCAAGATCATTAAGAATAAATGGGATCTGGTGAGCAGTCCGTATAAAATGTTGTGATGTCAAATTCACACGGTCTTCAACCTCACTCAGTAAACTTTTCCAAAGAAACACTCTGAAATTTGCGTGGAATTACTTTTCTACAAGAATTTTGAAGCACAGTAAATAACAGGCTACTTTGGGGCACTAATGTAGGTAATAATTCTCATTATATTTACTGCTGGAGCTTAGTGCTTCGTAGCTGTGCCAAGGGAATGTTAACAAAAGTGGGGTTTCTTCAGCTGGAAATATTTGGTGCCTTTAAGCACATGCTCTATTCATGCCTATTCAGTGAAGTCATAGGAGTTTATACTCAAATCATGCCAAATATACAGGAATATCTGTTTGTTTAGATTGTGGAGTTATGATTGTTGGGATTATAGACATCTATCTATATAAATCTATATACAGTATAGATTTATTGTTTCTATAGGTTTACAAGGCTTTTTGTGTAAATCTTGCCACTCCTGAGCTCTAGGGAGTCCTGGGAACCTCAGACCAGCCCGGCTCTCACAGGTAAGATGGCACAGTCTGTTGTGGGAATGAAGAAAACTGAATGCATGGAAATGCAGCCTGCTGAGAAAGTGGCATTATGACTTCTGTCAAGTGAAGTACTGGCTCAGCCTGACAAGACCAGGACAGGGCAGGAACAGTGGAATCTCCAAACAGGCAAGTTGCAGGGGTTTGGGAAGTCATGATGTAGCATGCAAACTGGATGTGGATTTCCTTTTTGACAGCCCCAGCACAAAAGCTAGGAAGCACTTGGTGAAACTAGTGAGATTGATTGGAGACAGATAGTTTGCAACACAGAAAAAAAAGTTGTGAAACTTCCTATCACAGGAAATATTCAAGGGAGAAGTAATTAGCAGGTTCAAGAGATTGGATAAATTCCTGGATGGCAGGTTCAGAAATGAATAACAGGATTAGGCAGAAACAGACCAGGAACCCTCCCACAATTATGGCTGCCCAGGAAGTATGAGAACAGGCAGCAGAAGATGATTGTTTTTACATGCTCTGCATAGTTCTAAATAGCATTTCCTAATGCCAGCAGAAGAGATTAAATATATAGCCCATAGTTCTGAGATATTAGGACTCATCTTACATTCATATTTTGCAAGTTGCACTACTCTGCATTTTCTCAATTGATGTTCAGGTAGTTTGGAGTTCGACCTATTATTTCCTGAGTAACTCTGCTTTGCTGAAGGCCATTTTGTGCCACCTTCCAGAGAGCACTCATTACTTTAAGAAGCTTCACTGATTTTGGCCTTCAAAAATTCCTTCAGTCTGATAGAGTATCACAAAACAGAGTCCCTGGAAATTTCTTTTCTTCACTTAAAATACAAAAAAACCCCTATTGCGTTAAAAGAAAAGAACTATAAGTGTCAAGACATTTCCAGTGTAATGTCCTTGACTTTGTGTGCTTCTAGCTCTATAGTCCTCAGGCAAGTGCAGTTCTCTTTTTGCAGTGATGGAACATGATCTGTAGTGCACATAAGCTAAAGGTTTGGGTTCCTGATGTACAGAAAAAAAAAAATCTGCATATTGACAAATCTCTCTGTGTTTTACACTGGAGCTGGGTGGTTTTTAGGCATGGGTAAAGACGTTACTCAGAAGGCTTGTGGGCAGTGGGAAGTGTGACTTACATCGTGGGAAAAGTATGGGGAAAGGGCAGAAACAGCCCTTAGTACATAGCTAGCACATAATTTCTATGAAAACTGAAAATGCCCACAGCACTTTTTAATGAACAGAGTCATATTTCCCATGTAAAGACTTGCAGCCAGACATACTTGTCAGCAAGTAACCCAGTGCACACATTCTGATACATCCTGAAACATGATAATGCTTGTGTATTTGCTTGCTTATTTATTTTACAATTGCACCTCAGGGAAGTGTAATACCTCTCTTGGTACCCAAAGTGCAGTATGCTGTGGGAACTGATATTTATACTGTCACAGCACCTCATTACTGACTTGTTTGTGCCATGGATGTACAATTCATCATGGAAGGTCACACAGTACTATCCTAATAAAATGGCATATTATTTTTTCCTGACAATTTGAATTGCAGCTAAACATTATGTTTATAATTTTATGGTAATTATTATCATTGCTGTTATTATTATTAATATTAATATTATTATTAATAATAAAAAGTACTCCAAAAATACAAAATGTGATAAAGCATTAGATTTCTGGGAAAACAAAATCAAACACCTCATGAAAAATGGTCTTCCTTTCTTCATTGTATGTTCCTGTGTGCATAAAAAGCATTGTGTTTGTGGAGATAGCTGAGTTTAGACAGTGATATTAAATTATATGGTTAATATTGGGAAGGTCTGGTTTTCAGTCAACTTTTTTGACAGATTTCTACTCCCAGCTTTTTTACCCATTCCCGCATTTTTTAATGGAGATTAGGGGTTTTAGGCTTTTAAATACAGAGTCCAGAGAGTCTTTGCCTATTACTTTCCTCTTTCCACACTTTCTCTTCACTTTTCCCTTCCCTATCACCACATTACTCGTATGAACAGGGTGACCAAACACAGGCATGATATCTTTATTAACCCAAATAACGGAAAATATGTTACAGAAAATTTCCACAGTCAGAATAAACAGTGAGTAAACTCTGATTTAACTCAGCAAATCAATAAGGAAAAAAAAAAAAAGGAATTAACAAGGGGATCTTAGAGCATTTTCCTCATCAGTTTTTGCTCTTGTTTGGATTTGTTTAGGCTTCTGTGAGACCATCACAGCAAGAAAGTGCAAGCAACAAAAGAAGGAACTCATCTGAAATTCTGTGTTAGTAAAAACTTGTTCTTGCTGTAGAAATGTTACACAGAAATAATGATGCATTTTCTTCATACCTCTTAAGCTGCTCCAAGCAGCAACAGTTCACACAAATATATTTTTCATATATATTTTTAGTCATTACAAATGTTTTTAAATGAATGAACAAATGAATGGAGATTGTCTTTGCAATAACTCCTTATGCTTCTTCTTTTGCAATGGTTTGTGAGTGGTTTTCTTTGCACCTAAAAAAATAGACTGAAAGGAAACCTGAGGAACAGCTCCACATTTTTGTCTCCATGCAGAAGGGAAGGTAAAGCCTGCAAATATCATATGTTGTAATGAACATCATTAATCCTTTTTAGTGAAGTCTGGGAGAAATGGAGCAAGTTTTGGTAAACAAACTCCAGATGGAGATAACAGAAAGCGTGTAGAAAAATGGCACTCAGAGGGAATACCTCCAAAATAAAATTAAGTGAGCAGAATGATTCAAACAAGATGAATGAGGCAATATTTTAATTGCAGTTTTGAGAGACTGTTTTGTTGTTTGGGGTTTTTGAGTATGAGAGGTTATATGTGTTTCTCAAAATAAAATTTAACTGCTATTTTAACACTAACATTTAGTTTTGACATCTGTTGACACAGAAGTTCTAGCGTTACTTTATGGCAGTATTTTTACATCTTCCACTTTTGTTTATATTGATTAAGTAATAATGATTTGCATACAAACCCAGGCTCTCTCCAGTTACAATAGCAGAATTAGACTGTGAACTGTTGCCTTGCATTGGAGTCTTTTGACCCTGCCTGCCAAATATGATGAAGATTACTGAAATAAGATTTATTAATGGCCTGCTGTGGGTTGGGACACTTTCCAGTAGACCAGGTTGCTCAGAGCCCCATCCTGCCTGGCCTTGAACACTTCCAGGGATGAGGCATCCACAACTTCTCTGGGAAACATGATAGGGTCTTACCACAAAGAATTTCTTCCTACTATCTAACCTAAACCTATTCTCTTTCCATGTGAAGCCATTCCCCCTTGTCCTGTCACTCCAAGCTCTTGTAAATAATCTCTTTGCATCTTTCCTGTGGACTCCCTTCAGGTATTGGAAGGCCACAATTAGGTCATGCCAGAGCCTTCTCTATTCCAGAACAATCCCAATTCTCTCAGCCATTACTCATGCGAGAGGAGTTCCACTCCTCTCATCATCCTGATGGCCTCCTGTGGATGACAAATATAGCTCTTCCTTAGAAGCCTACATATCTGCTCCTCAATGTGTATTTCCCAGTTTTTAGCCCTATTTCATCACTGTAGAACTTGCTGCTACAGCACATGAAAAATTTACAGCTAAGCTTGAAAAAACCTAAATAGACAAATTCATAGATGTACAGCCCACTGACACTTATTAAACACAAAGATATCATATTTGGCTCAGGAAGGGTCTAAGCCTCAGGGCAGGTGAAATCACATCTTACTGTAGCAAACTCTTTTGCTTGCAGTCTTTTGAAGTGTATCTTGTAGACTGGATTAGACTTTTGACCCTATGTGTCTACTCTAAAAATAGAAAAAAATCACTCCAAAATGGGTGTTCAGCTGACAAAACTAGGGTGGAGTTACTAAGAGTGCAGACCTGAGGGATTAGGAAGAGGCAGGATTATTTTGCTGCCAGTTTCTGATTATGGTGCTTCTGAATAAATAAAAATACAGTCTCTATGACAAGTAACATTTATTTTCCCAGTGAACAATTCATTGTGATTTGCCCATGTTGTAAGATCTTTCACCAACAATGTCATTGCATATATGTAATACAGAGGAAAAGTAATTTTGTGCACTTTGAGAAAAACTGAGCTACTTCATTAGAAAAAAAAAATATCCATAGTCATAAGTTATTTCAATTTGTTTTAATAATCAGGTGAATATTAGAAAAATAGAAATATTCCAAACCTCAAACCCCAAACAAGATGAAAACAAAAAAATACCCCCAAATAATAATTAAAAAGAACTAAACTGTAGGTCCTAGCAAAACCTTAAACTCCATTCTTCATTTTTCAAATTTTCATTTTGATCCACAGAGTAAACAGGATAGCAGCTGTTTTAGAATATTGGATCTACAATCAGGACAATCTTGTTAAATTAGATAAACAGATTGAATTCTGAAAAATGAACAGACATGCAGAAGTAAGGGGGAAGATTTAAGTAACAGGTTAGTGCCAAATGCACAATAGTAGAAGAGTGATGTTATCTAAATAATTATATCATAGAGTGACATTTATGGATTAAAATGAATGAAGGAGACATTTGTACAGATATGGTGTGTTAGGATTATCACATAAGAAAATTAAGGAAGATTGCTCTGATCTATTACCAGATCTGCCAGAAACTAGGGATTTGATATATGCTTTCTATTCAGTACAGGTCAGAAGTCTTGTAAAACAGAACAGTAGAATAGGAGTTCCTTTGTGTGGTAAGGAGCCTTTAAAGGTCAGTTAGTCCAACCTCACTTGCAGTGAACAGGGACATCTTCAGCTAGATCAGGTTGCTCAGTCATTCAGTCTGACCTTGAGCCATCTTTATGATGGATTCATGCCACAAAATAAACCCTAGATCCAAATTTGTGTTTAAATCAAGAATCTGAATTTATCTATACATTCACACTTGGGTTCTTTTGTTATTTTGTATTTATCTAAAATAGAAGCTATTGACAGGTACTTACCATTCTGGATATAGTAAAAAGAAAGCAAGAGAGAAAAAGAGAAAGCAAAATTATTTTATATGTCCCACAGAAATATCAGGTGAGCAGTGAAATAAAACACTCAATGCAGTAAATGGTTCATTCACATTAAAAAGTGAACTGATCAAAAAAAGGGGTGCGGCACACACTGTGTGAGTTCAAAAGGGATGAAAAGCAAATAATGACATCTGATTTTGCTAAAATATCTGATAAATATGAAAATTTATGAAAATAACTTCTGGAAAATATAAGGACTGTTTTTTGTGATTACTTTATTAGACAATAGCAGAAATAGTACAATTCTCTCTTTATTTGGATTATATGTTTAACAAAAGCTAGTGAGAGATAGAAGGCCAATGAATTATAAGACAGTAATGTAATCTTCCCCTTGGTGCCTCATTTTTAATATCTCTTTGAACAAAATACTTTTCTTTTTGATAGTTTTTTGAGCAAATAAAGCTTTTCTGTGGTCTGAACTCTCCGGGGGAATAAATGGAAGATAAACATTCTGCTGGATTTCATAGATTATTTAAACAGATTTAATGGTATTCTCTTATATAACAACAACAACCACAAAAATATAAATGAAATGCAATGAGGTGAAGATAGTGTACAGTATCATTAAATAGACATAATATTTAATCAGGAAAATGAAACTGCTAAGATGGCTGTTTGTTCTGGAATAATACACTCTGAAAACAAACTGGATACAGTCTGTGAGCTTCTGTCTGCACACTTTTGAGCAGTTTTTAAAAATCATATTTGAAATTCATATATACTGAACGTTTACTCCCCAAGACTTTTGTGCCATAAAATATTCACTTTTTAAAGAGCAAGTACTTAACTAATAAGGTTCATGGTCTTTTGAAGCAAGCTTTATGATGTTCTTTCTCTAAAGAACAATTTAATTAGATATCAAAATGTCATCTGCAGTGAATAAAATCCCTAAGAGTAAAAGTTAGAGCTGTGTGTTGCCTACAGATGTGTAAGTCAGTGATACTTCTATTTTACTCTGTTCCTTTAGAGGTGTAGTGGTTTGAAAGCAAAACAAATGAGAGGTTCCAAGTCAGAGACACAATTTAATAGGAAGAAAGGAAAGAAAGTAAAATAAAAGAGATGCAATAATACAAAAGACCACTGACAGAGTCAGAATACAACCTGAGCAGGGTGATGGAAGCAGTCCAGATGAGGTGGTCTTCCTGAAGCAGCAATCCTGTAGAAAAGTTTGGTAGTTCTCGTCCTCTGGGAATCCAGTGGGTAAGGGCTGCTTGTACTGTCCCAAATCTCAGATTATATCCAGGTGGGAATGCTTGGTTCTTTTCTCTGGGCAGAACACTTCACAGTGGGAGGATGAGTCATGCAGGGGATCCTTGATGGCCCATTAAACAGAGATAGCTCCCAGAGGGGGTTATCTATGAGTCATGCAGCAAGGCATTTGATGGGACATTAGCAGAAGATAGCCCAGAGGGAGGGGGCCCGGGAAGAGCACTGCTCCAACAATTGGATTCAACAGTTCATGAAGATGGTGATAGAATACTTTGTGCACATCCTACACTACAACCCAGGACAAGAGACTGAATGGAAGGGTGATAACATGTGTTTACAACCAGAAGAAACTTATTGTCTAACCTAGAGTCTGAGTATCCATTCACACATTAATTTCTACTGGGTTTTGCATATAATATCAGGGCTTTTGTTTTGGCAGAAAATATGGAATAACTTTTCAGCAATTAATGTTTAATAATTAATGATTAATAATGATGAATGAAGGGAATTTATAAGACTATGCGGAAAATTTCTTTGAATAAAAACAAGATTATCATTTTTCAGCCAATAATGATAATTCCAATAAGAGAGAAACAGAGTTATCTCTGTTAACTCCTTCTGCAATGATTAGAATTTTTTTCATTTATGTATTTTCCATTACAGTAAAAAATCATAGAAACAGACTATCCTGAGGTGGAAGGGACCCACAAGGATCATCGAAGTCCAACACCTGGCTCAAAATCCCACCATGTGCCAGAGTATTGTTCAAATGCTTCTTGAACTGTGCCATGTTTGGTGTTGTCACCACTTCCCTGAGGAACCTCTTCCGTTGTCCAACCACAGGAGGAAAATTTTTTTGCTTATGAACATTAGTGTCTGTTACTCTACATTGCAAGAACTGCATGAAATCAAAAGATTGTGGTGGATATTCGTGTCAAAGTTATTCTACAGCAAACCATAACAAAAAGCGATCCAAATAGTGGAAGTTCTGAACTCACATGTTTTCTCTTATTCTTTAAAAAAATTAAATTTGAAATCCTAGTTTATTCAACCGAGGGGACTAGGGGGAATATAGATACCCTTCCATTAGGGGTATTATTACCAGGGATTAAGCATGTTGACTAAACAAACCAAAGTATTCCTTCCACTTATTTAGTACAGAAAAGGCAAGCCACCTCTTTTCAAAGCTGTAAATTATATAGAAACAAGTATTCAGTGTTTGCTCTTCAATCTTTGGACATGCTCTAGTGTCAAAACTTGTGAAATCAAGATATCTGTCTCAATAGAGCCTCAAGATATATTATAATAAAACAAAGAGCTTTATAGTAAAATGGACTAGAAATGTAATTTTAAATGCATGTTAAATTTTCTGCCACTTCAAACAAATGCTGACATTTTTAATCTTATTCACATTTCCTCTGTGTATTAATTATAGATGTAATTTAACAGCCAGTAAGTATAGAGTCCAAAAGAATTTTGGTTGGGCTATGAGTGCAGAATTTCACTGTTAACTAGAGGACATAAAAGAAAATATTAACTTTTTTAAAGATCCAGGATATCGTTCTCCCTCTTGGAAGGTTCTAGCCTGTTTCAATTTCTTTTAGTTTTTATTTTCCTCACATTCAGAAACTTTCCAGATAAAAGACATATTTCAGGCCAAAACCTCTGCTTTAGCTTTTACACAGATGAAGAGGAGACTGCAGGTAGTAACAGCAAATGCATAGAAATGTAAATCCTGTTCCGTATTCTGCAGCAAGACTGAGGGTTGGTGTGTCTGGTGCTGAACACCAAGGTCTCCCTTGCAGCAGAGAGACTGATGCCTCTGGGCCAGCACCGTGTAATTCAGCACAACTGGCCTGGAACAAGATGTAATTGGAAAAGTAGAAGTCCATCAAATCATCTTGGAAACTCAGTAAGGAAGAGGCAGACATGACACAGCCCAGAGGCCAGGAAAGGAGACTGAAGATGTGCTTCCTTCCTCTGATATATTTTCAATGTCCATTTCGTCCTGCCATTTGCTTTGGTTTATTTAAGCTTCTACATGGATACAACACATTTCCTGTGGCCTTTCCATTTTTTGTTTCTCATTTTTCTTCCAGAAGTTTAAATCACACGTGGGCAGGCTCAAGCAGTGCTCCCAAATCCATTGTGTATTCCATGTCTGCTGAAGGTGAAAAAGCATGGACTGATGTTCCCTTGTCTGTGACATTCACTAACTTGAAATGCTGCCAAATCTGCTTACTTTTGCCTACTCTCAGAAGCCAGTGAGTCACATTCCCATGGTAGTCAACTGCAAACTGCCAGGTGATTTCATTGGATATAGGACTGGACCCATGATGTTAAAATGGGGGTGGACTATTCAGTGAAATTACCTGTCAAAGCCTATTTGTAAACAATCATTCAGTCTGTAGGGTGACTTTACAACCCCTAGGCATGATTAAACAGATTGAGACCTTCACTTGCATTTCGTGCTCCCTTTTAAAATTTTCCAGCAATGGCTTTGTTTGGATCTTGTGGCTTGTCACAAAGTTGGTTTTTTTTTATTCTGTGCTAGCAGTAATTTAATGCAAACACCACCTAAGCACAGAGAAACAATTTTCTTTTTGATGGTTGACTCTTCACAATGAATTACAAAGGGAGCTAATACCGTCAGAACATGTATGCAAAATCTTTAAAATTAAACCACTCAATTTGTCTGTTTAGTTGATATTCTTTCCTCTCCATCAGTTTTGGGTATGTTTTACTTCTTTCTCAAACCCTCTAATTGGCAGTATTTTAATGAGGCTGTTTATAGTTAAAAGAAAGCACAGATTGGACTAGATACCACCAGAAATTTGCATGATCAAAGCTTCTTACCCTTTCAAAAGTGTAACAGGTTGCTGTTAAACCCAGTTTCAGTTAAATAAAAATATTGACTTCTATTTAAGGCATAGTACTTCCTATCCATTTTGCACAAAACATTTAAACATTTTCTTTAATGAACATGTGAATATTGATTTCTATAAAGGAGCCAATGGACACAATTTAGTGAAATTTTTGTTGGTAGACAAAAAAAGAATTTTTTGTCTTTTTGTCTTAAGGGGTAACAATCCCCAGTTGAGAGCACATTATTTACAAGTATGATGCAATCAGTATTTGTCATGGTTTAATAGAACTTGGCATTTTCAGACGCGAAATAGCAAATTAAATATTTAATTGCTTTCATAATTATTATTGTCAGTGTGTTTCTAGAAGGCTTGATCTGCATTTTCTTAAAAGTAATTTGATATAATCCTCAATTCCTACAACTCATTTTAGCAAAAAAAACCCAACAAAAAATCATGAAAATTCTTCTTCTATTGAAATAAGTTTGGTTTTCTTAAATGGATTTTTGACTTTGCATACTTTAAAATAGTTACTTGAAAATTTTCAATTAACCATCCAGGACAATGAAAGAGTAATTTGACAAAGCTCAAGAAATTCTCAGAGTTACTCAAACTGTAAAATGCAAATGTTCTTTCATAATAAAAAAGGCCAATATAATTGAAAAAAAAAAGTGCTGTAGGTAAAAATACAAAAGAAATAATTGCACATTTTATCAATAGGGGACAAGCTGAAATAGTAACACTGAAATGTGATTAAAAAACACATAGATTACATAATTCAGTAGTATTTTAACAAAATGTGGAGACAGAATGGAATGTATCCACAAAAGGGGAAGACAAAGTAGAATAAACCCTCGTCACTGTTTTCTCTCATTTTGATGTATATTTCTAACCTTTTCCCTACTTTTCTCTATATTTTTTAAATATATTAGAATTTTTTGTATAGAAAATTAAATTTACAGGACGAAACATACTTTCTAGATGCAAACAAACTGAGCATTCTCATCAAATAAGTAAAAAAAACCCCCGTATAATAAAAGGAAATGTTGGTAGAAAACATTTCACAATGCACAATGTCTCTTTTGGAGAACTTCAATGTAAAAGTAGATTTTTTTTTAAAAAATGGATTATCCTTCTTTTTTTCTATTTATTCTTTTATTAAAAAAAAAAACAAACATAAAATTTTAACCGCTTCAGAATCTGAAGTAAGATAATATTTGATTTCTTTTAATATAAGGTTTTAAAATTTGTTATTTATGTTTGAAATGTATCAGCAGTCTTAAAGCTAATGTCAGTGTTATGCTCTGCTTTTTATTTTGTTTTAATTAAGGTACTTATATTTATCTTAAGAGTGTTTTCTTCTAGAAATATCTAAGATAATTGTCTGTAAAAATAATGAAATCAGGAGACTGATTGAGGAAATTAGCTAAGGTGGATCTCAGAAACTGCATTTCTCTATTAACTTCCTAGAGGGATCCATCAGGAACCTTCTCACCACAACTTCTCAGTTCTACTTTAAAAGTATCTCTTATCACCCTCTCCTGAAGGGGTAACTCAGGTTCTTGTTAATAGATCCCTTGTGGAGAAATAGAGAAATAGAGTGAAATGACACTGAATGATCATATTGAAATATTTTCATATATATTTATATACACACACATATATATATATATATATATATATGGTTCATTTTAGAACAATTTTGTTCCCAGTGAGAATGATTATGTAGCCGTTTTGGTTGCTATCTGTAGTACTATATCAATATGAAAATGTAAAAAGAGAAAGAGGAAAGAGAGAAAGAGAGAAAGAGAGAAAGAGAGAAAGGATACAAGCAGAAAGACATCATTGCCCAAGGATGCAGCAGTGAGACTTGATTGTTGCAATTTTGATTTCTGCAGTGATCAAAGTGATGGTCACAGTCTTGATCTGTTCAGAGTGAGGGAAAGCACACAGAACACAAAGTTCAGAGGGTTAATAAAGCTCAGGTTTATGTGGGAACACCCAGGTGCCTCCCCTGGCAGAGGAGTTTTACACTGTCTGCTGTTTCACTGCAGATCTGCTGCAACATTTTGGATTTTGTGCAGTCCTCTGGTGGAAGGCCCCAGAAATGAGTCTGGGGGTGTTTAATGCCTTTTGGTTGTTTATGACCCCTTCTGAGATAGACAGCTGCCCCTCATGTCAGTATATTTCGGCCAGTTTTGCTCCATCAGAAGGGACAAATACCTTCAGACCTACCTATGAATGTCCCAGTACCTTCTGCAGGATGGGGGAGAGTTTTGAAGCTGATCCAGTTCTATGAGAGACGAGATTGGCATGATTAAAAAGCAGTATCCCGCCTTGAAATATTTGCTTTTTATTGGCCTTCTCCCTCACCCGGCTCAAACGCCAATTTGTAGCCACCAGCAAGAAGTGCTCTTATGAGAATCAGAGGTTTCAACAGCACACACCCAAAACTGCCCTGCTCCCCCTCGAGGGCTGTAAACCCAGATCCCACAAAGCACCTGCTGCCTCCACACAGGCCCAAGAGGTTTGAGTCTTCAACCATTAATGTTCCTGTCTCTCACAATATCTCGTTTGTCTTATGAGTTTTCTGCTACTGACTTTCACTGTTGAAATGAATGATAGGATTTTTTCTATCGGAAATTACAGATATTTTCATACTTCATGCAGACTGTAAACTGGTGACAGTATTCTTTAACATTCATTAAAGCTGCTTAAAATCAAACTACATGTAGAATGGAGCTATATGTAATTTAAGATATGCTTTTTTACTTGAGATATCAAATTAGCTTCTAAGAAGTGCAGTGAGTCGTATATCAAAACAATTGGCCTGTGGCAGATCCCACTTTTTTTAAACTCTATATATTGAATGGTGTGTTGGATTTGCCTGGAATAGAGCTAACTATTTTCACAGTGGCTGGTGTGGGGCTGTGTTTTGGATTTGTGCTGAAAACAGTGCTGATAACTCAGGGATGTTGTCATTATCACTGAGCAGTGTTTGCACAGTCAGAGCCTTTTCTGCCTCTCACACCATCCCAGCAGTGAGTGGGTTGAGTGTGCAAAAGGGGTGGGAGATGTTCAGAATGATGGCATTTTTCATCCCAAGTCACCATTACATGTGATGGGGCTCTGCTGTCCTGGGGATGGCCAAACACCTGCCTTCTCATGGGAAGTGATGAATGGATTCCTTGTTTCACCTTACTTTTGAGCAGAGCTTTTGGTTTCCCTGTTAAAATGTCTTTATCTCAGTCCATGAGTTTTCCCACTATTACCCTCCCCAGTTCTCTTCCCCCCCACCACTGGTGGTGAGAGAGTATCTATGTGGAACTTAGTTGCTGGCTGGGATTAAATTATGACAGATGGCTAAGGTAGAAGCCTTACGATACTTTTTTCAAACTCAGAAAAAAAAAAAAAAAGATTTTACAATTTCTTTTCTTAATTCATCACCGCCAGATATTTTACTAGTAAGAAGATACACTAATCCTTTTGATTATCTACTCCTCCTCCAGTTTGTTGCAATTTTACTCCCTGGGTATCCATTTATTCATTCACTGGCTGGTTTTATTCTTTTTGTAAGTCATGTTCCATGAGATACTGCTGAAGTCACTCAGCCAAATCAAACCTAGGTCTTGGAGGATCGATGTTGGAATGCACCTAGCCTGACAGCATTAATCCTCTACTCTGTAACACCAAGGGTTCTACTTCACAAATTCAAATTTCCCAAAAATGACAAAATGTTTCAATCCTGTAAATCAGTAAGGCTGCACTGAGGAACTTTGCCTTTAATGATTGTGACAAGAAAGTGAAAGCCTTTGGATGTTATAAAATGTTGCATCTAATTCCAGTCGAACAGTTTTGAAATCAAATTAGTTACCTCTTCTTGCTTTCCTGAGACCTCAAGTCCTCTATAACACGAGGATGTGGGACAAGAGCTAAAACACTGATTTATGGCAGCTGGCAGAGCTGTGGAGAAGGAATAGAAGAGCTCTGCCTGTGTATATGTGCATCCTGATGAAACGGTAAGTAATGAGTGTAATATTCCTGATAAATTGAGCTGTACAACTACTACAAAAATAGGGTTAAGTGAACATTTATTTCAGCTCCACACAGCTGTTTCTGCAGATCTGGTTCCTGCTTCTTAATATTCATTGCTAGCAAAAACTCATGCAGAGAAGTTTTTGTTCAACATGAATATTTAGGCAATTACTATTCAATATATGAATATTTAGTTTTGCATGCAAAAAACCCCAGCATTCATGAACAATTTTATGGGTCTGTTATTCATCATTTACTCTTTTTCTCATTCATAAGTTTCATTATTTTAGGAAAAAAAATGAAACTATAATTCATTGGCAGTCACAAGGCAAAAAAAAATATGCAATAGGTTAATCTTTGCCTAATCTTTTCAAATCATTGTTTATAACAAACTTATCCAAAATCCTAAGATTTTTGCTTTGGAGAAAAAATACATAATTCCATTTCAGTAAATTAAATACATTTACTTTAGTACTGAATGATAAGAACATGGCATATATAAAAATGGGGACATTTTTTGAGCACTTTTAAGGCCAAAGGTAAGCATACAAGTGCTCAGAGTATTTGATCCCTTTAAAATCCAGACAATTTAGATTAACTATGAAGAAACCTCTCAAAAGTCAGATATTGATGGTAGCTACCATTTAATAAAACTATCAGATATTTTGCCCCATAAAGTGGGAATTCTAATCAAAAAAAAAAAAAAAAAAAGAAAAAGAAAAAGAAAAAGAAAAAGAAAAAGAAAAAGAAAAAGAAAAAGAAAAAGAAAAAGAAAAAGAAAAAGAAAAAGAAAAAGAAAAAGAAAAAGAAAAAGAAAAAAAAACTCACCCCCAAAACTGGGAAATACTCCACAGAATTATTTTGTCAATCACTATTAATTAATTAATTAAGTAATGGAAAAAATAATCTAATCTTCTTCTTTCTTCACTGTTTAAGACATATAATGCAAAGGTAATTTTAGGAATGTCTTTAGATGGGGATATTAGACACCAAATACTCATAATTACATATTTTTGATTTTCCAGGATCACCTTCTGCAACCTCAAGAACAGTCTGTGCCTATGTGTAAGAAGCCAATCAAAGGTGGTGGAAGATCTGCAGAGATGAACAAGCAGCTTTTGACAAAACTCACACATGGAAAGAAAGCATCCAGTAAGTTGGAGCAGGGGCAAGTGATCCAGGAAGAACAGACAGACGGTGTCCAGCCATGCAGGAATGGGGCTAGGAAAACCACAGACCTTGGTGTATATGTCACAGGGTAATACTGGGACCACTGTGGTTCAACCTGCATGATAAGACAGAATCCACCCTCAGCAAGTCTGCAGAAAAATGATTGGTGGACCAGAAGATTGTGTTGCTCTTCACAGAAACCTTGCCAGGGTGGAGAAAAGGGCAGACAAGAATCTTATAAACTACAGGAAAGAGAAATGCAAAGTCCTGTACCTGGGCCCCTCAGTGACACCAAGTTATCTGTGATCCAGCAGGGATCAAGGTCAGCAGTCTCTCAGGGTCCATTAGACAGAGGCTTAACTGCAGGCTGAGGGAGATGATCCTTCTCCTCTACTCACCCCCGGTGAGAAAAACCTGGAGTGCTGTCCCAGTGCTGGGCTCCTCTGTACAAAAGACAGGGACATACTGGGGTAATTCTTGTAAACAGCTACTCAGTGATTAAGGGCTGGGAGTATATGACACATGAGGAACACAGAAGGCTTAGGGGGGATTTTATCAGTGTGCATAAATACCTCATTGAGGAAGTACAGAAAATATACTGAAACATTGAAAAGCTATTTATACATGAGGAAATATTAACTCTGAGAGTAATTGATCAATGGAGCTTGTTCCTCAGAGAGGTTATGGAGCCTTTCTCGTAGGAAATACTGAAAACACAACTGGAGTGACCTGCTCTGGCTCCTTAGAGAAGGGGGTTGACTAGTTGGTCTCCACATGTACCTTGCAGCATCAGCAATGTTGAGAGAGCAGCAGATTTTTCTTTCAAATGAATCAATCGTCACTTCAGTTGTTAGGACTTGTCTACTCTGACAAGTTTAAGACAAGACAATTTGAAGCTTGATTTATCTTAATCCTTACATTAATGCAGATTTAGATTAATTTTGATAAAAGTAATTAACTTCCCCATTGGACCAGAGAAGATCCAGCAGCAGCCTCAGTGACAAAACTGTGCATCAGAGTAACTGTAGCATGGACTGTGGATGTTCCTGCCATGCTGGAAAGTGATGCTGTAAGTCCTCCTATCTGGAATTGCCTCTCCCAACATTTGAGTTGGTTCAGCACTCTCCTCTCATTTTTGTTGTGCATTCTTCTGTAATGGGGGTACAACAGTACTAATGACACACCAACCAAACACTCCAGGCCAACCACTGACAATCTGTTTGCTATTATTTTCCTCAGTCAATCATTTTTAATACGTTATTTGCAAGAAATTGATAGATTATTTCTGTTTCTCCACAACTTCTACCAAAAGGTTGCCCTTTATGAAAGATAAGAGAAGAGCATTAAATCAGTTCTTGACTTTGTGATCTCTGTCACTGTCAGGATTTTTCTCCTGTATTTCAACCTCAGTACTGGGAACAGGAAAGCAGAAAGCTCCAATATAAGTTTCAGACTGTGCAGATGTGTTTACAAGTAGGCAACTTCCCCAGTAGTGATGAGCACTGGTAGATTCTCATATAAGGAAGAAGATAGTAATATTTATCTACACATCTTTTGTTTTGTTTTGTTTTGTTTTTTAACAAACACTTTATAAAGGTCTCAATTTCCCTCCCACTTTAAGTCCATATAGAAGTTTGCATAAGCAAGTTGCATGACCTAGTTTGGCAGAACTACAAAATGTTCATATTTGACATGTGAGCCACATGTGAACATAGGGGAAATGGGTGTGCGCACATCACGCATTTAATACTACATTGTCCTCAGAGTTTTAGGAAAGAAAACTCATACACACTTAGAATTTTAAATTCTTGAAGGTATGCTCTCACTGTGCATTTATCCAACAGGGTAACACTGTAACTAATGTGAATTGCTTGATTCTCTGGTCATTCTGTTCCCTTTGCTTTGAACTATAACTGTGTCTGTAGATTGGCCAGTGAATGCAAGCGGGTGGCCACTGTTATCCTTCAGGAAATAGAAGTGTTGACATCCTGCTTTGATACACCACTCTAAAAGGAAGAAAAAAAAATATCCAGAAATGAGAGAATCTTAAAAAATAGCTGATGAAACAAAGAAAGAAAATGGATAAGCATGAATCTATCCTTCAGCTAAATATAGAACCGAGACACAAGAATGAAACATAAGAAGTTCTATCTTACAATAGTTTCTAGTTTTATAGATGCACATGATCTATTTTTTCCCCCTCTGGCTTATTGTTGCATGTGAAAGTTGGACCCCATAGAACAGAATATATTGCCTGTCCTATCACATTTATAAATAATGAAAAATAACATGACAAGGATTATTAAGCAGTGGAAAGCAAGTAAAAGAATAGAAGCAGAAATAACAAGCTTATCAACATTCTTCCTGAATGGTTATTTCTATGGATTATGCTGGTATAGCTCAGTACATCTCCACTCAGTAACAGGCATAGACTAAAGAAGTGTCTGAGCTTTTACTTTTGGTAAATGGTTTCTGGGACAGAACAAGAGTATCATAATAATAATAATAATAATAATAATAGTAGAAAATCCCTAAATAATCTCTCTTTAAACTGAAATCCTGCTCCTTTTATGATGCTCTTAAATATTTATTTAGTTGAACTTCAGTATATTATAGTCAAATATATTTCAGAATGCTACTTCAAATATTCAATTACTTTAAATAGTAGTTCAAATAAAAAATTTAATCAAGAAAGGATTTTATTACCTTCCAAAATCAAAGTTGTAGCAAAATTCTGGAAGGAAAAAACCCCCAGTGTTTTACCACCATCCTCCTAGAAAGCTAGCGAAAACATAAATTGTATGCAGAAATGTTAAAAATAATCCAAGAATTCTGTGTCTCATTTTCAGGATTCATTGCTCACTCTCCTGCTTCCCATTGCAGGCAGCTGTCACCCTGACAGTCCTTCTTTCCAGAGGTGTGCAGGCTGTCCAGAAAGTACTTCTAGTTCAGCTTAGATAAAGATTAGGTGTAGTGGGTGGTCAGAGCCAGCACTGCAGAATTGTTGGTGAAGGTTTAATACCAGTAAAAAAATGAGGACACCACGCACACTTGTCCGCAGTCTTGCATTGACATAGAGTTGGACATTAGTTTGAGAGTATAAATTCATTAGTGACATTCACATTAGTGAATCACCAATTCACATTAGTGACATCAGAGAATGTCTGTACTACCCTTATGTTAGTTTAAAGGGGGAGGTTGGTATGTGGGCTTGGTAGGGTAAGTAAGGTCACTTCGGTAGGGACCAAAAGGACTGAACAGGCACCCAAAGCCATCAGGGAATCACAACAGACACAGCAGAAGCAGGGTATCACAGATGGGTTTGTTTCAAAGGTCGGCATGTTTGCTGCAGCTCCTGCCACTGTGTGTTGGTACTGAGCTCCTGAGAAGACTGAAAGGAATACCAGAGTAACCAGTTTCTGTCTCAGCTTGCTCAGGTTCAGGGATCTCTATGAAGTATCCTCAACTCAGCAGACCTATCACGCTAATTTAGGATGGCCTCTTGTGAAAGAGGGTCATTCCAACTCATGTCATGAGTGCTGCTACTAAGTCACATTGCCAGTGGCAGACAGGTCCCTGATTCCTTACAGTGACATCAGTTGTTCAGCTACACCAGCCAGGCTACATTTCCAGAACCCTGGGGAGATTAATGAGCACTCTCTGGAAAGGTATAAACAGTTTTTGGTGGCTATGTAAGCCTTTGTGTTACCTTCACTGTTCACAGGACCATCAGTCATCATTATTATTTTATATCTATTATTTACATGTTGGCACTGTTGCTGTGGTTTGTATAGATATTATCCAACCTCCTCTAAATGTATTCTTAGTTCCTGGAAAGTATTTTTATTGCCCCTCTCTTGTTCAAATCCTTTCCTGCTAAGGTAGAGTTGATGCACACAGAGATGATGCAAACAGCCTCAAAAGCACTCCAGTTTACACTTGCCTGGGGCACACTCATGTCTTTGTCCAGCCCCTTCTGTCATTTAATCAAGGGATCACATCCTTGCCTGCAGGTGGATGCAGACCAAGACACTTACAGAAGATTCAATCCTGAGATTCAGATTTCCACAGCTGAGAATCCATGCCCTGTTTCAGCCCTGGGCTGTGTGGTGATGGAGTCTAGCAGCACTAGGCAAACTTTTAACTAAAATAAAATAAGTTTATCATAATAAAATACTAAGACTCAGTAAAAGTAAAAAGCAATTGCTTTCTTTTGAGGCAGACAAGAAAAAAAAAAAAAGCAACCCCTGTAAGTATAGCATTCCTTCTCCTTTAGCTCTCACTCTAGCTTGGTTTAATTTTGTTTTCTCTGTTCTGCCCTTCCAGTGGAATAACAAGTCAGCTATCTCTAAAGTCAATTCAAACATCTCCCAGGAAATAAGCAGCAGTCTGTTAGAAAAATTTCACTCTTTTCTTGCTGAGGAGCATATTGCTCCAAGATGAAGTCTCTCATTATACCCTTTTTTCTTGGATGACTTCTGCTGAATGGATGTTCGGCCCTGGGTGTTCCTATAATCTCCAACACTGAAGGTGATTTGATAGGTCATTATCTCTTCTCTTCTGCACTGCTCTGCTGCAGTCACAGTTTCAATCACTTGCCATTGTTAGAAAATTCATTCCTCTGTGGACAGAGCCAGGTAGGTTTAACTGTTAATTGACTGCAGAGTGTACTGGAATTTCTCCCTGCCAAAAAGGTAAGTAAGGAACATTCCCCATATCTCTGAGTATTAACTATGGTATATAATTTTTTTTAATAGTGGTAACTTCAGAACACTTGATATAGGCCTTGATAGCATTAACACAAAACATTCCTTGAAGGTTATTGTTCTTGGAGAGATGACTTCTAAATAGCTATGTACTGAGACTGTCTTTTAGTATCTGTAAAACAGAAATGATTTGGTTTGGGAATACTTTTTTAAACATTTGTGTGAAAACACAGGTGAGAAAAGTGTTCATGATATTCTGAGGGGATTTTTCTGTATCCCTGATCATATCAAGCATAAAGCTGTTCATGCTATTTCTTTACATCATTACTGCTACAAATTTGGTACCATTTTACATAGTCACACAGGCAAAAAAGATGTGTGGTTTAAAAGATAGGAACTATCGTGATATATTCACTTCACTGGCCACTAAAACCAGTCTCTGTATTTAATACAGACAGCTACTACCCAAAACAGTGGTAAGGAGCTCATTTTTTTTTTTTTTGCCACATTTAAAAATCTGAGCTCCTTATCTACTGAATTTTCATGTAATTATCTAGTTGAAAAAGAATTTATAGATGGGGTAAGTTGTGTTAATCGAATAAGGTATTGGAGATTGACATCTGTATTTCAGTGAGAGGCTCTACGTGGAAAGATTAGACCAGAGTTAAGTTGGATGGCTTCAGTACACAGTTTCAAATGCTTGTTGGCATTTTTTTTTTTTTGGATGTTTATGAAGTTGATGCAAATACATTTCAGAGTTAAGAAAGAGTAAGACATTCCTTGTAAGCTGAAAGTTTGTTAAAATCTCTGATTCCACAGATTGTTCATAAGACAAAGAAGATAACAAAGTGAATTTACATTAATTTTTCTCCCTTAATTATGACATTTTTGGCAGAGTACCTGTTGTCAGAATCTGTGAGATAGGCAATGATTTGGCATAATAAAATGAGCTGAGAGCAGCAAAGTTGCTTTCCTTTTCATTTATCAGAATATTCAATCCCTTCATTAGATCTTGTTTATACACAGTTTATGGATCAATAATTATCAGGACAAGGAGGATGCCTTGTTCTCTTGATACTGTCTCTGTCAATTAAAGGACAATTTACTACTCCATCCAAAAGTATTCAGAACATACATGTTTCAAAGAAGAAAAACCACAAAATTCTGAGTATAAGACACAGTATAGCAAGAGGTATTAGAGTCCTATTGGATGTAAATTACTTGTTAATTAGAAAGACTTTACTAACTCTCATACAAAAAAAAAAAAGTGTTTGTGTTGTCATATTCAAAACGATAAAAGCAAATAAAATACATGTGTACTAAATATTAAGTAGGTACTTAACCCATTTAGGTGACCATCTAAGGTAAACATTCATAAACTCATCTGTGTCAGAACCCCAAAGTAGCTGTGCTGGGTTCTGTGTGTCGACAGCAGAGAATGACTCTGCAACACAAAGGAAGAGAAGTTTCTCCAGGTGTCACTGTGGCAATGGGAACAGCAGGGCCAAGGCATGAACTAATCATCATGGAGGGGGCTTTGGTCTCCTGTCCTGTATCCCAATCAATTAATACACTGTCTATAGTGGCATGCATAGTATTTGGCATGACTAAGTAAGTGTACCAATTCTCTCTCTTTTTTATTTTTTATATCTACATCTCTAGGACCAATATCATCCCCTCTCTTTTAGGTAATTGATTTCAGTACAGGTCAGAAATCCATATTGTTTAGCAAGTAAATATTGTCAAGTAAATAATGGTAGTAAGGAATGTAAACAATGAATTTTTTAACTTGACCTTAATAAGCCCACAGGGTCAATGAAAAATTGCTGAAGTAATCATAATTTCTGATTAACTAGACAGGAAAAAAAAACCAAACAAACAAACTACCACAAACCAAACAAGAAGACTGAATGCAATAAAAATCACAGAGGATAGTTAATATCTTTCATAATTTATTCTTAAATTGATCTGTTGTTTTCATTCAATGGTTGTAAATAAGAAGAAATAGATTCAGAGTGTGATATTTAGTCAGGTTTGTTTTTTTTTCCTTCACTCTAAGGAATTTTGATTTTGGAGTACAAATTGATTTTATTTCATCTTGTTATTATACCTTCCTTCAAACAAAGAAAACATTTCAATAACCAAATCCAAAATAGAATAGTCTGGTTAGATGACTGAGGAAAAATACCAGACCTATGTTCCATAGTTATAAAAGTAAAATCTAGGAATATTATTTTAATGTCCTACCTATCAAATGTGTGAAATTTGTGTAGTTAATATTTTATTGTGAATTTGTACAGATGCACACTTGCATAAAATGCATAGATATGTATCTAATATTTACAAGCACACTTTTATGAAGAGAACACTGAAGCTGAAGTGTTAGAGGAATTCAAGAAAGGATATATTGTCAGGGACTGTCATTTTATTAAAATTGTAGTCATATTTCCCTGCCTTTATTCGCATAATAATGTATGTCCTGATGTGTGTACAAACAAAGGTGGGACAGGTAAAGCTTCCTACTGAAATGGGAAAACAGTGAGGTTTGGCTACCTGAGGAGAGTCATGTAGTGAGGCTCCAATGATCTTTACCTGGAGGTTTGCCACGTGTCTTTACCTGCAGGTTAAAACCACCTACAAATATGTAATACAGGGTAGGCCCATTTTGTGCAGTTTTAGGTGCATCAAATTCCTACATGATGGAATATCAGATGTTGTAGCCCCTGCATGTCTTCCCTGGGGAATTTCCACACCATGCTTTATTTGTCTTTCTACCTCATTTAGACCATACATCAGGAAAAAAAGAATGCATAGGAATAAGCAGTGTGTCTTTCTAAATCTGAGGGGGAACCAGCATGGGATTTTACCAGGAAAATGTTCACAGCCTGAGGGGAGACAGGTCAGGCAGCCAGACTGGGCTGAACTTGGCTCCTGCAGCCTGCTCAGGAGAAGGGACTTCAGCTGTGTTTCTAAGGCCTCCTGATGTGATGGGATTTGCAATACTGCATTTCACGTGGAGAACTACAAAGGGATGGAGGGCTCAAAGAAAGGTAATCAAGTCACAAAAATGAAAGAGAGATTAAGAAAATCCATCTCTGCAGAATTGTGACTGGACGAAGTCATGACCCAAGAAAATCAGCCTACAAAGGACAAAAGAAAGTTCTTGGCACCTGGCAGAGGTTTCAGCCAGAATTTTGCATGAGAGGTCTTTATTTCTGTTTCTTAGAAAATTTAAAGCATGTTATAGGACTCCCCAGCCAGGGAAGACAGTCCCTTTTTGCTGAGAGTCCCTTTCATATCTGTGACTAGAAAAGATTAATGCCAGAACCTGTAAAATACAGCCTCACTTGAATCAACCTAGAGAAACCAATTGCTTCTCTGACTTGGTGAAGGGGTAGTATGGAGGCAATAAATTTAATATAAACCATCAATACAATAAAAAATATATATTTGTAAAATATGAAAGCAGTAGTTGTTCGTGTGCAAAATGTATGACTCACATAAATCAGGGTTACCTTGTATTAACAGATGTTGTCTATGAGGTGATTATGTTTTTTCATTAAACATTTTTCTTTGCTTTTCTCTTTTTTTTCCTTATATTTTGAAAACTGCACATTTTGAATAATTTTATAGAGAAAGGTGATATCTCTTTATTTTCTATATTTGAGGATATATCTTAAATTAGAAATTAATTTGAAGCCCTCTGGAAGCACACTAAAAAGGACCAAAGTCATTTATCTTTTCCAATATTGACACTAGAGGTAGCCATTAATCCTGAATATGAAACTAGGGCCCAGGTTAGAAATAATAGTAATTGATTGAACATGTAATGACTTTGACTGGATTTTTTTTTTTTTTGTCTTCCACCAAAACTCTTCCATTTTTCACTTCCAATATAATCTTTAATCTTTAGTTCTTTTATCAATATAATAATTTGGATTTTAGTCCACACAAACCCTTCTGCAGAAAAGTCCTAGATCTTTTAAGATTGGGCCACTGGTCCAAAAAGCATTTAGAAGCATGGAAGAAGAAAGACAAAGTTACCCCAAACAGTAATCCAGGTGAAGACAATTTCTATATCTTAGCTTAATACTTAAAACTAATGTTTTTGACTACATAGATCATTTTATGTGACAGTTTTTATGCCATTTGGGTGCGTTGAGACTTGGTGTTAAGAATCAGCTACACTGTGTGTGTGAGAGAGCTTTATTTTCCTATCTGTGGGAAGAGTTGCTCATTTAATAAGAATTTTAAAATTAAAAATTGCTTTCATTTAGGATCTGAATGGTCGAAACTTGTTTTGCAATCAATATAGAACACACCTGGTCTGCTGCAAGAAAATACCACCTTGATGATAATTACTATGTTGTGTTATGGTGGTTTTAGCTCACAGAGATCTAGCACTTTACCTAAAAGAAATCCATGAACTCTTTCTCTAATCAGTGCTTCTTTGAAGGTATTAATGCAATTTACCAGTTGGAAACTGCAGAGAAATATTATTAGGGAATTATAGAAATAACATTTTCAAGGGTTTATTACTATATTTTTACTCTGATTTATAATTAAACCCCCTACAAGTTTGTAGAAATAATATTAAAAGTCAGGCTTAGACTACATAAGTGAATATATTTACGAAAAAAATATTTTTCAGAGACGGGATAGCTGCATAACCTCTGATTTGTGCTTCCAATGAGTGAAGAAATGGCTTAAACCCAATTGAACGTTACAATGTAGGAGCATACATGTACATATTCTTGTTCATAGAATATGGAACATTTGTGAATAGCAGAAAGTATTTTATTTTGAAAATTGAAAATTAGTAGCTGGGAAAAACCTTATTGAACCACATAATCTTTGAAAAAGCACTATAATCAACCTACACATAGGATCACAAGGCATCTTAAATACTATTTGTGGATGTTTACAGTGTTCACCATTTTGTGTTCAGTGTCAAAACATTTCTAATATCATACCAGAAAGCTTGTTTTTCTGTGAAGTAGTCCTGGGTTTGTGAAAAGAAGATATACAGATTACATGCTTCTAAATATATTTAGAGGTATGTAATCCGTATATTATATATATATATGTGTGTATATATATATATATAGCAATGACAATTAATTCAAGTGAAAATGTTCTGATCATCTTTAGTTGTGCTTTTTCTGAGGTTCAAGATCTGAGTAGTACTGTTCAAACACTGTTAAATTATATTAACTCCAACTTAATATGCAGGTGGTGACCTTGTTAGTAGTAATTTGGTTGAATACACTGATTATATAAAAGTACCTGGTGTTCTAAGAACTCAGCATCACACAAAAATAAAATGGAAATATATATTAACATTATTGGTGGGTAGTTAAGCAGTCTTCAAAATTTGATTTTTTTAATGTGCTCTTTATTTTTTAATTTTCTTTAAAGTTTCTAATTATTTCTTTTTTCTTTATTCTTAAAATATCATTTCTAAAGAGTATGTATGCTAGCAATAACTTGTGTCTGTCTTCATCCTTGTTAAAGCCAGTGACTCACAATGGTAAGTCCCTGTTCTCAAAACAATCATGCCATATTGATCCTGCAGATATTGCATTACAGAGTGGACTAATTTTATGATTAAACATTTGAAAGGTTACTTACAGCCTAAATGTGAATAGTAAATTAGGTTGGTTGGTTTCTATTTTAAAGAAAATGGATGCTGAAGCAGTATGATGTCTGAAAAAGGAAAAGAAAATCAAAATTGTTCAACTACAACCCTATTCTGCCACTGACAAAATTTGTAGCTTAGCTGAAGCTCTATAAATTACTGTGTGACTTCTTGAAAGGGAATATTTTAATAATTTGGTAAGGGAAGTTTATTGTATTAATTCAAAGCTAGTTAGGATTCCACTGCAAATACAACTTCTTGGTATTTATCATCAGATTTGTAGGAGCTGGTGAAAGTTTTTGTAATGCCTGTTGAACTGCTGTTTTGGAAAGAGGGGAAATGGCTTCAAACTGAAAGTAGATAGGTTTAGATTAGAGGAAGAAATTCTTTCCTATGGGGGTAGTGAGGAACTGGAACAGGTTCCCCCAGAGAAACTGTGGCTGCCCTATTCCTGGAAGTGTTCAAGGCCAGGTTGGATGATGCTCTGATCAACCTGGTCTATTGGAAGGTCTTTCTGCCTCTAAGGATAATCTTTAAGGCCCCTTTCCACCCAAACTATTCTGTGCTGTATGAAAAAATAGGAAAGGGCCAAGAAGGAGTAAGAGGGAACAGCTGTAGAACAGGTGTCTTTTGTCTGAGCTTTGAAGAGAGAAACTCAAGTTTCTATTTTCTGCACCGAAGCTGTGGGGTCACTTTAAGCAATTGTTAGATAAAATACAAAATCCCAAACAAAACCATGGTTCTTAAAGGAGCATTTATTTTTCTCTGTGTAGCTAACTAATAGAGTCTAAGCCCTCTGTTCTCTAGTGCCCTCAGTTCAGCAAGACTCAAACATTTCACCAAAATTAATGAAAGTTCCATATGGAAACCTGTCCTTTAAATGGAAATTGCAAGATGGGAGGTCAGTTATGGAAAAATACAAGAAAAACTAAATGAAGATATGACTCATCAAGAGCAGGTTTTAAGAGGAAGAACAGCAATAGTAGCAGTTATGGTGAAAGCTATATATATATATATATATATATATATGTATATATATATATATTTGCTTGCTTTTAACAGAAACATTCAAACCTTTTATGAGTTTAGTTACTTTTTGACAATTTTGGAAGCTTGATTTTCGAATAGGAAAGAGATCTTTCAAAAATATCCCTAAAATGTTCCATTTGCTCTCTTTAGAACAAAAATATTTTTTTTTTCTGAGCTAATAAAAGGTTTGTTTTAATTTCAAAATATGTAGAAGAAAGTGAAAGTTGCAACACATTCTCATGATTCTGAAGTGAATTTTTCAGGATTAAAATGACATAAGAAGATGCTTCTTATATTTCTTTTTCTGAAAAAAGTTTTAATATTTTTTAAAGCATTATATTCCAAAATATATAGGAACGTGACAATAATACATGTACTTACAGTGTGATAATAATACATGTGCTTACAGAACTGTAAATACCAGGCCGAACCAGGTAGCTAGATGGACTTTTTTTTAAACTTGGTTGCTTGCTAAGTATGCAGTCAAATTATGTCAGTGTCCTTTACCTGTGAATTTGCCATGGTGATGCATTTAGTCTGTTGTTTCGTGTTCTTTTAGCAGCTGGATGAGAGATGAAAAGTTGATTAATCCAGGTATGCTTCTTTTCCTTTCATCTTATCATTTTGATTAATTAGTAATTACCAGACTCTTTCATACCTTTATTAGCTACTTCTTGTGTACAGTCAGGTTTGGAAAACTTTTCAACTATGTGACTTATCTCCTTAGACCACACTCTGATGCTTTCTAAACACTTCATCTCATGGCATTATATGCTGCAAAGTGCCAGAGAACTGTTTATGAGAACAGACAATTCAATTTAAAGTATCTAAATTTTATATATACATATATATATACATATACATACATACATACATATATATATATATATATATATACACATATATATATGCATTAAATTTTAGCTGGATTTGTGTAATTAATATTCAAACCCATTAGCTGTAATTGATGAACTGTAGCATGCAAAGAATTGCTAAATAGAGATTTTGAAGAAAAAAAAAATAAATAAATCTATCAGCCTGTTTAAAAGGCTAATTAAAAAGTTACAGCCACCCTAAATGAAAATTTTCTAAATGCTTGGGAGGTCTAGCTTACTCTAAAGAAAATTCTAGGAATATTTTAATAGTTATTCAATTTCTATCAAATATTAAGTTGTTTATTCCAGGAGAATTCAATAATTATTTATATATTAAATAGAATTGCAAATTTCAGTGTTTTTTATAAGAAAGAATTATTGAAATCAATCTGTTTGATAAAGTAATGAAATTAGTTTGGCTCCACTGTATCTCATTTCAAAATATCAGATGAATGAAAATAAATCCTAGAATTACATTAATAGATTGATATGCTAATTGAATAGAAGCCCTTACAACAAATGAATGATACAGAATGAATATTTGTGTATTTGTTAAGGTTTTTTCACTGGCTATAAATTCACCACAGCACAAATTCAGAATAGGAAGAGTTATTTTATGTATCTGTTTTATAAAAGGATAAAATATCTGACACCACAATTTAAACTTGACTTCTGCATTGATGGCAGATTGCCGGTTGCCTTCAGTAGATTTTGTGCAAACTAACTTTGGAACATCTGAATAAAGAAACAAATTTAACTATTAGTTGAACCATTTAAAATTAAGAGTTAGTGTTAAATGTTTAAATGTTTAAATGAAAATTCATGAATATTTCTTTAAAGTCAGTAAACTGCACGAAAAAAATAATACTTTGCAAGCTCAAACCCAATAAACAAGACACTTCTTTGTAGCTTTTAAGTCCATTGTGCCATTGTCAGTCTTTAAACAGGTCATAAGCCTCTTAGAACAGAGGAAATCCTGTGATATTTTAAGAATTTAGCATAAATCTTTTCTAAAAATACACACTTTGTAAAAGACAATGTGGCTGACCTGTGCCTTTCTGTGGATGTCGGTTGTTCAAGTCCAGAGAAAGGTAGTTTCAGAGTGGAGTCACACTGACACATTTCAGTAACAAACACTGCAGCTGCTTTGGAAACACCACACCCTGACACATAATCAAGAACTTTTTATTTCCTTTCATTTTATTTGAAAAAAACATAACACAAATTTTCCTCAGCTTTGAATATAAACTGAGATAGATTACAGATGTTGTGTCTTGAATCTAGTGTTCTGCTCAGTCATTTTTTCAGTAGAATAAAGCAGACAGTAGTAATACCTAGGATTTATAGAGACTTATGATTTATACATATTAAAGGACTTCATAAAGAGGCAAATCTGTTTTTTCTTCCTCTTTTAAGATAGGAAAATGGAAACAGAATGAAAAGTGACCTGCTTAAATTCACCTAGAAAACCATGACAAAATTTAAAACTGAACTCTTACCCTTGATTCTTTGTTGAGGCTCAATCTGCTATAACACAGGGAAGCAGAGAGAGCTGAAACTGTGCAGTGCTTGAAGTCTTGATAAAGAAAGGTTAAAGGCAACAGCAGCCTGTGAATGCTACTCTGGTCCTGATTCAAGCTCACCCAGTGGGGGGAAGGCTGGGTCACTGTGGACATGACTTGAGAAAATCTAGGGGGAAGCTTGAACAAATCATTACTGATCTATGAATGAAAACATGGAAACTCAGTGCCTTTTCTTCTTCTCGGCTGCTCCCTATTCAGTTGCATAGAAAGGCACTTTAACCATGTGAGTTAATAAAGGAAATGGGTAAGATCATTTTCTACACAGCAGCTCAGAGGATTTGGTGGCAACAAATGGTCACACCATTTAACCTGCTTAGGCAGAGGTTCAAGAATAGCTGTGTTACCTGTAATGAGCTCATTAATGTCTACAAGTCAAAGACACACATTTTAAAAGCTCTCCAAATAGGTGCAACTTAGTTAGTCAATATGAAAAACATCATAATATTAAGGAAAGTATGTCTAACTTGTGCTTATTCAAATTAAATCAAAATGTCTCTAAATATATTTAATCATAATTAAATCTTTAAAACATAAACATCTAATCATATTTACTTTTGTTTAGCTCTTATATCATCCCCATATATATCAAAGGTATTTCTCTGTAACATTAGGTTGGTTTAACTCCACCTTTTTTTTTTTTGTCTGAAGAGCATTCATCCATTATTAGATCTGATTTCATAAATCATATTAATGAAAAGAAATGCTTTTCTGCCCTGACTTTTGAAAAGGTTCATACTGATTAATTTTAAAAAAAGGTATTGCACTGAACCATCTCAAGTTTTAACTTTAAAAACATTCCTCTTTGTTTTATTCTGCAAGTTTGCTTCTCACATATTTCTAAATAAATACAATTAGATAAAAAAACCTACTGCTGAAAATCAAGTAAGCCTTCAGTTAAGAATCAGTGACTCACAAAAAGTGCTTGGTTAGTTAATACTTCAGAAGTTGAAAATTCATTAATACAACAGTTCAAAATATTCAAACATGCATGAATTTTGCAAAACAGCAACTGATGAACAAAATACTGGGAAAATAAAATAAAAAAGAAACTGATAAAAAGAATGGCTCTGTGGATAAAATACTCACTTTCATCTCTTCTTTGATTCTGTATTCAATCATCCACAGAGGACACAGCCTAGATCACAAACCCACACCTAATTTATCAACATGGGCACGATCCTGACCTCTTCTCCCAAAGTTCATGACTAATTTGTCATGGAGTTTTAATAGCCTCTAGCAGAAGAAAGTCTTCTGACAGGTCAGATTCATGGTCAGTACACAATAGGATCCATGGTCTATGGCCAGAAATATTTTCATCTTTGCACCTCCCTGATACACATGGCTTTGAACAATTTTCACATGAATACATTCTCAACATAAGTTTCTACATAATCCATTCTCTGAAGAGACCTTAATAATATTTTTCACCTTATTCATCTCTTCATCAGGGAAAGGTTTTGAAGTCTGACTCATAATATCCTAAAAATTGTCAGTGTTCACCATGATACTTCAAATATCTGCTTTCCCTTTCCACATAATTAAAACAGGTTTTTATTAGAAACGTCACCTGGCAGAGTGTTCATTATCTCTTATGTCTTCCACATGAATGTCATCAAAGTCTCCTCTTCATATTACTGACAGATAGATAGAGTTCAAGACATTACATCTGAAGAGAAATGAAATGTTCCTTTTTGTTTCAAGATTTTAAGTGATTTTCTTTAGTTAACTTATTTACTAACAGATACAAACCAGTCAGGAACTGATGCCTTGGGAAGGGTGACCTGAAACAGAGACTGAACAGAGCTAGAGAATAAAGTAAGTATTTGTTGAAAGGCCTCTAGGATACACCTTGGGAAGGACAAGAGCCTGACCAGGGCTATACCCAGGATGGACTAAGAATGGTCACAAAATGGCTGATTGGTCATGAGGTCTTACACTTTTGTAAGTTTTTGTCTATTTGCATATTGGGGTTAATTGTCCAATTACAGCCTCAGGTTTTGAAGTCTCATCCTTCTTGTTTCTCCCTTCAGTCTATGGTTGTTTATCCTTTTGGGCCTGAAAGTTGTCCTTGGTCTTCATCAGGAAAAGGATTTGTTTTGTCTACCTTCTCTGTGAAGAGAGCTTATTAGCACTTAAGATGAGGCTTTGAGGCTCAGAACTACACCCCCAGGCATCAGAGAATCTGAAAAACATGAAAGCTAAAATTTAAGGCACCAGGACTGTAATCCATGGTATCTTCTGCAGAGAGTGCAGGTGAGCTCTGGCCCTGAAAATATGGTTTATACTGGGGGCAGGAATCAGTTGGATCCCAGGGGCTGTCCTTTGCCCTGAGTGGGCTGAGCTGGGTTCTCCTTGTCCAGCCTGTCTGACCTCCAGCTCTGGGCATGCCACTGGGGAAGGGGCTGGCAGATCCTGGCAGTGCTGGATAGAAAAATGCCTTCTGGGCTTGCAGAGGAGCTGTGGGGCAGCTTTCACCTCTTCCCTGGAACTAGGAGAAAGGGAGGAGCAGGTGGGGAAGGGAGAATGTATTAAAAGAAAGCCACAACACTAAGGAGGAAAAATACCTTACCATCAACATCATACTCCTCTCATGAAGACCTCAGGATACTCATAACTCATCCTAAACATCCTCAGCCTTCAAGAAGACTAAGGAACACACTGGAACTGGAAAAGGTGGGAATAACTCCAGAGGAAGGAGGCAGGTACTAGAAACACTCAGATAAAAAATTTGGTATTTTATTAATAAGGCCTTTTACTTGCATTATTTGGACTGTTAGAGCACCACAGCATCGATTGTGCTACTATACTCTTAGCTCTACAAAGATGAACAGTTTGCTTTCACCCATCATGAGTTTTTGATTGTAACAGAGGAAACACAGATCCTGCAGAAACACTGAAATGCAGAATTAGCCACAAAGACTAGTTCTTTTTTCTGCATTGCTCATTTTTTTTCATACCAGAAATCTATCCTAGTAAAGCAAGATGTGATTAGATGATATAAAGTCAGGAAATAGACAATGTATGCTATTTGTTTATCTCTCAGGATTGCTTCTTCAAAGGTTAGGAGTCCTCTTCCAAAACAGAAAATGGTGCTATGGCAGTACCAATGTGACACAGTGACTGCAACAGCTTGACTCCAGTGATATTAGCTCTTCACATTAGCTAATGTCAGTGGACTAATTAGCACTGTAATGCTGTACTTTTGAAGTTAATGTCCCGGTCATTCCTACATTACAGCTGTAGCATGATGGAGTCGTTGGTGGGGACTTGGGGAGATCTGCAGTCACACCTCCTGCCCAGACCAGCAGGGGCAGCTCTGGGGTCAGACCAGCCTGCTTAGGGCTTTCTCCAATCTGGACTTGAAAACCTCCGGGGATGATGTTTAAAACAGTTGACTTGCATGCTTGACCATCCTTGAGAGAAGAAAACAACTTATTCTTACACCTAGCCTTAAGCTTCTCATTTCAATTGATGTCTGGGGTTTTTTTTTGTCCCAGCTCCTTTCCTCCTTTCCTTTCCTTCTCTTCTCCTGGGTGAAATCCAGCTCCCCCAGTCTCTCCTCACATGGCAAGTACTCAAGAATTGACTGGTTTCACGTGTCTTCTCTTACATTTCTTCAGCTTCTAGATGCCTTTGTTTTGCTTGGTGGTCCTAACTGGACACAGCAGCTCAATGTGATCTAGTGAGTGATAAATAGAAGGGATGGAGCAGATAATAAGATGGTTTATGGATAAAATGTTATTTCCTAATGCATTACTTGAATTGTTCAGTATTATCAAGTGTGTGCTTCAAAAGGCTCCCGTTCTTGTTAATGCAGTCTAGGAAATATTTATGATTTCATAAGCAAATGATATGGGCAAAGGTCCCATTAAATGCCATCATTCAGTGTATTTGTTGGGACGGTAAAGAGATAAATTGCACAGAATGGTGAAAGATAGATGAAAATTAGTTGCATTAAAAAATTCAAAATGAAATTGAATATAATGAGAAGCAGGTATTCTCTTCTGAGGGTGATATGGGAAATCAGAAGTCAAAATATATTATTCTGTTTATTGTGGTAATGACTCCATTTAAAATTGGGCTAAGTCTGAGACATACCCAATTACTTGTAAAGATCTAATTTCCAAGCAAAATGCTTGATATATCTTTCTGAAGACTTAGTTTTTTTGCTAAGTCTAAATCCTAGGTTCAACCTGAGGAAGAGCAATAAAAAATTCTCATTCCATGGTATGTTTCTGAAGAGACAGAAGAGATGTAACTTTTTGACCATTCAGTGCCTGCAAAGTGCAATGGCACTTTCTGCGAGGGTGCTAATTACTCTCCTCTGAGGCCATGGTTTTATTGACCTGGACTTTTGGCTTCTGGCAATTGGATCGAGGTCACAAAACTCATTTCATGTAGTTCTTGAACTCTGAATTAAAGGTGTATGTGTACAAGTGTTATTTGCAACTCATTACTCTACTAAAACTACACTAATTCAGTGCAGTGTTAAGACGATTTAAAGCTGCTGTCTGTGTGCTAACAATTCTCTTAACCACTGGGCATTAACTTTTGGAAACTGGAGGAATGCCGTGTCACTGCCTGACTACGGAAGCAGCACCTTAAAGAGGTGTTATTTCTGAGAATGACATCCTGTTGTCAGCAAATACTAGTTACATGCTGTGTCATTTCAAAAAGAACAGTCTTCAAAGAAAGGTCTCCCAGGAAATCAATGGAAGACCATAAATAAAAACTTTTGTGTTATTTAGGTAGGCAAGTCACTACAGTGACCACAATTTTCAGCTGTGAAATCGGTCATACTGTCATTTTCTTCTGATCTAATTTTCCGAGTCACTGCCAGCAACAGTTAAGTTTATTGTTCTACATTTGTATATTAAGATCTATTTTGTATTATTTATTGTTTAATATATACTGTGTTTTTTTTTTATTTCCCATTCTTGCTTTGAATGCTATTTAATGTAGTCCTGTTTTAGTTCTGTTGGTTGGTTCTTTGCTTCTCTGTGCCCTCTTATGCTTCTTTGTTTTCTCTTATTTGTCCTGTTTTTCCATTTCTCTTCATCCAGTGTTTTTTTCCAAATACAATCTCTTCACTTCCATCTCTGTAGGAACATGGATAGGAGGCTACGCTCATACCTGTGATAGGTTGGGGAAACACTGTTTCCATGTTTGTATAGACAGCTGATCTTCTTTTCCCTGTTCTTTCCAGCTGCAGTATGGCTTACACTGCAGCTGCTTTGCAGGGAGAAGCCAGACTGATGGGATGGGCTGGAGAAGGTCTGACGCTGGCAGGACTTTCTGGAACACTTGTGGAAACTCTGAGGAAACCAGAGCACAAAAAACTAAACTAAAATTCAGGTGTGACTAGAATGTCATAGGTCTAGAAAACCTTTGGTTGCTTTTCATTTTCATTGGCAAAGAAATGAAGCATGTTTTGAATATATGAAATAATTTTCTGTTGAGTTTTTGAAGTAATGCATGTATTTCTTTCTTACAATTTCTGAGAACTTACCAATTTTCAACATGAACAGAGCTGAACAGAATAAAATTTAAATAAAAAACCTTACAGTAAATAAAGAAAGTAAAGGATTTAAAGGGAAAAAAAACAGATTTGGAAACAACTTACGGGAACAAATATTTGAAAAAAAAAGTTTTACATGTACACACAGTTTTACAGGAAAATAGAACTATAAAAGTAAAGGACATTGAACTTCTAGTAAACTTGGAGATTTCTTTTGCTTGGAAATTTTGACCTATAAAATGGGGTTTTAGTCCATCTATCTTTAAATGTCCACAATACCATTATAAATTGATCATCTAGATTCTTGAACAGTCAGTTGTGAGAAATATATTTTGCATGAGGTTCTTCTGTCTTGTCTTACATGTTTTAGGATGAGAATAAAGGTACTGCAGGATTTTGGGGTTTTTTTTCCTACTGTATGTAAAGGCACCCTAAAAGAGGCTCTCAAGTGCGGCTACTGTGAGATTACTTTTAAAAGAAGAATGTGATTAATAAATAAACATTTTACAATGATGCTCTAAGCCAAACATTTCTAAGTGTATCCTAACTACTGCATTTTGATATTTTTGTATGTAACCATGAAACTTTAGAAATCCTGACAATAACTTAATTTTTTTTTTTTAAATGTTATGGTCATATCAGAGAACCTGGACTAATAAAAATAGTCCCAAGCTGCCTGCAAAATTGATAGTCCCAGCTTTGACCTGCTGGAAACTGAAAGTGTTTAGTTGCTCATCATGAAAACAGCATGGCTTCTCTTGGTGAAAGTTCAGCATGCCTAGCTGGAATTTACAGAACTAGTTTTGTCAGAAAGCTACTGGGAAGTGCTGCCCATGACATGCTGCTTTCCTTCCCCAAACTGTCCTCACGCTGGTCCCACTTTCTAGAGCCCATGAGGAGAAATGCCAGAGGGCAAAGCACATTGCTTTGTGCAGAAAAAAATGATAAAATTTTGCTAAAACACAGTTAGTTAAACCACTTTTTTTTTTTTTAAGTCTGTAGAAATAATAAGAGCCTATAAATAGTGTGAGCTCCAGTGCACTGTACAACATGTCCTGTACTCCTCAGGATCATTCTCTAATGATGCCATTATGATCTTACTATGTATCAGTACAGAATATGAAAATAAAAATTAATTTACATAAAAAAATTCTTCTTTTTTTTTTCTTCCGTGTGAAAATCTGAGTGTGAAGTTCCTTACTTTTACTGAGATTTGTCTATCTTTGTCAATGTACACCCCTTACTCTTGGTGATTCAATGATGAATAGTGTATAACAACCCTTCAAGAATTAGCCAAAAGCGTAACACTTTTTTGTAACGAGGCAAGCATGGTATGCTAATCATACATACTTCTAAAACACATGGTATCATCTTTACAACTTCTCTGTCTTGACAAGAAAAAAAAAATGTCATATTTCAGAATCCTCATAAAGTAGAAAATATCTCTTCCTCATAAAACAAACACACAACCAACAACCTACAATGTATTATTTCTGGCCTTGAAATGTCTGTGATGCACATTTGTATATTGAATCCAAGATAATTTTCACAGCATTGTTTAAATAATTTATTTTGTTGATTTAGTGTTGCACTTCTATCAGACGTATACTACAGCATCACCAGTTATAACATCAGCCATTAACTGCACAATATCGTGAAAAGGACAGCCTGGAAACTCAACTTGATGATGAAATATCTAAAAACTGGTAGTCAAAACACCCTACCATATATTTTACAAGGATTTCAAACCCATTCCATGATTGTCTTAAAAGAATAAATATTTTTTCTACCTCATTACTACAAACTAATACTACTCTTATGATTTCACATGGTTATTTCCAAGGAGTCACGTATCTCCTGAATCATACACTTTGATGCATGTTATATGGAAGTAATAATATTTTAATAGGGGAAATCAAAATCTCAGTAGGTTTATTTTACTTATATTTAATCAGATGTACCTCTAAGAGTTTTAATAAACTGTGAACATCATAATATGATCAATGACAGTTATTCCTAAAAGTAGGATTGGATTATTTCAATATTTGCTGACTTTATTCATAAGGCTGTTGGGTTCTGGATGATTGTCCATATGCATGAGTTAGGTATGTAAAAAAGTATCAACAGAAACAAGGTCATGACTTACTGAATAAGACTTTTTCTCAGTTATTTTTGGACCACAAGCACATTTTCCTAAAGCTTCAGTTGTGTCTAATGCATTTGTTGATGGTCTCAAAGCCAAATTTTGCTAAACCTGCAAAAGAGGCTTAGGTTGACTTGTACATTCAGCTGAGAGAAAGTCTACAACGGTTCTTAGATTATCTGAAAAGGCTGTCTGTCCTTAACTCAGGGATGAAAGTAACATACTTTATTGCACAATTTACAACATTATGTTCAAAGTCTCTCCAGGATCACTCAACCTGCTGAGCATAATTTCAGAACCTAGTAGTACCATTAAAAATAAATGTTCTAATGACTATTCTACCAAATTTCCATCACAAAAAATGGCAAAGGCCATCCCTCAGTGCTACCCTAATATGTCTGATCTCCGTCCCACTGTACAGTGGTTCTACATTAAGCCGCCTGATGTTTGAAGATGGTGAAAGAAAACACAAAAAAAGGCCAAAAACCTCCCCCCTTGACTTTCTGCATTTAAATTTTTGAAATGAACTCTCAGGCAGTGGAAAGAAAACATGCTGCTCTTTGGTTTACCAAGTCATATTGCTTCTCTGCTTAACAACACTAATAAAACAATGCAACCATGATAACCTGGAGAGCGCTCTTGTGTTAAATGTATGTCTGAGCCTTTCTCGTAGTATGATTTCTTGACCTTCTTCCTGGTCTCTCATATATGGTGTGTCACTAATTATTTACATCTTTTCCAGACTCTGTTCCACGGACTATCAAGTTAGTGAAGTGTTTATTTTTGTTCACTATATGAGCCATTGATATATGGGATTGGTACTTGTGATACATAAATGCCTGGAGTTCAAATCCATTTTTTGTGTTTGCCCTTCATGATGTGAACAAGTAGATATAGTTAAAGTTGATGAACTATACTGAATGAATTATATTTAGACAAGTAACTAGGTCTAGGAAATGCTTCATTTTCCTTGGATTTTATGACTATGGTTCTGTGCTCTTTATGCTTATAATTCTCAGCAGTTTTGAGAGCTGAGTGTATGTACAGCCATATTTTTGAATTATGCAGCTCGTCTAACTGAGGGTAGAAGTACACGAGGACCTAAGAGGCAAGAGACATTTTTCTGCAGAAGTGGTGTTCTCCACAGCACAATAGCTCACTGAAGTCTTCATTTCACTTTTCTCTCCTCTCTTTATGTCACAGACAAAAGAGTGCAGCTATGCTGGGAAGACTTGATAAGATTGACTTACTCTGGCCAATATCTCTGAAATGAATTGTGCCAAATGTGTAGAAGATACCTGTGGCTCAGATTCCCAGTGAGAATTGGGAAGGTGTGTTTTGAGAGATTTCCTCTTAAAGAGATTTCCCCCAAGGATCAGAATATTTGCGTTTCAGGAAATCTACTGTTTAGAAGGACAAATTAAAGTAGCACTGCAAATCCCTTCTTAAAATAAATGAGGGAAGTCCCTCATTGCTACATTTTCTGTAGCCATTCTGTGCCATGTTATTCTCCAGTGCCTTAGGTAGCATTTAGGCTCTAGGTGTTAGAGCTGCAAATTTGGATTCTTAACATTGCCAGCTTGTCACAACTGTCCTGAAGGACTGAACTTTGGCAATTCTATTTCAGCATCTAAATACCCCTTTTTTGGACGCATGTGGTAGAGGCCCAGTGTTAAAATAACAGCTCCTTGCCTACAATGTGCCAGGCCTTGTGGATTGAGCAAGGGGAAAGCTCAGAGGGGCACAGAACAGCCCCTGAGAGCCTATGGACATTGATACTCCTTAAAACTCTTCTTTTCTGAAACCTCTTTGTGCTTAAATTTATGTGTTAAATTTTACTCTGAAACTCCTGTTCCTTAAAGCCAGGCTTAAAGGAAATAAGTGAAATGTAATGTGTTTTTAATGTTTTTAAATCATACGGTTACTCCTCTGACTTGTATCTGCAGTCTATGCTCTAGCATTATGTGGTGATAGGCAACTTGATTTGTGTGGAGAAAGAAATAATGCCAGTCAACTAAATATACTTAATTACCAGTGATTTGCTTTTCAAAACCTGGTACCTCTGCCCAGAATGATATGGAATTGGCAGCAGGAACACTGTATTCACACTTGGTGCTCCAGGAGGAGGAATGAAGTATCCAGTGATTCTCCAGTGATTTAAGCGTGAAATCTGCAGTGGAGGACACTGCCACGCAGCCCTCACCATATCATTGCCCTTCCCTCATGGTCAATCCTCTGCTGCTGCCTCCACTCTCCAGAAGCTCTCTTTATAGGCCTGCTTTTCTTAATAGCTCAAGAGAAATACAGCTGAATTATAGAATATGCTCTTTCAAATCTAGAAAATATCCCTACCTTCACTTATACCTTTCACCTCCAGTCTCACCGACTTCATTTCTCTTTTCCATGGAGTCTGGAAAAGAGATCTCCACAGGTGTTTTAGTAAGCAGTGACTTCCTTTTGGATTATTTGTACAAGTGGCTTGTCCTTGCATGTTATGATATCACTAACTTTTTTTCAGATGCTGAGATAGGTGTCTTCCTGTCTTGCAAACTGCAGGGAAAAAAATATTTTTAAAATACACTTTGATTTAAAAAAATAGTAATGGAATATGTGACTATATTTATTGAGACTTTTTATCTGATATAATGTCCTAATGCATTATCACACTTTGATCTGAAGAGGCTCTGTGATGCAAACCCACCATTTTTTCCATTATGCAGTAAAATTACCCATTATACCATCATTTTGTTGTATAACTGAAAAGTTAATTGTGACTTTGCAATTCTGGATTGCTCATTTCCCTTGTAAACTCTTTTTGGTTTTCAGAAGTCATATTAATCATTTTATCCTTGCTTGTGACAAATAAATGCATGTTTAATCTTCATGTATAAATAACGTGCTCTTCTGCATGTGCCAAACAAAATGTGATGAATGGTAGGGCCGTTTTCAGTCTCTCCTTTAGATTTCCTTGTGATGCCAGCAGACAGAAGGAGAATTGAGTCTCAGTCCCTAGGGATGTCTTGCCGTTGTAATGGAATTAATAGAGCTGATAAAATGAATAATTCATGTTGCAGTATTTGTTGGCAAAGCTTCTTAAAAGTCCAGTACAGACCAGCGAACCTGTGGTTAAGAGGTAGCAATCATTGTTCCACCTCATTTTTGTTGTTGTTTTTCCCTCCATTAAACTTCTGTTATTAATCATAAAATGATGAATAATAACTGTCCTTCTATGTCCTCCCCTCTAACAAAATATACTTTAGGAGGGATGGTGGAGTAAAACCAAACAAACCAAAGAAGATGCATAGGAAAAACATAATGTATTCCTCATTTAACTTTCCTCAGTAAACTGGAATATACATTTGTGTGTTATATATACTAGGACCTTCACATTTAGACACCATTAACCTGCATGCTTTTTAACCATTCCATCGCTCTCTGCTCTCAGCACTTTGAACATAATCTGCTTTTCCACAACTCAGATATGTCTCAACCACAAAACTAGTTACCTGTGCAATTGGTTTTATCAGGATTGCAATTTCCAGATGGTTCTGGGTAAATAAACCCTCTTTGTTTCTCAGAAAATTTGCACCTCCCATAGAACCAAGAAAACAAAACCATGGAGACTGAGGAAAAGGCAAGTCACACTTTCCTAAGGATTAGATGCACGTCCCTATCTTAGTTCAGCAGTGTTCTTTTACTTCATATTGTCTACTAACATGGCATTCTCCTTCTGAAGTGCTGAATCAGTCAGTGAAAACATAAAATGAGGCAAGGATGTGTTTTAAGAAATGATCTTAAAGGAATTTGGATATCAAACTGTTAAAAGCATGATGAAGCACATCCCAGAAATACAACCTACACTTGAAAGAACCCAACTCTATTATAATTGCACTTCTGATTTTACTTTGACTTCCCATGGTAGCCTACTGGTCAAAATCAAGAGAAAAGTTTATTTCCAGATACCATTATTGCTGAAATTACACTAAATGAGATAATCTCATTTTTAGGTTGGTTTAATTTAAAAATCTTTTGAAGACAACAGAGCTTCTGAGGTAATGAAAAAAAGTATTAAAATTATGCAGCGTTTTAGATTAAATGCATTAGATACATTAAATTATTCTGAGCTGCATGCATTTAGATAATGTCTGAATGGGAGAACTATGCAATTCTGGACCACTTCATCTGATTAGAAAATTTACATTATACAGAGTAGAGCTAATGAGAGACATGAAGGTGGAGTTATATCTCCCTTAAGCCACCTGGCCAACCTACGTGTGTTCTTAACATTTACTGTTCTGCTAATTTTTCCAGAAGAAGGTTCAAAAGGTAATTTAGTAAACTCATCAGTAATTTAGAATATTTCTAATGGAACAGGATGCTTGAATTAACCAAACTAACGAAGTACAAAAAAAAAAAAAAACAACCCGGTGGCTAAAATTCAAACCTATAGAATCTAAGACTGGGAAAATGTCATAAATTATTAATAATGAAGATAAGAAAAAACTGGAAGAATTTGTATAGACATGATGGTCACTTCTAGTCTTTAAAGTAGGGCTTTGTTCTTTCCTACAATAAATGCCTAGGCTCATGCTTGTTAATTAGTCACCAGAAAGGCCTAAGTTGTGACAGGCTTCTTCTGTGTAGCATATATACAGTTTTATAGAATATATAAAAAATTCAATATCTTGACATGTTAGCTATAAGAAATAAATTATTTATAAATACCATTTGGCAGAAGTGGTGCAGAATATTCTAGCAAAATTAAAAACATATTTACCAAAAGTGTTACAAATATGCAGCCTTCTACCTCTCCTCCTGCGCTCAAGAGAGTGTGTGAATCCATAACTTCTTCATTACCCTCCTGCTTTACACGTCCATGTTGTCACAGCCTGGAGAGAGTTCCTGCAAAGCCTGATAATCAGGAATTTGTTCCCTCTGCCCACTCTTCGAGACACGTTTGGTCTAATTTAGCTATGTTTTTTGCTGACAGTCACATGGATTCTTAGCATGATGGAGGTGAGTCATTAATTAAAATGAATTCAGAGTAGGTAAAATCACACAAGTACTTTTGCTGGTTTGTGTGGTCCCTGACAGTTTCCTTCTCTTAAATTGCAGAGACATGGGTTCGATGGGTGGACTGTTAGATGGATAAGAAATTGATTAGACAGTGCCATCCAGAGGGCCACAGTCAGCAGCTCAGAGTCCCAATGGACATCAGTGACCTGTGGTGTCCCTCGGGTGTCTGTTCTGGGACCAGTGTTATTTAATTAATTTCTTCATTAATTGACACAGACAAAAGGATTGAGTGCATCACTCAGAGAGTTTGCAGGTGACACTAAACTGAGTGATGTGGGTAACACATGTGACGGAAAGGGTGACCCAGAGGGACCTGGACAAGCTTAAGAAGTGGCCCATGGAAGTCTCACGAGGTTTAACAGAACAAGTCCAAGGTGCTGCACCTGGGACTTGTCAGGGCAACCCCCAGTACCAATCCAGGCTGGAGATGAACAGACCCAGAGCAGCCCTGGGAGAAGGACTTAGGGGTGCTGGTGGGTGAGAGGCTGGACATGCCCCGGCCGTGTGTGCTGGGAGCCCAGAAACCCCCGTGTGCTGGGCTGCATCCAAAGCCCCGTGAGCAGCAAGGCAGGGAGGGGATTCTGCCTCTCTGCCCCGCTCTGCTGAGACCCCACCTGCAGGGCTGCATCCAGCTCTGGGCTCCCAGCACAGCAAGGACAGGGACTTGCTGGAGCCAGGGCAGAGGAGGTCCCAAGGTGATCAGAGGGATGGAGCAGCTCTGCTGTGAGGAAAGGCTGAGAGAATTGGGTTTGCTCAGGCTGGAGCAAAGAAGGCTTTGGGGTGATCAAATAGCAGTTGTCCGGTACCTGAAAGGAGCCCACAGGAGATATGGAGAGAGACTATTTACAAGGGTCTGGAATGACAGGAGAGGGGGAATGGCATTAAACTGACAGAGAATAGGTTTAGATGAGAGATTAGGAAGAAATTCTTTACTGTGAGGGTGATGAAACACTTGAACAGTTTGCTCAGAGCTGTGGCTGCCCCATGCCTGGAAGTGTCCAAGACCAGGCTGGATGGAGGAGCTCTCAGCAACCTGGTCTAGTGGAAGCTGTCTCTGCCCATGTCAGGGGGTTGGAATGAGATAATCTTTAAGGTCCCTAACAACCAAGGCTATGAAATAATGACTTTGGGAATTATGGCTGTAGGAATGTGCAGTCGTATTTGTATGATTGCAAGCGCTCTGCCCTAATTTCTTTGATAATTTTTTCTTGAGCTAAAACCAGTTATTTTCTGAGTACAGAAGTACTACTTTTCTTCTATTATAATGCATGGGACTAGAAGTTGTTTTGCTTTTTAGGTGTTCATTCAACAAGGTTCTCATTTCACTGCCCTTTCTCCTCATGACACACCTATGTCAATTGTCATCTCTCCTCAAAAGACACAAGTGAATCTCCTCATAGACTGAGATGGGAGATTATCCATCAGTTGTCATGGCAGAGCCAAAGTCAAAGATGTGCAGCTCAGTACTGACTGAAGAAGAGAAGACAAGGTAGCAGTGACAGCTGTGATTTGGGTGTGTGAGAAATGACACTGAGGAGTACAAAAAGCACCGACAGCCTTTGAGACTCTCTGCAGTAGCCCACCACTTCCCTGTAGCACTGCAGGAGATGCTGTCAGTCAAGCTATCTGAAAATCTTATCCCCCTTAGATCCTGAACATTTCCAAAGCTGGATTTTCTTAGCGTAATCTGTGTGAGGGCAGGATTGAAATGATGATAAATGATGATACCAATAACTGACAGGGTGCCCTTGGACCCAGCAGCTTCTATGGACATGGGAGATTTAGGCTTTTTTTTTTTTTTTTTTTTTTTTTTTTTTTTTTTTTTTTTTTTTAGGTCAGCAAGCCAATCAAATCTGGTAGGTTAAAATTAAACTTTAAATTCATATATAAATTGCCAGATGCACTATCCAAGATTAAAGGTCTCTTTGGACTAAGTATATAAACACCCATCATCTCTGCTTTTTTGGCACTGACAAACCAACCTTTAAATTTAATTTTTTTTCCTGTAAGTTGATTTTTTTGTACTATGCCTGGGAGATCACAGAAGTATGAGGTATTTCCCTTGAGGAATCACCTTGAAATATTTAAAAATCTTTACTTCCTCCCTCAGAAACCCATGCTACTGCAAGAACATTTCTTGTTACACTATTGCTTCAGGCTTTTAGCTTATTTTTAGGAAGACATTTTATGGCTATTACTCATTCTCTGCTTCTGAGTTAGATGAAACCCAAAAGAAGTATTTTTAAAAGCTTTTTCAGGTTTTGTTGATATGCTGGACATATCAGTGCAATGAAACCATGACTGTGTTCATAATTTGTGCTAATAAGTGACTATGATTGAGACTTTTGGCTGAAAAACTGTCCTTCTGGACATAATCAGAGAAAAAATATCTGGAGGTTTGTTTAAGAGACAGTGATACAGTTTGACAACAATTTCTAGATAGACATCTAAGGTTTAGATTTTGATTTTGCTTCTCTCTTCCTTTTCTGCAACTATTAGGACTTCCTCATCAAATCCTGTAGTAGGTCATACCTAACAGAGGTATGGGGAGGCATGGGAAGATGTAAGTGATGGCTTTAATAAGCTTTTTGCCACATTTTCTCAAGTTCCCAGTCTGAAAAAGCATGTGCAGTAATCCCCAAACCATCACTGCTAGGCTGTGTACCCAGATGATGAAAAACTTTACTCCAAATTACTTACTTTAAAATCAGATCTTCTCAACCGTGTGTACAGATTGATATTTGATACAATTCTTAAGAAGTCTGACAAACACATAAGTAGCATTCTCATTGTTAAAATTGATGTTTTGAATCCTGTTCCTTCCTTAGTGAGTCTTGTCTTGTGACCCCTCAGAAAAAAAATTCCTTTTTATTAATGTGATGCTTCAGTCTTAATCTAGCCCTCCAATCCTAATTCAGGCCCAGCTCAATGGCATCTAAAGGATTGTGCATTTCCATGAAAGGAGTGTTGTTTCCATGACACCTATGTGACGAAAATCAGAATTTTTCTAAAACCCAGACTTGTTTAATGAAATATCTAAACATCTTTTATTTCAAAAATTGTTCAGCTTTAATTAGCATCCTGGCCAGCTTGATCCATGGGGAATATTCATGAGACTGCAGTGTTCTCTCTGAGGGTTCAAGATATATACCCATATTTTTTCATTTATAAGGGGATAGTTTGCTCTCTTTGAAAAATCAAGGAATTATAGAATGGCCTGGGTTGAAACAGACCTTAAAAGTCATCTTGTTCCAATATCCCTTATGTGGGCAGGGACACCTTACACTAGACTAGGTTTCTCAGAGCTCCATCCAACTTGGGCATGTACATTTCCAGGGATGGGGCATCCAACACTTCCCTGGGTAACCTGTGCCAGAGCCTCACCACTCTCAATATAAAAAATTTCTTCCTTATATCTAGTTAAATCTACTGTCTTTCAGTGGTACATGATAAGATATGTTATGATATTGTCTGTGTTGTAGAAAATTGCTCATGAACAACAGACATTCAAATTGTCCAACCTCTGTTGTGTTATAATGTCAAGCAATTTGATTCTGAACTAACTGAGAAGACAATTCTAATCAAAGCTTCTGAGATGGTATTTTTGACTTTTTTCCCGTTTTCATTAAATTTAATCATTAATATGGTAAAAAAAAACCCTCTCAAATAATCACCTTTTTAAAGGCTTGACTTGTCTTTGGTAGTAGTTGAAAAATTAAAGCACAAGGTCTTTTGAGGAATCTGGGTTTGTAATGATTTCTGTGAATAGATAATATGATTTTACAAAGAATATTGAGATCACTTCAGAACCTGGTTTGCTAAAACAAAGGCGGAAAAAGACTGTAGAAATTATTACTAGTAAAGGGCTTACAAAAAAAAAAGATTGTGTCCCCTTCTCTAAAATAATGTGAAAGCTACCTTAGCATATTATATATTCAACTAAACTACCATGACTGTGATTTTTTGCTGGTTTTTTTGTATGTTTGGTTTTGGTCTTATTTTCTATGTTTGTATGAGTACCTGCAGGAAGCCATAAACTAAGCTTGGTTTTCATATATGGATGTAAGATCTTTAATGAAAATTGATTTGAATGAACCTTTGAAACACATGAAATTTCCTTCTGAACACTGTTATGTTTTAGAAAAGTATAAAAAGTGGACTAGGAATGAGAAGGCCTAAGGGAAAAGAATAGCCAACTTAGAATTTTCCACTTGTATAAAGATGTCTGGATGGATCCCTCTGTGTTAACCTTCTCTGTCAAATAAAGCCCTTCCAACATTTATTACAAAAACTACAGTTTTTACAGGAGGAGCTATCTAAGGACTCATAATGTAAGATCACAGATGAATATGGTGCACTTTTTAAAGAGATACATTTCATCCTGGACGAATATTCCCTGTAGGAAGTACATTGCTGCATTCAAGAGAAAGTCTGAGTTTGGCTCAAGCTGTTTTGTTAACCAGGTTTCTTACTTTTTGGATCATCTGTTGCCCTTTGTGTGACTTAAGATACTGTTCACTGAGCAGTATTTATGTGTAGCTGTTGCTCAGCAAACGTCTTGGACTCTAAAGTCCCCCCTGAGTACAGTATTTGTTTGCATGTGCAACCATTCCCAATTGCAGAAGTAAACTTCCTCTGAAATATGAGGCAGACCAACACTAACTCCACCTGTCCGCACTAAAAAAATAAACTCATTTTGTATGAAACATACAAGCTAACCAAATGACACAAAGAAGATGAGAGACAAGCAAGAGTATTTTTCTTGTTAATATTTCAGAAGAGTATATCAATAAGGAATAAGAAATTTCATGGTTTTCTCAATTTTAATGTGTTTTTTTTTTTTTTTGTGTGTGTGTGTGTGTGTGTTTTTGGTTTTTTTTGGTTTTTTTTTTTTTTTTTTTGTGGGGGGAGGTTTGGGACTTTTTTTTTGTTTTGCTTTTTTGGGGTTTTTTTTGTTTTTTTAAACAGTAAAAAGTCTATGCCAGTTTAGGAAAAAGGCAACAACAGGAGCATGAAGCATGTCTTGTGAGTATAGACTTCACACACTAAAGGATCTTCAGTTGACTTCTACCGTTCCCAGAAAAATATGTGCTAATTTAAAATCTCATTAGATTTAATTCTGAGTTTCTTCAGAATTTACCAGCCTAAACAAAGAAATTAATTATTTGAGATTTTTTTTTTTGGTGACCGAGTTAAGAGAAAATGGTGGGTCTTCTTCCACTAAATGAAAGGAATGGAGAACGACGACTAGTTCACTGTATTGTAATTGATTTATGAGCTTCTAATTTCATGTAAACACAAAATATGGGAAGGTGAGAAACCTATGTAGTTTTCCAACTGTTATTCATCCAGTCAAACTAATTGACCATGAATTTGTTGGGAGTTGAGTTTTGAAGTGGTAGAAAACCAGAGCACAGGTACATATTATTTTAGTGAACAGTGATGTGTGAAATGAATTATAGCCTTGTAAACAAGATAACAGTGAATTATATTGCAGTTGTAGTTAGGGGAAACCATAGCAAACATGCTGAATGCAGTTTCCAAAAGCTGCTAAGGGTTTGTCAATTACGATATTCCTCTGTGAAAACTGTAAAATGAAGAAACTCTACAAGTGCTCATTAATCAGGGATAAAAAATAAGATTAAACACAATATTCATGCACTCTTGAGCTTTTTGTGAATAAAAGGCAAGCCTTTGACTGACTTCTGCTTGTTTTCAATAATTGCTCAGCCAATTCTTTCTATATTTCCATTAAAAAATTTTTCATGAACCTATGGAAACTTTATGGAAATATCTAAATGAAAAATGAAGAATATCGCTTCCTAATTTGGGGATTTCTTAATTTTATTTTTTTTAAATATTTGCTTAGTAATTCTGGTAATTTCTTTTGGGAATGTTTAATATTAAAACATAAAACTATTGCTTTAGCATTCATAGAACTATAGAGTTATTAAATATCCTGAGGTGGAAGGAACCCATCAGGATCATTAATGTCCGACTTCTGGCCCTGCACAGGACAGCCCCAGGAATCCCACCATATGCCTGAGAGCATTGTCCAAAAGCTTCTTGAGCTCTGTCAGGTTTGGTGCTGTGGCCACTGCCCTGGGAGCCTGCTCAGTGCCCATCTACACTCTGGGTGAAAAACCATTTCCTGGTGTCTATCCTACACCTCCCTTGACACAGCTTCATACAGTTCCCCTGGGTCCTGTCACTGATCACCAGAGAGAAGAGATCAGCGCTCTGCCCCTTGTCAGGAAGCTGCCAAAACCAATGATGTGTCGCCTCAGTGTCTTTCCTCCAGGCTGAACAGCTGCAGCTCCCACAGCTGCTCTTCCTATGTCTTCCCACTAGACTTTTCACCATCTCAGTATCCCTCCTCTAACAGCTTTATATCTTTCATTAGGGTACCTGAAATTGGCCCCAGCACTCCAGGCGAGGCTGCCCCAGTGCAAAACAGAGTGGGACAATCCCCTCCCTCGCCCAGATGGTGAGGCTGTGCTTGATACATCCCTGAATACAATTGCTGTCCTGGCTGTCAGAGCACATTCCTGTCTCACTGGTACAATTGTAACTTGAAAAGAGTAAAAATACAGGACTGAACATCAGAGAGATTCAACTGACTCATTTTTTTAATATGTTGATTAGGTTCTTTACTCAGATGATTCAGTGATGTAGTGCCTTCAGACTTTACATTATCAATCTTCTTCTTTAAAATTATAGTCCTGAAAACCTGCTTGATCATATTTATTTGCAATTGCTTTGTAAATGAGCATAGATTTAGACAAGTTTTTGAAGGTGGAAATAGGAAAAGCTCCCCTCCTGTCTACACCCAGGAAAAAGCTGCAAACTTAGATTATCTGTTGACAGACACAATAAACAAATCTCTCCCCAGCTGTTATATATGCAGCTCTGTTTTATTCTTGGAAAAATAAATTATGGTACATATTGAGAATGCTAATCTTTAAATAAAATATTAGGTACAGGCAGTTTATTGAAACACATTTGGTTACAAGTGGATTTTTATAACTGTTTTGAATTGATATATTTTAAATTTTTATGCTGTCACACCCTTTAAAAATGGCTATTTTGAAGCATTCACTTTTATGTTAGCCATGGCCTACTTTCTGTTAAGATGAGCACTTTGGGCGTATATGTCTGGTGCCTATTTCACAAGTGTTATTCTCATAGAATAATAGATGTTATCTAGATGCTTTCAACAAAGCTTTTCCACTTTGCTTTACTCTGCCTAGGTGAATAAAAGATTTTATATTTTTCAGGGAGAAGAGTGAGGTGGGGGAGGAAGGACTTATTAGAGAATTGATGCTGTTCTTCAGTGAGATAATTATTCTCTATAAATTCTTAGGTGTTTTTCTTCATTGGATAATTAAATATCTTCTGTGCTGCAGTGGAAAAAAAGAAACAGTAACAGAATCATCAATGTGCTGCACTGAGTTTGAACAGGAACATAAATAATAAAACCTTAGTAGCTGCTGCAATGGGGATTTGAAACACATTGAGGAACTTGCAGTCCCTCTTGTTAGTAAGGAAATACAGAAGCTGTGACATTTAAAACAGAGAGTGTGTGTCACATCCAGGTACACTTTGCAATAGAGGGCTGTACAGGGTTGTGCTGAAGAAGATGGACAGGGATGTAATCACTAACAATGCTGGAGAGGGTTGGCACTTTGTTTTCCTGGTTGCTGTTTAAATATATAGCAGGTTTATTGTCCCAAAGACCTGCTGACGTTCTCTAATTTAGGCACAAGTTTGCAGTTAACTAAGCTGAGAACAGGATTTGATGAACTTAGATAAGTGAGGTTTCTGTACAGAAAGCTCAGCAGGTTTAAGAGAAATCAAACAGGCATTCTGAGGCTGTGCCATCGTTATAATTTCTGAATTTTCAGGTTTTCCTCTCCTCCTCCCATTGCTGAAATGAGACACCTGGTGGTCTGGCTCTCTCCTTCTTGGAGACTCTCCTGGCTGCCTTGGTTCACTCTGGTGCCACTTCCATGGAATGCCTCTGCTGAAAGTGCATTTCTGCTTCTTGAGTGTGCCTTGTATCAGCTGCAGCTTCTTTTCTCCTGTCTGATGCCTTCATACACTGTCTCTCCACTCTTGAATGCTTTTTCTGGGTTTGGAGCACAGCCACAAAACAAGCCTAAAGCAAGCAAGGCAGTTGCCATGAATAATAAAGGAGTTTTCAGCATTACCTAAAACATATTGAATAACATCTTTGGATCAAAAGTTCTTCCTGGATTGCTGTTTTAACAGTAGACTTTTTTTTTTTTTCTGAAAAAGCAGGAACTGCCTTCAGCAACACCCAATAGTGGGTAAATAGCAGTTTCAATTTTATCTTAATTTTTATCAGGTAAATGTTAATTTAATTTCATTAGCTTTTTCTAGTCCTCACAGCACCAATCGATGATTTAGAAGCTTTAAGGTGAATGTAGATGAGGACAAAAAAAAAGAAAACAAGTGGCATATAATAAAAAAGCTGTGAATTGGCCTGATTCAAACTAGTTTGTGTTTTTCAGGGTATAGGGACTCTTGGTTATGGAGTTGTTAGGAGAGGTGCTACTTTTTTAGTTCACAGTAAAAAAGGTACTATGAATGCTGTGACTTCGCTTGTAAGAAGGAAGATTTTGAAAACATACAGAGAGTGACACATTTGATCTATTCAACAGAATAGCAAACACACAAATCTCTTAGCACATATTTTCCAGAGGGGTTTTTTGATTGAGGCAGTTACGTAATTTCAAACAGAGATGAGAGAATTTTTGAACTGCAAGAAAGCTTTATTTCTGTATTATTTTTAATCCACAGATGAGCTGTCAGAATAAAAAGAAATGTACTCTTCAAAAGAGTATGTATTTGATGAATTCAGAAATAAAAAGGAAGAAAACTTTTTGAAATAAATTTGATATTATAGCAGAATAACTAACTTGCACACAAATTTTCTTCTCCATAATTGATGATAGCTATGATTCTTTGATTTTTTTAAATTTTGTTTGAAATGAAGAGTGGATCTATAATCTATTGATCTTGAAACCCTAACTTAGCTTGCAGTAGTTGTGTTAGTGAGATACTAGGCAAAGATCACAAGAAAATCTGTTCCTTTAAATAGTGGCACAAAAGGTTATAAAGAAATTATATGAAGCTTTTTGACAGCTTTTTAAAGCACATAGACCTGTGCTTCTGCCTTTCATTGTGGTCTAATATGAGTCAGTATTATTCTTTATTTGCCATTTTTATATCCCGTTTCACTGGGTTTATTTTCCTGATGGCTTTTTTGTCATCTTCAAATGGAGACAACCAAAACACAGGACAAATACTGTTTACACTTCTAAGTGTAATCTTAGTATGCTTACACTTCTAAGAAATGCAGGGGGTTTTGTTCCCTTCTCCTTCCCACCTTCTTTTTCAGAGGTCTGTGATTTCACAAGGTAAGGAAGAATATTCACAAACAAAACCTCTTCAGCAACAGCCACATTTTCCCTCTTTACTCTGTGACAACAGTGAGATTGTGTAGACTCAGCTCGGACTGCACCATACCTGTAATGTATTTCTTGTCCCCTTGTTTTTTGCTAGGCAAGAGTAAGAGGAGCAAATGAGAAAGACATTTCTATCATGGGGCACAAGAAGTGTCTGATAGTCCTAGCTCAAGGGAAATCAAAGGCAGCAGCCCCTCTACTGTTCATTCTAACATTCATTTAGTCCAAAGTTTACCTTAAAAAGAGAAATAATATATAAGACAGTGATGGGTCAAGTGAAAATAACTTTATTTGCATTGTGCTAATATTAAAGATTAAAACTAATTTTTACATCATTTTTAGCATGAACCATGAGTCTAAGGAATACATTGTGTAATAAAATTTCTCTGCCTGAATGTTTAAGTAAGCCTACACTTCATGCTAGAAAAGGACATATCCATCTGTGTAGGAGAAAGAAGTTTCACAGAGGGGGGCACTTCAGCAGGAAGAAGATACTTCAACAAAGAGCTTCAGGGGCAGCTGAAATGAAGAGGGGTGCTATTCATCCAGGAGAAGGATGAGTGATAAATTAAAAATACTGTTTTTATGTGGGAGCAGAACAGCCAAGCAGAACATCCAAGCATTTCTGGGCCTAGTGTGACTGCAGAAGCTCAGTAGCTGTTGATTTAGGTGTAGAGTGAGATCAAGATCTGTATAGAGGAACAATGTATTTTGGTGAACATTGTTTTGTGAATCAGTAAAACACAAGAAGCAAAGAAGTGGGGAAAAAAGATCTTCGTCATTCAATAGGCAGTAATTGCTTACAAGGGTAAAGACAGACACTATGAACTCCTTTGCATTGCTGAAGATTTCAGCAGCTACTGTAGGGACTTTGTGATGCAGGAAATGAACCTTGAATCAGCTCTATTTCAATTCCAATCACCTTTTTGCAGAAAATTAAAGAAATGTGAAACATATTGGAGAACTTGAACAGAATAAAATTCTTATGAATCAACATAATCTTTTAATAGCAAATTTGTTTCAAGAAATTCTCATAATACTTGAGCTGTTTTCCACAGGTCTCTTTGTTTAATCACTAGAGAAATGAAAAATAGCCTTACCTTGTCAGAAGTATGGCCTATGGAATTCATTAAAAAAAAAAAAAAGAAAGAAAAAAAGAAAAATTAGAAAATCCAACAGTATTTTATACTGAAGTAGGTGTTAAACACAGTGGAATCGTGTCTCAGCTAAAAAAAAAAATATGGAAATGAAATAGATCAACTATGCAAACATTCAGTTAGCTTTGCTTACAGTTAAATTACAGTGTGAGAACTATTACTGGTTATTTCTGAGTAGTATTGACAGTAAATCACTTAGGATATAATGAGAAAAGTGGTAGTGTAATTTTCTAACATGCTTAAATCTGCACAATAACTGCTGCAAATTCTGCAGCACTCCACATTTGCCCAAATGTAAGGATCTTTTGAAATAAAGTTACAGAGAGCCCATTTTGCAGAGCAGGGACTTGGCTTCTATTATTGAAAGAAAATTTCAAGAATCCCACTGACAGTAGTAGGACAAGTCTTTGGGGTTACAGACACTTTTATTGAAAACAACTTGCAAATGGAGTCTTGGAAACATTTTTCTTTCCTTAAATCAGGCAGATGCCTTTATTGTCATATATAAGAGTCAACAAAAAAAATCATACTTCAGCTTTTCTTTCAGCTTGATAAGACCACTTAAATTGGATATATAATTGATATTTTCTCTGTCTGCCTAATGCTAAGTGAAGGTAAAAGTAAAAAGAGTAGTGTATAACATCGGCTTTATGTAAGAACAGCCTGCAAGCAGTCGTGTAGCTACAGCAAGATCCTCATTGGAGCAAACTAGATTTGTGCATTGCAGACGTCTCTGTTCCATCCCAAAGACACAGCCAATATACCTGTCATTGCAGTGGTCACTAGGCCACATCCCATTTGATCTGATATTTCATCTTTAAAAAATCAGTGTAATGGTTTTGATTAATTCTAATTCCTATCCAAATCAGTTAGCTGTGTCACTAATTACCCTAATTTGTTGTATTTTTTATTCAATTGCAGCTGTCTAAAATTTGCTTTTAATCTGTACCTTTTATCTTTTTCTTTGATTTTTTGCTTTTAATTTATCTTTCTTTGATGATAGTCTCTTCTACAACCCCATCATTCGGAGTATCTTCTCTTTCCTTACCATTTTCCTTGCAGTTACATTGCTTCACTCTTTTCTATCATTTCCCATTATTTCATTGTACCTAGGTAACTTAGCTGGGTATTTCCTACTGACATTACCAGCCAGTGTCACAGCACAGCTTACTCAAGGTTCAGTGTTGAACTACTCTCTGTGTAAAAATTCCTATGTTTTATCAGAATTTCTTTCATTGCAAGTTGTGCCCATTGCACAATTCCTTTTTTTTTTTTCAATCTGCACCTCTCAGAAAAGTCTGGCACAATTTTTTCCATATTCTCCTGCTGGGTAACTGAAGACAAATTTGATCAAAATTAACCAATGCCTGTAGCAATGGATATTTTCAAAGAACTACTTGTGAGCAATTTAAAAATATGCTTTGGGGAATATTTTTAGTAATAAAATATATATAGAAGTTATCTTATCATTTCTTGAATTAATTTCCCCCCTAATGTTTGGACAATGTATTGAATGTTTTGTTTAAGTGATTTGGTCTATGCATTTTGTATGCACTTCTGTAGGATTGCTGCTTTTACAGCAGGAAGAGATCTTATATTAACAGCTTGCAGCTGCTGAATGCTAGTGCTCATCCTGAACACCATTTTGGAATTTCAACACTGAAATGAAAACAAAGTTTAAGAAGTGAAATGTGAGTGACAAGCAGTCCTTTAGATATGATTATCATAGCTTAAGCAGCTCTCAGTATTTTGCTTTGAAACAGAATGGTTTGCAAACTTGCTTTACACCATTTCTGGCCTCCCTCCTCTGATGTGTCCAAAAAATGGCAACACAGCTGGGAAGGGTCCAGAAGGTAAGTGCTATCAGGACCAGCTGAGGAAGCTGGGGTTTTTTAGCTTGGAGAAAAGGAGACTCAGGGAAGATCTTGTCACTCTGGTATAGCTAGGTGGGGGTCAGGCTCTGCTCCGAGGTAACAAGTGACAGGCTCCAATCTGTGCCAGAGGACGTTCAGGTTAGGTATCAGAAAAAATTTCTTCCCAGAAAGGATTTTTTACCATTGGAACAGACTGCCAGGGAGGTGGTGAAGTCACCATCCCTAGAGGTGTTCAAGAAACAAACATACATGTGGTATTCAGTGCCATGGTCTGGTTGACAAGGGGTGGTTGGTAAAAGGTTGGATCAAACGATCTCAGAACTCTTTTCCAACATAAATTTCATAATTATGGGATTCTCCTGCTATAGCAGTTAGCTTCCCAATCTTACCAAGGTGAACACTGGACTAGAACCACCAGGGATGCTGCTCCTTAGATCATTTGAGAGATAACTGGCCCTGTGAATTACACAGCATATCTATAAGGAATATGTTTCTAGCTGAAAGGAAAGAAAATGAACAGCCAATATCATGTTACTTCGGTTAAATCCTCAAGGGATATGTCCAAGAGCAGCTTGCACGCTGCTCTCCCTCCGTTCCTGAATAAGTACAGAAATGAATCTTGGAACTCTCTTAATGGCAATTCACAGCTTTAGATTACACTTGCTTGTGGGTGGTGGAATTTCCTTACCTTCATGAACTGAGCTGAGTTTTGTCTCAGTAATATATAAAAGCACTAAAATGTATTTTCATTTTTGACTAATATAATGTAAAGAAATGATGGACATGATTTCCTTGATATTCCCCATATGAAGAAATAAGCATATAGATGTATTGAATATAACATGTAGTAAGTTTAATTTTTAAATTTTGTTCGAATAAAATTATATTATCAGATACAGATGAGCACATTTCAAATAAAAAATTGTACCTATTGAGGTCCATAATCTTGCAATTTGCTTTTTCTGGACATTTTCTATACTGTGATTGATAACTTCAGCACTTCAATTTGAACAGAAATTAATTTTCATTTGATTCACACTTACAGATATTGTCATTAGACTATGCTACTATCATGCAGTCATTCAAAAGCTGATAGGCTCAATGGTGTCACATTATCTACCTTTTTTAATTACTGTGACACAGGTCTTATTCTTTCCCAACATATTTTTTCTCGTTCCTCTTGCTTTGCTTCTCTTAAATCCTTATATGGCCCTCATCATAGAAATATTTATGAATTAACATCTATAGTGTCTTCCTTTTCATAGTTTTTATATTTAACTTCATAATTTTTTAAGACTGCTTCTTAAAGGCTTCCTATTTGATCAATTGGTCACAAAATATAAGTTGTGCTGAGCAGTGGAAGACAACTCAGGCATAAAAAAAAATATATGAACAATCTTACAAAAGAAGTGATTTTTTTTTTGAAATGCAATAGATTAAATATGTTGGTTTGCCAAGTAGAAACTTGGTTATATGAGAATTGACCCTACTAGAGGAAACAGAATATACCTTGAGGCATCTGGGAAAAAGAAATCTGACAGTGCAAAAGTTGTTGTAGTACAAGTTATCATTCCCCTCCACTAGGAAATTCAATGCGCTCTCTGAGACACTTCTGGTTTGGCTGGATAAATTGTGCCAAGGAGTGTTTCATTTTGTGCCACAATTTATGTTATCATGATCCAAATTTTAAACAATGTGCAACCCTTGAAGTGATGGCATTTTCCAAGGATGCAAGAGATAACACTGAACACTGAAAGAGAGGAACAGCTCTGTCTCTTTTAAGGTATATCACAAAATTACAGAATGCTTGAGATTGAACGGCACCTCTGGAGGTCCAACCCCACTGCTCAAGCAGGCCACCAGGAGCCAGTAGCCCTCCACAGTGTCCAGAGAATTCTTTGGTGTCTCTAAGGAGAGAGACTCCACAACGTCTTTGAACAAGTTATGCCTATGCTCATCTGCAGAGTAAAAGTTTCCTGATGTTTAATGAGGAAAAAATATCCTCATCATACAATAGGCAGTAATTGTTTACAAGGGTAAGGACATACCCTGTGGAATCCTGTTCTTTGCTGAAGATTTCAGCAGCTATTCTTTCAGAAGCTACTGCATCATCCTCTCTTACACTTTGTGCCCATTGCCTCTTGTGCTGACACAAAGCAGCACTAAATAAAACTTGGTTCCATCCTCTTCACACTCTCTCTTCAGGAATTTATATATATTTACAGGATACCTCTTGAACCTTCTCCCTGTGTTTTGTTCCTTCTCGTAGTTAGCTGATACATAAAAAGTTGGTTACATTAACTGTAATAGGTTTATTATTTTTCCCCGGAAGTTCAGCTTAATAATTTTTTTTCTTTTTGTTTTGTTAGGCTCTACATAAGTGAAGGCTGACAGGGGAAAGTGTAATACTCCTAAGTGACTGTCAGATGACAGACTGATGTCTTCTGCTGTTTGCCTGAAAGTCCTAATGATGATTGAGCATCATTGACTTGCTGAGGTTTGTATGTGAACTCCTGAATCCTCAACAGCCAGGTTGCTTGGCATTTTTACGATAAATGTAAGAATATTTGTAACTATCAAAATAATGCAACATGGATAACAATACTAGGCAGCCTGGGTTCACGAGTTCTACATGAATACTGATTTTTTTTTTAAATTGAAGTGTCATTGATAGCAGCAATTGTACAATTTACCACTTCCTTTTCCATAAACTGTTTTGGTTTGCTACAGGATGATATTTTGATTAAGAAGCAAAGTGATACAAAATCAATAGAAAAGTTCATACTGATTAAACACTGCCTTTTTTACTGATGTTTGTGAGGTCATTAAGAAACAGTTCTTGGCCTCTTGTTATTTAATATTGTTATCAATGACTTGGAGGAAAACAAAACTATTATTGATTGAATTTATAGCAAATGAACACACACACACAAATGAATGTCAAAATAAAAAGGTAGAATTCAGCAGGGATATGTAGGTGGTTTAGTAAGTGTTGTATAAATATACAATTTGCAACTCAGCCAAGTCACATTTTGTTGTAGTGAAGTGTGAATAGAAGCCACATTTTGCAGCTACAAATGTCTTGAGGAGAAGATGGTTTTAAAAAGGTATAAGAAGTCACACCAAGCATGAACACTCAATAGAATTCCACATGAAAAGGTGAACGTGAGACAAAAACATGAGAATATTCAGTAGAAATTAATTGTGCTACTTCTCCTTGGGTGGCTGCTGCTTCTGTTCTAAAACCCCGAGATCAAAAATTGTATTGATAAATTGGAAAGGATTTATTAAAGGACTGGGAAGGATTCAAGGAGTTCAAAACATGGATTTGGCAAAGGAAATTGTGTCTATAGTACTTCTAGTGCTTCACAGCTTCATGTTCAGCAGAGTAAACTATTGTGCTCTCTAGCTTTCCTTTCTCTGTGGTGGGATGTCCCACCAATTCTCTGTACTTGCTAAAGTCCCTGGTACAGGCATTGATGTCCTTTTCTGGATGTAGCAGCTCTACAATGAGATACCTAGGTTCCAGGATCGCAACTGACAGCTTTACTTATACCTTTCCCTGTAATCCACGCATTGTTTACCTGGCTTTGAAATAACCAAAACATGTTGCCAACAGTCTTGCAGAGGTTTTCGGCAGGGTCATTTTGTTTTAGCTACTGTACAGAGTGTCAATTCTTGGGAAAAAAACCTTGAAAAACAGAGGGGGTTTTGTTCGGCTTTTTTTCCTCTCCTTTCTTAGAATTCCCAAGGAATGGTTCAGTGTACCTGGACTCTCTTTGGAACATTGCATGTCTCTTAATGTGCTGCCGGGTTGTTCATGTCCTTTTGGTATGGTATCATGCTACTCACTCCCTTCTAATTTATACAGTGCAGCTGTACCTCTTCTTGCTCATGTTTGGGAGTGTTTGAGGGTGTTTCAGGGAGGGTAATGCAAAGGCAATAAAACCTTTAAATTTTGATGCACCCAAGCTTTAATTCCCTCTATCAAAACCAGTCAAGGGCAATGGAGTTATGGCAGGATCACAAAGCAGTTACAAAGTTCACTGGTTTTGTGAGTGCAGCAATTCCCAACACAAAGCCAAACACTCACCGACACATATATCCTCTCACAGGGATGGCATTTCCTGTTTTTCTCCTCTTTCTCACTGTTTGGCCCAGGAGATTATTCTGGGATACAGTGGAAGTATGGCATTCCCATGGGGTTCTTTAGGGGTCTTGTGTCCCACAAAAGCTTACTGAACAAACCAGGTGCTCTTGAGTGTTGCTGCAGTTATTCTGCCCTGGGTCATCCCTGCACGTGCCCTCGTGTTGTTCCTTCTTCTCTGAATTGTCCCAGAAAATTGGGATCAATCTGGCCAATCATTAGCTCTTGTTCCTGGGAAGATCCTTGGTGGCTTTTCCCTGGTGTCATCTAAACAATGAGACAATTTTGTGACATTCAGCCACGTGGTTCTGTCAAGGAGGTTGTGGGAATGAGGAATGAGACATCTCCAGAGTAAGAATTCAATATTTAAAGAATTACTTCTTAAAACTGAGTGATGAGATCACCTGGCACCTTAGACTAGTGGATCACTTGTTAATTTGACAGGTTGCATAGATAGATTGTTTTCAGTTTCTGCTCTGTTAGTTTGCTTCCATTTTTAAATATTTTCCTAATTTGTTATTTTTAATTCTCTGGCATTTCATCTCAGAATTTCTCCTCAAAACCGAGATAAAAAGTTTGTAGAGAGAAGTAGAAAAGCTCAATAATAAGGTCAAATTTGTCCATATGTAAAGATTCCATAGCAAAAAACAGAATACACAAATTGATTCCTTCACTTGTTAAGTGGGATTTGATTACAGTTAGTAGGAAATCATATAACAAAAATTATTGAGAAGATTCTCAAATATAGCAAGAAAGTTTATAATGAATTATGGCATATGGAAGTTGTAGATAGACATATTCTGTTTAGGAATAATTCACATTTTAAAATACTAGAACAATTTATATTTCAGTTCATCCACAGAAGTTAAATCAAGAAAGTTATATGACCTACTTAATAGAAGCAGGCAGATGATGTGATTAAAATTGTCCCCCTCTGCCCTCTAAAGTCCATGAATCCATGAAATAAATGAAAGAGATATTGGAATTTTTTTGTCATATTTCCTGTTTCATCAATAATGTCAGATCCAATTTTTCACAATCAATGTCCTACTAGCCGTAGTGTCAGCAGAAATAAACTATCCCCAGAGTTACCTGCCCCCTCCCTCTCCAATTCATATCCCTAGATCTGTAAATGGAACAATTTGGTTTTGAAAAGATAATAAGGCTAAATCACCCATATGTATTCAATATAAGTTTAATCTTTAGAAGTAAAATAACTTTTATTTTGTATCTAAAAAGCATTTGTAAATATGTTAGAATAATTTGCATTGGGTTTCAGCCTACTTCACACCTCCAAAACTTCAAAGCTGGTACTTACCCAATTCACCAAATTTCTTGTGATGGGCTGCAGAACCTCCCGATCGTCACGTCAGAAGCAGCAACAGCAGGAGGAAGGGCCATCCTTTGACCAAATACTTGTCTGAGGTTTATTATTCTATAGCTTTTCGTTTGCCCAAAGCAGTAGCCCTTCCTTCATGCCTTTGATACAGGATCCAAGGACTGAAGAGAGGCTCCAGTCACCTCCAGGAATAAATGCTGCTCCAGAAAGCAAGTGCCAGACAGGGATTTGGTAAATAAATATCATGGAGAAAGCAAGAGCGCTGACAAATTTCCCTCCTGCCTTACAGAGCTTTTAGTTCTGCTTGTCTTGACCTGCTGAATGCTTGGCACTCACTCCTTTGCTGTTTCAGAACTTCACTGTTCCATCTGTTGGCTGTAAGTGATCACAGCCCTCCAACAGGTGTTCCCTTCCTTAACCTGTTTCATAGAAAACTATGTTTTGGGGTTAGAAACAGCAAAGTGTTTAGAGCTATTAAAAGAGATCCCTTAGTAAAATGATTAAATAAATTCTTAGCACCTTCTTCATGTCTTAGTTAGAAGTAAAAATATTTTTTCAAATTAGATTTTACGAGCTGATTAGGGGTTGTACAGTGAATTCAGATTTTTTCTATATTTATTTAATTTTATTGATGAACAAACCTAATAATCATACAACTGAAGCACATAGTCAAAGCATTAAATAAAACTAATGAAGAATCTCATCTTACTCAGTTTTCTTTCATTTCAAAATTTCCATAAGGGATAATCTAATCTAATTTAATGCCTAAATTCTCATTGCTGTCAATAGACCTTAATTTTGCAAATACATTCCAGTAAACATATAAAAGTTAGAGACTTCCTACCACTTTTAATTTAATTTTCATGCAAGAAAATAGAGGATCCAACCTTTTCTAATTTTCAGCCCACTTGCAGGGAGCACATTGATTTAGGGCTGTGTTCTGGTTGCTCTTGCTTTTCAAATCTCAGTGGGAGTTGTTTTAATCTATTGTTAAGAATGATTAAATCGTTGAATCTTAGCATACTGAAATGTGTTAAATTAGCACGAAGAACAAAGTTGTAGTTGTTAAACAGATAACCTGTGAGCTCTGTGGCACTCTTTTATTTATGGACTTTGTTACTCACAGTATGACTTTGTACAATACAAAAAGGGTTTTCTCTAAAGACTGAATTTCAAAGTCTTATGTATCTGTGACTGAAGAAAAGCATTTCTTCTCTCCAGGTATACATTCCTGAGCAAGATTAATAAAGCAGGAAAAAAGATCCTCCTCATAAGAGACCATACTCTAGGCATCTTTTATATGCATCACAATGTTGTGCTTCAGAGGAATGGAAAGGAAATAAAATCCTCTCCCTGGAAATTGATGTGTAAACCATAACTATCCAGAGTCTCAAGAAGCATAAATAAATGTGCTAATCTTTGCTGGAGTTAGTGGTACTGTGCCGGTTTAGACCATGTGTGGATATGAACCCTTAGCAAAATAATGCACCTCCGGCTATTGAAGAGAAATCTGAAGAATCCTCCACAGAAAAAAGATCCTTTAATCACTCCACGTAGCTCTTCTTTGCAGCTCTAAAAAAGTTGTGTATGACATTTGGATAAAATAATTTTTGAAGCAATATATTTAGTATTGTCTTTCCATTTGTCAGAATCAAAACTCATTTGACATATCAGCTAACAAAACCTCAACAATAAATCACAAACTCTGTGATAAAATTTCCAGAAAATGTATGGTTTGTATATGAGCTGATGCTTCTAACCTAATAACTTTTCTCTGAAAACATCTTTAAAATATATTTTTATACTTTTTTAAAAAGTTTACTGCACTTGTTAGCATTCCACATGAATAGCCTCCTGGAACACCGTACTCTTTTGTTTGTGGGTGCTTTTATAAAATTCTGGATTCGTAGAAGAACCTTCATTTTAGGCTTGGGTCAAAAAAGCAAATAATATTTGGTTTGGACTTTTTCCAATTTTAGTTTTCTTTTCCAGAAACCGTGTTGCTGAATAAGCATCCTAGCTATTAGGATTTTTTTAAAAAGCACAAGAAAGCAAATCTTTCAGAAATGTCTGTAAATAAATATAATTTATCTAAAAACATATTTAGGAAAAACACACAGATGTAAACTTCTGATCCTGTTCTTCCTATGCCATTTATTTGTGAAGATACCCAGATCCAATGGGTTCCTTTTTGTTCACTGCCCAAGAACCAAATAAACACACTGTTTCTGCTACTACAATGATGGGTAGCTTAAGGCACAGGAAATATTTCCCCTCTGTGTGTATGTATGTTCAGTCCATGAGGGCATGGCTGAGTCTGTCATGTTCCTGGAACATGGGAAGGGGAAGCAAGGAAAGGATGGAAACAGAACTTTACTACAAATTGCAGCACTGAACAAAGGGAACTACAAATAATGCTGAAGGGTTCCATCCAATGAAAAGTCAGTGTGAGATAAAGGAACAGAACTAACAGTCATATCCGTCTCTGCATTCTTTTCCAACCCAAGCCACCCTATGATTATAAATACCCTTCTGCAGAGAGGTGCTGCTTTTAGACAAATAAGTCTGTGTTTCCTTCTATTTCCAGATTTGCAGCTGCTGAACCCCTCATTTTAGAATGGTTTCCCTTAAGAAGAGATCTTGAGAAGATATGGATGATGCTGCACAAACAAAATCCCTTGGTTTTGCAAGTCCTATGAGATGTGGCTGAGGGAGCTGGGGTTGTTTAGCCTGGAGAAAAGGAGGTTCGAGTGAGACTTTATCACTCTTCACAATAATCTGAACAGATGTTGTAGCAAGGTGGGGTTTGGGTCTTCTCCCAGGTACAGTGACAGGACGAGTGGACTTAAGTGTTCCAGGAGATGTTTCTAACTATCCTACTCTGTTTCAAAATTCACTGAATTGAATTGAATTAATTTCCCCAATTCAAGTCTGGTTTTCTTATGACAATAACTAGTGAGCAATCTCCCTTTCCTTATCTTTTCCAAGAGCTTTTTCATTGTATTTTCTCCTCTGGTCCTGGTGAAAGGACCCGAGCATGGGTGACAGTGGCTTAATGGACATCTGGTAGACTGCAGATGTTAACTCGCAGCTAATACCAGAGATTTTGCCTATATTTGAAATTTTAAAATTTTTAATAGTAGATAACTGTAAATAACTGTAATTTAACCATCACATACAAATATACATGTAAATGTGAGTGGATTTATAAAGTGGCAGAGTGGTATAAATCTGTCAGTTTCAAAAGGTCAGAAGTGCTTTGGTGCAATTACAGAGAACTAACATACCCCAGGCTGACAGAAAAAATCCTGACAGCATATTGTGTCACACTATTCAAACATTATGTCAAATCACACAAGGCATACAGAGGACTCTAACTCCTGGTTAATGTGTCAAGACTTGTGTCAACACGTCATGTTATTTCCTAATGCAAAAAACTTATTGAAAAGAAAAGAATATCACTGTGCTGTGACAGGCTTGATTCTTTTCTAGCACTCATCCAGTGACCTCTGGATAACTGAAACATTGGAAATATCCTTTGTTCTGTTCTACTGAACAGTGTTTTTAACATCAAAACAATTTTATTTTGAGGCACCAGATATTTCTGCAGTTGGTTAAAATGGAGATTTTGACATGAAGGAGGTTGTGAGAAGTAGTTTATGACTTTGAAGAACAGATGGAAATATGGATATTTAACCATGGGGACAAAAGCAAACTCTAACACAAATGACATTGGCAAAGCTGAAAAGGAAATTTAAATATTTGAGTCAAGCTGGATTTCTTCCTCTTATATCATATGTTGCAAAGTGCAGCTGTGCTGTCCACCACAACCTTCAAAATGAGCAGCTGGATAGTTCGGCAAAAGGAACCATAAATAATAAGTGATCATTGTAGTTTTTATAGAATGGAGATTCTGATTTTGTTTAAAACTCTTGTGTGAGTATCTCATTATTTTCAAAGGGTTTTTTTTTCACATCGCTGCATTTAGTAACTGGGTATAGTTACAGTTTAGCAAGAGAAAACAAGAGTCTACAGGCATTCTAATCTGACTTTCGAAATCCTTAAACCTTTTCAAACATTCACATGAAGATTTCATGTGGAATAAATTCACAGGAAGAATTTCTTCTCTGAAAGAGTTATCAAGCACTAGAACGGCCTGCCCAGGAAAGTGGTGGAGTCAGCATCACTAGAAGTGCTCAAGAAACAACTTGATGTGGCATGGTGCTGTGGTTTAGTTGATATGATGGTGTTTGTGAACGGGTTGGACTCAATGATCTTGGATCTTGCCATGTTTAAAGGGACAGGTTTATCCTCTTTTCTCCAAGACAGTGTTTGTGCTGTCTGTCATACATGCATGCAGAAATTTACATGTGGATTTTTAACATTGGACAGTACCATGTCCTAGTCACCTCCCAAGTCCAAGGCACTGGTGCCTCTTGGTGCTGTAACAACCTATCCCAAACCAATTTCATTCTTTCCAGTGTGCCTCTACAATATATTGGCCAACATGAGACATCTTCTTTATATGTTATACCTGCAACTCCCATCAACACCAGTCTTAGCCACGAGCTTGTAACATAGACAATTTATTTTTCAGGTACAGATAGCTACATATTTTCTCCCTGGTGTTCCTTATAAGTCACAGACTATCAAAGCTACCCAAATATTGTCTATGGTCCTTTCTAAGTTAATCACCTGGTTTCTCTCTGTAGGCCACAGTGAGGATTAGAGCTTTCTTGAAGCAAATTAAAGCAAACTGTCTTGGACACTTGTCTTACATGAGAAGCACTGTCCTCTTTGCTTCTCCATTGATTTTATGGATACTTAGCAGACTGGTTTCAACCAGGTGTGTATCTTTTAAGTGTCTTGAGTTCGGTGTCAAGGATCCTGCCTTAACTAAGAAAAAAAAACCAGCATAAGCTGTCAAAGAATTTATCCTGTCACAGTCTGCTCCATCAGTATATCCCCTGTTTGTAATTTCCTTAACATAACAATTTATAGATTATTTTAAAACTGATTCTTGGGAATCATCAATCTTCCATTACTATGAAAAATGTGTATACATGTGGTGCTAAAATTTGTTTTTGTTTTCTTATAATAGTGTACACTTAAGAAAATGACTGGTTTACTTGTCACAAAGAGATACTTTTTTAATCACATTTTTATCACAGTAATCAGTCCATATATTGAAAACCATCTTGTTGGAGTGTTTAAATGAACTGCTTATTTAATATGGAAGTACTGTGAGTGGGCAAAATTAATTGTGATCATTCAATCTCACTTGTTGAGTTTTTAGTTGTAACTGATCTCAGTGAAGTACCCTCCTGAAATTTATTGAGACAAAGACAATCACATAAAAGAGGTTATTTTTGTTATTTTCTATTACCTGTCTCAGTGAAAACATCACATTTTATTAATTACATTTTCACTCCTGAAGTTTGCATCTTAAAAAATCATGATAGAAGAAATTAGATGCTCTCTTTAGTCCTGGAGATGACAAGAGTTGTTTAAAAAAAAAAAAAAATTTCCAAGGGGCTATTTAAGGCTAGGATTAACACCTGCTTTTTCCCCATGTTGCCAGGCTCAAGGGAGATGGTGGAAGCAATGCTGAAACGGTGGCAGAAGTGTTTGGCAGAAACAATGCACAATAAAATACAGTATGATTTCCAGCATCATCCATCCTTTCAGTTAATCAAACAACAAAACCAACCTCATGCTTACTTAGTCTTTTGCTCTATTTCAATCTATTTTTCCTCCTACAGACAAAGTGTGCACTCTGCTCCCAAGAAGTCTCCTGAAGAAGAGAGAGGAAGCAGCAAATGAGCTGATAACAACAGCAGCTGGCTGGGTGAGGAGTAGTTTCCTGTCTTTCATAAAAGGCATCGGCAGGCATTCATTCTAATCCAGATTTCAAAAATGCAGTGAATAAGACTCAAGAGCTTCCTACAGCTGACTGGAAACAACCTTTCACACAGACACACACAGACAGACACACAGAAGCACAGACACACACACAGACACGGGGTGTAATAGCCTCGGGGCTAATGATTCACTGTTAACTGAGTTTGCACAGTTTCTCAGTTTTCTTGGAATGAAAAACTTAATTTACTAATTTTAGTTTCAGAGGAGTATTTTGAGGACCTCTCCTAACTCGAGAGCAACCACCTGACCTGGCTATTCAGAGCCTAATTTTCTGCTGAGGGTTTACTGCTGCTTGTCTGGTAAAGGATTATTCCTCTCTTACCTATGGGTCTGTTCTCAGGCTGCAGGTGTGGGCAGATTTCATGTTGTCCCACACACTGACACACATTGCTGGCCAATAAAGCTGCTGATTCACTTTGCTTGCTGCACAAAACAGGAATAAGATGTGTTAGGTGGTGCAACCGGAGAGGAATTACTTTGCTGGGATTAAAGAAAATGTGATTAGAGCTAATTTGGTTGTTGGCTTTGAGTAGTTTTCCCTTTGCCAGTGATCATGGAGAAGATAGACCAGATGATTTGGAAATGCAGTTCAATTCTGATAAGAAAACAAGACTGATTTTACAGCTAAATTGTGAGTGCAGCATTATCATCAAGAGAAGAGGAAAGGAGCCTCATGCTTCCGCCATGTGTTTTCCTCCCAGCAACACGGTGGCTGAAGTGTTGGCATTAGTCATGAATCGTGAAGAGTGATTTAAATTTTGTTTTGTCTAATTCTGGAATGGGTTTTTCACATTTAGTTGTTGCTTTTCATAATGGCTCTAAGCAAACCAAGAACCCGTGAAAAAGGTTCATGCCTTTCTATCCTATTAAATAAAACCATGAGGCTGGAGTTCCTGAATTATACCTCTCCATATTTGCAAATTTTCTCTAAAGAACCTGTTTTGCATCAAAATCCTTGGAAAAGGTCATGTTCCATTCCTCTTTTGATGAAATCCATCTCCAGTTGACAAATTAGTTCATCCAAAGTTCTGAAACCTGTGAATAAAGAGTACTACATAAATCTCACGTATTTCTCTCATTATAGTTTTAGATATGTCATTTCAGTGGATGCAATAGCAATTTGTTTTAAAAAGAGACAACCTACACAAACTCACTGACAGCAAGGTGTCCTGGGTTGTAGTGTAGGATGTGCACAAAGTATTCTATCACCATCTTCATGAACTGTTGAATCCAATTGTTGGAGCAGTGCTCTTCCCGGGCCCCCTCCCTCAGGGCTATCTTTTGCTAATGGCCCATCAAATGCCTTGCTGCATGACTCATAGATAACCCCCTCAGGAAGCTATCTCTGTTTAATGGGCCATCAAGGACCCCCTGCATGACTCATCATCCCATTGTGAGATGCTCCACCCAGAGAAAAGAACCAAGCATTCCCACCTGAATATAATCTGAGATTTGGGACAGTACAAGCAGCCCTTACCCACTGGATTCCCAGAGGATGAGAACTACCAAACTTTTCTACAGGATTGCTGCTTCAAGTAGACTGCCTCATCTGGACTGCTTCCATCACCCTGCTCAGGTTGTATTCTGACTCTGTCAGTGGTCTTCTGTATTATTGCATTTGTTTTATTTTACCTTTTTTTTTCCTTTCTTCCTATTTAATTGTATTTCTGACTTGAAGCCTCTCACTTGTTTTGGTTTCAAACCACTACACAAGGATTCACTCATGAAACTTGTCAGTCTCCCCACAGCTCCTTGTGTTAGTGCATGTTTATTTAAATGGCTCGGTGTAGGTTCACGTCAAGAGCCCTAGTGCTACTCAGTCTCCTTATTGCGTATCACTTGTTTATATTTTTCCATCACTTGTGCCTTTAAAACAAGTTAGTTTAAAGGTTACCGAATTGGCAGAGCATTATTACCTTTCCTCCACGTAAGTAAAGTCTCTTACAGTTCTAGACTAGTCATTATAGGATGCATTTTACTTTCAGGTTATGACAAAAAATGTTTCAGATCTGTTTTAGATTACTTAAGCAATAGCTGAAACCATGTTTGGATGTATTTCTCACCTTTCTTCTACACCAACCTTTATGTGCTTTGAAAAATTTGTATCTCAGCAGTCTTTTTTCAGTGTTGTTTTTTACTTTTTTTTCCTTCTGTTATATATTAAATTGTTAAAGTGGGAAAAAAAGATATTTTTTTCTACAAAATTAGTCATCAGCCTTTTTGCCCAGTTGAGTGAAAACAAGTGATATGTCTAAACACAATTCTCAGATTTATGTTACTGTTTAATTTCAACATGCCCACTGTGAAATATATTGCAACATATTGTTGAATGTCCAGAAAATGTATTTATTTGGGTTTGTTGTTTTTTTGTTTGTTTTTTGTTTTGGGGTTTTTTCCCTAATTTTTCTAATCCTTGTCTGGGATGCATGGCACATCTAGTCATCTACTACACACATTTTTTAGAACTCCTTCAAAAGTGTGCTAAAAATCTGTGACAAATATTTTTAAAGGGTCAAGACCTTGTGTATAATGGTAATTCAGTCTTCCAGTTGTTTTTTCAGTCCATGGATCAATCTATCTGCACACATATCCCTGCTTCAACTAAAAGTGATGCACTGGTTACTTAATACAATTCTTGCTATTTATAAACAGGACAAGTTCTGGACTAGAAGTCAGTTTCATTATAAAAGGTCTTAAACCTTTTTTCAACACAAATTTTATGAACTTTAGTAAACAGGGAACATCTGACATGATAGAATGTTTTTTGCCAAAATAGAAAAAAAACATAATTCACTAGCATGAAACCCTGCAACAGTGACTAATGTAACATGCTTCTTATCATTAAAGGTACATATTTGGGAACTTTTCTAAAAGGGAATGGAAAGTGAAAAGTATTTTTACTAAGATGCTGAGCTGACAGCCAAACACACATGGAACAAACTCTTTCTTCTAGGTAGCTGAGGGGAAAAGTTAATTAAGGACAGCTGCATGCATGATTTTACATTTATTCATATTTCTGAATATTTTTGAATGCATTCATTAGTATTTTTCTGTTTCTATTATATATTTATGACAACAGATTATGATTGTAACTGTATTCATGAAAAGATGCCAGGATTGTGCTGTGAAGTGCATGAGTCATATTCTCGCTTTACAGTTTGTGTATTGATTTGGGAAAGAAAATCAAAGTTACTAAAAAAAGAAAAAAAAGGTGTTTAGACAGCAAATTCTATATCTTAGGGAGCAAGGACTCTGTCAAAAGATGTCTCCTTTTTTTGCTCCATGTTCGTGTGTCTGAGTCTAACCCTTGTGGCAGTGAAAATGTGAATTCCCATCAAGGATTCTTTTGTATTACTGTGACACAGAAAAGACTTCATAACAAGGCATGAAGGCTTGCTGCCTCTGGGTACAGGTGTACTACGCAGAAAAGAACATAATTGTCAGCTGAGCTAGAGGCTTGTTTTCTTCTCAAACTCTATGAGCATTTATTGATCCAGTTCAGACTAAATAGGCCGCTACAAGATATCTTCTGTTTCATCTAAGCTAGTACAGGTGGGCAGTTGAGAATGTCCAGAGTTAAAAATTTCTGGAACACAATGTACACATATATGTATGCACTTCCACACTCATGGAATAGATCACTCTTCTCAAAGAGTCAAATGAGCAAACCTCACCTTAGCAAAATTGATGTGACTGCTTGTTTTCTGCTTTCCATACCAGCGGAAACATAGTTGAAGATTCCCTAAGACTTGAATTTTTCTTTTTGAAAATAGGTAAGAGTGCCTTTGAAATGGATGAGAGAGCAAAAACAGTTTTCTAAAGACAGGATAAGGAGGGTTTTTTTTCTACTTATTTTACAAAAGAATCTACAGAGTTCAGACTCCAGCTGCACTTCTGTCATTGGCAACTGCTACAAGGGTCACACTGAAAATGAGCCTTCCCACTTTAAGCAGTGATTGCAGAAGGTTAAAATATATTAATGTGTAAGTCTCAAACACTGATGGCCAGATTACTGTGGCGCCAGCCAAGGACTGCTGGAAGTAACAGCCAAGGACTGCTGGCAATAATACACTATGAGAAAGAACAGAATGTGGCTGGAGCAGGTCATGGGGAGGCAGGGCAGCACTTTTCTGGGACAAACATCCTTGTTCTGGCTCCTGGAGATAAGCACAGCACAAGGGCAGAAATGAGTTTGAGAAGTGGGCCTGGACTGCACTGATGTGAAGAAGACCACCAAAGACCCATATCCAGAATGGTCTAGAAGAACAGATCATGCATGAGAGCTAATTTGCATAGAAACTGAGAAACATCTGCAGGGTGGGGAAAACTTACCTATAAAAAGATACCTCATTAAAGCCCAGATGCTTGAGGACCATAGGACTCTGGACACCACAGCTGCCTCAATGCTAGGCCCTGGAGTGATGATCTTTCTCCCTTTCTTGCTTTCTTACTGTCTCCTCTTTAATTCATCTGTCTCTCTCTTTTCCCTTTCACTTCATTGCTTTCTCCAAATCTCACAGCTGTGTGCTTATATAGGCAGTCAGGGACTAACTTATACCAGTTTCCATGCTGAGTGTGTAATTTCCTAATAAAACTTAGTAATCTTTAATGGACGCTCTGACTTTTGTTGTTCCTTTTGATAGCAAATGTGTATGAATCTTGGATGCTCCCTTTCTCTTAAGGGTAGGACTTCACATTAGTGACATGTTGGAGTCAGAAGACGGTGACATAGATGGTTAAAGATAAAGCAAAACTATGAGCAGTAGGAGAAAGGCTACAGGCCCCTTTAGCTCTGTTTGCTTGAGCTGTGATGTTCCAAGGAATCTAGGATGAAGTTGGGTGTGTAACATGCAGGAATCACACAGATTGTTACCTTTTGCACTGTAACTTGTCACCAAACTGAACATGGACAAGCCCAGGAGTCATGTTAGGAAGCAGTAGAGTGTTCATTGACATTTTATTGTGACACTAAGTAGAAGTGACTTTGAAGGAAATTGTTATGGTAGGATTTGTCTTTGAGAGGACAGGAATGGAAAAAGGCACTCAGTGTGACATGGGCCTCTCAAAATCCAGTTTGTATTTTTATGAGGAGAATTGCAGCTGAACTATGTGGCCAAGTGGGATCTGGGCAGTATTGTCCCAGGGCTTCTGTTTCCCACAGCAGAAAAGAAAAAAAAACCTGATACATGGTTCTCAGATTATGTATTTTGTCAAAAAGCAATCAGTATAGACATTCTGCGCCTCATCCAAAATTAATGCTGAACATTGTATATTAATATTCTCAGACTAAATGTTGTGTTGTTATTACTAGGCTGAAGTGTACTTTGTCCTCCTGCCTTCTAAAATTGTTAAAATGAGTATTAAGACTATCATAATTTACAAATACTTGTCTATTTCCCTGGATAAAACTGTTTCATTTTGAGAACCTTCAATTTGAGATAAATGCACTGATTACAATTTAAATGTCAGTTAGAAGCAGTCCAGTGGACTTAATAAAGCAAACATTTGTACTATGTTTGACACAAACATTAACAGTAGAATTGAACACTACCACAAATCAAATCAGTGACCTTCCTCCAATGTATAATAAAGAAATCAGAAGTGCTTTCAGCCTCAAACGGTCAAAAGAAAATCAACAAGCAATTACTGCAAACATGCCAGTCATTGCACGACTCAGTGATTCATTCAGATTCAGGCCAAGGAGACACCCAATAAAACCCATCTGCTCCAAAATATCTTATAGATCAAGTTTAAATTACAGTTTTGCTTCTATAAGAAGCTTCTTTCTCTGATGCTGTGTAGATGTCTGTTTGAAATTGTACCAATAGCTAAGAAAAAGAGATTGAGACATGGAAAATTTAAAATAAGGAAATGCAACTGTTTAGTTAAATATATTCACAAGACCATATTGCAAAATGATGCTCAGGGTTAAAAAAAAGCAAGCCATGAAAGAGCGATTGCTAATTATGTTTGAAGGTGACAAAAATGAAATTAAATTACTGCATTGAGGACAGTAGTTGCGAATAGAAGTGAGAAAGTTCAAAGCAGTGGATTCTGAGGTAAATTTAACAACTACTTAAAGTGAACTTTATGAAATTACATTTTGAAACAGGTAAAACTGTAGCTGTATCTAAACTACACTTGAATGCTAAAGGAAGCGTAACAGAGATTTAAAAAATCTTCTCTGCAAGTTTTAATTCAAGGTACAGGCCAGATTGCAGATTCATTCATGCCTGATGTTGCTTTTGAAAGTACACTCTCCTACAATTCATGATTTTTTTAGCAAATTCTGACACCACTTTCCTCTTATTCTCCCTATATCTCAAACTTTCTGTATTGGATTTTGTCGAAATTGACATCCTTTCACTTATACAATTTTTTCATAGTATTTATTTATACAGTTAAATATATGTATATTTTACAGGCTGCTTTCAATTGTCATTATTGCTAAAGTTTTATATATGTGTGGTATCTTAATTACTCTTTAATTTGACGTGTTTGAGGATCTGGTATCTGGAAATCAAATAGTCAACACTAACCTTTAATATATTTAGACATTTACCTGCCATTGAATTCTAATATGATTTAGAGTGTAAGCATGTTTGTCATTCTTTAAGAAAAAAAAAAATCAAATAGTTACTAGAAGTGGCATATAATAATGAAACTGAATACAGTGAATTCTTAATCTAAAGACCAATAGCATGTAATATATACTATACATCCTTCTTTTAAAAATTAGAATTTTAAATTGTCATAGCTTTATTATCTGTTTTGAAACATTGAAAAAACTGTCCTCTTTTTCCAGAGAGTTTATTCAGACCTATGGATCAAGGTCATCATGCAATGTCATGTTTTATTCTTGATTTGTTTGGTGAGTTTTAGTTCTTGCACGGTATTTTTGTTGTTGTTGCTGTGGTTGGTTGGTTGGTTTTGGCTTTTAATATTGTTTTTTTCCATGCTGTTTTGTGACTGTGGAGTAAAGACTACAATGAAGATATTTTCATGACTCTGTATTTCATAGAATCAAAGAATGGTTTGGATTGAAAGACACCTTAAAGAACCTTTAATTCCAATGCCCTGAACTAAGCAGGGACATTTTCCACCAGACCAGGTTGCTCAAAGCTCCATCCAGCCTCACCTTGAACACTTCCAGGGATGGTACATCCACAGCTTCTCTGAGCAACCTGTTCCAGTGCCTGACCACAGTCACAGAAGATAATTTCACTCTAATATTTAATCTAAATTTACATTGCATTAGAATCACAGAAAGATTTGGGTTGGAAGGGACCTTAAGGAACATCTTTGCCATAATTTCTGTGTGTCATTGTGTGCTCTAGCTTTATTCTTCCTTGTTTGTCTATAGTAAGGGTGAAGATAAGAACAAGATGAGTCCTAAGATCTAGTCCATAGTTACGTGCAGTATATAGCATGTACTAGCCCTGACAATGACAGAAATTGTAAACTCTTAGGCTAACTGCAAATGTCACAAGGGAAAACCATATTCTCTGTCACCTACAGCATATAACAACCAAAAGTTATCCCAAAACCCATGATTTATGAGTATTGCTCAGTTTTGCTTTGAAGTTACATGGAATGCATATTTTACCATGAAGGGATACTAAAAAGAGAGAATAAAACTCTCTTGTAATATGTTTGCAAAAAGCATTATAAAATAAAGGCAAGTATTGATCTGTGGGGACACTTATACAGGTATAATTGAAGCTAATATCTGCTGATCATGGGAAAGAGGAATTACTGCAATATTTCTGTAAGTCTGTAGAGATAAAATTGACAGAGTTGTATGTAAAATTGCTCAACCAATAAGTGATATTTTAAAAAGACATTTTCTGAGAGCTCTTACCTCAGTTCTTTTCTCTCCTCTGAGCTTCTTCCAACAAGATTAAACTAAAGCCTACCTTAGGCTTAAGGTATTTCACCTTACTCTATTTCAAGAGTATCTAGAGAAAGGTGTAGCATCCACAGCAAGCATTCATTTCTCACTGGCTTTGACTTCCTCTTGCTGTATTTTTAATCAGGCTGATTTACTTTAGCAGGCGTATTTTCAAATATTCCATGAATTTCTAGGAAACGATAAAAATAATCTATGCTACTGAGTTCAGTCTATCTAACTGGAACTTCTTCATCTTAATGGCACTTTTTGGTGTTATCAATCATTACAAACTCTGCAAAGCCACAGAAATATAGATTTAAAATTTGTGAGTTTCCCCTCTTGTGAAGCAATTCAGAGACAGTACTACCAAACAAACCATTTCAAAAATTCAGGGCACTTCAGAATATGTCCTGTTATTGTACTTCAAGTTGAATTTATCTACATCCAAATTGTGGCTAGATTTAAAACAATACATAAAGAGTATGAGATTTTCTTGGATTTGAATTTTGCCTTCAGTGAGTTTTTAAATGATTTTGTCATGTATGTACATCCGGTAAATAAAATATAGTCAGGAATTCTAGGAAGACAAAGTAGACTATATTGTGGTGGGGGTTGAGAAATAAATAGAAACTATTACATTATGGATTAATTTGAAATGGATCCTGTTCTGCTGTGGCCATTATTTGATTTAATTACTCCAAGACTAAAATACTAAAATAAATAATATCTACTATAAAATCAGTGATTTCTGTGGTAGGATAGAAGCATACCGACCTGGAAATCACTTTCCTATGGTGTGCTTGTTTTTGCCATGATAAATATTCAATCAGAGAGTCTTGCTGGAGCTTACAGAGATTTGGGTTGGGTTTTTTTAGGGTTTTTTTGGGTGTTTTGTTTGTTTGTTTGTTTGTGGTTTTTTTTGGTTTGTTGTTGTTGTTGTTGTTTTTGTTTGTTTGCTTGCTTGTTTGGGGTTTTTTGCTGGTGAGAGTCCAGGTAGAAAACACTGATTTACACAACTACTGTTCTGGTTAATTCTTATCTTAGTGAACGTAAATTTGGAAATTTTTTATTAAGTCCTATATAGTCTATGATTCCTTGTGCCTCAGATTTGACTTCTAAAGTTCACTTGAAACCCTTGGCTTTTGTCAAATTAGACCTGACAACAGCTCCTGAAAGACAGACTATTTGTTGTGTTTGTAGATATGTTTCAGGGTGTTGAACTTGAGCTGCTCTATGCTGGTTAATACATATGCACAGTAATATAAGCATCTTGTACATATGACTTTACAAAGATTATACATATGTATATTTTATATATATATACACACACACACACGAGCATGTACATCACATGTGTATACATTTGTGCCAGTTAAAACATTGGAGATTGTTATCAAGTGTTTGAAAAATTAATGAGTTTGGCCACTTTCAGCACATCAACACTCGATTGTCAATCACTGATGTCACAAAGATAATGATTGGCTTTTGGCCACTTTCAGTTGTCAACAATACATGTTCAAAGCAGTCAGTCCTCAACACTTACACCCTGAGTGGGCTTCGAGTGTCCAGCTCCAGGGAGCAGACACTGAGCAGTCAGTGCTGATGGTCCTTGTGCCTTGGCCAGTGAGCTCCCCTCATCCTCCCCTCTGTGCTCCTCATCCCCTCCCTAGAAGACAAGGGAATTATCTCATCTGCTCTTGACATAATGCATCTTAATTTTGGGACCAGGGCTAGCTCTTTTTTTTTGCCATAAATCTTTGTTGCTTATTCTGGTTCACCTGTCCTGTTCATCCTGCAGGAGGGTTTTGGTTTCAACACACCCCTTCACTGACTGCTGCAAGCTCTTGCCTTGAAGATTTTACTGCATATTCAATATATTTTTCTGCACCCCAGTTTTGCAGTTACACACATCTCCATTTGTCTCTTTGTGGCTACGTATTTTTTATATATTTCATGTTTAGATGTATATGCAAAATTCTTAGCACTGTTACAATGCTATAGAATTCTTATATGCAGTCACAGATTACCCTACCTTCATGTGCTTGTGCTCAAGACAAACATGCTTAGTTTACCTCACTTGGTTTCAAACCCTAAAGATGCTACAGGTGTTTCTGCTACATTATCCTAGGAGAAATTCTGCTTTATATGAAATTTGGGATCTCATCTCAGAAATGTAGTGAGCCCTGCAGGGTTGGCTGAACAAGATGTTTATTTGTAACTGGATTTAAATGTCAATTAACTAGGTTTTGCTTGTTCTTTTCTTAATTTAACCTTAACTTCACCGTATTGTGAGACAAAACATAATTGTCTTTTATTAGATAGAAATTTCATAAATGAAACCAGTTATACATAAGTGATATTTAGTTCTATAACTTCAGGGGGTTGGTCTGAATGCAGAACAAGATGTAGACAGGAAAAACTTCTGACAGATAAATTCAGTTAAAGGACTTGCAAATAAATATATACAATAAAATCTATTGTGCATCCAAAAAGACGGAAAAAAATACTTTTTTTTTTTTTTTTTTTTTTTTTTTAACTAAACAGTGAAACAAAATTAAATTCCAATAGCCCTTTTCCCAAGTCTGGACAGGATGCAATGACTGTCTGGAGAGGGGAAGAAAATGGTAAGTTGAAACTCTTCCTCCACTGTGGTCAAGGTATCTGGGTGTCCTGGGGTCTAGACCAAGCAACAGGATAATGGATGAGATAAAGACATTTGGCTTCTCAGCCCAGTTCCTGACTACTTAAGGCTTAGAAGAAAGGCCTAGGATAGCTTCTGCTGTTTTCTCAGATTGCTAGTTCATAGAATTACTTCTCATATTTAAATAAATATATTAATATATATATATAATACATAGATATTTCAGGTAAACCAGGACTCCTTAAGTTTATTGAAGGGCTAGCACACGTGTGAACACAGAAAGACTGAATAAAAGCCTAAAAATTTTTAGTATATAAAACAAAAAACTTATAGTAAAAAACCCAAACCAAACAAATAAAAAAAAATTCAGCATGAGTGATGCTTTTCTGTAAGTGCCTTTTAGCCTCAGATGAAAGATCTGCCATGCAGACAGCTTTATTATGAATGCTGAAGGGGTCAAATAGTCATGTTACAGCACTGTTGTGGTGAAGATAATAGGCCCTGATGTGAAGTGGCGTGTTTGAAATTAAGCACACTGCCTCATGAGTGTCACTTCAGGGCTTCCCAAGTGAGGATGGCTCCCTTTCCGTGGTTCAGGAACTCAGATTGCACACAACAGCTTCTGCTCTGCTTTCAACAGACACAGAAATAGTGTTGAACTTGCTTCAGTTTGTTCCTGTTCACATGCCAGGATATGCTTCTACCATAATGGAAACTTCATGGTTTTGTGGGGATGATTAACGGGATACTCTGCTACAAATTCCTGTCATGAAACTTACTGGCATAGTAAGAGTGGCAGAAGCCCTAACAACTCTGATTTTCCTCCTGAAATATCTGCTATGAATGGAAGTTGGGGAGGGGCTGGTTGAAAAGAGAAAAAGAGAGTTCATTGCTAAAAGAAAACTATGTGGAGACAGTTTCTGACCTAAAGCAAGTATTATGTCAGCATACTTAGCCCAGAGTGTATTCCACAAAAGAAGTATAATGTTTAAATAGAAAAGAAAAATTCAGTACCTTTTCCCTGATGGGACTTTGCCTTCATTCATATTCTGCACTCAGGGAACATGCTTGTGCTATTCAAATCCTTACAGTTTAACTAAAGGCTCAGGAGAGAAAGTTCAGCAACTCTGTTCAGCTCAGATAAGCACTGCAGAGCCTAACGTCCTGTGTAAACCTGATTAAGATGTTACAGGCATTCAGAAATCCACTCTGTGCCTTCACCACCTCATGTTTCTTTGTTCTTCCTGACACCTGAACAAGGCTCTGGCACAATGCAACCCTCCTTCTGTCCTTTCCCTTGGCCATTCATTGCATAAAATCCCTGCAGTCATTCCCTGCTGATGGCAGACCATTCTCCAAATAACTTTAATTTGAAGAAAAGTTTTTGTGTCTCATTGGCTGTAACAATATCAACACTGGTCTTACATGTTTGCTTTTAGATTATCCTGATGACTGAACATTCTTCTAATTTTAATTAATCAAATTTAAATGTTTAATCATGCATGGAAGAAGCCATTCTCATGTACGTGTATTTCAGATATTTTTCTCCGTTGTTATTACAGTTCAGCCACCATCTTTAAGAGTCAGCAAATTAGTTAAAATCAGTCCTGTCAAAATGTGTTCCAATGCAGTGTTTCATTTGGGTACTGTTTGTGGCTATTGATTTTTTTGTCTTTTAAGTCCTACTTGAATGTTCCACAATTTTACCTGTGTAACTATTTTAGCTTACATAAACAACTCCACTACAGGAGGTTAACATCTGCCTCTTTATCTCATGTTGATCAATTTACTTGAGTACTCCTAGGACCAGTTGAACTCCCGGCTTCTTTCCAACTTGTTCCTCTGTTGGTTGATGTGTTTCTTTCTTTACTGAACACATGGGGAAGTGAACTGTAGGAAAAGGTGAAATCCTCTTGGTCCTTTATCAATCATCTCAACTATTTTTACACCTTTCTATAGAACTACTCCTGTGTCACATCATGCTGCAGAGAGCTCGTCTGTCAGGATACTTGACAGTACCATGTGTACATTGTGAATACCTTACTGTTATTAACTACTGGCCTGTAATGCTAATGTACAAGAAATTGCCATATTTGTTGTCCAAATAATATGCTCTATTAAAAAAAAAAAAAAAGGAAAGAGAAAAGAAAAATGTGAACGAATTTAAGGTCTGTTTTTGTTGCACTTCTAAATAAACAAAGAGATAACATAATTGGAATTCAGCTTGCACAATTAAAGGTTGGACTGAATGCCAAAATTAATCCTTTGTGGTTATTCAAGGGCCAAATGAGTGCATATGTAATAGAATCTGCCAGCAATGACTTCAAAAAACAGGTTGTAAGTGTTAAAGAGGTAGCAGAGTATGAAGAATGTCCCTGTCAAATCTATTGTTGTATCTGGATTTGATATCAGTCTTGCATAGAATAATCTTTGATTGATAGTGCTATTTAGAAATACAGTAAAAAGTAATATAATGTTCAGTATCTCTTATTGTCATGCACTTGTCAGCCTGTTTATATTTTATGCATTGTATTTCTTTCCTTTCATTTATAGATTTTAAATGATGATAAGACTAAAATGAAGTCATTAAAATGATAATGCCTTCAAAAGACTCTATTTTTCCATTCTTATTCATAACAATTAGTAACTTATCCCATGGTTAATCCATTTACTTTAAATAGTGGGTATCAAGAATATAAATGCTGCACAGAAAGTATAATCAGGAAAAAGATGATACAGATTTAAAGGAACCCCATCAAGGCAAAAAAAAAAAAAAAAAAAAGAGATCAGTTTTATTTCAATAGCTAGAACAATGTAAATATAAGTCTAAATCTAGCAAAAAATTAGTGTTCCTACCCCACTGTAAAATCAAAATTTAACACTTTACTGACAGTGAATGCCCAATACATTTTAACAGATTTTCTAGACTGAATTCTGCTTCTGCTAGAATAGCAATATTCCTTTTGACTACAGCATGGTTTTGGATCAATCCGCCTTACTCAATTTGCATCTAATAGTTTTACTTCTGTTGTATAAACACGGCCCTGGTCAAAAATCATCTCTTGTCATAAAAATTAAAGGAAAGAAAACGCTGAGAATAGTGATTTTCAGCCAAAAAAGGCTATTACTAATGATGCTAGTATTGGGATTGAGTTTACCTTTAAACCTTGTAAAAAAAGATTAAATTAGTAACAATGTGAGAACATTAGAAGAAAATTGTTTGGAATGAAAGTTTCTCTCAAATTTGAGATAAAATTGCCCATGCTAGAAGGTTTTGGTGAAGATTGGGTTTTTTTTCCCTTGTTATGGTTGCTCTAGAGACCAATTCTACTTACCTTGATTTTAGAAACCTTAAGATGTAGAGATCCAATGAGTCCTTTGTCATTCTTTTTATGAGTGTGTCTCTTTTTAAATAGTGTCATTTTAAACTGGGAGATTTGTGTCATTTTTCTATTGAAGCATGTATGTGCTACTTGCAGGAATGTAAGTGGAATGAGTGACTCTGCCTGATGCTTAGTCTTTATTTACAGGAAATAAAATTTCATCCTTAAACAAATAACTCCTGCACACCTTTCCCACACTAACAAGTTTTCTTTGGAAAAAGTGAGAAACACAATGAAAATAAAGAAGCTAGTGACTCACAGAATGTAAATACAGAATCTATTTGATCTCATGTACTTCATCTATCACAAAATATTTAGCTGAAGATGTGAAAAGCGACCTAAGGTATTTATAAGAAAGGGAATCTTCAAAATGTCTTCAGGATGGTCTTCGGAATTCTTAATTCCTTTGTAAAAGAAGTCCTATGCAAAAAAAACCAAAATAAAACAAAAAACACCACGAGTGCTACCACCACAACTAAAAATCCCAACACACAAAGCAACAAACCAAACACCAAGAGAACTCCCAACTTTTGTGCTATATTTCTACAATTATATAGTCTTCATCTAGACCTAGCAACCTCTGAGACAGTGAAATTAAATAGTTACTTTTATGTCTGATAAAGATGGCTTCATATTTTGCTTGACTTTTCAGCCTCTAAAATTCTATTAAACAGCTACAAAACCTTGACATTGGTCTGCAACTCTTGTTAGTAGGTTTTTTCTAGTAGAGAACATTTTTACTGTGAAGAATTGCATATATTAGGGGTTATGGGTTATTAGGGGTTAATCCCACTTCAAATCCTACTTAAAAATTTGAACATTTTATGTGGCAGAAGACACACTAAAGTTAGTGATAAATAATTTGGCAAGAAAAAGATGAATCAACAAGCAATAGGTGATTATTTGACTTTTTCTTTGTATTTTCTTTGAGATGCATCCACAAAAGCCATTGTTTCACCCTGTAAAACTAGGAGATGTAGGAGTTAGGTCTTTAAGGGATAAGCCATTGAAACACATTTGTAAGATGTGTCAGTTGTCTCAGGAATTCTGTAAAGTTCTTTGATGAAGGAAAATAGCATTTTTTTAGCAGCTTATTTCTGAAAACATTACATACAGAATTATCATAATAGGACATGCATAGCACAAAGATTTAGGTTCAAAAAGAATGGTTTTGGAATTTATTATTTTTGAACCAAAACTGGAGACTTGCTGCTATGCTGGATAAGTCGATAACAGGGAAGTTAAATCCATCACTGTCCCAGTCTAAGTAGTCACCCAATTCTTAAGTGCACGCTATTGAAATTAGGGACTGGTATTCCTTCTGTCTAGATATGCACTTCGAGTGTAAAATCCCATACTGATAAAGATAGGAATGAAATATAGGGACTTGCCCAGAGTATTGAAGAAGAAGAAATATTGACTTCTTTCCCAACGCACAATCTGATAATTGCCTTCCTGACAGATAAGAATTTCTCCATGGAAAGTCAGTGAAATGTCTGCAAGGAAAGGAGGGAAGATTCATATTTCTCACTTCTGAATACTTCATGTAGACTTTCAAATTAACCAGCTGGTTTTCCTACTTTTATTTTTTTCTGGTCAGTATAGATTTTGTTTCAGGAAGTCTGATGCAAAGTGGAAGACTAACTTTTTCATGATTATCTTATTAATTCGAGCTGTAGAGCTGATGAAAAGGCTCTTGGGAATGCGCTGGAGAGGAGTGACCCTGCAGCCTGGAATCAAAGAATATGAAATAATACGTACTAAACTTAGCCATCTTGTTAATCAATTCTGCAGCATCTTTGAGTAGGATATGGCATTTTCATCATTATGGTTATTACTGAAGGTTAGCTAAAGACTTGTGGAGACTGTGCGCTGCTCTGGCCAGGAGTTCTCTCACATGAAATCAAAGGTTACACTGTCCAGACTGAGGTTGGGAAAATGTGAACATAATTCTTTAATAGACAATGCCTTGGTTTATAGTAGGGAAATTAGACAATCATGGGTGGGGGAGGGATGTCAATGAACAGTCCCCACTTTTATGTCCTACAGATTAGAGAGATCTCTAGACTAGATAATCTGGGAACAATCCTTCCTCTTTTCATGTTTGGATTCCTTGATCTGAAGCAGTGAGGAATACAAAACACAAACATATCTACAGTTCTTTTTAAGATTTCATGCAGAGCAGCAAAAATGCATTTCCAGCTGAAATGAACCAGCCAGTCAGGTGGAAAAAGCTTTTGGGTATAAATTAACAGAAACTTCAGAAAGCTGTTAGTTCCTTTGCCTACTAACTCTTCCTTCATGAGCTGATAATGGTGACTGAAAAAAAAAAAAAGGAAAAAAAAAGAAAAAAAACAAAGAAAAAAACCCCAAAAAAACAAACAAACAAACAAACAAAAACCAAAAAAAACCAAAAAAAACCAAAAAACAAACAAACAAACAAACAAACAAAAACCAAAACAAACAAACAAAAAAAAGCCAAAAAACCCAAAACCTCATCATGTAAAGTCCCAGGGGCGGTGATTTTTCCTTTTTGTGTGATGGTATATGCCCCTGCTTAGGTTAGAATTGTTTATATTTAAAACTGTTCAAGTAATTTGTCCTAAAACCAAGGAGAGAGAGAAAACTGGAGGTGTTGGTAGAGTAGCAAAAAAACCAAGCAGAAGCAGAGCTGTACTTCATTGATTTGGAACAGTGATGCCTCTTTGGGCACTGTAGGCTCCAGCAGAACTTCAGGGCAACTGGAATTCATCGGAACTAGCAAGATGAGGGGGTCACTATCAATGCTGAAAACCCAGTCCATGTGCTGTCCCTCAAAGGTATGGACTGGCATATCCAGAATGGCCATTCTTCCTGAGGTATCTGTCAGCTCTCAGACTTTCTGATTTATCGGTATTCTTTTTTAACGAAACTCTTATTGTTTGACAAAGAGCAATAAATATTAAGCTCAAGGAACACATGACATGACATAAGACCTAAACTTCAGAGTGCTTTACAGTCAAAATTCAGACCAGGAAACAGTATAAAAACCACTCTCATGACACAAAAATGAAACCTCTGGTAGTCATGTACACAGGCAAGTTGTTTGTAATCACTGTCTGTATGCTTTCTCTCAATGGACCAGGAAGACTCTGTCAGCTGCAGGTATGAGTCAGTAGATGTTTGGCAAGACAGTATTTTCACTCATATTCCTCTAGCATAACTCAAAGACATTAATGGTGAATAGATTGCCCCAGAAACACTGGGGATTGAAGAGATAAAAAAATACCTACTTCCCTTCAGTCTCCTTAGGACTCCACTGAAAGAAACAGTGCTGTGCCATGGGAGTAGATGTGAAGAGTTACCTCTTTGAAAAGTACATTTTTTAGGTTTCATTCACTTATTCATCTGCCATTACTGTTGGTAAAGTGAAAATGCCAGCAGGAGTTCTGGCCAGGCCCAAAAGAACTGTACATGAAGTAGCCATCAGCTTCCACATGAGATGTCTATGTCTACTCAGGACAATGCACAGATCCCTAGCACAGTTTTTAACTCTTTTTTCATCCTTTTAGTTACTCAAGACCTTGTTTATTTCTTCTGCCCTTCTTGGTTACTGAAATGTAGGCTGTGAAAATGTTTCTGAATACAAAGTAGAAGTCTTACTTTGTACTCAGTAAACTACATGCCTTCTCAAGAGGCTGCAAACAAAATTGTGGGAAGGTTAAGTCATCCTCTGACATCCAGCCAGCTTCCAGGCTGAACTTAGGGAAGAAAGAACTGAGAAGTTCCTTTTATGCTGCAAAAAACAGTGAGGGACTGTCCTGGGTTGAAGTATATTCTATCACCATCTTCAAGAACTGTTGAAACCAGGTGAGGCAGTGCTCCCTGCCTCCTCCACTCTGGCTTATCTTCTGTTAATGGGCCCATCAGCACCTTTGCCACACAGCTCACAGATAAACCCCTCCTGGACTACCTCCTGTTAATGGGCCCATCAGGCCTTATCACGTGACTCACCATCCCATTGTGAGATGCTCCGCCCAGAGGGAGAAACCAAGCATTCCAGCCTGGATATAAGCTGAGACTCTGAACACCAGAGGGGCGCTTACCCACTGGATTCCCAGAGGACCCGAGCTACCAGACCTTTCTACAGGATCACTGCTTCAGGAAGACCACCTCATCTGGACTGCTTCCATCACTCTGCTCAGGTTGTATTCTGACTCTGTCAGTGGTCTTTTGTATTATTGTATCTATTTTATTTTACTTTCTTTCCTTTTTTCCTATTAAATTGTATCTCTGACTTGGAGCCTCTCATTTGTTTTGCCTTCAAACTACTACAGGGACTTACCAACAGGAAGCTGTTTCCCGTTAGTGAGAAGTGGAAAGTTTGGGTCTTGTACATGAATTCAAAACATTGCAATGTTCTGCTCAAGTCAGTGTCAAAAAAGAAAAAAAATATTAAAAAAAAAAAAAAGAAAAAAAAAAAAAAAAAAAAAGAAAAAAAAAAAGTATTCCTGTTAAAAGAGATTCCAGATAGTGTTTCCCTAGGATACAGGAAATCCTCTTTCAAATCCTGATTGATACGGGTAAGTTCCAGCTGCAATCCAGTTTATAAAATGGGAAATTAAAAAAAAACATCCTTTAGTATTTATTCTACCTTTCACTGACAGCATATTGAAAATGTTGTATGCACCAAGAGTGTTTCCTGCATGCCCCACAACAATGGGCAAGGGTTGAACCAAGGCTCTCAGAACATGTAGTTCAAAGCTACCTGACTAAAAGTTGTATGCTGCACTGCATAGATACTTTCATGGGTGTACCTTGAGGTTGAAGGTGCAGAGCAGCATAAAATTCTTAGATCTGTTCCTGACCAAGGTTATAAACAACTGCCTAGTTTGGGAGAACATGCCATTTTACTTTATAGGTTTTTAGAGGTGCTTGCTGGTTGTTTTTTGTTGTACAGTTCAGGATTTTTTTACTGTTCATCACAATTCTGATCTTTATTAGACCATTCTGTTAAATTGTCTTTCTGAATTCCCTAGCTCTTAACAAAAAACTGCACTTCTTAAAATAATTTTCCAGTGCTGTGGATATTGCATCTTCTCCCTGCTGTGCTGTATTGAATTGCTTTTTTGATTTACTAATGGTCTACATTAATTCAAAAACTCCCTTTTGTTCTGGTGACCGGAATGAAGCAGCACACCAGCTGAGATACATCATTGTATATGGACATACATACATATATATATATATATATGTATATACACATTTGAAATTCATACTTTAAATCAATAAGGAGGCAGTAGAACTAAAGATGATGGCTATATAACTTAATGCTGCACCACAAGAAAAAATAGCAACTTTAAAACACTTTTCCTGATGCCTATCTGTGATCTGAAGATCAGACTGTTTATTAGTAACAGCACCTGATTACTCACTGTGAAGGAAGTACTTAAACATTGGGGGCTTACTGATATAAATGAGCAGAATTTGTCTCAAAGTGAAAAGTTCAACCTGTAAGCACCCCTAATTAACATCTGCAAGGAACTCTGATATCAGTGTCTTAGAAAGGGGCAGAGAGAATGTGACTTTCCCTTTCTTCTCATGGCTCCAGTTTGAAAACAAAATGCTGGTTGACCATACAGGGTAGACCCATTTTCTGACCAGATCAGTGCCTGGAAATCTCTCAGTAGGTCCGTACCCAGATGTGTGCGTAGACGCCGCATCTTCCCTCATGGAAAGACTCTCCAGGACAGAGAAGCAGCCTGTTCTGAGGGGCAGAAACCCAATAGGCCTGGCAAAACCCTGCCTTGGCTCACTGTGAACATCTTGAACGTCCTCATAGATGGAAAGGAATTCTAGAAAAGGTGAAAGACAGAAGTTATCCAGATAGTAAGCCATCAGGGTATGCAGCTTATGGGATTATGAAAACAACAGCTCAGCCAGGCATGAGCACCTCTCCTATTAGCAAAGTTTGAGAAAATTGAAATTCTTAAGCTTGGAAAAGGGAAGGCCTCAGGATGATCTATTTGCAGCCTTCCTGTACCTGAAAGGAACTTATAGGAAAGATGGAGAGAGACTATTTACTAGGGCCTGGAGTGAAAGACAAGAGGGAATGGCTTCAAACTGACAGCGAGTAGATTTAGATCAGATATTAGGAAGAAATTCTTTACCATGAAGGTGATGAGGCCCTGGCACAGGTTGCCCAGAGAAGCTGTGACTGCCCCATCCCCGGGAGTGTTCAAGGCCAGGTTGGACGGAGCTCTGAGCAAGCTGGTCTAGTGGAAGGTTTCCCTCCCGATGGCAGAGAGGCTTTGAATGAAATGATCTTCAAGGTCTCCTCCAACCCAAATCATTCTATGATTCCATTACACAAAAGACATTTCTTTGGGTCTGCTGGCAACAAATGTGTGTGTGCGTACTGAAAAATGAAGGAACTGAAAAGTTCAAGGTGTCTTTTTGAATTTTCTCTTTAGAATCAGGATTTGCTCTCAGGGTACCTGGTGCCTGTTCTTAGTGGCAGAGCCTGGGAGAATGAAGTGTTACCCATGGAAAAAGGGACAGTGTGACCTGTTCAGACAAAGGAAGAGATGGCTTAGAGGGAGCTTACTGCTTCCTGGTGGGTTCTGGGTTGTTACAACAAAGATGAAGTCAGAAACATTCAGAAAAATGAAATAGTGTTTAGAGAGTAAGTCCTTTGATGAGTCCTTTGGCTGAGGGGGCTGGGGGTGTTTATCTTGGAGAAAAGGAGGCTGAGGGGACACCTTCTTGATCTCTACAACTCCCTGAGAGGAGGGTGTAGCCAGGTGGGTATCGGTCTCTACTCCCAGGGAAGTTGTGACAGAACAAGAGGACATGGCCTCAAACTGCAGCAGAAGAGGTTCAGGCTGGAATCAGGAGGAATTCCTTCATAGAAGAGTTACTAGACGTTGGACTGGGCTGCCCAGGCATGTGGTGGGGTCACCGTCCCCAGAGGTGTCAAAGAAAAGCCTGGACATGGCACTTAATTCTCTGGTCAACTTGACAAGGTGGTGACCAGTCAAAAATTGGACTTGATGGTCTCGGAGATCTTTTCCAGTCTAAATGATTCTGTGATTCTGTAATTCCAGAGATTCACACAGGCTTGTAAAAACAGAGGTGCAAGCTGAATATGGGAAATTCCAGATATGAGAATACATTTTTTTCTCTGTGAAGCACAGGATACCTAGAAATACTGTGAGGTCTCTGTCTCTGAATAGTCAGGATTCAGCTGGACAAAATGACCTAGAGCAACCTGCTCTCACTTTGTAGTCCATCCAGTTTTGAGAAGAAGGTAGGAGAAAATACCCTTCAGAGGTCCCCTGAAACCTAAATTTAATATGTCATCTTTTATGCTCACTCTTACCAAACAGTTCTTCTGGGGATGCTTTCTGCTTTTACAAAAATCTGGTGAATATAACATAGGAGACATTACTGAAATGGATTTATCGCTGGAAGGGTTTCAGGAGCAGGCTTGCCCCTATCCATGCAAGAATCCTGGTTTCTGGCTGATCTGAAGCAATATTTCATCAGTTATTTTCAAAGTGAATATTTTTTCAAGCAAGTATTGAAGTTTTATTGGCTTGTAGATGGAGTTAGAATCATTTAGAAAGAGATGTGAGACACATCTCTTTGTCAAGAGGTGCCTTTGCCTCTTAAATGAGTGTGAAAAAGTGCTATTAAGTAAAATCTTTTCTGTGACTGTTACTGGGAAAACATAACAGAGCCTAAAGTCATGAAGTACAAATGCACTCTTTTGTTGTCTTTTTCGACATATCTCTTTCTTGGCAATTTTTTCTTTTTTTTTTTTTTTCTAGCTCTAGATCTCTGTGTTTCTTTTGGTTTCTTTCTGGTCCATTTCAGAGAGTCCAGCTCTACCCACCTTACGCTGATGGGAATAGCTTAACCCCAAGTTCTGGATCTACTGCAGAAGTCAGACTCCTCAAAAATGCAAAATAATTCAGAAGGCTATATAATCCTGATTGTTATAATTTTTTTAGAGTTTATTTCATAGAATCAAGGGGTAGTTCAAGATAGAATGGACATTACAGATCATCTCACTCCAACCTTCTCCATGCCCAGGGGCATCTTTGACTAGACCAGGTTGCTCAGATCTCCATCTAAGGTTGCTTTTAACACTTCCACGGATGAGGTAGACACAGCTGCTCTGGGCAGCCTGTTCCAGGGCCTCACGACCCTCACAGAAAAGAAATATGGGAATATAACAGTTGAGCTTTTATTCAATCTTCGCTGAATGAATGAAGTATAAAATATAAACATTTGAAATTACCTTGTGATTTCCCCCCCCTAAATGGTTCATCATAGAGAGACTATGATACTTTACAGAAATGACAAAATGAAATTCACAGGCCTTTTTTTACAGTTTTAAAGTCCTCTCTATGTAACTGTAGCTAAGAATATAAAATAAGAGTAAGACAAACTTATATTATTTCTTACGGAAATAGAGAAATCTACCTCTCATACAGGTTAGAAGCTGCTGTATCAACCTGTATTTTAGTAATCTATCTGTGTTAATAAAGATAACTTGTTCAAATAAAAATGCTCCTTTATTATGGATGAGATGCACCATAGTCCTGAAAGCCATTTCAACATATTTTAACCTTGAAGATTTTAAGGAGATGATTTAATAGGAATGAAGTGGTGAACTTTAACCTTGCCACTAAGATACTTTTGGGTGTATATGATGTAAATTAGAAAGTTTTAGTACAATGTTTCTCCACTATAATGTAAGAAAAATACATAAGTATATAGCAAATTAGTTTTTCATTAAAACAACAGATTGTATAATGGTGCAGTACATCATAATAGATTTTTTTCTTTATGCTTGAATAAATACAAATTAGATGATAACACTTTATTTTAATGATACACTGATTAATACTGAATTACAATAAAACCTTTATGAAAGTGCATAAGACATTTCCATTAATTGCAATTGAATTTGTTATTATTACTGTTATTATAATGAACAGCAAATCAAATTACAGGTGATAGAACACTTAAATCATATCACTGCTGTTTCAGGAAAAATATAATTTTAAGTCTCAAAACTTGCCCTAATCATGCCCCAGGGGACCATTGTTGTATGAATTATTGTTTAAATAACCAGAAATATTAAAAACAGAATGCTGTACTATCATGATATCTTTTAATCCTTAATTTTAAGGAGTCAGATAATTTTATTAACATAATTTCATCTTACTAATAGGTGAATGCACAGACTTATGATAAAGTCTATAAAACACTTCATTAAAATGCAACCTCTGAGTGATGAGATATTTGACCAGTGAAAAATCTGTTTCAAAGACATGTCTACAATCATGCATGTCTACAATTCTGGCTGTTGCAAATGGAAGCCGAAGTATGAGATAAAGTCAAAAATATGTTCTGCTCAGAAAACTCAACTGAAGACTCTAAAAGATTTTGTATTAAAAATCTCTCTGAGGCATCTGTAGTGCACATTTTTAGTAATGAACACTTTAGTGTTCCCTGGCCATAATCTTAATGTCCTTCTCATTAATCATATCAGAAGGTTTCTCACAATTTTTTTTCTATTTCCTTTTCACAGGTAGGAGATTAATTCCATATTATAATCCAAATTCAGTTTGAGCAGTTGTAGACATTCAGGATAAATTTTCACTCCATCCTTAACTCTACATGCAAAGTATAAGTAAAAAGGTTCTCTTTCAAATGTGTTTCATAGGGATAAAAGCAAACTATATCTTGTTGTTGTAGCATGTTAACATGTGTCACAATGCATGTACTAAATTATTGAGTACATAAACATCTGGGCTGTTGTAGCCGCTCCAGGAAAAGAGGAGCCAGTTTTGTGCTGAGAATTGGCTTGACACATTCACTGCATAAACTATAATATTCTGCAAGAAGGGACTCATGCCCCAAATGTGATTTGAAAGATTTTACATCCTTAGAGGCTCTTTAAGGGCACTTTTTGGAGCACTTCATTCAAACAGCACTTATCCACTTCTCTGAATGTGAAACTCAGACTAAACAAACAGGTGAATGGCTGTCATTCATTTCAAATGCAAAAGAACTTCAAAAGGCAATTTCAAGAATTAGCCTGTGGGGAACACACAGCAGTTCGTCCCTTCCCTGAAATGGATTTTTCTTTTTATAAGTCACCCAGTAGGCACAGGTTTTGATTTTAAAATACTCTAAAAAATACCCCTGCAGACATTACTTGGACTAACTGCAATCATTTCAGATTCTGTGAAGCAGTGGGGAAATGTGCTCATCTCACCATTGTACAATCTGCAGAGACTTCATTTGGAAGGAGCCCTGTCGAGGAAGTTGTTTTCTTTCTTAAATAGCTGCACGGGGCAGAGACAAGCAATGTCTGTTTGGCACTGACCCATCAAGAATGATTTTCTGGGTCAGAGTTCTTCAACGAAGTCGGTGCTGAACTGATCAGATCTCTAGTTAAACTTCCTACCGTTCAAGTATAGAGAGAACTGAATAATTTGCTTTAGTTTACTGACAGAATGGCTTTTTTTTTTTTCCACTTTGCTAAACATACAAATCATTTCTGCTTGCCATTTTGAAGCTAAATTGAAAATTACCATAGGGAAAGTAAAACAGAGTTTTCAAATAGACCTCTGTAGAACAAATAACTAAAAATATGCCCATACATTCCTAAATCAAATAATAAGCACAAGCCTTTGTATTCATTTTCAGAAGAAACAGCAACATAGTGTTTATCCTTCAGAGAGAGGGCTGTTGCATATTTATAGCACACTTCCAGATTACAATTAGCACTTGCTCAGTGCCTGAACGTGAGCTTGCAAGATTATGAAGTGAGGCAAATGAAAGTGAAATATTTATATATTTATTTTAAACATACAATTTCAAAGGATGCTTTAAACAATTATATCCTTGCCTTACTGCTGATTCTTGTCTCTGCAGGCCATCCTTTTCACTCTTTTTCCGTTAATAAAAAAAAAATGATGGCTTTACACGCCATTTTGCCAACTGTTGTAGTTTAACAGTGAAAGATGCTTATTAAGCCTTGAGAATTGTGTCTTATTGCTGAGAGTTGTGAAGAACACCTCAAACCTATTCCAGTCATGGATGATTTTGCTATATGCCTTCTTTTTTTGGTTATATTGAATGTCTTCTGCCTCTTTATTAAATTTATACATCAAAAGAGTTATTGCCAGTAACATAGACACTTTTTTTTTTTTTTTTTTCACTTTCCTAATGAAGGAGGTATACACCAGGCTTCCATTAAAAAAGTCTTTTATTATAGTGGATATACCTCCTTCTACAGGAATTTTAATTACTTGCAGAGCCGGTAACAGAATTTTACAGATTAATAAAAAATCTGCATGTGAAAATCTGATATCAAAAGTAGAGGTTTATTAAACATTATGAGGCCAAATATAATGAACTATTATCTCTATGTACCTCTGAAATTCATGATAAGTTTCAAACAGTATAGTTCTGTTTTATTATTCACCAGTTGTAACCAATGAAATGAATCATTAAGACCAGACATTAAAATACATAAAGGTATGTTTTTAAAGTACAGCATAGTCATTTTCAAACTTCTCTAATGTATACTCTGACAAGAAAATTTAAAAATACCATGGCTAACATATATTAGTTTGTTTCCTTCATTCATTTTTACAAAACCATTAAAAATATCTTCTTAGCTATATAGCTTTTGAATGAAAGGGACAATTATCTTTGAAAAATTTTACTAAGTATATCATAAAGAATCCTCCAAATAAACCACAAAAACAAATGATAAGGCAATGAAGATATGCCCTTGGATCAGCAGAAAGCAAGCATAGAAATAAATTGAGACTCTTTCAAGCCTCATAACTGAAATTAAAGGAAATATTTCAACATAAGGAATCACCTGTTATTGAAAGGGAAGATCAACTATAATTCTGCAATCCTGACAGTTACTTCTTCAGCTTTAAATAATGACATTTCTATAATCATCCTCAAAATACATTCCTGTGCTTTAGCACCGTAGAAAACTTGCATTAGTAATGTGAACAAAATAGCTCTAGATGTGATGCCCACACAAGCTGATCTACCCAAAAGGATCTACCTGGTCCTTACCAAGGAAATATTTTCTTTCTACTCTTTTTTTACATATTTAGTACGTGTTCGCTCTTTATCTCTCTCTCATGTCTCCTCTTTGACTTGTCTTCCTATGTCAGTTCTTCACAGGTCTAATAAGAGTCATTATTCCTTGGTGAACCCCTTTCATCTGGGTCACATCCTTCACGAGCTGTGGCAAATTCCTCTTGACAGAGTTCGAACTGGTGCTGAATAGAATCCAAAAGCATGTCACCAACCTCATGGCCATCAATCCAGTCTATGTATTTCAAAATGTATTTCTCTTTATGGTAATTGTGCGACACTTGATTCATGTTCAGTTCGTGGCCCATTAAATACCTAGATTCTTTTCAATACCAATGATGACTAATCATCTGTTTCCTGTCTTGTATTTATGGCTGTTGATTATTTCTGCTGAGTGTGGAGCTTGTAATTTGTCCTATTGAAGTGCATTTTCGCTCTCCAAATTGTTTCTTCAATTGGCTGTGATCATGTTAGATTCTAAGCCTGGCCTCTGTCATGCTTGTAAATACTCCTAGCCTATTGGAAATTGTAAATTTCATGCCTAGTCTTCACTTTATCAAAATTACAAAAATAAAAATAAAAATTTTAATCAGAATCAATATAGAACTGCATTCAAACAGACTTTTATTTTATGGTGAAAATATAATCACTATTTAATGATAATTTTTTTAATCAGTAGGGCATTTAGCAGACATTGTGTCTTGACCATGTTTCCTTAGCACGTTACCTGAGAAAATATCTAAAGTTTAGCAATGCCTAAGAATTTACAAATTCTCTGCAACCCCAAGGCCAATTTCCCTGCTGTAAAAACAAAGTTTCTTCAGAAGCCTGTATCATAATAAATCCATACTGGACTATATTGATCTCCTGCTTATCTTCAAGTTGGTTACAGAGCACTTAGATTATTACAGCATTTTTCTGCTAATAGAAATGAAGCTGACTGGACAATAATTTCCATTTTTGTCCTTTTTTCCCTCTTCTTACCCTCCCACTTTGATAGTGGGTACTTACTTTACACCTCTGGCTTTGACTATTTTCTCTAAGTTCTTAAAGACAAGTGCAAATGGTTCTGGGATTACTCCAGCCAATCCTCAGACTGTGATATAGGAATTTCATCACACCCAGCCAACTTGAAAATATATGTCTTACCTACTCTTTAGTACACTCTACTTCTATTGAAAGAAAAAAAAAAAAAAAAAAAAAAAAACAAAAAAAAAAAAAAAAAAAAAAACAAAAACCACCTTAGTCTGTGTCATTGCAATGTATTATTTAAGTGTCTGATGACAATGAACCTGGAAGCAAAAGAGGCTTTAGTCAGTTCTGTCTCCTTGGGATCAACAGCAGTCATCACTGAGCAGGAGAGGATTCCCTTTGTCTTCCTTTTAAAAGCCTTTCTTTTATTAGTTAAATAATTATAGACAATGCTTTTAATAAGACCTAATTTATGGTATTCATAGATACTTCAAACATAAATCTGTTTCATCTATAGTTTTTGGTCATCTCTGCAGTTAGGAGAAAAAGATAAATGTCTCTTCATAAGAAATGTGAGAGGAGCTGATTTTCTATCTAGCTCTCATCAGACTGTGTTATCTCTGACAGCTAATATTATGTAGGGTTTATCCAACAAAAAATATTTCATATTTCTTTCCACTTATATCTTTCCTTGGACTTTGAGCAAACTGATTTTTTTCCTATAGGTTTGTACTAATACTCTGCATCATAAACCTAGTATTTAATTTTATTTGCCTGCCTAGTTCTTGAGGGAATTCAAATACTCCTAAATAAGATTAAATAATTTCTTACCATTATTTGTTTTATTATGGCCTTATCATGGTTCCTTAATATTGCCTCATTTCCTTCCTTCCTTCCTTCCTTCCTTCCTTCCTTCCTTCCTTCCTTCCTTCCTTCCTTCCTTCCTTCCTTCCTTCCTTCCTTCCTTCCTTCCTTCCTTCCTTCCTTCCTTCCTTCCTTCCTTCCTTCCTTCCTTCCTTCCTTCCTTCCTTCCTTCCTTCCCTTTTTCTGTCCTTATTTCCTCCTCCCCCTTTTTCTTCTTCCTGCCTTTCCTTTCCTCCTCCTTCACTTCTTTATTTTCTTCCTTATATTTATTCTAGTTGTCCTTCTTAGTCAGACTGTCCCAAGTTCCTTTTCACCATCATATTCCCAAATATTTCCCAGATCCTGATTACTGAAATTTCTAGCACCTTTGCCTATCTAATTGCTTTTGCAACAACTCGGTTCCTAGTACATTCCTGGAATGTGTTCACTTTTTTTTTTTTTTTTTTTTTTTTTTTTTTTTTTTTTTTTTTTTTTTTTTTTTTTTTTTTTCTGGAAGAAAATTATTTCCAATTAGTTGCTGGGGAACTATGGCTGTGCTATGTTCAGTACCCCAGAAGTGATCAGAGTTGCTCCAAGGCAACTCCAGCAACTCCAGAACCTTTTCAGTGTTGAAGGTTTTATTTTTGTGGGTTTTGATTGTCACTTAAAGAAAATCAAATATTGAAGTAAATGTTGAAAATGAAGTAAATGTTGAATGTGAATGCTTTAGAACTGCAGAACCTACTTGACTCCTGCTGTGGAGTCACTAGCAGACTGTTAGTACTGGATCTGTTTTGGATTCTCCTTCACTTCCTAAATCTCTGTTTTCTTCTGGTTGATATGATAGTCCAAGTAAAACAAACCAACCAAACCAAACCAAACCAAACCAACCAACCAACCAAACAAACAAAACCCACAAAAAGCCCAAAACCAAACAAACAAAAAACCCCAAACAAACAAACCAAAAAACCCACAAACCAAATCAAAAGAGCGAACTCTCAAGCCAGATACATTATTAGAAAAAGGATTAGTATAGAGCAGGAGCTGGGGAGTGTCTCCAAGAATTTTAATGGCACAGAAGGTTAGTCAAACTGTAATTAGCTGTAATTGGTTCCCACATAAGTTGTGACATCGTTGCCTAGAGCTAAGTGGCACTGTGTGTTTCCCTTCTCCTGAAACCTTTCAAAACAGAATCAAAAGAACTGATTCTAAACTGATACTTGCATGGTGAAATTACACAAAGGACAACTCAAAGAACATGATGATCGAGGCACAAGTAGTCTTCTGCTAGTTTAAAGGGAATTTTGGAACAGGAATTGTATATAATTGATTCTATGGTAGTTAACAATATAGAGCACAGGCTCCTTCAAGTTCCCAGAAACGACTGTGCAAGAGAACAAGCTCCCATTTGTTGCTCAGTTAATAGGTATGAAAACAAGCATTCATCAAAAGTGATTAGGGGAATCCTTTCCACACTGTTTTGTCAGCCTTTCATAAGCTTGTAAAACATCTTAAAGACCTACTTAGAAAACAAATAACAGAATAATTCCAAATCTACTTTTAAAAAAGAAACCAGGATTATATGTTCTTCTATCAACCTCTTTACTGTAGAAACAGATGCACCAGAAATTGCTGGTTTGTTGATTTTCTTTTAAAAAAAGCTTGTTTCTTCTGGTAATTTGCTGCAAGAGTATTCAGAGGCAAAAAAAAAAAAAAAAAAAAAGGGCTCGATCTTAGCTCAATAAATCTTTTTTTTTTTTTTTAATGTTATTTAAAAAAGAAAAAAACCCTTAAAAGTCAATCTTGGCTCAAAAATCTGCTCTGACTAATTTCCAAAATGCCACATGGATCCAAAGCTAGAAGAAGAAAGAAACAAGCAAATTAAAATTTCAAGCATTGACTCTTGCCAATTTTAGAATACAATTTCAATAAAGGGCTAAACCAAACATTTTTGAGTAAAATCATACCTAAAACTCCCACATTTCTCAATTGTTTTCCATCACTATGAAGTTGTTTTTTTAAAGTTTTTCCCCATTGCAGCAGTATAAGATGTCAAAATTAATACAAATTTCTGCAGATTTTTCTTGATGATGATATGCATTTTTTAACAATCATAGAAAACCTTTGGGCCACATGAACTTCTCACATCAGTGTTTAGGAGGAGCCCCTGTTCCCTGCCTGTCCCCCTTGCAGTGTTTGACCCAGTAGTTAACAGAGTTGAAACTAAAACTTCTGGTCTGAATCTGGGAGAAGATTTCAGTTCTTATATCTGTTCTACAGTGCTGGACAAAGGAAAAGGAAATGCTTCTATTTTTCTGGGGTTGTTTTTTGTTAGTTTGGGTTTTTTGGTATGGTTTGGGTTTCTTAGGTCAGTTGGTTGGTTTGGTTTGGTTTGCCTTGTGGGTTTTTTTTAAAATTTTTGTTTTTGTTTTTGTTTTTTTAAATTAATATTTCTCCTTTCTTTTCTTTCCTGAGAAATGCTGACCTGACTGATGGATGTTGTTTGGCCCTAACTGGCTTTCTGGCTGTGAAATCTGTATGGAGATATAAGTATATATTTGGATACTGATATATAAATATCTCGATATATTGATATGTAGATATATGGTTATATAGAGATAAAGATATATAGATATATATAATTTCATCTCTAACTGCCTGAGGGCAAGGAGACTGGGAGATTTGTTTTAAGGTGTGACTTTGAAAGCAAAATTTTGCTCAATGAGGTCAAAACTTCTGCTAATCCTGTTTGGAGTGGCTACTGCTTGCTGTAACAGTGGGGCAGGAGGGTGAAAAGAGAATGCAGGGATGGTCAATTTCATCAGTGCCAGGATGTGAAAAACCTGACTACTATAGTATGAATTCCTTCCTTGACATTTCTGTTTGTTAGACTTTAACCCGTAAGTGTATTTATGTGTATGTATTTTCTCAAGCAAGCTACTCAGTAACATTTTTATTTTTTCTTTTGTATATGTCCCATTTTGTTTAGTTTTTAGTGGAAATATACTAAACATTTTTAAAATAGTTGTTATTGCAGTAACATTATCCATCTGAAACCCACAAATACATAGAGTTCTCCTGGGCCAAAAAGGGTTTCGGAATTAATTGTTAACTAATCAGCTCTTCTCCAGGCAGAAGTGAAAAAAATTAGGGTTTTTCACTTTAAACACTTATAAAAATATGCAGTACCAAACTCCCTCATGCAGGAAAAACCTTTCCTAAATGTTCTTTACCTTTATTACCACAGCAGTTTCCATTCTTTTGTTTCGAAATGGTTTTTGAACTGACTCTTTCAGGATGTTTTCAAAAATTTTCTTGACCCTTAGGTGGATATCTCTGAACCGTGAAGAAAGTTTTCAATGAAAAAGTTGTGATAAGTGAGAAATATGATTGTACTGAAGCAATGAAAGTAGAAAGAAAAAGAATGAAACCTAATGGATTTTAGGTGCTGAACATTATTACACAATACCCTTTAGTCAAAACCAGCTATTTTGGATTAATGATGTTCTTAAATTTTCCTGCACAACACAGTCAGTCTCTGTTTAACATTGCTGAACTGTAAAACAGCTATTTCACAAAATCCATTTGCTTCTGACAACTTCATTCCTCTCTGTCCTGTTCTTTTTCTTTTTTAAATAGAAAAGAAAAGGAATAGATGATCGAGGGAAAATATGAATGTAGAAGGAAAAGGCAGGAATAAAAGACAGAAATGGACATATAATGAGTAAGGAAGCAGATGGAAGAGGAAAATTGTTAGTTTTTTGCAAGACATTGCATGCAGTCATTTTATGCTTCTTTGGGCAAGCAATGTAAAAGCAATAAGATATAGAAAGATGTTTCCCTGGGAAACTTTTAAGGATGAGAATGATGCTTTGGGAATGGCTTTTAAAGTTTAATTACCAGCCCTTTCACTAAGTGATCATGGTCAACATTAATAGCAATAATATTCAGCAAACTAGTAGGTAAAAGCTGCTTCCACTTAACAACAGTCATAGAAAAAGGAGCGGAAAACAGGCAAAAACAGCAGCTAAGAAGCAGGCAAGTTCCACAGGCAAATGCAAGCAGGAAAGCTCTTCCGTTCTCTAGGATAAAGTTTATGTGAACTGCAATCTCATCTTTTCCAGAAAAAAAATTCAAGCAATGGATAAATGGATAAAGAAAATGATTCTTCATTAAGGCACCAAATCTGAACAAGACAGAAGGCAGGGGCTGATGGCTGATTCAAATGTTGAAAAAAAACCCAAAACACACAAAACCACAAAAAACCAAAACCCCTCCTAATCACTTTTTTGTGTTGGCTGGAAATCATTTTGGATAGTGATCGTATGAAGAAAAACTGATTACATTCCTCACCATCATTGAAGATGTACTGCTAGCCTCATATTAAGGGAAATGTTTGGGATACTAAAGTAAAAAGATCACTTAAACATTATGTCACCAACAATATAATTCACAGAACAGTAGTTTGGACGTAAAGGTAGAATATACAAGTGTGGTATGGAAAAGTAAAATTTATGCTACAACGTAAAGCATGTGCTGCTTGAGGCTTCCAGTACCACAAAGGGTTGTAACAATATTACAATATAATAGAATATAACTGGGAAGCAGAATTAATTCACACACACACACACACACACACACATATATATATTTATATATATATATATATATATATATACACACACATACATAATTATTCTTATTCTTTAAGCATTACCTCTAGTGATGACACTGACTTCCTTCAGTGGAAATGAAGGGATCTGAGGTTGAGACTAAAGTGAATACAAATGTGCTTCACAAGGATAAATAGAAGTAAACCAGAGAGGACAGAATCAGAGAGTGTTACAAAACAAAAGAGAAAATCAAAATAGCATAGAGAAAGAAGGATATGAAACCGGGTTTTTGACTTCAATGTCCTGCAGGCAATTTCATGCTAACATGCTTTTTTCAGTTCCAATGTCTGAGTTTAAAAATGTCTGCAAGGGTTCAAATTTCAATAAAATTCCCTCCCCAATCAGAAACTAGCTTTTAAATTCATGTTTTCTGCATGCTAAAAATCTCCTACAAAGCTGAAATGAAATGTCTTGCTGCTAGCAACTGAATATATTTTCTTTCATATAGACTTATGCCTCACTACCCTTACTTTCCATATTTTCTTTCTTTTGCTTGCTTAGATATTTGGCAATAAGAAAATATTCTGTTTAGTTTATTAAAATAAGGCCAGAAAGAGGATCTAAAATAGATAATTTGTTTCTAAGCTACTAGAAGATAACCAGTGGCTTGCTTCGATCCCTTTTAACTCCTTTCATTTGAAACCCTGCAATACCCCACCAACCTAATGTCTGTAGCAAAGAAGGAAAAGATGAACAGAACTCTCTGGGGGGAAGCTTTGCGTGGGGTAGTGATGGAGAAGATCATGAAGCACAGACCTTCCCTTCTAAGAGCAAGCCAGAAAAAGTGAATCAAGAGCTCTCCAGAATTCAATTCTCTCACCTGAGCGAGCAGACAGCTGTTGCCACATTGTGCTGAACTGGCAAGCACTTTCTTAATTACTCAGCCCTTCCAGAAGGCAGCACTTCAGTGGTGATGAAGAGGCACAATTTCCAGTGTTTCAGGGGGAATTGTTTTCAGCTCCTCAAAAGATTTATTGGAAGTCTTCTAACATTAGACTGCATATAAGGGACCTTTCCCTGTCCAAAGGCATGTTAAACAGTTAAAAATCAAACTTCCCACTTCTGTCCCACTGTTGTTACAAATATTTCCTTTCGGAAAGGTATGGAGCACATGGGATAATGTATTCTGGTAGTCCTTTTGCAGATTTCTGTTTGACAAACTTAAATCCTACAAACAGTGGTTAGATTTATCTTGAATACTTTGTATAGAAAAATGCCTGAGGGCTGTAAACTCCTTGAAGGTCATGGGATGGGAGAGGGGTAAATATCCAGTGCTTTAGTAAGATGGTTTCATTCAGATTTGGAAAGTTTTGTGTGCAGAAATAAGTCATTCATTGATACAATTAAGCAATCCTCTTAATGTAGACCTTTAAGAGGAAGGATAAGATACCATCTCTTCCCCTCACACAGTAGATATCTGTCTTCAACTTTATCTTCCCTGAGGTTGTTTAGGAATTTGCTTCAAGTATTTGCAATGTCCTGTGTTTAGGCATCACCATTCGAAATGGTTTGTTTCTTTTTTCTTTACTGATGGCTGTAAAACTTTTTATAAATAGTAGCCAAAAACCCAACCAACCCACCAAAAAACAACAAAAAACCCCCCACAAAACCCCAGAACTTCTAAAATAAGGAAAACAACTAATTTTCCTAATTTTCCTTTTTCTTTTTTTTTTTTAGCATGCTGTGACAGTGAAAGTGGCTACCCTAAATATTAAACACACACATTTCTTGCATGCAGTACCATGCCGTAATAAATGCCAATTTGTTAATCAAGCACCCCATTATTTTTCAGTCTCCAAGTAACTGAAAAAAAAGTATTTTTTCCTTTGGAGAAATGGATGCCTTTATGTTCCTTTTATACAAAGAATTCCTTAGATCTTGATTTTAGGAAAACTGTAGGGGAAAAAATCTTCATTTACTAAAATTCAGTGGAAAATCTTGGGGGTAGGGGGGAGGGAGGAGGGACTTTTTTGCTTTGCTTTTTTTGCTGCTTTCATTTTCTTATGTAGAAACAAAATCTAGTCAACTTTGAAAGTAATTTAAATAATATACATATTTTGTTTAATTTTATAATTTATTTCCATTAATCACTTAGATAAGAGAAATACAGACATGCACTTTTTTCTCTAAAGAATTCAGCAGCAATTTTCATTCTTCTTTTTCCTTCAATATCGTATTCTCATCAGTAATAAATCTCAATTTTAAATTGGCCTAGTGACTGCATATCATCAACTGTTAGTTACTTCTATGCGTTTAGCATTTGAAATGGAAGGAAGACAGTGTCCAAGGACTTCTATGAGACATGTGTTAATTACCCACATGAAAAATTTCCTATAACCATGTGCATAATTTAGTGTTGGTTCTATGGTAAGAGAACGGTAGGACCACAACACATTCCTCACCTTGTCAAACAAAGTAAACTATGTAGAATTAAATAAACTGAATTTTTTGTCTCCCTTTACTGATAAGAATGTGCCTGCTAAGACTGAATGAAAGATTTTGGTGTGTGTTACATGACTTTGAATTAAGATTTAGGTGTTGCTTAAAAAAATAGCCTCCTTGCTTTTGAATACTGGGGATAAAGTTGGTTATGAAAGCAAAAGACAAAAGCTGGCTAAGTTTGCAGAAACAAAACTTAAAATATTTTACCAATATTGATTAAAAATATTAATTAACCAAGAAAAAGGATGCTGATTAACAGCCTAATTCATTTTACATGACTTTTTTAAGGCTCATTGTTTTGGTTTCAGTTTTTCTTCACTTAGTTTCTTTCTTTCAGCTGTGTGGATACTGCTTAGTAGTAACAAATGTGTTTATAATGAAATCATATCTATCCCCATACCTATGTCCTTCTCTATTCTCTAACATGAAATGATTGTTCAAATATTTTCATGCTCTGCCTGAAGACTATGTACCCCACTTGTTTCCTCCAAAAATGAATTCCACACAGCCTCTTAATCTATTTTCATTGCTTTCCTTCATTCATTCTGTCTGTGATCCTGATATATGTTATATTTCATTTTTATGCTACAGCTACATCAGTAAATCAATGGCTCATTTCTACTCTGAAGATTTTCTATTTTCTAACACAAGAAAGATAAGATACTGTAGCTGCTTGTCACCTCGATATCTTAGAATGACTTCAGTTTCTAGCAAATGAACAAAGTACATTAGTATACAGTTTCTCCTTTTTTGACCCATTTAAATTTTAAATGCCAATTAGTGCAGTCCATTTTAAAATGCACTGCAATAAAGCGCTGGTATTTGTTGGAGATTTATATATATATATATATATATATATATATATATGGAAATATTTGAACAATCTTCAACCAAGAAGAAAGAATACATATTACAGAATTTTATAATTGGATTCTGCTTTTGTTAAAAGACATTGAGGGTTGTAACAGGACCACAGTGTTAAAGGGATATAGTACTGGTGGATAAGGAAAGACCAGCTGATATTGTCTACCTGGACTTGTGAAATGCAGGTGACATTGTCCTGCAGAATATCCTTGTCTCTAAATTAGACAGACATGGATTTCGTGAATGGATCACTCAGTGGACAAATAATTGGCTGGAGAGTTGCAGTGAATGGCTCGGTGTCCAAGTGGAGACCAGTGACAGATGGCATTCCCCAGGGACTGGTATTGGGATTTGGTGATGTTTAACAACTTTGTCAGCAACAGGGGAATGCATGGTGTAATCAACATTCTGGAAAGAAGGGATGACATCCAGAGGGACATGGAAAATCTTGAGAGGTCAGGCTATGTAAACCTCATGATGTTCAACAAATTCAAGGGTATGGTCAATCCCAAGCACAAATACAGGCTGGTCAGAGAATGTTTAAATAATTTTGCATATCACATTTTGCTGAAAAAATATTTCTGACTTGAATATAGAGTGACATGTAAATGTTAGTGGTTTATTATTTTTAGTATATAAAAAAATGGTTTGATTTTCTAGTTACCTTGTTTACACAAGAACAGATTTGTAGTGTCTTTTTAATTTGGGGTCCTCAAATTCATCTTATGTTTCCTTGTAAAACCTGGATATCAGGGAAAAAAACCAAAAACAAAAACAAAAAAACACCACCCAAAACAACACTGCCCTTAAAAAAGCAAACACAGTTTAAAAAACAATCATTTTACTGTGGCTGGAAGTTTGGATATTGAAGTTGCTGTTTGCAATAAAGAGAGGAACCAAACCCTAGACTATATTGGAATTGAGTTTTATATATTAGCAGTCACACCTGATACATCTACACATCACCTGTGCAGATATGATGTAGCTGAGGTTCTGAGGCTGAGTATCAGCATGATACTGAGCTCTATACTCTGCTAACAGGTCTAGAGAGAAAAAAGCATCCTAAATATATCTGTCTTTAGGTATTCTAAATACATCTGGTTTAGAGGGTAGGCAGAAGGGCATGAAAGAACCTGAAGCAAGAAGTAAAGACATAGCTTAAATCTATGGTCCCCAATGGACAGATTCTGACTAATAATCTGAGGTAATTAAATAAAGTTTGAAATATCTAAATGCTTGGGGAAATCCATGTTTGATAGTGCAGTTGATGATTCATCATCCACCTCTATCAAAAACTTAAACAGTACACAATAGCTGATTACTTCAGTGATGGGAACAAGATTTAAATGTCAATGACTGCAATGTGGGCTGAAATCTAAATATTGCCATGGCCTAGGGGTACTTTCTGGTTAAATCAACTAATAAAAAATAGTTGCGGAGTTAAAAGAAATTCTAGAAAATCATGTACCCTCAATATCTTTTGTGAATGCAGAATCAAAAAAGAAATTCCTTAAATGTGCCATATAATAAAGTATTGTTGAAGTGAAGAATTTGATGCATCAAGTAATGGCTTTTTGATGTAACAATAAAATGAACTGATTAGATGTAGGCAGTGGCTTAGGCTGCTTCTTGGGCAGCTTTGAGTGAGGCACATGCACTTTATAGTGTCTTTTCTGCAATTAAAATTTCCAAAGAACCACAATGGCCCAGTGAAACCTTTTCAGCCAGCTTCAAGTTCAAAAAGATGTAACAAGGTGAGGAGCACTTACAATGAGGCTTTTTATTACATAAATAAGCCCTCATAACTTCCTTCATTAGTACCCCAAGGGCAAATGTCGGATGGAGGGAAATAGGTATCAAGAAAGATTTGAGCATGACAGATTTCATGCTGAAAAAGAAAATAATGCTAAACTTCTGACACAGTTTTCATATAAAGTCTTAAAGTAAATGAATAATGCTGGAAAAATCTCTCCACATATTGTCTAACTTTGAAGAAGAAAAAATCAATTTATTATTTCACTTTTTCTTCAGAAGCAAAAATTACTTCAAAAGGAATTTAATGCAGGACTTTTTTTTCTTTTAGTAATTACATAACAACTTTATCTCAAAGGTTAAAGCCATAGAAAATCTCAGTGAAGTACTAATTTCCCAGGGCTTATTATGGCAAACATAATACATTTATAATACAATACATATATAATGCAATACATAATGGAAAGACAGAGTCCAAAGCCCCTGTTGTGTATCACATGTGATTCATAATTATTAATAATCTGGTATTGCAACTGAAGCTATATATATTTCTTAAAATGTAGAAAATATTTGCCTAAGTAACATAACGTAACAAGATTAAGGTATATCTGGCCCTAGCCCACTGTAGCCAAACCAGGTTTTTAGAAGACATAAAGTGAATTCCTGATATTTACTTTCAATTGAATAATATACTTATGGGAGCTGGCAACAAGAAAAGTCATGAATATATCAAAAGGAAATCTTGAACTTCTGTTTTGTGGTTTGTGTTTTTTTCTTCAGGGGTAGAGGATACTGGACTTACCTGTTTGCTTTCAAAGATAAAGTAACTGTGGGTGAGGGGAGGGCCGTGGGTGTTGCCTGTCTTCACTTAAGCAGACTTTTCACGTGGTCTCTTAGAGCATCCTTATTGTGACCAGCGTGGCATACTGTCGTCTAGACAGGTGATGGTCTAGATGGACATGAAACAAGCTGGGTCTTTTAGTCAGTCTCAAAGAATAATGCCTTGTGATTCCTCTGGCTCAAGGCCAGAAACGTAGAGTTTCTTCAAGATATACAGCAGAACATACCTTATTTAACATCTGTGTCAGTGACTTAGAGGAAAAAATGGTGTACACTCTCATTTGGTTTATGAATGATTTTTCTTCTTTGCACAGACCACTGTCCAGTTCAGGCCTCCCCACTACAAGAGAGACACTGGCAAACTAGAGTCAGTTCTGTGGAGGACCACCAAGCTGGTCAGGGGCTAAGGAGCGTGCCATGCAATAAAAGGCTGTGGGATATGAGCTTTTTCAACCCGGATAAGATGTAGTTTAGGGGCACCAAACAGCTGCCTGTGGGGTGGTTATTGAGAAGACAAAGTAAGAGTTTACACCAGAGTCTTCACTGAGTAATGTGTCATGCTGACCGGAGACAATTGGACAACTGGCATGAACTGAGAAAAAGATATTCCATCTGGACACAAAAAAAAAAAAAAAAAAAAAAAAAAAAAAAAACCAAAAAAAAAAAAAAAAAAAAAAAACCAAACAAAAAAAACCCCCACAACAACAACAACAACAATAACAAAAACCAAACAAACCAAAAACAAAGCAACCAAAAAAATCCCAAACAAAACAAAAACAAACACAAACAAACAAACAAAAAACCCCAAAAAACAAAATTAAAAAAAAAAACCAAACAAACAAAAAAAACACCAAAAAAACCCCAAGTCCCCTTTTGCCTTTGAAAACAGTCAGTCAGAGAAACAAGTTCCCAGAGAGGCTGTGCAGCCTCCATCCTTGGAAATTTTATGAACCATCTGAACAAAGCCCTGAATTACTTGATTTGATCCCTGACCCAGCTCTGCTTTGTGCAGAGGCTGGGCAAGATTACCTCTTGGGATTCCTTCCAATTTGAATTCAGTGATGGTTAACAAAGACAATTTTTCTGGGCTGACCTGGACCAGCAGCTAAACACCTGCACAGCTGCTGGTTCAGGAGTGCCTAAAGCCTGTGCAAATGATGCTCAGCAACAATCAAAACATCAGTGTGTTACCAACACTGTTCTAGCCACAAGTCTAAATCACAGCATGATACAGGATCCTGTGGAAAAAAATTATCATTATCCCAGTCAGAGTCAGCACAAATACTTTCAAGAAATCACAGAAAAATGCTGAGGCAACCTATAATCTTAGTGTGTATCATAATTATGATCATCTCTGGGCACTTTATGTTGTCAGTATCTTGTCCAACTACCACTATTATTTCCACTGAATAAAGTCTTATGCAGTGTTTAGGTGTCCTGGAAGTTCATGTGAAAAGTTTTGTCATATAATAGAATCCTTAAAGTCTGGAAGGTATCTTCTGCCTATAAAGTTAGGAAGTCATGGAAGTCAATCTTACAGAGAAAGAGCAGTAATTTTACACCTTAAGAATTACTAATTTTGATTTCTAGATTTCTGACTTTTAAAAAATGTCTGTATGCCCAAACTAATAGAAATCTCTGATTTCTGCCTCAAAATCATTATCAGTGGATAGAAATTTTAAACTATTGGCTTCATATGTTGCTTAAAAAAAAAAAAAAAAAAAAAAAGGTAGAGTGTATTATTTCCTTACCTTTTTACCCACTATATTTTCTGATTAAATCACCAGATACACAAATCAAGATTACTCATGAAACCTGCCAATAAAAGCAGTAACTGGACTGAAGAAGAACTAATAAAACTGGAAAATTTTATACAGATCAAGCTGCTATAGTCAAACACAGTAAAACTAATAAAATCTTGTAGCACTTAGTAACATATATGTAACTGCAGTGGGTGGGACAATTTCTTGCCCAAAAGCGTATCTGTTTTGCACAGAAAATAGAGTAAGGATTTGTTCTGGTGGCAGATTTATGAGAGGAAATAAAAGGTAAAATATCAGGGATCCTGAACCATGTTCTGCTCTCCCTGGAACAGAAACAGGGACAGCCATCTGAAAGTCCACATCAAGGAGATCCAATATCATCCTCCCTGCAGGCAGAAGGTGGAAGCTTATAGGAATGGAGTGAATGAAGTCAGGTCCATGCTCAGGGCAGCAGGTGAACCCTCTTCTTGCCTAGCTCACCTTCCCAGCTGCATCTGTGCTACAGGGATCGGAATCTGCATGGGGAAGGCCAACTGATGGATGATATTGGTGACAGTGCCTCTGCACCAGAAGTTGTTGCGAAAGTCAGAAAAACCCATTCCTTGTATCACAACTGCCCCCACAAGGCAAGAAAAGACAGGTTATAGTTATATGTGACTTTCTTCTGAGGGAAACAGAGCATCCAGACAGACATTTATGTTAGGGAAGTTTTCTGCCTCTCTGGAGCCAGGGCTAAGGATATCACCAGGAAACTCCATATTCTGGCACAGGCTTGGACTATTACCCATCACTGCTCTTCCATGTAGGTAGTGATGAAACTGCAGTGTGTGGTCAAGTGTGATAAAAAAGGACTTCAAGTCCTTGGGATGATTGGCATGGGAATCTGGAGCACAGGTGATTTTTTTCTCTATCTTCCAGCTGCAGACAGTGGCACTGGAAGGCACAGATTTTTGCACTCAATCTATTAATATTTGGCCCTGTGGCTGGTGTTACCACCACAATTTTTAGGTCTTAATAATGACAAGGCCTACAAGGCATCAAGTCTGCTGGTGTCATATCGGATTCACCTTTCTCTGTTCATATTGCTGGAGTTTATTGACAGAGCTTTAAACTAGACTTGAGGGGAGAGGGGATATCAGCCTTGTCCATGATGAAGGCATCAGGCAGAGGAGTTGGATATATGATCTTTGGAGGACCCTCCTAAACCATAGTATTCTATTCTTCTCTAAAGAAGGAGAAGGCTTATTGGTTATTCTAATAAATGGGAATGTTTTGGTTTAGAGAAAATTTGGGAGGAAGCTTCTAAAGGAGTCCTTCTAGAGAGCAGAATTAAGTAGCCCCTCTCCTAACTGGTTTGGGGAAAAAAAATTGGAGAAAAGTGGAAAAAATGTGTTTATTTAACAAGCAAAGTATTCACAAGCACAAAAAAATGAAAAACATTAAACAGTAAAACCCCTCCCTGTTCTGAAGAGATAGCAAATTTAGGAAGTTCTTTTCATGCTATGTAGCTCGGTTTGCTTAGTCTCTTATCAGTTTTTCCTGTGCTGGAAAACGCTGTGTCCCAGCTCCAGTGGGCCACAGGTGTGAGCGCCTGGTGTTTTTCTGGGTTTTCAGTCTAGAGCAGGGCCAATTAGTTCTAAGAAAAAGAAAAGCCACCGTCTGGGGAACTTTTTTTGCTTTAGTTATCTAAAAAAAGCTAACTGAAAGCAAAGGAGGGCTCTCTTCCGCTGTCTGTGCTGCAGACAACACAGTCTGTTAGAGAGTATGCAGCGGAGAGAGTGCAGTTCCTGAAAACAAATTGTGAACTTTTTTTCTCCCTTTTCTCTTTTGGAGCCAGTTTTAAACATGCAGAACTTAATATCCAGCATGAACAGAACAGACAATTGGGGATGCAAGCATCATAAAGTCACCTTAGGACATTCAGTGATATCAAGGCCTCAAGAAGTAGATGAAAATCATATAAGTTTTGTAAAATTAAAAGTCATAATTAGAAATGTTCTTCTTTGATTGGAATAGATCAAATGGCCATAGATGACCAATTAATGCCTGAATAATAGCCTATGTAAAAAGATCTAATATACTTCCTTCATGGTTAAATGATATTATACCTTTGTTTCCCCTTATCTTTCTGAAACATTTTTGTGATGTCTATTTTTTCTACTGTTTTAGATTCTACCTTACAGATTCTAAATGGTAATATAAAGTCAAGAATAATTAATATACAAATCAGATCATAATAGAATGCATTTTTGATAAGTATTGTTTTTATTTTTCTGGGGTGTTTTGGGTTGTTTTTTAGTGTCGTGTGTTTGGGGGTTCTTTTTCCTAAGTTTCTTTTTTTTTTTCACTGTTAAGGAAAATGTACCTGCTTTATAACAGCTGATATTTCCTGGTTACTGTTTTCTGAATATTTTAGAATAAAATTTTCAATCTGCACAGTGTGATTTGCACGTTGCCAGAGTCTCACAAATGAAAGATTACTGCAATATGGACATGGACATATAAATGGAATACTGTGCTACTTTTTAAATCTGGAACTCAAAGCTAAAACTTCTTTCCATGCTCTCCCATGAACTGGGCTCAGAGGATCTTACCATGCTGGTTCTAGCCTAACCTTCAGGATAAACAAGAGCGCCTTGATTCTACAGTGAGTATTTCTGACAGTTCAGGGATTTTCAGACTACCTACTGTGCCTTTCTTCGTAGTTCATAGAGGATGCAATCTGCTTTTAGAGAAAAAGCCTTAGCAGACACTAAATTAACCATCCAACCACTGTGACACCTTTTTTTTACAGCACAGAAAAGAGATTCAGGTTTTAATCCTCAATCCACTCTATTTTGCAGTGAGAATTTGATAGCTAGTTACATTTCATTTCACCTCATAGGAACACTTACTGTTTGAGAATCTGGCTCCTTATGTCCTGAATAAAATCCCACCAAATTCCGGGCAGTTTTCTCATGATAACAATACAAAATAAGTAGTGAAAAATTGAGATGATGTGATGGCTGCATTAAAGGCTGGAAGCCCAAAGTACCCGTGTCATTTTTTTCCTGTCTCAAATGGTAAGGTTAATCTCTGACCCTGCAAAGTGGTCCATCTGGCTGGAAGGCACTGTGCCCTTGCAGAGTCCAACTGAAAGCAATGGGGTCCACATGCTGGGAGCAGCTTGCAGGGCAGGGCTAATTCTGTCAGTTAATAACTGGCTTCCTTTGCACAAACATCTGTATCAGGCTTTCCTGAAGAAGTCCAGCACAGCTCCATTATTGTTTTAGAATTAAAACACCTCTTTTTCCAGCTGTAACAATTTCCACAAGTCTCAGAGTAGCACTTTCTGCAGAGATCTGCAGAACACAACACTGAGAACTTCTCCAGAATACTTGGCATATGCATGAAGCATATGGCACAGTTCTGTAATTGTCATATGTAGCAGGAAGCTTAGAAATTTTCAAAGACCAATAACTAGGGAAGGGAATAACTGACACACTGCACACCTTTTAACAGTCAAATTCTGTGCTACCGGAAAACAAACTGTTATATTAAGAGAAATTAATTTCAGTGTCATGTAACAGAAGAGATAAAAAAAAATCTTGGGCAACTAATTTTGGCATAATTATTTTTTTTAATTTAAAGAAATTCAATAGATAGCATTTTATTCATATCTCCCTTTCTCAGCATAATGATTTTAGGTTATGTTTTCTAGAATAAGAAAATTACAATTTGTAGAAAATTCCTGTATTGAAACATGTTATTAAGAATGAAAATTATTTCTGTTACTGAAAATGCTTTACAAACCTGAGAGAATTTAGAAAAACATTATTTGTTCATATTTGGAATGAATACATAGGAGTTGATGATGCCTGTCACCAGTGACTGTGATAGTGTTGTCACCCAACAGCCTCAGGATCAGCTGAGATGAAGAGAGTGCAGATCCCTGAGCCTTAAAATCAAGTGACTCTTTCTGTTCATATCCACCTGTATGTTTAGGAAATAAAACAAAACTAAATTCAGTTTCTTCCCTGCCCCAGCCCCTTTTTAGTTTGTTGTTGTTGTTGTTTGGTTGGTTGGTTTTTTTGGAGGGTTTTTTTGGTGTGCTTTTTTTGTTTGGTTGGTTTTTGTTGTTGTTGTTGTTGTTTTTTTGGTTTTTTGTTTGTTTGTTTGTTTTGTGTTTTTTGGTTTTTTTTGTCTTTGGAGACGACATGATAGTTGAAACTGCTAAGTTGTTGTTGTTGTTGTTGTTATTGTTGGTGGGGTTTTTGTTTGGTTTTGTTTGTTTTTGTGGTATGAGGGTGATAAAATGAAGGTGGAACACCCAAGAAATAGTGACTTGATAAAATGATTGATAATATTTGCTACAGAGAAATATAGTGAAGCACAAGATCTGGGGGAGTCCTGGTATTATGTATGTGCTATAGTGACTACAACCACTAAGAAAAGATTTATTGCAATCACACAAGTTAATTCTATGTAAGTGTTGTCTCAAGAGAAATTAGGAAAGCAAATCAAATGGTAAACTGTGTTACAGTTCATGCTATTATGCCACAGATGTACTTGTACCTTGAATTCCTGCGAGCAGTTTTGCTCTTCATGTCCCCATGAAGTGTATGGTGGTCCTGTGGATCAAAGTATGTTAGACTGGGCCTAAAACATCCTCCCTCATAGCTGCAGTTAACACAGCAGCTCCTGGCTAAAAAGGAATAGACCTTCTTGGAGGCTACAAGAACATGCAGTATAGCCATAATCTGCTCTACTCACTTGTAAAAGATTTTTATGACTGCAATGAGGGACAAAGCACTTACCTAGAGCATTATGGATATCTTAACTATTAAATTAGATTGCCAAAAAAGATGTCCAGGTTCTAAGTGTAACATCATGAGTGAAAGATTTTATGAATGGAAAATCTCATCTGCTTTCAGATCCAGGAGCACAAACTTAATCACATATTATTTAATAACAAATGTGATTCCTGTTTATTAACATGTAAGCAGAAGTTACTCTTTGTATCTAGAAGTAATTTTAAGAGGAATATTTTCTATTACTATTCAAACTGACCTCATGAAATGGTCTCTGTAGTGATTTTTTTCAAGATTGTAATGACAGCATAACTACATATTGACTAAAAGCAATTTACTGCTCTTTAGGCATAAATTACAAATTATAGTTGTTTGATAAGTCAAGAAATTGCTTTCTCCAGTCATATTTCTTCAGACAAGATATATAATAAAATCTTTAAACTCTCCACCCATTTTCACATTCAATTGTAAACATATTTTTCCACTATGTTGTCTCTCAATTTTGACTGAAGAAAATGGTCCAAACCCTCCAAATTCACAGCATGCTTACTCTCAGAAGTTTTTCAGATTTAAGAGATCATGTTCAATAGTGGCAATCTTGACTTCACATAATTGCAATCAGCAGAAGGGCTTGGCACTGAAATTCATAATATTCTATCTTTAAACTTTTTTTCAAAACTCCTACTTTATTACTCCCTGCTCTCTACACTCCACAATTTAGTTCTGTAGATTTTGAAAGTCTGTAATTTTATGTTCTACTAGTTTCCACAAGATCTCATTGTAACCCTATCTTGTCCTCTTCAAGCACTCTTCCTGTTTTTAATGGATTTAAACTATACAGCTGAAATTATTTGAACTTCACAAAATTCTGGACCCGTGTCTCCACACTTATTTGACACTGAAACAGTTTTAAAACATGAGGTAGTTTAAAGTGTTGCAGAAAGAGGGGAATTTCAGGTTATAAAAACTTTGACAGAAAAATTTCTATAATAGTTGTCATCTTAGAAACAGATTTATGTGACTAATCTTAGGAAAAAAAATCATTTGATGTACTAAATCCAAAAGGAAGCAGCAGTAAGCAACACTGTAGGATCGACTGATGACATGCTTCTTCCTGAGTCAATATTGTATCAGTGTATTAGCATGGAGTTAGATGAATTCTGCTGCTAGGATATCACAGAAAATAAGGGTGTAATTAATTGCTAATCTGAACAAAGTTAATTACTAAATGCAGTCATATAGAGGCCAGATTTCAACCAAAGTTAAAGATTTGGCATTTCTTTTTCAATTAAATTTATTGCACAGATTAGCACCTTTAAGTCCGTGCAAAACTTATTTTGCATCATTAGATGTCTTAACTCAAAATTTCAGTAGTAGCATGAGGGCATATTCTAGAGTAAAGCCATCTCACACACCACAGATACCATGGATGGGTCCATTAACTGTGCAGAAATGTGTGTAACTACACCTCAGCTTAAGTGTCTTTTACTGTATTTCCCTGTCGTTATCCTCTTTCAGGCTCAGTCACGTGCATGTGCTAACAAACACGGACACATTTTCTGTGTTTGAGAAGAAACGTGATTAATTGAAGGGACTGATTATTTATCAATATGATTATATTGTATAGCATATAAAAACACCTTTGTGTAAAAGTATGAATACTATTAACAGGAAAACATGGTTTGCTCTAAAGCTCTACTCTTCCCTGTACTTGTCAAAAGGGATTATCTATACCTGCTAAACACCAAACAGAAAATTTGCAACAATGCCTAAAAATGTGATTTCTAACAACATTTTGATAAAATAAACAAATAGGTATTTCACCTCCTCACAAACCATGGGAAATGGATTTGTAGAGAATTTCCAAAGATTGATAGAAGGCTTACATAATTGCATTTGCATGCAAACTTTGAGATAAGAAAAGCTAACTTAGAGATGCTATGGAATAAGATGGACATTGTTGAGAAAGAAGTGACAGCAAACTAAAATATAAATTGCCTCCTTCCAGGTTAACATATATATTCTGTAATCTAATTATGGCACAATTCCTGCCTGGACAGGATATAAATTCAGCATTCAATACTGTATTTGTGATAGAGTCAGCTATTATATGATAAATTCATATAGTAGGCTCTCAACATTAACAGTAGTAATGAAAGTTCCAAAAATGTCATTATATTCATTTATAAAATATTTTTGCAGTGACATCTTTCATAATTAATAAAAGGATTTGCAGTTCCAATATGAATCTCAATGTTTAATTGTGTACCTGTCAAGTCATTGTTTGCACTGCAGATACTTGTACACAATGCAAGAGGAGGGGAAATTTTTCCTTCATCTCCTGAAACAAGTAGAAAAATAACAATTTTCTTATTGACTAAAATAAAAAAAATGATGGTATAAACATTAGTTTGATGTTAGCCAACTAGAAACCAAGAGATATTGCCGTATCTCTTAAAGCTAATTTATAGTCAGTCATACAAACCAGTTTTCCCAACTCATTACCTTTTTTTTTTTTAGATTCTGTTTTAGCAGACCTTAACAATCTAGTGAAAGTAAGGAAAATATTTAATTGGATTGTACATATTTTGGCACCACCATTCTCTCAAACAAAAGGTATTTATAAAGGGTTCTGATAGAGAATAATATTTAAAATTAAAAGCAAAGGCCATGAGGCAAGCAGCTGAGTGTTATTTGGTGTCCATTGCTGAGAGATTTAGCCCATTCTGGTGACCTGTAAGTTATGTTCTGGCTCTCCCCTGACACATAAAAATTCATTTTACTTTGGAGCGTATAATAATAATAATGTTGGCAAAACACGCCTTTTGCAGATTTTGTGTATTTACTGAAAATTTGGAAAAAGACAAAGTATTTAAAATGAAAGGAAAAAATTATGAAATATCAATTTCAAAGTTGTTTTTTTCTTTCCCAGTGCTTTTCTCACTTGTATTTTCCTACTTAATATTTTTCCCACTCATTTTAAAACATCTTTTCCTTACCTTTTTCCTATACCAATTCATCTCATTTCCAAAATTTATTCTACCTATCCATCATTTGTAAATTTGATTTTCTCTCTTTCATTTTGGTTTGGTCTGGAACAGACTTTAAAGATTGTTTAATTCTAACCCCCCTGCTTTGGGGATGGGCATCTTCCACTAGACCATGTTGCTCAAAGCCCCATCCAACCTGCCTTAGAGCCCCTCCAATGGCTTGGCATCCACGACTTATTTGGGCAACCTGTTCCAGGGTCTCATCACCCTCAGAATATTTTCTTCCTTATATCTATTCTAATCTAAATTTGAACTTTTTTGGTATATCCAATACAAATAGTCACTTCATACCACAAGTTGTATTTGTTTGAGATGCACATGATTAGGGTATGATTCTGAAAAAATAAAGGTATAAATAAAACAAAATACATATTTGCAGAAATCAAAACCCAACAAGGCCTTCCTTCTGTGGCCACTTTTCCACCAACACTTCTTCCTCCAGCATCACTTTTACTTTAGTCCGTGAGTGCATGTGGACACCAAATAAAGATAGATATTATCAGCATGTCATCTAATGAAATTATTAAAAGAAAAAACATTCTGACTCTACTTTCATTTTGCAATTATTTATTTTAAGACACTCCTTCAAAGGTTGATTATGTAAAACACTCTAATTCCGTGGGAACATGTACAAAGTATGTCAACAAAAACTAGGGCACATTATTAGATTTCCCCTATCAAAAATACTATAAACACAATGACTTAACCATTAAAATGTTATTGCATTAGTCATATGAAAAAATATGTGCTTAAATGTATACTGCAATGTATACTGCTGAGCCTTTTTTCTGTTCTAACAGTCTGCCATACCACAATATTTTCATAGTTACCGGTAGATAGGGATAAGTTGGTGTTCCTACTTTAAATGATTCCGTTATAAATCCTATTTTACAAGAGAGTTTACTATGTGAGGCTGCTTTATAAGCATCAGGTTGAACCTATGGGCCCTACTCATTTCAGTTACACAGCATGTAACACATGTTCCCATTTGCTTTGAATAATAAAGCTACATAATTCAGCTCTCCATTAGAGAACACAAGCACGGGAGTCTCCCATCCAGATAATTATGTGCAGTGCAAATTACATTCCATTAGCATGTTGGCTGGCTGATCAGAGAGAGAAGGGTGTATTCAGCCAGAAAGGGTGGGAGCAGTCCAAATGAACCACTTGAAAATGTTCAAAGATAAAGTACAGCCAAGGCACCAATACTGGCATTTTAAAGGGAGCTCTTTATGGTGCAAAACAACAACTTTTCTCCACAAGTAACCACTTCCCTGCTACTTTTAAAGGTGTGAAGTTCAAATAAGCGTCTTGTGGCTAGATTCAAACCTGTGAGGCAGTTGCAGACACCGGCTAGTGGCAGCATAGTCTATGGCTGGGAGTTCTCAAACCAGTGTCTCTTTACTCAGCCATTACTTTGAGATGCAAAACTTTTATTTATTCAAGCACTTTTAATAAAAGTTGAGCATCTTGTTTAATTTCCTCTCTGCATTAATATATCACTTCAGCATTATAAGCATCATTGGTGCACGTAAACATTATGGCAATAACTGTGGATTCTTTAAACCTCCAGTTAATTTCAACTTGGAGAGAAAAATGAAAGCTGGGAAAGTCCTTCAGGGCAATTTTTGGAGGGAGAACATTTGTGAGGAAGCTTCAGTTAACTGCCATTGAAGCCTCATCCTGGAGGGAAGGAAGTGTACAGGTGTGTGTTTTACTTGGTATGGACAGATGTTTCTGTTTCTATTTAATTATGTAAATATATGATTATATAGATAATATCATGAGTATCTCTTGCTGAAAGTCGAGCTGTTCTTTTCCAGCCTCTTTAGCTCAGGGAAGTCGATTTACACTCTCTACCTACAATCTTGACTTCTGTTAGGCATTATTACATCAGTTAGGCAAGACTCAACATTTCATTCCTTCATTACAAGGTTACTGAGCTTTAAAATAGTTGTGGCAGCTAAACGCCATTTCTCTAATAAGACCCTGACTACAGACAGTATTTAGGGATAGGCAAAATATGTATAAGATAGAATGCAACCATCTGCAACCACTTCCAAATGAATACAAACCTCACCACAAACAGCACTTCTGAATACAGCCGTTGCATACCTCTTGTGTGAAAACTGGTTATAAATCTAGGGGGCAACAGTGCCTATTTAAACTTTCAATGACACAGAGAAAGGGCTGGACCCCATGTGAACACACTGGAACAATTAGGAGATATTGCACAATGGAAATGATGGAATTAAATTGGTGCAACACAGGGATACCAAAAGGAGAACAATTATAAACTAAGTAATGAAAATACAGTTTTGAGAGACAAGGAGTAGGGATCACGAGTAAGGATCATGGAAATAATTACCACATCAACTAAGATGTATTTTCATTAATATTGAATGCTTTACGGATGAAAAGAGATGTAAAAATGATATTGTGCCTCAAGCCCAAAATATTTTTAAATTTGCAATTTAAGACCATTCTTCAGCTTGTGTGAACTTTTCTTTTATGTGTCATTGCAATACCACAGGTAATGGTTTCTCTGTAAATTCCTCTTGATTCCTCTTTTCCAGCTGACTTGACTTTGTTTCCCTGTGTAGCATATGATATCTGCTAGAGACAAAAATATCTGAATGTAAACGTTATGCATGCCCAAATTACAACCTTTATTGCACTGTATTTGAGAGGATTTCTGAATTCAGAAAGTGATGATCCAGAGGGGAGTATTTTACAACGGCATAGAATGCAGAAGTCTAAAAGGATGAATTAGGGGCCAACCTAATGTCAATAAATGGTTGGTACTTTAAAATTTTTTTAAAAACCCCAAAACAGTCTCATGACTAAAGGAAGACAAAAAACTTATGAAGCTTTTGGGGTTTGTTTGTCTTCATTTTGGTTTTTTTTTGGTTTGGGTTTTTTTGGTAGGAATCTGCATTAATTGCAGTCAGAAACCCCAGACATTCAGAAAACCAGAAATGTTTAACCAGAACAGCAAGCAAATAAATATGTGTAACTGGAAAAAGGGACAAAAAAATTACCATGGGCTAATGGGCAGCTTATGACATCAGATCAGCTGGAGCTTCATGGAGGCTTTTCTAGAGCACAAAACAAGGCTTGATAACTATAAGTGAGATTTTTAGTGAAACAAATACTTACTGGAAGCAGCCTGTCATACAGCAAATACATAATTATAAAAATTAAGAGATTTTTTAAATTGATTTTTTTTTTATTATTATTATTGTTGTTATTTGTTTCGTTATTACTATTAAATATTTGAAGGTCAAGTTGGCTGTAATATGTAATTATGTAAATCTTATGTATTTGTTTTTCTTGGCTTTTTTGTTATGGCAACATTCTCTTAACTCACATGATATAGTTTGTAGTTCATGCAACACTTAGTTTAATTTAATTTTCCTTGTTTTTTTTTCCACTTTCTTCTATGCTTTTTACTTGACCCAGCAGTATTGATTATCCACAAAATTAAACACAAGTTCTATTTTCCCAAACCAAGGGATGTGTAAGCATTTTCCTTCCCAAGAACATATTTCTAGTGATGTTTTGAGGGTTTTTTTTATACAGCTTGTAAACTTATAAAAACATGAGTAGTTTTTTGTCTTAATATTGTCAAAATGATCATCATTGTAGTCGAAGCAATTCTTAGGGTGACTCCATGAGAAGTTTAAAGGGAAAAATCCTGGATCCACAGAAATTCTTCAAAATTCTCTTTTTTAACATGACAATATTTCTTTCAAAATTCTAATTAATTAGACTCTTCTTTGCAGTTAATCCAAGAGTGTCACTTTTGCTACAAAGTTTTATTGAAGATGAATTTTATTTGCAAGACACAAGGAGATGGCGAAGATGTTGATTCTAATATTTAATTTCGCCATTCATATAACAATACAGAGAACCATGAATGTAGGTTTAACAAAAATAGAAATTTAATTAATTCTAATATGTAGCTGATAATGAGGAAAAAAAAAGCAAACAAACAAACAAACAAAAAAAACGGAACAAAGAAAGAGATTGAATTTTCCCAGACAGAAGTCTTGCATTTACTTTAGTCCCAAATTTGCATAAATTAAAAGTTGGATAATGATGCTTAGTGTAACAAGGAATCAATGACAGTGATAATTCCTTTTCCTCTATATAATCTTTTAAAAAATAAATTCCAGAATTTGGGGGAGGGAAGTTGGAAGAAGAAAGAATGGTACACTTTGATTAATAGCATACTCCATATTTGAAAATTAGTTATAAATTACAAAAAACTCTGATAAAACATAAAAATCCAAACCAACCAACTAAACAGAACCATCCAGAAACACTTGCCTAGGAAATATAGAAAGGATAATGTGAAATCAAAATGAAAACCAGAATCCTCAGAGCAGTGGTCACAGCACCAAGACTGACAGAATTTAAGAAGTGCTGGGAAAATGCATCAGGCACATGGTGTGACTCTTGGGGATGGTCTTGTGCAGGGCCAGGAGCTGTTCACCGTGATCCTTGTGGCTCTCTTCCAACTCAGAATATTCTATGATTCTGTGATTCTGTCATAAAAGGCTAGAAGATTCTTCATTTGAAAACAAAATTTTGGTAAAAATCAGTAAGTGTAAAAGGAAACTGTCAGTCTAACAGTGTGTTGGAGAAAAAGCCAAAGCAAACTCTTTCAGATTTATCATTTCATCTGCATAAGAAAAGAACTATTTTGGCTTTGCAACATTACTATGATGATCTTGTTCTGAATATTAAAATATTATTTTCTTCTTTTTATGCCAATGATTTGTGACTCATTATAAAGAGGGTATGTAAATTGACAGAACTCCACATCCTGGCAGAATGTAGAGGAGTACAGAGCCCTTTGCCCTCCCTTGTATCTTGCCTTTCTTTTTCAAGGTCAGATTGTTCTCATTTAATTTTAGCTGCCTAAAGGAAAGTATTCAGGTTGTACCCATCTTCTGCAGTCAACAGGCTCTCCAAAAATAATCATTCCAGTTATTTTAAGGCTGGTTAAAGCATGCAGCTTTCTCTGAGGTTATTTGTTTAGTGCTGCAGAGTTATGCCCACCTTCCAATCTGCCTTCTTGGGTCAATACAAACCCACTGTGCCACAGTTCCAAACAATAACCTACCTTGTTTGGGAATACTGCCTTCAAACTATCTCTTTGAATTCTAACTTTCTTAGCCCTTCAGTGAAAAGGCAAGTAAGATGATTAAAAAATGGAATTCCTTATGTACACAGTAATTTTAATCACAAAATACAGGAGAGTTACTGATCTAGGCAACACCATGTGTTAAAACTTCTGATATTATGTTTTTGGTTTGATCTTCTACTTTCCATGCTTTCCATGTGTACCTGATTTGGTGTTTAGAGGCATTTGATCAGCTTTTCATGTGGGGTTTTTTGTGTTTGTTTTTTTTTGTTTGTTTGTTTTCTTTGTTTGGTTTTTTGTTTTGTTTTGTTTTGTTTTTCCTTTTTCTTCTTCTAATGTTCTTTCTTTTAAACAAGTTGGGGTTTTTTGGGGGGGTTTTGGGGTTTGTTTTGTTTTGTTTTCCTCTGAGCTAGCTTCCAGTTTATGAAATGTACTAGATTCTATCCAAAAAAGATGGACACCTAAGAAGAGGAGACCAATATTTCATAGAAAGGGAAGAGACATTCAATACTGGAGACCCATGGTCATTCTGTATTTATGGGATAAGTCCTATGAAAGGAACACTGGACTGTTTTAAAGCATTGTTTTAGAAAACTGGGGTAATATAACATAATAGCCTAATTCGAGGTAATCACCTAGAAACCCCATACCTTCCTCTTTACAGCCTTGTCAATAAAGAATAACTTTTCCCCTGGCCAACCACACATGCCAAATTTGTACAGTGGTTTAGAAGTTTAAAAGTGAATAATTTCAGTGAGTAATAGAATTGCCTGTCCTCTAATGAGAATTCTAGAATTAAGAGCCATAAAAACTCAGTGCTTGACTTCACATTTGGGAGATATCATCCAGTTTCTGCCCATATCTGAGGAAGCAAACTTGTTTTCCACAGATAGAGTCACTTGAGAGACTTTTCATTGCCTTAATTTTTATAAAATATTTTTGTTGCAGTACTGAAGATGTTAGATATTTGCTTGGCTTCACATTCAAAGGTCTGAAACTTCATATTTTGTGGAAGTAAGAAAACTATAGGATGTCAGATAAAAAGGAGATTTCTAGCAGTTTGTGGTTTTGTAAAGTTGTCAGTTTCCCAAAGGAAGAAGTGCTGCTTCAGAGAGTGCAACAGATGAGAATTTTTTTAAATCAACCTGTATAATATCTAAAGATTCTGTGTCTCATCTGTTCTGATTCAACCTTTTTGCGGTCTCAAATATATAAAAGCAATGGAAGTATATAAATATATTTCTCATCAGAGCAACTGAGGTGACTTGGGTGAATTCATTCCTGTCTAGATAAATGGAAGCTCTAAATCTTCCAATTTCAGTGATAAATTAGTTTGCAGAGGGACTAAAACAGCCATTTATCAAAAATCCTATTTGAACAATAATCCCCAAACAGTTTCAAGTAAATCTATAATCAGTAAAATGCTACATTTTAAAGCAATGGTTGGACAAAGATCAAATGCAACAGAAAAGGCTTCTCTTTCAAGGCTTGGTGTAGTTGATTGTTTATAACCCAAAATCCTCTAGAGAAGGTTTTGGGTTAAAATTTAAAATGCTAAGTATAGTCAAGCCTATCTCTGTGTGAGGACCTGGGTATGCTGAAGTGTTCTTGCTGGAGACAAAAAATAACACAAACCCCAAATTATTTGACAGTACTTTTTTATTACTGGCAAGCAACAGTAAACAACAAATTTAATCTAATATGGTAAATTCTGAAATGCTTGTATTATATTTATGTATGTGGTAAGAATGTCTTGGAGATAGGTACAGTGCTTTAACTATTTTCTTCAGATAAAACTACAAATGATACTACAATTGATACAGTCTAGAGGAAATGCACGTCAATCTTTTGTAATGTTACTATTCAAACCAGCAAAGAAAAAAGTGCCTCCATCATCAGGGGGATAAACCTTATTTGTCTGGTTTCATTCAGGTTGGAATGGGACCAACAGAGAAGTAAAAATTTGCCCATTTGAGGTTAGACCAGAGTTTTGAAGGAGCAGAAAAGCCTGCCCAGTTTGTGTATGCACAACACTGATGAACAGGCACGAATCTGCAGAGGGAGGAAGACAAAAGGGCAGCAAGGGTTTCTGCAGCTTTTGCTTTGACTGATTTTTCTTTTCTCTGTCAGATAGATGAAGCTGGCATGAAGAATTTACAGAGGTGTAGCCAAAATAAATTTTTTAATCCGTATTCCAAAATACTTTGTGCCTTTGAGTGTTCAATAAATAATGCTATGTTTAGAAATGTTGCTTCGATGTCAGAAAAAAAAAGACAACTTTTTACTCTGCTTTACTCAGAGGAAATATGAGGTATGAGATAACTTTAATTCAAACAAATTTACCTTAAGGAAAGCCATTTAGACTCATTCAAGATTAGACGAAACCAGATTTAAAATAATAGTAGCTGTTCCTGAGTAAATTTTCCCTGGATATTTTCTCTGAGATAGCTGCAAAGATAAAGCAAGTCTATTTGATGGGATTTCAGTTCATCAGAAAACCAAAAGAACTGTATTTCTGTATTCGCGTTCCTTTTATGTCATTAGGCTTTACTGTGAAAAGATTTTTGTGCTCTCTTAGGGCATGTTCTGAATTAGTCTTCAGCCACAGGCCTTTACCAAAAACTTTGACTTCAGTTTCCACTTGAATTACACAAAAAAAAAAAAAAAAAAAAAAAAAAAAAAAAAAAAAAAAAGGCCCACCAAAATCCAAATCTAGATTTCCTCTGCTTCTGATCTGAATCATAACTGTTGGTCTGTTGGTCTTTCAGGCACTGCAGTGACCTTTAGACCATTCAATCCTCTGGAACTGTGGCCTCTTCCCCCCCCTCATCCTTCCTCATCTCCACAGCACAGTTCCTCCTGTTGCCTCTTTTCCCACTGCCTGCATCGGGTGTGTTGGCTCTGGTCTTCCTGATTAAGGCAGAAGGTTCAGTGCCCAGGGGGCCATTGGAAAAGTAGGCTGAATACAAGAGAAAACAAGTAGGTGTTAGTTGTACAAAGCAGAGAAACGCAGGGTCCCCGGGCAGGTGCAGAGGAGAGCCCCTTTTCTGCAAAAACCCAGGCCTTTTTTAGCAGTTAGGCCTTTATCAGTTACATAGTTTTTAATCATAACAAACAATCCAACCAACCACCATACAGCACAGTGTGAGCACATAATGGTTATATACCTTGGTTTTCTACCTCTAATTCAGCTGAGACACTGTCCCATAGTCCTTTTTTACTTAGCCGAAGTAAAAGGCCTGAGCCATGGTTTCGCCAGGCCTTCCTTTTCTAAGGTTTTACCTATAAGCAGATTTAAATGTATAATGATTTTAAAAATTCTTTTTTTTTTTCCTGCATCATTTTTTCTTATGACTGTTGTTATTATTGTAAGCTGAGTAATAGTTTCACTATTAGACTGTAAAAGCAGTCATTGGGCTAAAATGAAACTGTAACTTCACATTTATATATATATATACATTTGTTCTTTTCTGGCCATAGAAATATTTTTATTATTCAGAGCATAACATGATCATCTGTTTTCTTATGTCACTTTCTTCTGGCACCAAGTAGTCTGACTCATTTACTATTAAAAATTCAATCTCACAGATTCTTTTATGAAAAACCTCCACAACTTTTGTTTGGGTAAAGTTTAACAATGCTTATTCATTTAGTTTCCTCTGTTATTACCAAATAAGAGGCCGAAGAATCGTAACAAGAAGTCAAGGTCCAGAGCACAGGTTTGTTTCAAATATTTTGGCAGTACAAACCAATTTATCAGGCAGGGGTTTGAACTAATAGCCAGAAACTTCTACTTCTGAATATGGAAAATTTTGAGACGCTGCCAGTGAATCCCAGAGGCAAATGTAACCAGACCCATGGTCATCCTGGAAAGGACTGCTTATTCATCAGATGCTAATAAAGTAATTTTGTTCTCTTCAGGAAAATTTAATAATCTTAACGGTGTTGATGCATGCATCTCTACATCAGCAGGCAGATGACCAACTGTGTCCTGGAAATCATGGCCTCAGCACACCTTACAGACAAACATCATAAACAAGAACATCCCCCCACCTTTTCCTTTAGCTGTGCATGATGTCAAGTATTATGGCATGTGCCTTTGGGCTTTGTCCCCTCCCAATCACTTGACCATTCCTAGACAACTCTGGAGGAGGAGTGGGAAAAAGAGAAAGTCTTGGCACTACAAAGTAGAAGCAGAAATTATAAAATAGTAGAGTGGTTTGGGTTGGAAGGAACCTTAAAGATCATTAATTCCTTCAGAACATTCCTCTTGTTCCTTTATCGACTTCCACTATCCCAGGTTGGGCAGAGCTCCATCCAACCTGGCCTTGAACACTTCCAGGGAAGGAACACGCACAACCTCTCTCAGAAACAAGTACCAGGGCCTCACTAGTCTCACAGTAAAGAATTTCTTCCTAATATCTGCCCTAAACCTACTCTCTCTCAGTTTGAAGCCATTTCCCCTTGTTCTTTCACTCAAGACTCCCTTGTAAAAAGTCTCTCTCCATCTTTCTTGTGGGCTCCCTTCAGGTACTGGAGCCCCACATTTAGGTCCCTCCAAAACCTAGAATTTTGGCTGGTTAATATAACTGCTTTAGCCACAAATGCGAACCCCAGCACAATATAGGATGATTGAAAGAAGTTAATTCCAACCCAGCCAGACCCAGTACAAAATATCAGGTTTCAAAAGAAAATAAATGGTGAATTGCTAACAACTGCCCATGCCACTCCGGGATGCATAAAAACCTGAGAAAATCAATTGATTTCCTCACTCAAGCCATTGGGCTTTCACACCAAGTAATGTCCTGGTACCATGTAAATCCATGGTAGTATCAAATGTACATTTTAAAGTTTTCACTGCTTTTCTGTGATTAGGCAAATGTTTAAGCTACTCTCATACACTGCAAGAATTATAATGAGGAAACTTGCCTGGAAAAGCTTAGATACTCCTCAAAGTCTTTAATGACAATAATGGCTTTATAGTGATCATGACTTCTGGTAATGCCATTTCTCTAAATGCTTGAAAGTATCTTGCACACTAAGCTTATTAACTTTCATATAAGTTTTATTTTGATGATTAGCTTTATTGCAATTTTACCAATGGACTGTACAGCATTTAAGTATGCTGGAACCTGATGTTCTGTCCTTTACAACATTGAAAAAAAATTGATTTTGTATGCCTGAAACATTCAAAGTACCATATAAGAACTTCTATAATGTGTACATCAAGAAATATGGACAGATTTCAGGAACGGTCTTCAAAGAAACCCAAGCCTAAGAATTTAATACTGCAATTACATTTGTTTAACTACAAAGAATTTAACAGAACTAGACTTTGTTTTTGCTGTTTTGTCAGGGTTTGGGGGTGTTTTGAAGTTACTCTTTCTCGCACACATAGCAATTTTCACTGAAGTGGAAAGCATTCCTAAGTGACTTGTGAGATGGACAGACTTTCTTTTCCTTCAAGCTGTGTAAAATGGTCTAGCACTAAACTCTGGAAGCAGTGTGTGCTTATCTGAGGAATCCCTGTGTCTCATCCCTAGATACCTCATCAACACTCACTTCATTGCTCATGCCATGTAGGCAAAGGAGAATAACCACAAACCTTTTCTACTAATTTTTTTTATCCAAAGGCAGTAGGTTTTATTATAATACAGTTTTTAAAAGCTCTTAAAATCATCACAGATTTCTATAAACCTAATTGCTCAGAAACACTGATCATCTCAAATAAGATTGCAACAACTTTTCTTGAATCACCAGCCCAAGCTGCTTAGAGACATAGCATCAAAATAGTTGTATTATAAACCAGAAAACCATATAAGTACTGCCCTTAAGAAAGGTAAGAAGAAAAAGGAGTAAAAAATTCTGAGAACTAGTCTTTGTCCACTGTAGAAGGTCTTTAAAATAGAATACAAAAACTTAAAAATTGTACAGGATTTTATTGAAACCTAGGGTAAAGATGATAAAAACAGAAGTGTTATGTCTGGATATTTGAAAATGTCTGACAATTGATGCAACTGTGTTGTGTATAAATCACATTTTGAGGAAGTTGTAATTAAAAAAAATCTGTAGTTAAAAAGGGGAAAAAAATTAGCCATAAATCATAGGAAGCTGTATGTGCTAACTGCAGGAAACTCTGGTTATTTAATGTCACTTATTAATAAAACACAAACAAACAAAAACCCCAGCAAACAAAAACAAACAAACAAACAAAGATAAGAAAGGAAGCCTTATCTTCATGAATCAACCTGTAATCAGTGGACAAGACAACTATGAAAAAAGTCACAGGATGTTCCATGCCACAATGAAAGGAAGAGCATTCTGGCAGGGATTCTGCAGCTCAAAAATGCCTAATCAAACACAGAGGATTCTGTCCTGGTAGTAGTCGATTGTGTAATTGAATACACATTTAAGGGAGTAACAAATTGCCCTTTATGATCCGTTTTCCTGCTCTCCCCATGAAGTTTTAAGCTGAACACGTGGATCCAGTTGGTGAAAAGGCTTCCAGCACAACTTCTTGCTGCCAGCCCATGGCTGAACAAGAAGTAGTAGGGAAGTCATTTTCCACTGACCCCTGCAAACCTGGAGAACTCAAGGATGCCTGTAGCAAATCAACAAATCCATAAAAACAGGAATTTTACTCTACATATCAAATGCAAAGTCAGGATTCTCATCACCACTTCAGAATATATATATGGAAAGGTAAATATAGATGTTGAGTAAGATTTTAAGAAATCAGAAGTTGATTCTTAAGAATTTATTATGTGCAGTGTTCCACACACTCTGTGTATTGTGGATAATGCAAATGTTTTTATCATCACTTTTAAAAAGTTCTTTTATTTATGGAAAAATATTTGTGTATTTCAGCAAAATTACTCATGACTAGTAATTTAAAAAAAAAAAAAAATTGAAGAAGAGATACCAAACATCAGAAGCCTAGAGCATTTCAAAATGCATTCCTTTATCAAGGGGCCAGTGGCAATAGTGAGATGAGGCAGGTTCAGGAGTGTGCAGCTTGGTTGGTCTCATGACAGTAATGTGGACAGATTGTGTGGAAGAGGGTACTGATTACACTGAACCAATTTTAATAATGTACCAATATCCTAACTAAAATATATTAATACAAGCAAATAACTTTATGTGCATCTATCTTCTATATAGATGTTGATCTAAAATATCGATAAATATCTTTATTTATATATCTATATATAGATATAGATATAGATATAGATATATATAAATATATATATTTATATTTATATATGTAATATATTTAGATATATATATTTATATATATCTAAATATATATAAATATCTATAGATATTTATATATATAGATATCTATATATAAATATCTATAGATATTTATATATATTTATATCTATAGATATTGATCTAAAATATAGATCAATATTTTTTTTCCCTAGTCAAACGCTCCAGGATCCTACAACACGAGTGTGGTTGTCATTAGACTACTTGAATAAAATATTCGTTGCCAGGTAACTGCAGCTTGGAGGCTATTCAGTGAGAACTGGCACTGGGAACCAGGACCACCAAAAATGCAGGCAGGAAAAGATGAGTGATGTTTTGAAAGTGTAAGTACAGAATGACACCACTGCCCCCACCATTGCTTACACTAATCAGTAAAAGTTTTTTCATCATTAAACCTCACTGTTAATCACTGTGGGAATGTAACCTTAGCAGCTTAGTAGAATACTATTCAGACTACTGATTTAATGTGCATAGAACTGTGTGTGATACACAGTGTGGATGAAGATATCTGTGTTATAGACAAGACCATGAGGAAAACAAGGAGCTGCTGCCGAAATAGGAATGTGGCCACTGTTCAGATCTCCAGATATCCTGAACTATATACATGTGTACTTGCATTTTATTGTTGTTGAAAGGAGATACATTTTAATTTCTTGTCTTTGATCCAGTGTTCATTACATTTGTCGTGGTACACCACCCTTGAAGCTTGGTTATAATTTAGATACAAGATATGAATAGAAACATATATGAATATACCATCATAATATAAATTATAATGCCACATTATAAAATTTGATATAATGTTATAGTGTATGTGTGTGTAAAATGGTTTCACTTTTATACATACATCTATGCATGTACAAAACCCAGATACCATAGGTTTCCAGGCTAGGGTAGAGGAAAAGAAGGAAGGAGAATATCAGGACATTAATCATTGACTACATCCCATTGGGCACACAAGGTTTTAGAGGAATTCTTCATTGCCTTTTTTGTCATTTTTTCTCTTTTTCTCCACATCATTTTTTTAACTCTTTCCAGCCTGAAATTTCTCTCAGTTCTTCCTAAGAGCTCTAAGAATGAGGTAGCGTCTGTTATATCAGTGTGAATGACCTGGAAAATGTTTGAGCTTAGGCTGTAGCTGATTTTATATTTGCAATTTTCCACAGCTGACTTGGGGAGAGGATAACTTCTTCTTCACCCAAAAAAAGTCTGTTTCTGCTGTATCATCCTCACAGCTGAGATTCAGCACTTTTCCCTTGTGGAGCTCAAACTCACCTCTCAGACTAGGATGTCCATGAGGAGAGGATGCACAGCCTGTAGACACTAAGTTGAGACAGTGAGCATCAGGTTCTGGTGACATTTGAAGCGCTGAGGAATCAGAAGGATTTTGTCTCAAGATGAAACACATTGGTTAAACAGTAAGAGGGAAAAGGACTAGATGGAGCAGCAGAGAGACTGATATTCAGAAACGTTTAGTACAGGGAGTCTCACAGAAGTTTAGAAGTTATTACATCAGGAAATTTGACAGCTGGGCCATCCAGGCAGTACCAGCAGTCAGGAAAGGTGACACTCCCAAAGCAGCACAGAAAGGAAGCAGTGGACAAGGACCATAAAACATCTGGCATTCTATTTTATAGTGTTTAGTCTGAATTTTGTGACTGTGGAAGTACATTATTGCAAAAGCTGTGTCAAGAAGGAGGAGACCTGTAGAGGTAAATTATCTATACCCCTGATGCAGCACTTGGCCCTTTGAACATTAGCAAGAAGAAACCCACAAAGAAACCCAAATGCAGCTGCTCTGTAGATCCCATACTCACAAAAGTATTCACAGGAAATAACCCAAATGTTAACAATAGGATGTAAGTCTTGCTCAGCAAGTTCCTAGAGCCAATTAGCAAGATTTCCACTATATTTGGATGTGGTTTAATTAAATTATGCAACAAGAACGATGAACGTTCTCCAAGAATTAATAGATCATTTTTACTCATTCTTTCGAAGTGTGTCTAGTGTTATCCTCACACACACATGTAGCTATTGCAATGCCACTCTCTGAATATTACCTTTTCATACACAGCTCATAAATCACAGGAAACTACTGATAACTCCTCCTACAGTACTTGCAGTTGCTTTGCACAGGAAGTTAATTAGGAAGTCCATTCAAAATGTTTAATTGTTTAAATATAAATTACATTTTGTGCACTAAAACCATTGTAAGTCTTCCACTCCATCTGTTTTTTCCTCTTAGTTTTTGCTCAAAATTGCAAATCTGCTGATGCACCGCTTTTCACAAAGCATCTGCCTTTACCCTTCCACTGAAATGGTCCTCAAATATTTGCTGAGCTTACTGTAGCTTGACAAAAGCACAGATACATCAGAATTGTAAGCTTTTACTGTATTTTGTGCAGTAGGCTGATGTACAGAATATAATTTGTTGGTTTGACAAATACCTTTCTCCCTAACTTCAGTAAATCATCATTTCCCAGAGCATCAATTCCTCCCTTATTGACTGACTCTGACATATTCCATTCTCTTCCCTGTTTGCTGCAATAAAGATATTAGTAGAAACTATTTCTTACTGTTCTCATAAAAATGCAGTCCTCCTGGCCTTTCCCAGACCTCTTAGTGCCAGTTCATTCAGAAAACAGCATGACTTGCTATTTGAATGTCAAAGTTAATTTAATTCAACATTTCTCTTTATGAAGGAGTCAGTAAAATGTTTTGCAATCAAGTTAGATTAAATTATTCAATACAAGAAGAGACAAAATTTGAGATTATTTTAAAAAAAAATTAGTTATATTCTGGCATTGACCACTAAAGCTGAATTGTGGAGAAGTCTAATTTAATTGTCACGTTTAATCATGTTTGGGTTTGGAGGGGAAAGGAAAAGAGAGAAGATATTTCCAAGTGAGGATGGGTAAGTACTCTGTATGTTCAAAGTAAACACTTTATTTGGGAAACATAAAAAGAAAAAACATGGTATAAATGTTAATTATTTTTATTATTAAATGGGGATTTTTTAATTAAGGATTTTTAACTTTAATTTTTGAAATGTCAGAAATTATTTCCAAAATTTCTGATACCAGAAATTAAATAAGAAAATAACTTTTTACAGAGATCCAATAATCAAAAATTAAAAAAAAATCCAGAATTTTTTTTTTTCCAAAAATCATGTGGGATCCAGAACCTTCATCATAACTCCTAGCTCTTAATAATTATGTGTATTTTTTCTGAACTCTAGAATTGTAGAATATTCATTAAAAATTGAGGGTGAGAGGGAATTTTTTTTTTTTTAGTGTCCTCCTTCTTGAGTTTATACATCAAATTAATCTTTGAGTTGTCTTTGGTTCAGACTGTCAGGCAATATGAATGATTCAGTCTGTGGCTTCTATACTTCACTATATATTGCAATAAATTACAATAATTTATATGTTTCGAGCTTTGTTGCTAGACATTTATTTATTGGTACACAAGATGTGTTCTTTTCTGTCGGAATTTTCAAAAGCACTCAGCACTGGCTTTTATCAGTTCTGAAAGGTCACTTCTATAAGCACATGCAGCAAAATTTCAAAACAACCAGTGGCTTTTTGCCATTCCCTGTTCTCTTCAATGTCAATGTCAAGTTCCACATAGTAGAGGAAATTAGTTTCGTTAAAACAAACAAATTATGTTAAAAAGGGTAAAAATACTGAGGTTTTTGCTGGTTTTTTATTTTTTTTTTAATTATTATTACTTATTTTGTTTAAGTGTATGCTTTTTTATAGCAGCAAAGTTTCCACTAAAATCCAGACACTGATCACCATGAAAAATTCACCATATGCAGATATTTATTTCCAGCTGGGAACATCTTCATTATTCTGATGCAACAAGTTCCTGAACCACATGACAGAGACTACCTTGTCAAAAAGTATCTATTCAAGTCCCATGGACAGAACAGTGTTAGACTAAACTACAGCCAGTTTCAAATTCTTGAGTAATCTGTAATTCCTCTCTAAACTGTCAAGAAATGCTTTGTAGAACTTAATGGCATGGGCTGCTTTAAAGAGTTTCACTACTAGTCATATTTGAAATATTCACCATGAACCTTATTGAAATATATATGTGTATAAATTAGGACTATTAGTTTCAGGGTTTTTTGAAGAGAAAGATCATTTAAATCAACAATAACAGAATGTAGAAGCCCAGCCTCTCCATCTCTCATTCAGTTCCTGTTGAAGAAAGTAATTTACATGACAGCTCAGTGGTCTGACAGTAAATTAAGGGAATAAAAGAAGCTGTATCTGAAGAGGTGCATAAAAACTATGTGTACATAAGGCAGAGAAATCTAGAACTGAACAGAGATGGGGGCAACTGGTGTCAGCCTACTTCCTTACCATACCAAATTATTTTAATGGGTTTTTATTGAATTTCACAACATATCTTTTAAGGGGAAATGTATAAAAACAAATCTCTATTTGGAAAAAAAAAAAAAAAAAGCCACTCCATGGCAACACTGCTGCTCAAATTGAGCCATGGGAAGACCCCCAGCATCAGAGAGCTGCTCTGAGTTTCAGTTCTGGCAAGAGTGATTATTTTACAGTCCAGCTGCAGAATGCACTAATGAAACAAGAAGCAAGGACAGTTGAGCCTTAAGCTCAGAATCACTAATGGAAACTTGGTGCCTGTCTTCACGGCTTATAAAGTGGATTTTTAGATACAGAAACTGTTTTATTATAGCTCTAACATTACGAGACAGAGTTATCTTCTTACTCCTTCCAAAATGACCTTCCAGACATATAGAATGTGATTTTCATCAGTCTTTCTGGGCTCACCTTAACCTTTCTAAGGAGTACCTTTTCTGCGGCCTGATAATAGGAATTAACGACATATCCACCTGCACAAAACTGAAGCATGGCCTAAAGACATTATAAATTTAATAATAATTATCTTCTTGTAAATCACACCCTCCTCTCTACTTGACATGATCCCAGAAGTCATCTTTCTTTCTGTTCCCTCATCTCCCTCCACAGACACACAGATTCATGTCTCTGTACAGGAAGAGTCACTAAGTAGAAGCTTATTCTAAATGCAGAATTAGAGGTTCAATCTGGCAGTGGTGAATGATCTGAGTTGCCATGTGATATGAACAAGGAAAAGGCTTTTTTGGCTGGCATCTGCCTGAATATACTTGATTAAATGGCTGCTGTGGAGTAGCAATGATTTCTGAATTTTGAATACCCTTTGGACTAGGGTTAAGATTTTCGAGGTTTTCTTTTTTTGTTTGGTTGGGCGTTGTTTGTTTGTTTGTTTTTGTTTGTTTGTTTTCTTTTTTGTTTGGTTGGTTTTTTGGGTCTTTTTTTGGGGTTTTTTTTTTTGGTTGGTTGGTTTTGGGTTTTTTACCACTTGTTTGCTTAAGGTTTTCTGTTTTGTGTTTGGTTTGGAGATGGTTGGTTGGTTGGTTGGTTGGTTGTTTGGTTGGTTGTTTTATCAGGAGTTAACACACCAGGTTGAAATCTGGTGCTTCAAAGTTCCAGGTTTTAAGAGTTTAATATTTGAGTGTGGCCAAACTGTTGAGCATTTACTATTTCAGGATCAAGTCCAGCACTGGAGGTTAGAATTTGTAGTATTTCCAAGGTAAGAGTTCCTTGGGAGAGCTTCCCAGGCTGTCTGTACAGTTTGGTGCTTGGAAAGCTCTGTCACGGTTGGTATATGTTGTATGTTGACAAAGGCAAAGGAAATGGGAAGCATAAAGTAGTTTTAAAACACAACAGAAAGAGTCAGTTTAGAGTCTGGGGACAGGTTAGGCTAGATCTAATATTTTCAAGGAGACATAATTTCGAAAGCATTCTGAAGGGCTTTGAAAACTCCATTTTGAAAACAATCTGGTGCAAATTGGCTTAGAGATTAGAGTTTCAGCACTGACATTTTTATTTTATTATGTAATGAGACCATCCACAATTTTCTACAATGCACCTTAAAATTTTTGCTCAATCTAGAAAACGAAACAAAAAATAAACCATAAAAACTTATCTGTGGATATACTTGATCCTGTACAATGATGCATGCTCGAGCTTTCATATAAATAAAAATCCATAGAAAGCCTGAAAACCTGCAGTCCTTTGAAGTATTTGATATATTGTCCCAGTCTGGGTAAGTGATTGACAATAAGGCTGCAGGAAAATAAATTACAAGATTAAAGGAAAGCACACCAGTAGAAACAAGGAAAGTGCTGATTTGGGAGCTGATTTATAGGAATTTTCCCAGTATCTCCCTCTGCAATTCAAAGAGCAATGTTGCATTACACCCTGAGAGCCTCTTTGGCTGCTCAGCATGAGAGTCTAATAGCAAAACAGGAGTTAGTTCACAAAGGACAAACTGGAGAACCAATCAGACTCGGCACAATTCCTCCAGTAATTAGCATTTCAAAACAAGAAAAGGGTTTTAGAGATCAGGGATTCTACTCTCAGCTATCTGATGCTATGGAGACAAGGATGCCGTATTCACCATGATAATTCTCAAAGTAAAATTTCTTAGGACCTCATATCTTTAGACAACTGAGGGCAATTAAGACTTTCAGAATTAAGATATTATTGAGTATTTTTCACTAGAAATACACGAGTTTTGAAACAGCAATAACCACAGTGTCTGCTGCATTTTTGTTACTGAACAGAACAAGGTTCATCAGGATGTACAGCTGATGAATAAAATAACTTGTTTGGGTTTCAGACAGGTGGATATATATTGGAGATACAGTTTTTAAATAAATAACTTCCACAATGAAGCCCTGGAAGAGTTTGGTCAAGTTATGCGGAACTAAATGTGAAGATAAACAAAGTCTCGTGTTATTTTAAAATAGCAGTGGACTTCCCCAGGACTAGCCCCTGATTTGACTTAAAGTTCATCAACTGATTCTAGGGAAAAAAAAGCTTTGGCTAAAAACTGTATTTGCTTTAGTTAGATCATAGTATAAATATTTTCATCCAGATATCTATAATGAACTTCTCTTTTTGTTTTTTACAATAAAGGAACATTTTTGTCCTTTCCTTCTTTTTAGTAGTTGAAAATATTGCACTGTGGTTTTAGTGCCATCACTTTAATGGGCTGTGCTAGCTAACCCCTCCATAATTCAAGGACTCATTCTATTCTAATACTTTTGAGACAAGACCAGAAAAACACAGATTAAATTTACTTAAAAGAAAAAACCAAACCAAACCAAACCAAAACCGAAAATAAAACAAAACAAAAACAACACCAACCAAAACAAACAAACAAAGAAAAAAACAAACCCTTCCAGTTTTCACTTCAAAATGTTTTTATTATTAAATAATACTCTGGACTTTACAAGATTCCTGTGATAGAAAAAATTCTTTCACATCCAATATTACTGATGATAAAGTACAGGTTTACGTCAGGGAAAAAGAAAATATTTTCTTCAACTGAATTAAGTTTTCATTATAGTTTTTAGCTTCGTAAATAAAATTTTCTGATCAAAATTGATTCAAGAAGTGGTATTTTCTTAACTCAGTTTTACTATCAGAAGTGAAAACAAATTATGATTTTGTAATGTTTAGTAATTTGATACTGAAATCTAAGAAGCAGAATATTATATACATAAAATATCACCTCTACAATCTATCAATAGCTATCTGCTACACACAAATTTACCCTGATAGAAACTGTTAAACTTTAAGAACAGAGATGTCTTGTACAGTATTCCTTGTGGTGTATGGAAATTCCAGCCTGCTGGACTCTGACCACAGTAGGGTCAGGTGAATATTCAGTACAGCTGCTTAAATTATTTAACACGAGTTCAGCACATTAAACCCCCGTGTTTTAGATAAGGTGGAATAGAACTGCAGTGGTAGATGTCAGAAAACTAAAAGGCCACAGTATTGAGACATTAAGCCACTTATTAAGGGTTGTCTTTCTCAATCCTCCTTTTCCTATTAGAAACAGTTATTGCCGAAATGAGATTCACTTTCAGATGTTTCTGGTTATGTTCAGCATCATGTTCCCTGTTAACCCTCACTGATCTGATGTGAAATGATGTTCTCTGTGGGAGTCCTCAGTTTTTCCAAACCACAGCTCTGGGGTATTTTTCTGTCTCTTTAATGCTGTAATTTTGCTTTATTTTAAAATGAATGCTACATGTACTGATCATAGATAGGGAGTCAACCACTGCTTTATTCTAAAAGCATTTTGCCTACATCAATCCCCTGATCTCTTTTGCAATTTAAGATATGGCTGTGTGCTCGGTATGTTTTGCTAAGGAGATATGGAATAAAATAGACAATAATGAGCTTTCATTTGAACTGGAAACAGTGCAATATATTTTACTTTAGAGAATTCCCTCTTCACAAAGTTGGGTGATTTCTTAACATGCACAATAAATTGCACATAAGGAATGTGGCCTGAGATTCCTCCTTTCCGCTTCTTTCCGCTTGAGAGGCAGAAGAGTAAAACCTCAGCACATGTTCTTTTCAGTTTTAAAAAGTAATAGAGTTCCACGTCTTCTGCAGCTGAAAAATGAAGTGTTATTAGTCACTGGCAATAACCTGTGGCTTGAACAACCTGTTTTGTTCACTTCTATAGAGGCTCTGGGTTGAAGTAGAGTGTTCTAGCATATAAGCAACTGCGAACCAGTGACAAATAACTCGGAAAGACAATCTCAATGTCCTAGGATGTCATTCCTTATTTGAACAGTCATGCCTGCCTAAAAGCCAATATAATGGAAATGAATTTACTTTTTTTCATTTCAGTTTTGAGCGGCTCTTAATGTGTGTTGCATCTCTGTGAGTATCTATAGTGCAGGACAAAGGGGTTGGTTTTCATATTCTTTGCCTTGGAGCTGCACTAATCATTGCCCATCCCATTTTAATGGGATTTAAAACCAAACGAGCAGGCAGGTAATAGCTAGAGTGTGCCCAAGAAATTACCTGGACTGAAAATTCTGGGGCTGTGGGACATGAATACAAGTTACCTTCTCCATAATAAAACCATGAATATCTACAGACACAAATCAAAGATAGATGTGTGAAGTTCCCTGTGGTCCAGACACAGAGAAAACACTGATTTTGTTGGGAGCTTTGCGGGTGAAAGATCTGAATCTGGGAAATGACAAGCACTTACAACTCAATGTGAAGCCAATAAGGCTTGTGAGTGCTCAGCTGGCATTTCAGCTATTCATTTCAGCTGCTCAGTAGTGTAAGGTGAACACATGATTCTGAAAGTCTGTACACTAATGTGACTTTATTGATTGAAAGCAACTGCTCTGAGTGAGACAAATAGGATTTGTCTTTTAGTTCCTAATTTCATACTGTAGACAGCATAATATTCTGCAAAACTAATCTTTGTAACATGTCTGTCTTTCTGATCCTCTTATCCTGCCATTTCTGGTTTTCAGTCAACAAAAGAAGCATCAAAAGTACTCTTTTCTATGCTTTTTTGAGGCTTATATTGTTCATTATTTCCATCCAAGTAACCCAAAAGACAGTTAAGCATTTTCTTCAAGTGGAGCTTGACATCACAGTTTTCCTGAACAGGTTTATTCCACTGACTCCTAAAAACAGTTTCCTGTTTTAAAAGGAGAAATGCTGTCTCTGTAGAAGGAAACCCCAAGAGATGTTATCCTTCCCAGTGGTAAAATGCAACCTAAGAGTCTCATGGTAACATAAATCTCCTTTGCATGTCAAGTTCAACACCACTGAAGCACTCTAGAACCTAATTGTTGTGCAATGTCAGATCTTTGTTACTTCTGAATATGTGTAAAAAGATTTTTTAAGGTACTTTCAACCTAAAAGCAATCTTTCAAAAAACATTCTTCTAATGAGTTAAATAAATGTCATTATTTTTAAATGCATAGCCTAGAGATTATATTTTTCAAATTCATCAGGGCAATTAAGATGACATTAAATTTTTACAAGTGCTGTAATATAAGTCGCAGTTTCTCATACATACCAAGTGAATTTAATTGACATGTATTTCCACTGAAATTGCTGGCATTATCAATTGCTATGCTTTATACATATGCGACAGTGATTAGAAAATTGACATCATTATGTAATTTCTAGTGATGGCCTATCTCAAAAAAAGATATATATGGAATTTTTTTTTACATTCAGGGGACTTTTCTAAAGTTATAAAAATTAATGAAATAGCATTCATATTTATTAAATATTCTAGTCTTTTTTTTTTTTATCTGTAGATATGGCCAAGACAGATTGAAATTTAAATGCAGGTCTAAAAAAGTATGCACCTCCAAAGGGTACTGCAGTGATAAAACAGCTAATCTTATATCCACTCAGTGCAAAATCACAGGACCAAGATCTAGTGTAATTTGGTTGTAATTTGGCTGTAACTGGTTGTAATTTGCCTGCACAACCCCCTTCTCCCCCTCCAAAAAGAAAAAAAAAGAAAAAAAAACACAAAAAAACCACAAACAAATAAACAAAAACAAAGGCAAATTAAAAAACCCCAGCAAAGCAATGAGCTAAAGTACATAATGCTAATTTGGCAAGTTGTCTATGGACCCACACCAGGTTCCACAGTCTTTAATGAGTTTTAGAGTAAAATCATGTGACGAGTTTTCAGCATTAAGATTTGGGAGAAACAAAGTGAATGTGTACTCTGTGGATGAAGTGTACCTGTACAAATAAAATTTTGTGTGTGCATTTTAAAGACTTAATAGATGCTGTATTATATGACTTGAGTTTCCCTTTTCTTGCAGTAACAGCAGGAGAATTCCAAAGTGTGCTAGATTAGGATGCCTAAACATGTGTTGGACTAGATAAGTAAATGTGTGGAAGCAAAAAAACATCTCTCTGACCTGTGTGTTGTGAGTAGAATTTGTCAAAAACACTCCCCTAAAACTTGAAAATGCCAAATGTCACAGGGAATAAACTATAAAGCAGATTAATTTGTACAAATCCTGCTCCATTATTCAGCTGGGACATGGGCTTTCAGACTCCCAGGGTACAGGTTGCATCCCTCCTGCTCTGCATATGTAACAGAGCTTATGCTTATGTTCACTTTACCACCACTGAGACAGGAGCTTTCAAAAGGGTTTGTAAGGACAGATGGAAAAACACCTTGTAAGTTTTTAAATACCCTGACAAACACATATTTGGAGTCCAGTCTCTGAAACTACATCTTCACCAGTAAATTTTTTTTTTTTTTTTTTCCCCTGCAGTCCTAAGCCAGACAAAGCTCAAAGTCCTGTCTCTATACAATTAAACTCCCCTAATTTCTGAAATGGAATGCTCATATCAGGATGTCTAGTGAGAAAACCTCTTTTGCTGATGCATTGACTCTTGGAAAGTACCTACAAGTTGTTTCAGAGGCTTCTGGATGACAAGGGCTAAAATTACAGTTGGAAAATATTAACATGCTAAAAGCACATTTTTTGATTTATAAGTGTGGTCACTATTTACAAGAACGTTCAGTATCCTGTTTTTCAGGGTTTTATCAAGGCTAAAATAAAATAGTTGAAAACTTGCAGCATTAAGATAGAAATCATCAGCTCCATTGTTTTCCATCTACCCAATTCAGTTGGCAGACCAGGTCTCTGATCAGAACACTCCTAGCTGAAAACTCTATTTTTGAAACATACTATTAACCTGGGGAAACCTTAATCCCATTATGTTCCAAATCCATCTATATTATCAATCAGATTCTACAACCTCTTCACCATATTAATTTATTACACTATTTATTTATACAAACAACCTGGTTAGTTCTTCCTGACACTGCATTTTGTTTGCTCTATTCTGTTTTGGAGATGCTGGTGTCTCTTTGAAATTACTCAGACAATAATTATCTTCCTGCTTGGCAAAACCATAATCAGGTCTTCCCTTCCTGTGAAGGAAAACTTCCTTCCCACTGAAATAGAAATTATCCAAGTCTCAGAGCAAATATCTTCTTATGTTTGAAATTATTCACATTTTCACTAACTTGCAAAAAGCTGTGGAAAAAAAAAAAAGTAACTGGAATGACAGCATGTGGTTTATTGCTGAATCATTTGAAATCCAGCATAACCAATCATTCTGAAGCAGTAAGTAGCAGAGAGTGCTATACAACAGGTTTCTGATGTTTTTAGTGATATGCCACAACATCAGCCCATTTGAGGTTGGCACAGGATTACTTTCCCCAGTACAAAAGAAGTAAGAAGATATTTCTGAAAAGCTATTCTAGTAACTCATCAGGAAAAAAGAAGAGTTGTAAGTGATCTCAAGATTGTGGTCTGTGGCAGAGATTAAATGTCACATACCGAGATTTTATTGACTCATTTTCTGCCAACTCCACTTAAAGGATTGGCTTTCAATGCAAGACTGAATGAATGGTTACTCAGTAGTTTCTCAGTCTCTTAGGATTCTAACCATGACATTTATATTTCATAAAACCGACTTACATAAAGTAATAGCCACAGGCAAGTTTTCTTTGTGTACAAAATATGATTTCTATTGTTACCTTCTTGCTGGAAATGACCTCTTCTTGGGAGGAATTACCAAACCCAGAGGTCTGTTTTCTTTGCTTTATTCTAGTTTTCTTTTTTTTCCCCTAGAAAGCTGTTTATCCTTGTGCCTTTACAGCTTTAAAGAAGGGTTACTGTTCAAGGCTTTCTTTAGGTCTTACTGCTAACAGTGTCACCATTAAAATGTTTCTAGCAGATTTAGACTCCTTCCAGTTATTGTGCTGTACAAATGTGTCTGAGGCTGTCTAACTTTCAGCCTTCTGGTAATATGCCACCTGCTGAGCATCTGAGATCTACAACTTCTGAGATGCATTTATGGACCAACTGGCACTCCGACCCTGACCTTGGAAGTAGTGAGAGGTTATATTCCAGTAAAGAATTCAAAATCAATCTCACAAAAACCTCCCTTACAGATTACAGAATTGGAGTATATTTATTGTGAACAGTCTCAATATACAAGTAAGCAGATTTTGAATGTTCTTTTTAGGAGACTCTGGCACAGTGGGAGATAAGGGATAATCACCTTTTTTCTCTCTGTCTGTCTGATTAACATAGGACAAGCTGCCTTTCACATAAAAAAGAAGCATTTTCATAGACTGTGAAGAAACGTAACTTCTCTAACAGGTAAGGCAAGACTCTTTCACTGTCATTCTGGTTGATAACTACTTCTTAGAGAAGATCCTTTTCACTTACTGTGGTGTAAATCTAGGCACAGGAGCAAATCCTCTTCACATTATGAATAGTTTCCTAAAACAATGGTACACCTTTTCATTTTTTATGTAAATATTTAATTACTGAATAAGGTTAATAAATTGCAGAAAAGAAAAGGTATTTATATGGATAGATTATTAATAAATAAAGCACAGTATCAAACAATATATTTTTAGTTTTAACTTGTCACAACAACAAAAGATTGCTTAGCATTGCATGAGGTAGGGTAGTTTTGATACTGATACACACAGATCAATGCATCTGTGAAAATAAAAGTAATTTTTTTACAATATCTCATCGTCTTAACTCCACTGTAGTAGAGTATTTGCTATCCAAAAAATCACAAAATCATAAGATAATAGAGTGGTTTGGGTTGGAAGGGATCTTAGAGATCATCTCTAAGATGGGCAGGGACGTTTTCCACTATACCAAGTTGTTCAGAGCCCCATCCAACCTGGCCTTGAACACTTCCAGGGACGGGGTAGACACAACTTCTCTGGGCAACATGTGCCAGGGCCTCCACACCCTCATTGGGAGGAACTTTCTCCACATATCTAATGTAAACTTACTCTCAGTCAGATGTCATTCCCCCTTGTCCAGGACCCTGTATTAGTCTCTCTCCATCTTTCCTGTGGGCTCCTTTCATGTACTGGAAGGCCATAATTAGGTCACCCCAGACCCTTCTCTTTTCAAGGCTGAACAATCCCAATTCTCTCATCCTTTCCTCACAGCAGAGCTGCTCCATCCTTCTGATCCCCTTGAGGCCTCCTCTGGCCTGGCTCCAGCAGGTCCCTGTCCTTGCTGTGCTGGGAGCCCAGAGCTGGATGCAGCCCTGCAGGTGGGGTCTCAGCAGAGCGGGGCAGAGGGGCAGAATCCCCTCCCTGTCCTGCTGCCCATGGGGCACTGGATGCAGCCCAGCACAAGGGGGTTTCTGGGCTTTGAATGTGCCATCCAGTTCAGTCCTAAAGCTCCCAAGGAGGACTATTTGCTTGGAGTAGCACCTCACAGTTGGTGCTCTCAAGGCACTGGTTTGTCTCAGAAAAAGAGCAACTTGCATTTCTTTAATATGTAGATGGAGCATATGAGGCTTCCCTTTGCAAAATTCTATCTAGACATAAGCATTGATAATCATTAATTCTATGACACATGTGAGATTTAGGGACAATATTTACAGTAATGTATGTGGAAAAGGAAAGTATTGAGGAAAACAGGTTTTGAAGTTGCTCTTTAAGTGCTCATAACTTACTAAGGTAGCAGTCTAATTTTAGCCAAACAGAAAGGATTTGACAATCTGCATTTGTTAAAGCCTAGAAGTAATTTGTTGATAAAGGAATTAATTGCAGCTCAAACCGCTTATTTAATTTCATGAGCCAATGGTGTTTTACTGTCATAACTTCTGGCTCATCAGGAGAAAGGTCTGATGTAGATGCAAACATAGAAAATGTAGAATTTTTTTACTGTAAACTGAATTAGACACATGGTTATAAACATTGCTTTCTGTCTTTTTTCTCAACCACAACAGTTAAGCCTTGCTGACTCTGTGGAAACCATGTAAATAGAAACATTTTAGATCTTCTCATTCTAGTAATTGGTTAAGTCTCTTTTTATTCATGAGGAAAACTACTGAAATATATTTCTCATTTAAGTAAAAAACAAACAAATAAACATAAAGAAAAATCACAAGGTATATATTTTGTGGAGCCCAAGATTGCACAGAATTCTTGAGGAGCCTCCACCAATGTTGAGTACAGTTGGATAATCACTTCTCTCAACTGTGCTTATACGTACCCTGGGACTAGCTTGGCCCTTTTGGCCACCATGACACATTGTTAGCTCTTACTGAACTTATCACAAACCCAAACCCCCAGATGAACTCTGCCAGACTGCACTCCAGCCTCTTGTCCCTCACCCGTGCCATAACCCAGAATTACAGCATTCTGTGTGCAGAATTCAGCATTTCTACTTGTTAAAATTTCATATTGCTGGGGTTTGCCCAGCACCTGTATTTATCAATATCTCTGTAAGGACTCCCTACCTTTGAGGAACTAACAGCTCCTAATTTAGTGCTGTTGGCAAATGTCCTTAGTGTGCACTCAACTTCCTTACCCAGGCATTGATTAAAAAAAAAAAAAAAAAAATTGAAGAAATGTTCTTTTGCCTTTCTTAAAGGACAGAGCAGTAATTTGTCTTCAGTGTGCCCATTCCTTGTCTTTTTCTTGCTTGACTCTAGCCTCCAAGACCTCCTTCTCCAAAATATCCATCAAAATCTAGATTGAAATATAGCTTAACTTTGAGAAAGTTCAGATCTGTATTGGAACTGATAGATTTATGTTTCAGTGTGTCCTTCATCCCACTCTGAAAGAAAAAAAGAGAAAAAAAAGGTTAAGAAAAATTCTTTCAAAGCCCACATTATTATTGAGCTGATGGCGAAAAGACATTACACAGCGAGGTTTAGGATAGGGTGGCAATAAAGTAAAAGAGAAAATAAAGTTTTCTTTTGTCTCTTTTTTATTAGAAAGAGCTTATTGCAGTTGAGGCCTGTATCTAGTTATAAGAACAGAATACAGATTGAGAAAGGGACCTCTGGAAATAATGTATTCTAAACCATCTCAAGCATGGTCAGCCAGGGTAAGTTTTTCAGGAAAGTGTCCAATTGTGTCAATGAGATTAAATCTTAATGATAAATTGATTACAGATCATCACCTTCACATCAAGAAGTTATTTCTCTGAACATCTTAAATGGGTAACAATTATACATGTACAATTATACATTTGTCGCAAAGTCAGTCTGAAGCACATAGGTTGCAATTGCTGGTTTACTTCATTCTGTACATAATGAAAATAAACCAACTTACTACACTGATACACTGTGTATGTACTGGCTCTGCATTTGGCTAGAATAGAGTTAATTTTCTCTCTACAATCTTGTATAGTTCTATGTTTTGTGTTTGTGATCAAAGTAGGGTTGACAACACTATTGAGAGCAGCATTTGCACAACACCAAGGCCTTTTCTGCCTCTCACAGCACCCCACCAAAAAGGAGGATGGGCTGTGCTGAAAAACTGGGAGACGGGGGCAGACCTATGCCAGCTGGCCCCAACTGTCCCAAAGAATATCCAATACTGTACGACATTATAATCAAGAATCAAAGCTGGGATACAAAGGCAAGGGCAGAGGAATTTTTTTAGAGTGATGGTGTTTGTTTTCTCAAGTCACCATGACAGGTGCTGGAACCCTGCTCTCCTGGGGATGTTGCCTGCCCATGGGAAGAGGTGAATGAATTCTATTTCCTGCTTTTCTTGCACATGCAGCTTTTACTTTACCTATTGAACTGTTTTTAATTCAACCCATGGGTTTTCTCACTTTTCTCCTTCTGATTCTCTGTCCCATGCCACCTGATGAGAGGCAGAGTATGGAGCACACACCTGTGTGAGTTCAGCTGCCGATCAGATCTGACCCACAACAGAATCGTGTATGATACATATGCAAGTGCATCCAGGTACTATAAAAATTACTATTGCAACCAAATGTTACCTTCTTTCATCCCTAAGTGAGAAAATGATTCAGTAGGATCTGATTTGGCCAAAGCTGTAGCAAATTTTATTCAATTATCTTTTTCACGGCAGTCTGTCTACATGATGCTGTACTAGTCATCAGGAGCATCTGTGAAAATTTCTCTCAAAGGCTGTAATAAGGGTAGCAAGACGCTACTGCAAAGATGTTACAAGAAATCAATGGTACCCAAACTCTCATTTGTGTGAGCTGATTGGTCAGATGTAAGCAATAAGGCACACAACCATCAAAGTACTACAACATGTGTGAGCTTAAAATTGTTACTGAGAGGCAAACTGCAACAACTAAGTCCTGAAATTATATTTATGTGCTTAAGGAACTGCCAGCTGAACTTCTATTTAGTTTTCTTGTGACTCTGCTTCTGTGCAAATACATAACAAAAGGCATTTCTTCTGAATTAATTTTAAAAAGCAACGATAGCTTATTTTAGAAGATCTCATCTTATTTTCCTTGTATTTGTTCTTTTCAAGTTTCTCCACAACTTTTTTTCTCCTTTTCTTTATAAAGAGAGAATTTTCAAATTCTTTCCCACTTTTGCACTGCTTTGCAGTTTCTCCTGTTTCATCTTGATTGATTTGAGTTTGTGGAGTTTTTTTGTTTTTTTTTTTTTTGTTGGTGGGTTTTTTTCCCCCCCAGCCTCAAGACTTTAGAAATTGTAGATGGTTGTTCATTTTTTCTCTTACCAATTATACCCCAGCAGCTGTTTGTAAAAGAAAAATGACAAGTTAGTCACTTTCCTGTCTGTATTGAACTGTGGACAAAAGACTGAACTTGGTGCAGGGAGGAACTGAGTAATCAGCCTTCTTTTACAGCCAGATTCATGTTTAAAAGAATTCAGAAAAATGAATCATTCTAAAAGCTGATAATACACTACTTTGCACCTTGGGAAGTCATTTCAGGCTCTGGCAGATGAGATCTAGCATCAGCAATTTAAGACAAAACTGAGCCCAACTCTCTGCCCACCCACAGATTAACCTTCTGTGGCAGTGTGTCACCCTGCCTTGTGCTCCCACTCATTTGCTGCCACTCAGACTGAGACTTGTTTCTGGGAAACAGGACAACTAAAAGGTGAACGCACTGTTTTTTCTGTGTTGTAGATGTAATATTTACACCTCTACCACTTCTTAAAATTATGATCACGATCCAAAAGAGTAAAAACTTGGTGATGGTTGAGACGCAAAAATATTTCTGTACATCTGGACAGAAATAGGTCTTAAACCTTTACATTTTTTGGTTAATTAAGATCCATTTGGATTTATACTAATGCTCCACACATTCAGCAGAGGGGAAATTGATGACCTGGGAGGAAGGATTACAGAAGAATGACCTGAGAGAAAGAAGTGAATGATGAAATTTTAAAGGAAACAAGATAATCTCACCATTTTTTTTTCATTTAAAGGTTTGCTCATTTACATGAGTTCTGTAAGGTTGTGAGGTAATTGCCAATGACTTGAGGATGTCATTAGCCATCTCAGTTACCACTCCAAATGATCTGAAAATATCTAATTCATATAAGAACACTGCAATCTATCCTTTACTTACTGTGTCTTGAGGTCTTATTCTTACATCACTATTTCTAATTGTTTCAGCCATCTGATCATAGGTGTCCATTTTTGTGAAAACAAATGCAAAAGGGCATTAAATACCTCAGCTTACTCAGTACCTTTAGCCAATAATTTTCCTTCTTTTGCAAGAAACAGCATGATCATTTATTTCTCTTTGTTTCTCCACTCTCTACCTTGTGCACAGACAATATTTCATGACATGCACTTGTCATCCTTTCCTGGCATCAGCACAGAACCTTGACTTTTTGCTTTTGTTAATGTAAACTTCTGCTGTATTTCTGTCCTTCCTAATCTTCACTGTTTTACTTGAAGTATATTTAGACAATATATATGTTGGCCAAGTTAATCTCTTGTTATTCTTTTGGTATTTTCCTTCTTAATGGAATTGCTTCCATTTGAAACTTCTGGCATTTGCTTAAAGGTACATTATTGCCACCATCATCATGATCATCATCATCATCACTACTGTTGTTTTGTCTTGGAACCTCTTCCCAAGAGACCTCATCTGCCAGTTTTTCAAGGTGAGTGACGTAATTTTTCCTAAATCCATGATTTTGAATTTCTGTTAATGCTCCTTATTGTCCTAAAAGTTCTGGACTCTGTCACCTCCTGGCCATGCTTGTGCAAGACACCAGCTACTCTGCATTACCGAAACTCCCTCCATGGTAGATGTGTTGCACACCTAGAATTCCTCCATCTCTTTATTTCCACTTCTCCTGTAAGCAAGAAGGAGTTCAGAAGACTTTCAGCTCATTTTAGACATGGCAGGGTTTTGAGATATCTGTATGACTCTAAAGATATGACTCGAGACAAATGTACTGCTTTCACCCTTTTGGAGGGCCAGCTAGAGGACTTTATGTACAGCATCTAAAATGCTAAATTCAGGTTAGGCACTGAATTCCATCCTGAGTCCCAAACCATGACCCTCTAAGGGAATGTTTTCATTTACTTTTGTGTTGAAGCCTATGTTCTGAATGACTTTGCATTTGTGCACACAAAGTGCCATCCAGGTGATACCTAAAGCTGACAATGTTGAGTGTTATCAGATATTTTCAGCCTGCATCTCTGATAACTGGAAAACAAGCATGTGCATCTCTGATACATGGAAAAGCAGCTAATTCTTTAGCCCTTCCTCTACTCCCTGAGAAAGATATTCCTCTTCAAATTAATATTCAAATTTTTAATTATCCTGTTGTGTCTCTAATGTACTAATTTATACTTCAGGGAATGAAATAAAATTTCAGGTTCCCCCTTCACTTTCCTGTACCTGTCTGCTTCTTCTGGAAGACACAAAACACTAGCATAAACTCATCCACAGTTTGATAAGACAGTATAAAATTAGAACAGCTTTTCTTCATTTTTTTTTTCCGATGACTTTATATTTCCAAAGATAAACACCTTTACTCTTGTATACTGTTGATAAAGAAGGGCTATTCCAAATGGGCTTTCTTCCTCATGAAAGAAACAAATCTATTTTCACTTCCTGAAACTTTCTCTAGCTGACTTTTTTCAGCCACTTCTGCTTTACAGGAAATATTCTTTAGGGTACAGACACATGAACATTTATATTCATAAATATAAATTAATGAAGAGGCTGAATTGTAAAGAATCAGAATGTGCTTATTAAATCATTGCCAACAGCTTAAACATTTTCTTTTTCTCACTGCAGTATTTAAACTAAAGAGAGTTCAAAACTCAATAAAATAGTTTAAAAAAGCAGGAGTTTTTCAAGCAAAATGATTTTTTTTTCTTTTTTGCAAGTAGCTCTCATGGGAATAGAAATATTTACTTGCATAAACAACAAAACTGGTATCAACTGTTTATCAGAGAGGAGAGAAGACTGCTCACTTATGTTGTAAAGTTTAGGGTAGGTCACCATGGCCACAGATTCTGCCCTCAGAATTTGCTTCACCTTCACAGCAGAAGCAATTCTTCGGTATGGAATTGGGGAAAACTGAGCCTATTAACATAGGAGTGGCACCAAGTGACCTTGTGAGTCACTTTTGTATATTACATTTCAGTATCACTGAGAAAGCCACCCCATGAATACTAAACTTAAAAAGAAAAATTGTTAGGAATCTGCATAATGAATACAAATGGGAGTACACTAACAAGACTAAAAGCGTCATGCAAAGAAGAAAAAAAAAAAAAAAAAGCATACCCCTGAAAACTACCTTCCAAGGCAGTCCAGTTTCTTTTGAAGCCATTCTTTCTGGTGCAGTAGAAAACTGCTTTTAAATCCTGAACCCATTTTATATTCTGAAAACTGTAATTATTTACTTTGTGCTTAATATGTTTAAGTTAATATCCATAAAATCTGGGATTTCAGAAGAATTAAGGGCTCACATTAGGATGCCTTCCTTTCTTCTTTCAAGAATTTACTGGTCTCTTATACTATTCCCTGAACACTATATACTTCTTCTTCCTTCTTGTTTTCCTTATTTCTTTACTGTTTTCTTTTTTCCACCTGGTTATTTCATTATTATTTCTCATTTTGCTTACTCTAATTCCTTGGTTTTTTCTCTGTTGTGGAAGAACTCCACAGTCATGACCAGAACTTGTGTCTCTTTTACCATTTCTCAATGGGGCGTGCAGGGGATAATGAAATAGATGAAGAGGAAACTAATAAATGAAAGCCAGAGGAAATGGCTTCCCCACCTTGGATACCACAAAAAGAGACACATCATGACCCAGAACAATTTTTTTTTTTCTGAAACCAGGTGCCTTAGACTGTAGAACTAAGATTAACTGAGATCATACCCTTTCCTTGAATTATGATCAATAATCCGTTAAGAATTAATTTGATGGATTGTTTGTATTTATATGACTACCTTTCAAACCTGGCACTCAGTAATATAGTGTCTTCACAGTTTCACATTTTTTCTCCCAGCGATATCTGAAGAAGTGCCAGTTTCTGCCTTCTCAGTTAAAGAGCTATTAGAGAAACAGATATGTCAAGTCTGAATCTCTGTTTTTATAAAATTATATATTTTGTTAGAATATAACCACATTATAAGGAAATTATTGTTCCAGCTCAGCTCTTACTGAGACGTCCAAAATAACAATAAAGTGTTCTTCTCTATTTCACCATGTAGAAATCTTACCTTTCCAGTTTGTCTCAGATTATTTTCATGTTTGAACGTACTGTGCCCTTTCCAGGCTTGCTCCCAGAAATTGTCCCTTTCCCTGGTTATTACAGCAAAATACTTTTCATTTTTCAGTTCCTAGTCTGAAATCTGCGCTTCACTTATGTCCCATGACAAAATCTGATTGTGCTGATGCCAGGCAGCATAAAGACCCACTTAGCTGATTGCATCCATATCCACCCTTTCAGATTTGGAGCAGGGTTATCAGCTTATGAAGGATCACAGCCTCTCTCATTAAGTGAGAGAATATGTATTAACTAGAAAGAGTTTTCTCAATTTCAAAATGTAGAAATGAATTTTAATTGTACTCTGAAGGAATAAAAGCACATACAATCTGAGCTGGTAGAATAGAAATCCTACATAAATACATCAAATTTCAAATCTTTCCTCTCTGCTTAGTCTTGAGTAAAATCCAGAGTCCTTTATTGTTGCTAAATGTTCATCATTATTCTGATAAACTGTAAATCAATGTTAACTTTTCCTTGACAGGACAAAACCACAAAACTTATTTGTGGGCTTTCAGTATAACTGGAGTTTAGCTTGGCTCTTCAGAAAGTGACTGAAAGCAGGGATCCAATCCATCAGTCATATGAATATTCCATAAGACTTTGCATCTTTTTACAGATGTGTAACTGAGAACTTGGTCAAAATGATAGGATATAGCTATAGAAAGAGACAGCAGTAAAATCTGCATTGAATGTGGGTTAAAAAAAATGTAGATCCCAAAGGAAAAACAATCTTCATGATAACCATCCAAGCAATTTGAACTTAAATTTATTCTACCTCTACTTCTCTGGATTCCTGGGAATTACTTTACTTAGGAGAGGTGGATTAAAAGTAGACACATTATATGCCTTTTACAGTGCATATAAATCTTTCTAACATTAATGGAGGTTCTGAAGACACACCATCAAGAATACATGGTGACTTGTGCCAGAAAGCTTGGAGCAAAACATAAGTGTATTACCAAAATGTACGGACAGTAAAACGAGCCTATTAATTATACATTTCTTCTTACTTGGAATCAGTTTTAGCAATCATGATATAAAAATGTTGCAGAACCAAAGCCGTCCCAACATTCACACATTGAAAACAAATAAAAATAATGTAAAGATAAACTTTGAAATGAGAAAGAAAATAAACATTCATTGAACCTGAGAGAAAACAGCCGTATTCATAAATTGTAGGCATTGGACAATCCATGAAAACAGATCTACAGCTGGTCATAAATTAATACTAAGGACCAGACTTATGGTCTTCCATATGTGGCTACACTAGTTGTAGTCTGAGGGCTAAGGCCTGTTTATTAGTCTGTTAGCTGGTTAGTTGTGATTCAGGGAGAAGCCCCAAAATTGAAATTAATTTTGCCGTCTGGAAATCATATTACTAACTCAGTTTTCTAGAAGTATTATGCTTAAATAGATGCACATGAGGAAAAAAATATAAAATCAGGCAGTTCTGAGTCTAGAACAGTAACAGAAAGAGAGGTGTAAAATAAATAACTACTGTTGAAGGTCAACATATTTTTGCCTATTTATTTACAATTTAACAAACTACTATATAAAAACCTCTCACTGCAGCCTGTTGGGGATATACTGAAAAGTAGTAATTTTGTCTTCACAGTTAGATGCTCTATAAATGGCATTGACATCTTCCTGCAGCTAAGAACCAAATAAAGCAGAGGTGGTGCTAGTGGTGATGAAAGGAGACAAGAGCAAAAAATCTCAAACTCTCAACCCACTATTGAAATTTAAGTGCATCCAAATCCAGTATTTGCAAAGAATCTTTGACTTCTCCAATAGAAATATTCTTAATTGAAGGCTACTAGGGCAGTTTTCTTTTTCATATCATTGTAAACAATTTTAGAAGAAAAAGAACAAAAAGTTGGACAGTAAGATAAATACAAAAATTACAACTAGAAAATAAACCAGCATTTTGCCACAAACTGCTTAGAAGTTTCAGTTGAACCCCAAATTCATTTGTCTTTAGCTATTTCATGTCGTTCTTGAGTAATTTGTGAAAAAGTTGTGTGTGACGACCTTATTTGTAAGCCATGTAACAAAAACCACCTCGTAAACCCCAATTCTGACAATATTTATATGTAACCCCCAGTCTGGCAATTTATCCCAACCCTACTATGTTATTTATATAGCACCAATAGCCTGCAGGATTTATTACAAGCATTCAGGAAGACATATGGGTAGATTCTTCTCTCATTTATACCAGCATAAATCAGAACTACTGATGTCACTTGAGCTCCACTTGTTTAAAGGTGGACTAAAAATGCAGCATACCAACCCCAAACTTGCCAGTAACTTTTCTACCTATTAATGTAAGACAGGTTTTTTTTTGTTTTTTTTTTTTTTTCTTCCCTGTTGTCTAAACTCATCCTTTTATCCAAACAAACCTTTATGTAAAACCTTTTAAACAGCATTGAGGCTTTTTTTCCATTGTCTTGACATCTTAGACTAAGGCATTATCCACATTTCCTCCTTGAAGCCATACTTACGTCAATGGAGTAGCTCCAAACGGCATTCATTGTGTCATTTTTTGAATTTAGGAACAATATTTAAAAACTTTGAAATATTTATGGCACTGGCACATTATTCAGTCCAGCAGTTTGGATGCAGTCATATCTGTTCAGAACTTGAGATACTCAAGGATATTTGGGAAACTGAAACATTTTTGGCTTTTATGGAGTTTCAGTCTAAAGAATTTTGATGTAAAATTATCAATATTTGTCAAAATTTTCAAAATCTGCAATGACATTTAAGTTCAGAATATCAATCCTTTCTTTGTAACTATGATGTCACTGTCTTTTAAAGCACTTTTTTGGCTATATGTATTCCTTGCAAAGAAATTTGCAGCAGCAAGGACACAAGGATTATCGATGTGTTAGAAACCACACAGGCTTCTGAGAACAATCATGTAGAAATTTGAGCTTTTCTCACTGAAACGGCAGTGGGATCAATAACCCACTGAAGGGCATCTACACTAATGCACACAGGATGGGCAACAAATGGGAGGAACTGGAAATCATGGTGCATCAGGAAGTCTTTGACATAGTTGTCATGACAGAAACATGGTGGTGACTCACACAACTGCAGTGTTCCAATGGATGGCTATAAACTCTTCAGAGGGGATAGACAAGAAAGGAGAGATAATGGGGTTGCCCTATAAGTCAGGGAGAGTTTTCTTTGGAGCCTCATGATGGAGATGATAATGTTGAATGTTTGTGGGTGAGAATCAGGGGCAAAACCAACAGAGCAAGTATCATGGTGGGATTGTTGATCTTCTGGAGAGCAGGAAGGTTCTGCAGAGGGATCAGGGCAGGCTGGATCGATCCTCTGAGGCCAGTAGCATGAGGTTCAAAAAGGCCAAGTGCCAGGGCCTGCACTTGAGTCACAATAATCCCAAGCAGTGTTACAGACTGGAGACAGAGTAGCTGGAAACCTGTCATGGGGAAAAAGGACCCGAGGATGCTGGTCAACACTGACTGAACAGGAGCCAGAGTGTGTCCAGTTGAATAAGAAAGCCAATGGCATCTGCCTTTTATCAACAATAGTGTGGTCAGCAGGACCAGGGTAGTGATTGTCCCATGTGCTCGGCAGTGGTGAGGTCACACCTCAAATCCTGTGTCCAGTTCTGGGACCCTCCCTGCCAGAAGGACATTGAGGGACTGGAGTGTGTTCAGAGAAGGGCAATGGAGCTGGGGAAGGGTCTGGAACACAAGTCTGAGGAGGAGCAGGTGAGGGAGCTGGGGGTCTTTAGCCCAGAGAAAAGGAGGCTCAGGTGGAACTTTCTCCCTCTCTACAACTCCTTGAAGGAAGGTAGTAGTGAGAAGGAGTCAGTCTCCTCTCCCAGACTACAAATGACTGGGTAAGAGAAATGGCCTGAAGTCATGCCAAGGGTGGTTTACATTTGACACTAGGGAAAATTTCTTCACAGAAAGTGTGATTGTCCATTGGAACAGGCTGCCCAGGGAAGTGGTGGAATCACCTCTGACAGTGTTCAAAAACTGTGTGGATACAGCACTTGGGAAGGTGTCTAGTCATAAACATGGTAGTACTGGATTAACAGTTGGAATCTAGGATCTTGGAGGACTTTTCCAACTTTACAACTCTATGAATTTATGATCCTATCATTCTGTTATAGTTCAACAGAATATAGAATGGGTTCATCTTAACAGCTAGCTTGTTTCTTTTGGTTCTGCTGAGTGAACAGCAGTAGTGAGGGCTGAATGGGTGGATGCAGGTGGAGACTGAGTAGAGGGGGCAGGAAAAGGCCACTTGTTTTCCCAGAGCCCCCCTGACCCCAACAGAGCCTTGAACTGCTTCTTTAGTGAATCTTCAAACAGGGAATATCAAGTTCTTCTGTTTGGTGACAACAAGGACTGAAATAAAACAGAATTCATTTTGTAATTGCAAGACTGAAAATCCTACACATGATTAACTTACGGAACAGGACACAGAAATGAGAAACATTTAAATCAATCTGTTTAGAGGTTGGTTGTCTTATACAACTACCACATTTTGCACACCTCCATGTCTGGCATTTATGCAATTATTTCAGGAAACAATTTACATAATCAAAAATTTGCATATGCTCACCTTAAGCAGAAGGATTTATTTCATGCTGGTAAATGTGTCAGCCTGTTTGACAGTTATGGTGAATGAAGCCTACAACTAGAAACACAGTTGCATTCATTGTGCATTCCACTCTTTCCCATTCTATTTGTAGTGGTGAAAACTGCAAACATCTTGAAAGCACAAGGAATGTGAAAATCTATTTTCATTTTTCTCCCCTCCCTGTGTTAACTTTACATGCTGCTACCTCACACTCCTTAAACGTCTTCTTCATACTTGTCCTTATCAAGAGTTACCATTCTGTTCTTCACATCTTGGTTATCAAATAAGGCACTAGTTACTGAGTCAAAATCATCCCAAGAAGTGTGCTGGCATGGATTGCCAAATACTTGAAGTGTGTGTGGCAGCTCTTCTTCTTCAGAGTCTGATCAAAATTTACCTTGGGAGAGGATACAGGAAATGGCATGGCATTAACTTTGTCTCTCATAATTAAAAGGTATTTGCAGTGAACCTAGACATTTTGTTGGCTTTCAGCATAGGTATGAAGTCCTATTTTAGCATGGCATTAGGATTTCATGCCCTTGGTGAAAATGAAATGATCATTATCTTCCGTGTAAAGAAGGGCATGATCTGCCGGCTGTAGATCTGCAAATAGAATTCTTGTCTTCTAATTCTAGCATTTGCACTATAACCCATTAGCTTTTCCATGTGCTTAAAATATATTTTTGGGATTGATGAAGCCATGAAAGAATAAATGGATAAAGGCTGTTTGTGCAGCCTTTCCTTCATGTCAACTCTAAAAAAAACCTAGGGAAGAAAAGAAAAAAAAGGTGATCCCAGGATTCCTTGTCATTCTACTTATCCAACAGAACACTGGGGAAGAACCTTGCATGAAATTGTGTGTACATCCAATTGACAAAATCTATACTAACTTGAGAATTGATTTTATTGAAATACAGTGACATGCTTTCAGTGGTATTTTCTGTAAAATTGACTAAGAACAAAACATCAAAACACAATTTATTAAGTGCATTTCACTGATACTTGTGCACCTGAATTAGTAGCATTCTGTACCCATTTGAATTTTGACCAGAAATGGCAAAGCCTCTGATCCTTGAAGTTTTCATGACTAACACAAAAGGAAGCTGCTAATATGTAGTATTAATTTTTGCAAGATTCCAGATATGCTATTAGTGAAAGAATAATCCCAAAATTAAAAACCGTAACATTTCTACACCTAATAATTTGAATCTCAGTGATATGAAATGGAAAACATCAGTGTCTACATTTAGATCCTTCAGCCTTATTGGTTCCTTTTGCAATCATCTATACCAAGACCAGAAAGTCCTGCTGCCTTTTTCAAAAGTTTAATAATGTCACCAGAAATACATATATACTTTGGCTTTTCTGGACTCCTTTCTGGGAAATCATCTTAAAGGTTGGGAAATATATACATTTAAAAAATGTAAAAAAGGAGAAGAGAAAAAAAAATCTCTACTTATGATTCTAAAACATACGCCTCAGGAATATGTTTTGATGAGTCTTTTCTATTTTTAATAAAATCTTCGAGTTACATTGAGTGAAAAAACTTGCTGTCTGAACACAATGTTCAGGACATTTTAGTTTTTTACACTGTAAATCTTGCTGGGTTTTAAATGTAGAAATACATTGATCTTTTTATGCTGAGATATCATCTCCTAAAAAAAAATCAAACACAAAACCAAAAACAAACAAACAAACAAAAAACAACCCACAGTAAAACCCCACCATTTTTTGTTCTGTGTAAATAAAGAAAATTTCATAGTCAGTGACAGTTTTGGACACAGGTATGTGAAACTCATGATCCATTCATTTTATTTAATTCCAGCTAATACCATTTCAGTCACTGGAGAAGGTACTTTGCTGTAAATCTGTACCTCTGGCACCAATGAGAAACAGGGTACCAGCTAAGATATGTTCCCCAGACTTGTGGTTCATACCCAGGTGTCTGCAAGTACCATGCAGTCTCTCACTCTCTCCCTCCTGGGGAGGAGACTTGGAAAAGTGTAAAGCACGTGGGGTAAGATAGAAGGAGTTTAACAATTGAAGTAAAATATAACAACAACAGCAGCAACAATAAAAACAGCAAGAATAATGATAGTAATAATAATAATAATGAGGGAGAGAGGGAAGGAGAAAGAAAGGGAAGACGGCAGGGAGGGAGGGGAACAAAACCCTAGAGAAATAAGCGATGCTCAATCAATTTACTCACCACACACTTGCTGATACCCAGCTCATTCCCCATCCAGCTGCTTCCAGTCTATATACTGGATATGACGTTCCATGTTATGGAATATCCCCTTGGTCACTTTGAACCAGGTGTCCCAGCCATGCTCCCTCCCAGCTGCTTGTGCCCCTGCTTCCTGGCAGAGCACGGAGAACTGAAAAGTCCTTGACTAAAGGTAAGCACAGTTTAGCAGCAGCCAAGCTATCTTTGTGTTATCAAGATTATTCTTATATTAAATACAAAACACCGCATTGTATCAGCTACTAAGAAGAAAATTCAGTTTATCTCAGCCAAAACCAGGACATCTATCCATATGGATTTAATAAAACAATGTCTATACTCTAAAAAGTTTTGCAACACAAAACTAATTTTCTGGCTACAACAGCAAAATTTCCTTGTCCGAATTAGAAACTGTTTCCTGAGAGAGAAATCACTAGCCATTGTCAACAAACTGGAAGCTTCTTCAAGTCTAGGGTAAGGATGGACAGTGAGATGCCTGTCCTTAGAAATGCTGGCTTATGGTGCTGTGCAAAGTACAGTGGACAGACAAGAACACAGAGTGCGAAACCACCACAGTGCATGCCTTCAGCTATTCCGAAGAGCTTACACCAGCTTTATGTAAATTACAACGTATTTATCCCTGTGGCCCACCCACATCCCACAAAAAAAGGCCTTTAATATTTTCCTCAATATTTAATCTTGAAATTTTTTTACAATGATGATGATTATATAGAATTTTTCTGCCTAAGAATGTCCAAATTTTTCTGTGAATGGGCAAACTTCAAACAGTTTTCTTCTCGGGAGGTATGGTTTTTGTCTTAACTTGGATGAGATCAAGGATAGAGTCCAAATTGAAACAATTAAGGACAAATGGTTATGTTGGAAGTTCAAGATTAATTTGTATGAAGTAAAAAAAAAAGAATATTATCTGGAAAACAGCTAATTAAGGAGTAGAATAAGTAATTAAATGTTTCTTCTGGCCTGACCCAGAATAAAATGTAAAGTATGGTCAATTTTAATCAAACAAAGGTCACCCGTTTTAAATACTTAGGTTTGTGAATTTTGAATTTATTCTTCTATTATCCTTTACCCTTTAAATTTCACATGTTACATCCAAATCAATACCTATATTCATACTCAAATGGTTTCAAACTAAAATAGATGTGCTACAGAAACTTAAAACTCAAGTCCTAACTTCATTTGATATGAGATGGACATGATGAAAAAATTTATATATTAACTTTCGAAACATTCTTAAACTGAATAATTATGTTAAAATATTAGCCTTGCAACCAGTTCCCTAAATGGGCTGGCTTAAAAACATGGCTAGAAAATTAAACCCACTCAAGCTACTTCCTTTTCTCTCTGCCCCTTCTGATAACAGAGGAACATTAGGAGGGATTATAAGCTAGAATCACAATTTGCAATAATTAAAATTTGAGTAATTACAATGGGAACAGACCTCAACACAGCCAGTGTTGTTAGCAGCTAGCTGTAGAACGGGCTTGACTCAGGACTGCTTCCATAAACTATTGTGGGTCACCAGTGTGCACTGATAATGTGCCTTCTGGTGGTGTCCTCAGCTGGGATGAGGGCTGCTATGGAGAAACAGGAGTGCTGAGAGGCTGCTGGAGGGCTGGCCACTTCCCACTGGGAGGGAGAGTGATACATGGTAAATCTCACTCACAGTCAGCCTGCTGAGGGGCCCAAGAGCTAAGCAAGGGGCAAGGATGAGACTCAGGATTCTTCTAGACTTTTGTTTGAGATTTAACTAGCTCTTTGGGTCTCTGTGCACACCTGCTGTTCTTAAAACCCTGGCACAACTCAACTTCTTGTTAGAACAGGCAACATAACGGCCTGTTTGGAAAGTGAAGACCCACTCAAAGCAGTCACCTGAACTCCCAGCACCTTCAGTATGCTGGTCTATGTCCTTGAGGAGTCCTAGACAGTTCCTGACAAGGAAATTATCAGATTGCAAGCAGGTAGGACATTTCCATCAGGTGCTCAGGTGCTGTGAGGAGCATTAGGTGAGCCAGGCATGCCTGGAGCCCCTAGAGAGAGCTCAGCTGGTCAGCTATCCACACTGCAGCAGAGGGATGTTTTGGAAGGAATTGCAGTCAGTGGAGAGTCCGTGCTGGAACAGGTTTATCCTGAAGGATGGCAGCCTGTGAGAAGGATCACAGTGGAACAGAGGAAGAGTGTGGGAAGGAAAGAACAGCAGAAAGGAGCTGTTATGGGGGTGGGTTATTTTTTCTTTGTTTCTCACCACTATTTTACTTGGCAATAAATTAAAATATTTTTTCCCAAGTCAAATGACAGCTTTTTCCCAAGCTGATGACAGTAACTGTTAAGTGATATTACTTTCCTTATCTCAACCCACAAGATTTTTAATCTTGTTTTCTTTCCCCCTGTCCTGTTTAGGAGAGGGAGAGAGTTGCTGAGCAGGCATGTGGCCTTCAGCCAAGGCTAAATGCAATAAACAGCAGAAATTATTCTTGTAGATGTAGGAATAGTTTCAGAGAATGGTCTTATGCACACAGAAGAGATGGTTAAGAGATATTTTATATGTAAGTGGTATACCTGAAGTGGATGGTGCGTGTGCTAGAGTGTCTTATAGGACGATGATCAGCTGGAGACTGAAATTAGGAAAGCAACATTTTAGAGAGTCTTATGGCACTAAGGTGAAAATGCTGCTGTCAGCAATGGAGACACCCATTGCACGAAATTGTGGGGCACCATCCTGTTCAGGAGATCTGACTCCCCATGTGACCATTCCTATGCCAAGATGTCAATAATTTGGTTTCTCTTTTTAACCAATGTTCTCTCCATGCTCTGAAATAGTTACCTACAGCACTAAAACAATGTACACAAGCATAAATGCTTTTCCTAATCATCTACAATTCAAATAATCTGTTCTATCACTGTTTAGCAGAGTGAAACTGAAATTTAAAATAGAACTTAAAAGCTTGACTATAATCAAGAGTTCTCTAATATAGTGATTTATGTCCTAAAAAATACCTGCTATGTAATGGACTAATGTAATTTTCAGATATTGGCAGGAAAATATTTTTACATTTCTCTTGAAATTTGCTTAAAAATAGATAATTTTTCTTAGAATTCTTCTTCTTAATGTTTGGAGTTAAGAACACAGATATAAAAGTAATTCTTTAAAAGCAAAAAATGTAATATTCATTATTATGTGGTACATTCCAAGAAAAAAATCTTCCTACTAATTCTATATTCTGAAGTATTCATCTAGTATTAGCAGCAGGATAATAAGAAGCAAGATACAATTTGAAGAAGCACAAAGGTTTTGCATTTTTTTTATGAAAACCTGGGGTAGTGGAAGATATGGAGAAATAATTATATGGTGTGATAATATAAAATCTGCAGGTTTATGTGTCTTCATATAACTACTGAGTATGATATCCAATGTTTGTTAATTAAAGACTTTTCTATTTCCACTAGATGGCTGCTTCTGAAAGACTAGCTTCTTAGCATAAAATTAATTAACCTTCAGAAGACAGTCTGAGGTACTTTAACAACAGCACTGCTACTGCTGCAAAAAAAAAAAATTCACATTACAGGATCTTTCATAAAACCTTTAAAGGCCTTCTACTGTATGTGTGGTGCTGGACAGACACAGAAGGCAATTATTTCTGCACTATATATCAAAACGGTGTCTCTTCTCATATTTCAAGAGGTATTGGGATATTGCAAGGATACATGCAGAGGAGATCATATCAATGTCACTCTCCTAGCACTTTATCCTATACAACTAATGTTCACTTCTCTAAGCTCACTCCCTTCCCATCAACATAACTATGGTGCAGGTACTGAATATCAGAAGCTTTTCAGGTAGGCCTGGTTTTAATCCACATCAGAAAACCATCATAACTTTTCTCCAGATATCAAGTCATTTGGAAATACCTTTTCTGTATCCTCCTTTTACAAGCAAGGAAAATGAAGGATGCACCATGACATGGTACCAAAGTGAAAAGAAAGGCAGAAAATTCCTCCTGCCTTTTGACGAAGAACTTTATAGATGGTTAAACACCTAACCTTGCTAATAAACCTGTTGAAATGTCATTTTTTGATCTGATTTGATTTTGATAGCCTTAGTGAATGAATTTATGGATGAAGTATTTTTTCAAACAATAGAGCTCATCATGGCTCACCACCTGAGGTTACCCAGTGGTCTGACATTCATGAATCAGCTTTTTATCATATACTTAGGAGTATTACAGGGGCTTCAAGTGTGGACAAGAGTGCAGTGAAGCCACACAGACAGAATTTTGAACCAAGAATTAAATTATGAGCCCCCCTGCAGCCTCTGTGTTATGTTTTCTCCCTTTTATTATGCCTCTGTGATTTTAGTTTTCCCATCTGTAAGCTGAGAATAACTTCTCCTAAAGTTCTGCTTCTCCTAAAACAAGTGTTAAGATCACAAGATTTAAAATAGACTATTATTGTTCTATATGTGCTATACATAGAAAATTACATGCTTATGTGAAGGAAACGATGTTTCCATATGCATTGCACTTAACATTGACATACTCCAGTTCTACATCTGTTGGTGCCAGACATTTGTCAGCCTTCTAAGATGTTGCTACTTAAGCTCATATACAAGAGAAATAGAAAGTGGAGAATTATGGGATTTGATAAAGTCTTATGTGCCAAGGCTATTTCTTTGTTGTGTGGAGCCAAGACTAATAAACCATTTAGCAGTAGCTGCCTCCTACAATCTTCAAAAGTTATTGGACTATTTCAACGTTCCTTTTTAAAAAAGAAAGACATATTTCCTTTTCCATCCTCACTACATTTTATTTCTAATGGAAATGTCTAATGCTTTTTTTGCTAAAGCTAAGTGATATAACTATAATGGAGTTTGTGATCAGAATACCCATATAATCCTTTCCTCCAAAAATCGCTGTGATTTCTTCTTACCTCAAAGAGGGAATTCTGCAGGTGTCCTTCAAGGATCTGAGGCTGAGCACTGATACCACGGCTCAGAGACTAGAAAAAATTTGCTACACTTTATGATAGATCAATGAAGGCATGCAAAATAAGAAATGTTGACAGAACTGTAGAGGTAGAGATCATTAGTACCCAAAAAGTTCAAGGTGGAAAGCCAATGAAATGCACAGGCTTAAAACCCTAAAGCAAAAGTTGAACCCACTGCTGTTTAGCCTAATGGTTTCTAAACTCCTTGTGATCTTGTCTGTGCATTAGGATATACATGATCATTTTATACCTTACTTATTTTTCTGTGTATGTGCCTGTATTGATATCCAAACACACAAACACAAACTTACACACGTTTCTACATATCTATTGATACTCTATTTGCAAGGACTCTTCCTGCTCAGCTAAAAGAGGTCACACTGTCTCTCTTTCAGTATTACAAATTAGAACATTTAAAACAAATCATATATAAAATATCTATACGAGTGGGTAAATGCTATGCTCTTCACCTCCTCTGGAGAGAGTAACTGAAACTCCAGGACAGTTTAAAATAAACATAATAATGGTTCTCCATCTACTCTCAGTCCTTGTGACATTCAAGAATTTCAATATGAAAGGCTGACTTTGCTGAAGGATAATACTGGCATTCTAAATCACAAATTAAGATGCAAACCTGAATCCTACCTATTGCTAAAATATAATCCATTTGCATACAAAAAAAAAAAAAAAAAAGACAGTCAAACAAACAAGAATGCTGCTTCTGGAATCTAAAGTAACTGAGACAAAAACCTGGCTTTAAGCCAAGCCTATTAAAAAAAAAAAGGCATGAGAAATCTTTCTTATTTCAAATGTTGTTTTTAGTGAAATAAATGTCAAGCCCTCATAGTATAAGGTCAATACATACATATCTGCATCCTAAACTGAAAATAATTTATTTGATTTCATAGTTAATTTTTTGTTGATTTTATAGTTGATATTTTAGTTCATTGTGCAAACCCTAGAATTAAAAACAAAACCAAACCAAATGAACCATAACATAGTTGGAGATTTAGAGGTTTTTATCTATATTTTGAGAATCTCTTATCGAAACTTCAGGAGACATCTAAAGCCAGAAGAGTTTATATGCTCAAACCACCCCAATTCTTTTCTCTTACCAGTTATACAAGTCCTAGATTAATGCTTCTGTGCCTTATAAAAGTAAGATATGAAGATAGCAAAATCCTCAATACAAATCAGATTCTAAAAGTCCAGTTTTCTTTACAGGTCTCCTTCAGAAAAAAAGTAGTAAGTGAATCTGCATTCTGTAAGTAGCCCCATAGATTTTTCTCATATCAACCCAGGTGAGTTCTCTAGCCACCACTTTCTGTAATTCATATATTGACAGAAGAATCTCATCTGTAAATGTCTAAACTACTGAATTTTCTGTTATTGTTTTAAGTATCCTAGAATCATCTAATATCTTCAGCTGAGAGAAAAACAAAAAACAAAAACAAAAACAAAAACAAACAAACAAACAAACAAAAAGTTCTCCAAAGGAGAACCACATTACTTTTGAAGCAGTTGAAATCAACTCCTTCTGGAATTTGAAGCTGAGAGGAAAATGTCAGAGAGGCATGCCATATCTACACATTTGTACAAACAAAGCTATTAATAGACTACTAGACCTGCAAAAGCAAGCACTCTGGAGAAGAAAATGTCAGAGCTAAATTTATTCTCTATGACCTTAATTCATTCTTTTTCATGGTATGCTCATTACAATAAAAAATCTAATTACATAGTCACCTAGTACGTTTGGAATTCCTTGTGAAATCTGTGCAGGTTATTTGAGAAATAATTTGCAATGATAATAAAACAGAGGAGAAAAAATAGCCTTGTGACATATCATTGAAAGAAATCAGAGAACTAGAAGTGTACTCCTAAATAAAGCTGCTAAAATAAGTTTGTTGGGTATATTAATTCTTTTGGAATGATGTGACTGTGTCTTGTATAAATATTATTATTGTTAATATTGTTACTTAAGTAAAAAAGAAGTTTCATATGTCATGGACAGACAGGAGTTTAGATATATCTTTGATAACCTTGAGAAGGATAGATTGGGATTCTCCAGGAGTTTCAAAATATAGTAATGAGATTGTCCCCTCCCCTAAACATTAAAATCTTGCTCCTAGCTACTTTCAGTTTAAATCAGCAGGTAACAACACTTAATTGCAAAATTCAGTATAAACTAGGCAAAGGAAAGAATACAACATCCTTCTTTGCAAAATGGGAAAGAATTAAACCGAAACATGTTGTTTTGTCTTTTTTTTTCTCAGTAGGCCTTTCATATTCTGTGTATATGTAATCCCACCATCAGCCACCCAGTTCTGTTCTATGTGATGTGTGTCAGCTGTTACAGAAAATAAAACCTTTCCTGTCACAATCAGCACACTCATCAATTTCAGCAGTTCCCAAAGGGCTCCATTTGATTCTTATCTGATTCCAAAAAAGGAAATCTTGGATTCTGGAGCTGTACATTCCTCCAGGCATGAGGAATTGCTCTCTTTGTAAAAGCTAACAATCCTAAGGATGATAATTTGATCCAGTGAATTTTTTAGGTTATTACTGTATTGACTGCTTACTGAAAAGTAAAACTGTAGAAATGGGAAGGGGCTCTTAGTGTAAAACTTTTATCTGAATTGATAATTTTATATTAATAAGTTTAGGGACAGTCATAATTAATGCATGAATATCCATAGGATTGATAGGAGCAATCTTGATTCAGTTCTTGACTAGATCTTGATTAAGATGACCAGAAACTACAGTGGAACTGAACTCCACATCCATTTTTGACTTTTATGCAGTCAGAAAAAGATTTAAATAAGAGTTTATATAGTGGATATTTTAGCAAAGAAAATAATGTATGGAAGAAAGGAACTACAGAGATTGAGAAGAAAACAAGCTAAACTGGATAATTATAAACTATTTTTTTTATTCTATTCTTTACAAAGTTTTCCTCTACCACTAGTTGCTTCAGTTGAGTAGTGTTGGGAAGTTCTATTCACTGTTAGGATTTGTGTTTGAATCCATTTGTTTTTTGGGCACAATGAATTAGACTATGGTTTCCTAAACCCACCAGGGAAGCTGATTCAGTGTTTCCCCTTTTTTTTTTTTTCCTGAGAAATGATAGCACACAGTACTTATCAGAAATTTCAAAATTGCCCTTGTATACTTAATAATTTGCAGATTGGTCTAGGTTCTTATATTGGCATTAACCTTTATAGCTTTTTTTCAAGGCTTTTGAAGATGTGCAAAATGCATGTCCTACACCTCTGTGGGCAGAAAAAGAATGGAACAAGGGGAAAAAACGTGTATTTAATGAAAAAATAATATCTAAAACAAGACAGAAATTGTACATTTTCATATAATTCTTTAAAATGTAAATAAAGTTCTCCTGGAGTCAAAGACTGCAAAGGAGTGGCATGTGGCTGACCAATTTATAGATCAGTACAGGATCTTCCTGAAACATCAGAGACCTTCTTCAAAGACCTTCAGACAATGAAAAGGGAATGTTGTTCTGCAGTTTTCTAAAGGGGCATTAAAATAGCAAATGTTTCTTTACCATAATTGATTTTTACTTCAGTAATGGTTACTTTCAAGTAATATATCTTAAACTTAGTCAGCTTTTTCCTCAATCTCTTGATCTTCAGAAAACTTAACTTTCGGCTGGTAAAACCTATTTTATGTTCTATCAACTTCTAACTCACATTTTCTACAATAACAATTCATTAGTCACACTAAATTTTAACAACTCTCAGTAAAAAGAAAAGAACATTTAATGAGAAACCAAATACTGTATTTAATTGGCATGTGTCAACAAAACTAGAATTAATCCAACCTTTCAGCAGATTTTTTTTTATTATTATATTTTTAATTATTTAGTACTTAGGTACCTACGCTGCCTAATTTGACACATGGTACTCTTAAATGCAGGTAGCCTTGACATTCAGACCAGGTGGGGGAGTTACAATACCTGTGGTATTGTTACAACGAGATGGATAAAACAGCTGTGTGCGCAGGTGGTCAAAAAAGCAAATAACACCTGTTATCAGAAATGGGGTGGCCAGAAGACCAGGGCACGTATTTTTCCCCCGTGCTGGGCACTAGCAAGGCCACACCTCGAATGCTGAGCTCAGTTTTGGGTCCCTCACTGCAACAAAGGTGTTGAGGGGTTGGAGCTTGTCTGGGGAAGGCCAGTGGAGCTGGGGAAGGGTCTGGGGCACAAGTCTAGTGAGGAGCCCCTGAGGAATTTGGGGATGTTTAGCCTAGAGGAAAACAACCTCAAAGATCTTAATACATCTATAAGTACCTGACTGGGGTTTGTAGCCAGCTGACACAGGCTGCCCAGGGAAGTGCTGGAGTCACCATTCCTGGAGGGATTTAGAAGATGTGTAGGTGTAGCACTGGATGAGTGGTGAACACTGTAGTGGTTGGTTGAAGGTTACACCTGCTGATCTTAGAGGTCTTTTCCAACTTCAGTGATTCAATGATTCTGTGAAGATGATATTGCTCTTTGCTCAGTATCTGAAAAAAATATCTAAATGGTACTGTTTTCTCTGTATCTTTTCTGAGCTACTGAAAGCCTCAATGAAATAGCATTAAACAGATATTTGACCCCTTAATATTTTTATTATTATTTGCACATTTCCCAGGGACTCAGTTCTTACCTCACATTTAATGTCCATAAGTTTGACTATTTTTGTAGTGCCGGGTCATAACTGCTTCAGTTGTTATTCAAAAAGCTGGTGGGGTTTTTATTTTGTTGTTGTTGTTGTTGTTTTGGGTTTTTTTTTGTGGACAATACAATTAGAGACTAAGAATCACAGTTGTCAACATTTATCTATTTATGCCACAGTGAGATAAAAGACCAGTAATTCAATTTGATCAAAGTGTCTTAAACAACTACATACAGTGGTGAGATTCTATGAAATATTGATCAGTTCTTTCAAGTAATTCAGAAGTAACCCACTTAAAACCTTAAAGACATACCCAGGTGTCCTTTTTTGTTTGTTTGTTTGTTTTTTTGGTTCTAAAAGTACAGAATTTTTTTTTTTAATAACTGAATGAATTTATTAACTTTTACAAGTAAAATTATCTTAACATTTTTGATACATAATTAATAAGCAATTTAATTTCTTTCCAAAACTACAAAGAGGCTTAAAATGGTTCTAGGTTAATTGGATAGCCATTATTTATTTTGAGAACATACTTTCTTTCTTCTGAATATCATGAGTAAATTAAATTACTGTTCTGTCTTCATATGAAAAATATAGCTCTTTTTATTGCTGATTACCAAAGAAAGAATGGCACTAATATTGTTAACTGAAGTCCCTTTTATTCAATGATTACACTGTTTCCCCATGAAACAATGTTTACATTTACTAGAACACTTTCCCTCTTCCTCACCTCCATTTTTAGCGTATCATTCCTTATTAAAAAAAAAAAAAAAAACTACAAAAAAAAACCCCCCAAAAACCCAAAAAAACCCCAACCCCCCCAAAAACAAACAAACAAAAAAACCACCACAGACTTTCTGTATGAGCACCATGGTCCTGAAAATGACAAATGTTTTACTCAAGGTTATGTTTCAATGTCATAAATCATATTATCCTTTTTTTTTTTTTTTCATTAATTCCATCTTCCAATGATTTCTGCATTTTTTCCTGTAATTCCAGGTATAAAGCCCAATGAGCCACAGGAGTAATGGAAACAGTTTCACTTGCTGCCTTCAAAAAACATCTTGTTTGCTTAGCTGTGCATCGTGTAGCTCTGTATTGCCGCACCTCAGCACATGGTGTTGACATTGGCTGTTGACTGGGAGTACATGACACCATTTAGGGACTCTTTGTACACTTCAGAGCTGTTATTCTGGATTTATTTTACTTTTTTTTCCCCTTATGCCATAGCATGGAATCATGAAGAATAGCTCATCACTGGTGTTCACTGGGCCACAAATATCTTTCCTCCTCTGCAGCCCTTGGTGCCTACCTGGAACTCATACCAGGTTTTATTTCATTAATATATAATATTTTATTAATATTCTAAATCTCATCTGTCACCTTAGCTCCTCAATATCTTATATTCTTGGCATGTTGTAAACTGTACCCTCTCAGTTACGGAGTTAACTAAAGGTTGGATGAAACTGATGAGACAAACCTGATTTGTTAACCCCTTTTTGATTTATCCTACTCATATAGCAAAAAAATAACACACAATCCACTGCATGGAAATGAGCCTTATTTACTGAATAATACTAAAGTAGATCAAATATTCCCACCTTTCCAGCTCCATAACTTTGGGATGGTTACATAGCCAGTGTTAGTCACTATACAACTTCATGATAGAAATTCATTCTAGCTTAAGTGGAGATTTCATAGAGAATTATATTAGAAATAAAAAAACCCAAACAAACAATCAGAGAGAGCTTTTATCCTAGGTCATTATCTAGTTTGCAATTATAAGAACTTGCAAACAACACAAGAAGTTTGCACCAGTGTCTATGGGGTGTTAAGTTCCATGGTTGCCATGCAGATCAGAAGGGAATTTGTTCCCTTAAATTCTGAAAAGGAAGGTCTCATCAACTTTGTGAGGATATTATTTGTCCTTGAGCAGAAATGGAACTTGTACCTGCTAGCAGATAATAAGAATATTGGGTTAGAACATTTAATGCATTGAAATGTTTTCCAGGGTTGACAAAAATTCATTGTTCACAATTTAAACATCTAAATATGCAGAATTAAGATGGAACATTACTGTTTGATAAATTGCTTTTCATCCACTTGCTGCATGACAACTTTCATGTAAAATATTTGGTTACTATTGATTACAGTTAGAGATAGGACAGGCAATTTAGAAGATAGATCTTATTCAGTAAAGCAAATACTATTTTGATAATAACTAGCGCACTACTCTGGGTTTCTGAAATTAAAGGTGTTAAATACACAGATTTCCGTTATTCCTTGGAAAGAATTTCCATCTTACACAAAATTTAAAGTAAGTTTTATTCCACTGATTGCAATGTAACTTCTCTTGACAATGATGTGAATAAGTATTTTAAGACTATGTCATCTGATCATATATCTTCTGTGGTGCTGTGTCATTCATGCCAGGAGGGAAATTATCCTTTCACTTACTAGACAGCAGGTTTACATGGATGCAAGTTAAAGGAAAGCACTGAAAAATTTCCACCAAAAGTTTTGAGGCAGAATGATAATTTGAATATAGTAACAGATATTACAAAGCCAACCCAAAATCTGGCTGTACTGAAGGTGAAAGGCAACTGGTTGCATTCCCAGTGCAAATCAGAATCTGTGGAATGTCCTCTCACATTAACAGTGTCAGGGCTCTTTCACTAGTCTAGAAAATAACAGGAGCAGATTTGTGTCTCACTCTACTGTGAGAATTGATGCACGAGTTTTTTAGGTCTAGTGTCATTGCCATGTGGAAGGCTAAATGGGAAAGATGCAGATGCTTTTGGGACCCTCAGGCTCACTTGACAGGGAGTAATGCATCTTATTTTGCATTGGAAACAACAAAAATAGAATTGATTTCAGTTTAAGATTAACAGTCAAAACTTTTGTATAAGAAAGGAAGAATGTATCATATTAGTGCATTATCTCTTACTGCATTGGAGACGCAATGGTCTCAGTTATGGAGTGTAATTCTTGTCTAGTAAGTAATTTTTTCATAGTTATTGCTAATAATGTATTAATTATTAACAATTAATAGTTGCAATTATTGCAATTATTGTCTAAAATTGATGCAGATTGCAAATTTTCACTGCTCCAAGAAAAAAAAGTTGTTTTTTCTTTATCTGGAAACATCCTTTGAACCTATGTGCCCAAAGGACTTTGAAGAGATCTGGTATTAACCAGAGCTTTGAGATAGATTTCCTTGGCCTGTCTCCTCTGCCAAATTCTCCAATTAGGAATCAAGGCGACTTCTCAAATTACCTCCCCACCCCTCCTCTCCCCCAAAAAGCAACCCAACCCCCAATCCTTCACAATAAAAGGGAGAGGTTCCGTCAGATTTGATATTTAAAAGACTGAATTTTTTAAATATACCTAATTCAAAGTTACACAGTGGAAATTATTAAAAAAAAAAAAAAGAAATCAAATGTAACTGTTTGTTTACTGTTCTGTGAAAATGATCCTTGATGCACTTTAAGTCTGATTGTAACTAACCCATGAGTGTAAATTGTAACAAACTCCCTGTGATCTGCAACAAGGTTTCTTGCTATTACCCTGGCCAGCTTCCTTCTTCTATTCTCAGCCAAGTATTCTGATCCCTCAGGTTTGCAGTCTCTTCTGCCTCCTATATCTCACTCTCCATGAAATGTTTCCTCCCCTGAGGATGGCAAATAGCACCCTGAGGAGAGCACTTTCTCATCCATGTGAGAAACATAAATTCCAACATGCTATGAAAAAGCAACATTACTTTTTTTTTTTTTTTTTTTTTTTTTTTAATCAGATATATACACCATGATATTCACCATATTTCTGGGGGATAAAAAAACAAAAACAAAAACAAAACCGAAAAACAAACAAAAAAAGCTTTACCCAATAATTTAGCATATTCACTCTTAGCTAACACGCTTAGATTACACTTGACATATTTAGTGACATAGTTTCAGCAGATTGTGTCTGTGATTTCACAGTGCACAGAGGTTTCACATTGCTCCATTCCTTTAATGTAGCATAACATAAAATGAGGGCAAATAAAATGCATGATTTCTATCTCGAGTACAATGCAGCAACCCAGAAATACATCTGAGTGTTCATGTCTATCCAGTCTTCTATAATATATATAAAAAAGTGCTTATGACTGTGTTATAGGCAAAGGTCCATGCAACTGTATTAATGCAGGAGTTAGACTTGAGTAATATGTATTTAAATATGTATATGGAGCTGAGTGATTGAGATTGCTTTTACTGACTGTAAAAAAAAAAAAAAATCCTCCCCTACATTATAGCTCTTAAAGCTGAGGGATGAGCATTTAAATCAAACAGAGCATAACAAGACCAGAATGCCATAGAAGTTGTAAATTGACCAATATACCCTGGTAAATGGTGATGTTTGTCATCCCCAGAAGTAATGACTATGAACTATCTTGTCCAGCCTCTATAGGAGTGGTCATATTACCAACCTTTCTTTCCCTCTTAGAAACACACTATTGTTATCCTGCAGCCTTTTGAACAGTCAAGTAAAAATTGCATAAATTTAAACAGAACAAGAGTAGACCTTGACCACTTCAACATTAAAACATATAAAAACAGTTAATTATAATTTTCAAAGCTTCTTGTTCATCCAATAGTTATTCAATTTTCATAAAAATAGATAAATGTATTGTCTAATAATGATCAAAGAAATTCAATTTTTTATGTTAACATGAGAAAACACCATATTAAAACATAAAGGCAACATATGAAACATGCAACATTATCATTTTACCAGCTCATTATGTCAGCAGTCCTTGCATATTTATATATAATTTCTTTTTCTAAGAATATTTTAGATTTTTTTTTTTTGTATTTATTTCTATTTGTTTATCCTAAAAAGAAAGTAAAAGACTTTTGCAGTATATGTTATTTGTGGCTTTACATGGGGTAATGTCTTTCTGAAGGCAAACTGTATTACCCCAAACACATTATGAATATCACTTCACTACCACTTCTTATTTATATAAAGACCTGTATGTCTTTTGGTAATATAGTCACATTGGGATAGTAACATCTTTGTATTCATGCATACACCCAGAGTTACATACATCTTATTGACATTCACGGGATTCCTGAAATAATTGAATATTATAATCAACAGTGCTTGTAGAATTAAGTAATGTATATTCTGTAAGTTGTGAATATCTCACCTAGAAAAAAAAAAAATATTCATGTTTCAATAGCAGAGGTTTAGTCCTTTTTTTCATGCTAGTTAATGAGGTGCTGTTCAAAGTGAGAAAGGTGGGAAATAGCTCTTAGGTATCTGTAAGGATGGAAATACCCACACAAAGTGCTCTAGCTTGAGTGGGAGACTTGGTGGTTAACCTTGACTAGCTGCCGTGAAAAGACAGGGCAAAATAAGATGAAAGATCTTGAGGTTCAAGATGAGGACAGGGATATTGATCAGGAATTATTGTCATGAGCAAAACAGACTTGACCTGGGGGGTTAATGTAATTTTTAATAGCAAAGCTGGATAATGAGAAATAAAAACAAAGCTGTAAACATCTCCCTTCTCATTTTGCCATCTTCTTCCTGGGTTCATATTCACTCCTGACCGTTTTATCTCCTTCCACCTGAGAGGTGCAGGGAAATAGGGAATGGGGACAGGGTTTAGTCTGCAGCACATCCTCTTTGTTGCTCTTCTTTCTCCTCACACCTTTTTCCCTGATCCTGCAGTCTTTCAGATTGAACTTGCCACAGCCAGGCTCTTCTTATGGCTGCAGAGTGGATATGTTGCAGTTATGATTGTTCATACAGTCCAGGGGAACAGCTGCCTCTCCATGGTTTTCCCCCTGGGCTGCTGCAGCACCTCCTTCCTTTTCTTCTCTGAGTGTCTGCACGGTTGAAACACCCCAAAACCTCTCCCTGTAAACTGATCATCCCCACATCTAGGATGTTATGGAGGGAATACCAAGTTTTGCTTTACCTTTGGGCTGTTAACCTTTGCTGTTCATCCACCTGGACATCAATGATGCTGCTGGGTGAATCCCAACCATGCCATGGGAACTGAGCTCTGGAAGTGAGGGTCAAGGGACTGAGGGACAAACAGTACAATCCTGCCATGCTGGATTTCAAATTCTGAAAGAACGGGATATGCATCATCATTCAATACCCAGCTGCAGGGCTGATGCTGCAGGTAGAGCTTCGGCTGAAAGAATAATTTGCTGAACCACTGATAGAATAATTTGGTGGTGTTGTATTAGTCCATTGTTCTATCATGGGATCACACATATATTGGTAGGACATGTTTTTCAGTGTGCATCAGGTAGACAAATAACCAGGTATAGGAACAGGCTCAGTCAGGTAGCTCTTTAGGGGTGAGACAGTGTTCTTCTAAATAATGAAAAAACAGTTTTCCCCAAGCAGAAAGTGCTGGGCTGTGTGCAGTGTTGAGTTCATAATCATCAATAATACAGCAATAACATTAATGGGATATACATGGAATATACACAAAGGATTTCCACTCTCATACTCAGTTGTAACCCCTGGCATGGTAGCAGTATATAATTGTTACCGTAACTGTGCATTAAGACACGGCTGAGCACAATACCTGACCTTTATGTAATGTCTGTGCTGAACTGATTTTGTCAGCAACCGCAGCTATCTTCAATAAATTTAATAGATCTTTGGGGATGAAAAATCTGTGAAGATGTGCACACTCAGTACGCTGAATTTCTGACTCACTGTATTTGGTATCTTTAAACCTCCTTCAACTCTGGCTGCAAAGTGAGAATAGTGCTTCCAGTATTTCAGCCTCCTGCTGTCCCTGCTTTTTTTGCCAGCTCAGCAAACAATCAGCAGTTATAGCCTTCTGTGGCATTGTTGGAATAAGCTGGGAGCTTTCTCTAATGGGAGCTGAAATTATTTCCTCTACATACTCCTCTTGAATCATTTTGTCAGCCATTACCTAAACTCAAAGTCAGTTTGTACTGACGATGTAGTAACATATTGATCCACCCAATTTATCTGTGCTGGTGAAATTCTTAGCAGCCCATTACATATACTTCTTTAATACTAATAGGTTTGACATTCACACATGGAAGGACTGTGAGATACAAGTTGGTTTTCTGCTCTTAAAGACAGACCTACTCCACACTTGAGACAGCTATTTGTCATTAATTGCAGGTGCAGTTTGCCACCTCTTGAGTTCTGACATTACAGCCTTGCCACAACTTTGAATCATGGAATAGCACAATTCAAGGGCTCTGCAGTCTTCCTGCTTGAATTAGCAATAATTCCAGCTTTTATGTAAAAGTCCAGTTTGATTTTAGCTAAATTTGCACCATACTCAAGGTTACTGCATATGTTCTCAACATATTTATAAAGACAAGGTTAAGAATTGCAGATATTTTCATTCAAAATCTCCTAGTTTTGTCACACTATCCTTCTCAGCCTTTCCTGTAAAACACTTCAGTTGAATACTAAAATATTAAAGTAGTAAGCTTGCATATTTAATCCTTGCAACTTTAGCTGTTTCAGAATCATATTTGCAGGATTAGGTTCCATTTCTGCAAATACTGAGGTCAGCTAGAAGGTTCCTGAGCTTCAATAACTTGGCAGTTTGACTATGCTGTTCAATTCAAACTATACTAAGTAGCAAAAAAACCAAGTACTGAATTTCATTGTAATAAACTCTCGTATGACGAAGTATGCTCTGATTTGTGAACCTCTCTGTCATAAAAAATTTTACTTTAAATTTAACACTCTAGGACAACTACCATTTTAAAATGTATGCAGTCATTTCAATTAGAACGTAGTTATCCTTTCAGAGGAGAAAAGAATTCCTTTGAAATCAGTTTGATATAGTTTTCTCCAAGATTCATGCTTAAAACTCTGACTGAAGCTTCACTCGGGGATTTATATAAAGGAAAAAAAAACAAAGAATAACTAAAAATCAATTAGATGTGTAATGTCTATTAAAGTTTTTAGAAACCAGATACAGAACTGGAAACTGGATACAAACTACCTGTGAGAAACAATTTTCTTTTTCCACCCTCAGTACATGAAGTGATCAGGTGAGATAATAAGATTCACAATTTGTTGAATTAAAGCTTTTGGTAAAACAGAAAAAAGTTAAAGAAAACCTAGGAATTCAGTGCTAATTCTCCACATGTGCCCCCACTGAATGAAAAAAAAAAATCAAGTTTTATTTGTTCCTGCATGGCTGTGGCTCTGTACCTAGAGTGAGAAGACAAAAGCTGAAGAACAATCAGTATATATGAATCTGTCATGTTGGAGTAAGAAGTGGGCACAGCACCAAGCCTCAGAGAGTTCAAGAAGCATTGAATGCACAGGGTGGGATTATTGGGGTGTCCTGTCCAGAGCCAGGAGCTGGACTGATGGTCCTGATGGGTCCCTTCTAACTTGGGACATTCTGTGATTCTGTGATTAATTCCTAGAGCAGAAGAGCTGTATTTTCCCTAGAAGTACTGATCAATGTCTAACAACTTGTTCAGTCCTTTCTGTGTTGTATATGCTTTCAGATGTCGTTTTTGTGCTTGCATGGGTTCGGGCAGGTTGCTTTGTTTTGGTTTTTTTTTAACTTAGTCTCCCATCCTAAGGAGCTGACAAAGAAGCTCCTTGTGTGGCTGCTGAAGGAAAGCAATCCCATACTTCCAGCTCAGATCTGTTGCCCACGGTCAGACCCTGGACACACCTGGTGAGACAGAATGCTCTCATGTCAAAGCAAAATGTTACTTAAAGGAGAGAAAATCATTAATTTAACAATGATTTCTATTTAAGAAGTCTGCATGACAGAACTCAAAGAAGGTACATCCAGAGATGGCCCTCCTCCGAAATGTACAAATTTCTTCAGAACAGTTTCAGAAACATTTTTTTTCAAACAGTAAAAGGTATTCCCTTTTATGTGCATTCTCCAATCTATTGTGTTTTTTTTTCATTAAAATTCTATGATTGCTGAATATTAAAAGAATATTGGAATTCATAATAATATTCTGAATGAATACTTCATATAGTGAAAATATGATTAGAATACTCTCAAGGAATACAAATGGAAAATATAACTGCAAGAATATTGCTGAATGGCAGTTTTTATTTTATAAATATGTATATTTGCACTTTTAGCCTGATACAAAAAGATGATTTCAGTGAAACTTCTGAGTGTTGTTCATCAAATTAGAATCATAGTCAAGTGATTTACACAATACCATTTCTAGACATTTTGAAGTAATTTACATAATGGTTTTGAACTATGTACAAATATTGTGCAGAACATATAAACACGCAGACTAAACTCAAGAATGATCTGGAGGAAATTTATGCACCTTGTGCACAAAAAGTTCAAACCAAAGAGACAAGCAGTAAATTCGGTTCAGGAAATTTGTTTTCATTCTTCTTTCTGATTCTTGTCACTTACCTGGGGTTTTTTTTTTCAGCATTGCCTGCATAAAAGATAATTATCATATTTCCATTTTGTCTAAGAACCTTAGGAAATACTACCACTCGTTGTGTGTAATTGCAATGCTTAGAACAATGGCAAGCTGGAATATTGACATACTAGTACAGTACACCTTTAGTTAGTACTATTATCATTAGTATCTATTTCAAGTAGCATCTGAAAATATTTAAACCAAAAAATTGAAAACTCAGAAATCAAGCAGACCTCTAATTAAAAAAGGTGCTTTAAAATTGAAAGAATTTTTACTGGCAGAAGATATGAAAAAAAGTATAAGAAGTAGACAAATTTTAAAGACTCAAATATGTTGAACATGTTCTGTCTTTCAATAGTTCTGGTATACAAGCAGAAGGAAGTTGAATGACTAAATGTTGCTATTTCTGCTTAATATTTCAGGTGGATTAACTTGTCACAATTAATATTGACAGCAGAAGAACTTGGCCTCTTAAACTGTATTTGATATGAAACCAAACTGAAATCCCAAAGGTTTACCTTGAAATATAAACCAGCATGCTGGGGAAGTTCATGAATATTATAGTGAGGAATCACTCCATTGGCCTAACACAGCATCATGACTGAGAGATAAGTACTGTCTGTGATAATCCTTGCATTTTTTTCCCTCTGTACACTGCAGAGAGACAACATTAAACATATTTGAATGTTGAAACATTGAGGATCCTGAAATTTAATTTCACTATAAGACATAAGCCTTTGTATGGCTCTCCCAAATGTCAGATTTCCCTGGCAAAGAAGAAATTTACCTCTTAAAAGCAGAGTGTGAATAAGAGATACTTTTTCAGAATCTAGTAGCACATGTCAAGTTTTTTTCTGAAACACTATGTGTGGCCTGGGTCACAACATCAGTGAAAGAACATTCAAAGGAGAGGTTAAAAAATTGGCATTAGAAAAAAACCAAAAATTGCTTGGGAGTCTGAGGACTGAACTCATGATGGAGGACCTGTCATGGCATGGCCGACAGAGTTGAGTTAGAGAAGATCTCAGAGAAAGCTTACAAAAGTATGTACAAGGGGTTGATGATGTTATCTTCAAAACCACACAGATTTTAATATGTGCAAAATAAAATGAAGCAAAAGCACATGTACTAGCTATAAAAAATCTCTTTAAGGAATGCAGTTTATCTGAATGTTTAACTTGAATACTTACATTTATTCATAATTATGCTAATTAAGCCAGGACTATAAACTAATTGGATATTTGCTATATTGCTTTTTTCTCAGGCATTTGATGAATATTCTCAGGAGGATTGTTTTTGGCTTTGCTGTCTGGAGCTGTGTAAGAAAAGTAGAAACTCTCCTGAAATTTCTTTTCCACAATAAAAGTAACTAAAAATGCAATTTCTCTGAGGATTTTCTATGCACTTCCTACAATTCATACTATAAAAACTTTCGTTATTTTTCTCACCTATTTTCTGTCATTTATGAAAAAGTTGACTCTTTTCTTCACTAAAAGCCATTAAATTGTACCAGAATCTGAATTTTGCCCTGCACAAATCTGAACTAGACACTGTGAAGGAACTCCAAAATCTCAGCTGATAAGTCTAAGAGGATTGTGAAAAGTGCAGTCTAGAGATTCAAGTTACACATGTATTAATAGATGAGATAAAAGTGAAGGTTAACTGCTAGGTGTGAAATATCACTAACAATAGGTGAACAGCTTTGGCTCATATTTCATAAATTTTGGTCTAAGATGCTGCATTAAGTTGCAATGGATCCACATATAATTTGTGTCTTGCTTGTTTCTTCACTTTAAGAAGTTTTTGCAATATTTGTTTTGCTGTGAAAGAGTTTTACAAATATTAATAGTTTACCCCACTTTGATTTTATTTTAAAATTAGCTTCCCATTTTTAAAGGCTGACAAATGTTCATCTCCCAGCATCTGACTATATCATGAAAGTCAGCAACAAAACCATTATTTTCATAATGAGAAATGTGTAATGTTCTCCTAGTAAAGACCTGCTGAAGATCTGAAGATTTATAGCAAATAGAAACCTTCCAATCACCATTCTGAAGAGTGTTACAAAATAGGTCAAACAGATAGACAGCCAAAAATATTTATACAAGTGTCTGAGCATAAAAGGATATGCAGCTTTAACTATTTTGTTCTGAATTTCTTCTGTTTTAATAACACAGAGAAAAATTAGGTCACATAGTATTTGAGAATGAACTTATTGCTGTATAGTACAATGCAATATATCATTCTTGATAATGTCTCTTCCAGAGACAAAAGAACATTAGTAAAAGCAGAATTCGGTTGCAAATGTTCTCTATTGATGCTTTTTGTTCAGGTCAGGTAAAGCATTTATTGACTCTTAGTAACGCATACAAAAAAGAAAAAAAAAAGACTTCCCTTTTATTTCTGACTTATTCAGCGTAAGTGAAGGTTTAGGGCAAACATAAGAGCTGAACATCTAAGCAATATATTTAGACATTGTTTACACGTCTTGTTTTCTCTCTTCAATCAGCACTGATATCTTATTAAATAGAAGAGGAGAGAAGGATAAAATGGGATGTTTCTTCTCAGTCTAGCATATGGAGAACTGAAAGAATTCTCACACTGGTGAAGATTTCTGATCCTTCAGAGGAGGAATTGCAGATAGGATCATGAGCCAAGGTGCTCTAGTGGATTTTATGTGCTGCAAGTCCAATTTACTCTTTCTTCACTACAGTCAGTGAGGCAAGATCTTGCACTTTGACATCACTTTGGCATCTTTGAAAGGCAAACATTCATTCCAGATTGCTAAAAAAAGATTCATCTTGTCCTACCATTAGTAAAATGGGGGCAGATCCACAAAAAAATAAAGCTTAGCAGTAACAGAACTGAACCTTATTTAGACTTAAAAAGACAATATGAAAAGAACTTATTTAGTTTACAAGCCATACTCAGCAAAAGTTGGGACTTAATATAAGGATTTAATATTCCAATTGACCTCTACAAACTCCCAAATAAATGCAGTATCTGCTGATTTCATTGTATTTCCCACAGTTTCTGTTTCTTACTTTACACATTTGTGAATTTAGATAAGGAAACAATGAAGTTTTTAACATTTGCCAGGTAAGTTATGGAAGAATTAATCATAATTTATTGATTTTCTAGATGTCAAAATATTTAAATGCTGAACTACTTAATTCATATCATCCTATAGTTAATAGCAATTGCTAACCTTAATTTAAAACAAAAGAACTTCTGGTATACTTTCTAGAGAAAAAGTTAAATGCCAAAGTTGAATGTCAAATTAAATGCCTGAATTTTTGTTATTTTGAACAGAGCGGTTTTGACTCCATTTCCTTTATTTAGACCTTCCTCTTGTATCTTCAGTTTTTCTAATGAGCATTTGTACAAGCTACGAATGATGAATGACATATCTAAAGATAAGCACAGATGTTGATACTCAAGTCACAAAGGCCTAAACTAGTAAAAATCCTGCCTTAGAACTGAAAAACGGAAATCTTTCAATGAAAAAATGCAAACCAGAAAAAAGACCCTCATTGCACTCAATCAAAACCACTTCTCAATTTGAAAATGTTTTCAATACCTTTAATCTTCTGTATAAAACAAAAACAAAAACAAAACAAACAAAAAAAAAAACAACAAAAACAAACAAACAAAACCCCCAACAACAACAACAAAAAACCCCCAAAAAACCCCTCCTCTCATCTCGAAATTGTATAGATGAAACTATACATAGAATTATAGAATTATTTGGGTTGGAAGGAACTTCTCTGAGAGGGGCAGGGACATCTTTCACTCAACCATGTTGTCAGAGCCCCATCCAGTCTGACCTTGAATGCTTCCACAGATAGGGAATCCACAGCTTTACTGGGAAATCTGTTTCTGTGCCTCACCATGCTCATAGGAAAGAATTTATTCCTAAAATCCAATTTAAACCTTTCAGTTTAAAACCATCTCACCTTGTTCTATCACTACATGCCTGTGTGAAAAAGCATTCAGATTTACATGACCTTTTCAAAAGCATTCTCCTTGTGGCTGACTGAGGAATAACTGAAAATATAAACTAGGCAAATTAGTATATAATGTTTTAAAGAAAGAAAAAAATAATTAAGATACACTGTACTGGTAAAAAAGTAGTCTGTCTTTTTCTTAAGACTTCAAGAACTTCAAAAAATCTCCCTATTTGCATGACTGGGAACAGGAAGATCACTCACGGCAGTGGGAAGAATTGTGGGTAAGAATGTTTCTAACAGACTAACAGAAATAAGACATCCTGCTGTAGGAAGCAGCTGTTAGCAGATAATAACATTATTAGGAGTTTGTAGAATTCTTGAGAAAGATGCAGAAAAGGCATACTAAATGAGTAGGAGCTATCTGAACAGAAGTTCTATGACATGTGCTCCAATTTTCTAGGACTGAAAGGCTTCAATCAAAGATGATATATTTGAGTGTACCATTTTTTTCACTCCCACAGAGTTTTGGCCTTTTTGCTTGTTTTAAAGCTAACTTACCAGTGATTTCATCCTAAACAATGATGGTTAAAGTGTCCTCTTTATTTGATTTTCAAGCAAATTATTAGTTCCTTTACAATGAGGACAGTTGGGATATGATTACTGATTGGAAATAACAATCATAATCTGAGGCCGTGTAATATTTCCAGAGAACATTAGGACCTGTGGAGAGGAAATGTGAGCAATCATCAAAATGAGAAAGTATTTTGTTAGGCACCTTTTATAGACCTAGAAAAGCCCCTAGATCTCTAAGGTCACAGACTGAAAACTACTGTTTGAGATGCTTTCCTGAGTTTCAGAATGTAATGGGTCCTTAGGGATCTCACCCTCACCTAAGGGAAGGGACTTTGTATCAACCATTTAGCAGCTGATTCACTGTTTAGCTTTTGGCCTCCCAACCACTGAATAGTTGTGGGAGGTTAATAAATCCAGTTTGTCATCAATCTTGAACAGCTATGAGCAACAAATCTAGAAAGATTTAATTTTTTTTAACCTGTATAACTATTTTCCAATTGAACACTGCTCTTAATTTTTTTTTTTCACATATAGAAAACTATATTTTATATCATATCTAAGCATTCTGAAACTCTCATGGCTTTTTTTCAGATAGGAGAATTTGCCAGATTACTTACTGGTTCTTTCTTTCATTTGTGCAAACATTTGTAGATGGCAAAGGTTTTTTTGCAAAAGATGTTTGCAAAAGAAACAGTTGTGGCCAAATATTTGCACAAATATTCACTTGAGTAGTTACCTTCAGAATGCTTGTGAATTTTGGCCTGCCACAAGATTAAGGAAAAAGAAGAGCTTGCAGCTAAACTCCTACCTGTTTTCTGCATTTGATGAATTTAGGAACTGCTCTGAAATCCTAAAGGTTTCTAACTCAATTTGACTTCATGTCCGGACAGATACATTACAGATAAACCAACACTCTGATGAAACTAGATTATCACAGTTTGATATAGCTTAGAAGTCACCCTATTTTTCCAGCTAGAAATATACTCTTAGAAGATTACATGACCTTTTCTTACTTGTTAAAAGAATGCTTTCCTAATATTATTTCATAGGATTCTTTTTGAATTAGTTTGCAGTTTGTCAAAGAAAACCTGGAGAAACTGTGTTCTGAGTGAACACAAGAGTACTAACCACACTTTTATAAGAGTAGGACTATATTTTTTTTCTTTTTTTTTTTTTTTCCAAAAATTACCATCCCTTTATCTCCCTTTAGGCAGTTTACTGTGATTGTGCCTTTTGCTAAAGAAATTAAAGGTATTATTTATGGTTTGAGACAAAGGTCCTTTTGAGGATTGATGAAATGGAGGGTAGGTTCACAACAACAGTGATTTAAAAAGATCTAAGATAGTCAGGGTCAATGAAAACCTGAGGTTTTTTCACAGAATTCTTACTGATAAGCCATAGGTGTTGTTTTTTTTTTTCCTTCTTAGGAGTTCCATTATTAATTTAATGATATTATTGACATTAAGTAGAAAAATTAGAAATTAATCCTTGCCAGTACATTTAGCACATATTTTTATGAGTGTTATGACTTAAGAGAATTGGATTTCCTTTTCAATCTAAGTCCTACAAATCAGTACAAAAGAGGAAACATAGTAGAAGTGTTCATCCCTCAGAGCAGAAACATATTTATGAAACTGTAGAAAAAACCCAGAGCTGAGGAGAGAGGGGGAAATAACATCATCTTTAATGCTGAAACTCCACGCAACTATGACTATGTATTTACCAACAAGCGTGTCAGATATGTAGAGGTACCTCTGGGATCTCTGCCCTGTCTGAAAACACACTTTTCATTGCTTTGTAAGTGCAAATGAACAAACAGTGCTACTCAAAATTCCTGAGTTTATAAGTGACCTGAAAGTACAAAAAAAAAAAAAAAAAAGAAAAGGCAACAAAAAAAAAACAAAAAAAAAAAAAACCAAAACAAAAAAAAAAAAAAAAAAAAAAAAAAAACACAAAAAAAACCCTACGTAGAACTTCATAGAAATGAGGATAAATGAGCTGCTGTAATAGGACATGAAATAAAGATGCTTGACTTCAGTCAGGAGGCAGTAGAAATCAGAAGCGTTATCTAAAATTCATTCAGCCTTTTTATAACATGCTGTGCTAAGAAGGCATATTATTGGTCCAAAGGACTGACACCTCTCCCATTGGCTAAGTAACAGAAGTAGCAAACAACACCTGTTGTTATGAGAAAGGAATACTGTTTACAAAAGGTTGTTTTGGGAAAAAGAAAACTGTTGAAAAGTTTCTCTTGGGAAGAGCTAACAATTCTAAGGCTCAGAAAATATCAGGTCCACAATGAGCCTACTGAGAAACTGGCCACATTACCTTGATTTTTAAAACATTTTTAATTGGGAATGGACTAATATGGCCTCACAGTTTCTGATCTGGCTGAGCTGAATCAAGGGTTTAATCATCTTCACCCATGGTAAGGTGCAAAATACCCCTGGGTACCACAGCTGAATTTAGGCATAGTGTATCTTCCAATAGCTAGGTCCTATGTCAGTACCTACTGGCAGAGTCAGTGTCCCTAAAATTCAGTCTGATAGCTCAGCATTGTCATTGTCCTTCCTCTATTTTAGTCACGTTTTTCTGTTTTAGGAAATGAAATAGTTTTAAGCAATGGAAATAGAAAAAAAAATTGTTCTTACTTTTGGTAGCCCAAGCCTCAATTTTCTTCAAATTAGCAAATTAAAAATACTGCCTTCATGACAACATTTTAATTCCCCAAATGACTTTTACTTTTTTTCCTCAAACACTTTAACTATTCCCTACTTATTTTTATTCTGCTCCATTTTGCATTCTCTTTAAACATAGATACTTTGCTGGAACTAGTTATGTTACAGAAAGGATCTGTTACTGAAAGTATGTGCAAGGATAAGACTCATGCAACTATTATTGCCCACTCATATAGCATTAACACAGGCATTTCAGATTAGGAAGCCAACAAGAGGGGATAACTAAAGTTTTTATATCTTAAAATTTCCTAAACCAGAAGAACTTTGTACATTTTTCCTATGTTAGGTCATTTTCCAAATTAAGTATCAAAAATATATGTAATAAGAAAGAGAGAAATTCTGCAATGTTGCAGAAGAATTATCTTCAGTAGAAAATTTTAGGCTCAAGAGAGTAATATAGGCTTACAGAAATAAGATATATAATCTAAGAATAGCTGATATGATCCTGCTTCAGGGACTCAAACGGTACAAGAATTAAATGTGGCTGCTGTGATTTCAGAAGCTCTGGAGGAAGGGCAACAGCTGTTTATAGCACAGTGAGAGGGGCTGAATGGGAGAAAGAAGCACTTCATTCCACAGATCCTGCCAGAGAAAGGGTGATGCTGGCAGGTCTGCCAGGTTGAGGAATGGACCGAGAGTCACCTTCCCCCCAAGGACTCAGCTTTCTGTGTCCTCAGGCTGCATTTGGACTTTGGCTCTGTGTTACTGGGAACCTGGTCTCAATGCTTGAGAAACCATGTGAGCTAAAATGATGCAAGATAAGATAGAAGTAAAAACACTAAAGTGACACTGCTGAAGCACTGGAAGCAGTTCAGAATTTCAAAAGGGAGAATACTGACATGAAAAGTTATAAAACCCTTGACTGAAAAACAAAGAATCAGAGGACAGTGACTCAACAACACTAGGCATCTGCAGGTAACAGCAGAGCCTGATTGATGTTTGTAGCAAACTGACATCTTCCATCAGGGCCAGTGAGTCTCTTAATGCTTGGCCCAGGAGCTTCTTGATCCAAGATAGCTGCTATGCATGGATTGGCCAATACATAATCATGCTGCACTCTCATACTGTACACATAGTTTCAAATTTTCTGGCCCAAGTGACCAGGAAAAGGGCAGGAAAGAAGGTCACTGAAGACAGGAGTCGAGAGAGGCCTGAGGTAGTGCTGGGTGCAGGCAGGAGAAAGTTTTATCTATCCCACTAATGCAACTAACACAGCTTGAAAAGGGAAATTCTCATTTGGCCTAAGCTGTGCTTTCATGTTCCAGTTTATTTTCTCTAATGTAAAAATCATGATACGAAAGACATACACTACTGGAAATTCATAAGCACGGAAATCTTAGGACTGTTAATAGTGTTCTCTCCCTTCTAATGAGATTTTATAAAAATAAATGTAATGAGAGTGTCAAGAAGAAAGAGGAAGAATAATTAAGAAGGGGAAAATAAGAACAGGATGAAAGGGAAAAGAGATAAGGAGCAGTAGCAGAAAATGGGAAATAGAAATATAAATAGGCAATAGGAGAAAAGGATATATTACAAGAAAAATAATACTGTTGAAAGTTAGTGTTTTTTACATTTTTGGCTGTTGGTTGCTATACTGCTATTCTTTCTCTAAGCTACTAAAATCACATTGTCTGAATATTTTGCAGTATAGAAGATTGTTAATGTGTAAAAACTTCATGACAGCTATCTGCAAATGACAGACCTTATGAATTCTGACAAATTACTTTTGATATTAATTGTACAAATATGTGAGTACTCTAAAAAGATTAATCTCCAGGAATTTCACGAAAATGGATTTCAAACAGATGTGAAAGCACATCCTGCTGTGCTTACGGAACCCTTTTCTGAAACTTCCTTCAGAGCAACCTTGTTCTTGTATTATTTATCATTCTATTGTCTCTGATCTATAATTCAAAAAGGAAAACCCTTTGATTAATATATATGTGATATATTTTCAAATCAGTGTTGAAAATCTCAGCTACTAGATATCCATTCTTGTTAACAGCCACAAAAATGTGGAGGTGGAGAATATTGATCAGGTCATTCTGTCCACATTCCTACCAATAAAGGACATACTCTGCCTATTTTTACTGCTGTTGTTATGAGAAAAAAATGAGGATTGCAGGACTTGTACTTTCTCACTATTCAGCTGCAACTATTGAAATGAAAAAGTCTTACTCTGCCTCTGTAAACTAGTCTTATCCTGCCTGAAACATGAATTATATCACAATTTGCTCCAGGGTCAGTCTGCCATCAGGTATTCCTTTCAGTCTTCTTGGTGATTACATCCATCCATTAACTTACAAAAATTCCCTAAAAATGAAGATAAGTATTCGTAAGTATACTACTGATGAGTTGAGCTCTAAGGTTCTAATAGGTATCATTATATTAGATTATGATATATCGTCTCATGTTTCTCATTAAGATTTCATTGCAAGTTTCTAATTATAAGGGTGCTCCTTAATGCTACCAAGGGAAAGCATGTGCTATGGCTAAAAACCTGACTTTCTATAGGGGGAGAAATTTGCAAAGGCAGAGATGTCCCTCACTTACATTGAAATTCAGTTGGAGTTAGCCACCTAACTGCTATTTATCCCTTAGGAATGTAACTGAAGCATAAATATTTTTTATGTTTGCACAGCTTGACTGAGGGAAGGAAAAGATTTCTTTTCCTCCAAAAAAACCCAGAAAACCAAAACTGCAGAAGGAAAAAACAATTTCCCTGACACTTATATGCCAGCAGGCAATGATATATTAACAACCAATTTTCTAATTTAAAAGCACACCATTTTTGTTCTTCATTATAATTTTAACTCTTTGAATACAGAGATACTTATAACTATGAAAAGGTCTGTAATGAATTGTGCATAACTTTAAAATGTTAATATGAAGCTCTTTTCTTCTGTGCAGCAATCTAGAAAAGAAAGGTTTATGTTCCTTGCTCTTAACTCGCATTACTCTTAAAATGGGGAGAGTGAAAATCTATTTTGGAAGGATCAGGGATATGAAAAATAGATTCTAGTACACATCTGACTGACAGGAAGGTTCTCCTGGGGACTGTATTTTTCCCATTACATTTTAAAAAATAAAAGATTTAAAAAATATATATTCTTGGCATCTTGCTGTCAAAAAACGTGGCAAATGAGGAGAAAGAACAATAGCAAAAAGATGCCTAAAATCAAGGATAAATGAAAAGTCCCATGAGGCAGATGGAGGCTAGAGTTCTGTGACAGCTGTGCAGGAGCAAAGATCATTATGTGCCAAGTAACACTGTGACACACTCTAACTAAACTAGACACACAAGGAATTATTGCTCTTGTTCTTCTGTATCACAGAATGAGAATAATAAAATCATGAATTCATAGAAGGCTTGGGGTTAGACAGGGTCTTAATGATTGCCTAATCCAATCACCCATGCCAGGGGCAGGGACAACTTCCACTAGACCAAGTTGCTCAGAACTCCATCCAACCTGGCCCTGAACACTTCCAGGGATGGGACATCTACAGCTTCTCTGTATGCACACTGAACCAGTTCACCGTCACCTTCTGAGTAAAAAATATTGCTATCATCTCTCTTCTTTTGGTTTAAAACTCTTCTCCCTTGTCTATCCTCCTACCTTATTTGCTTGTGTAAAACAATCTATTTCCCTCTTTTTTATAAGCCCCTTTCAGTAGGTTGAAGTAGGTCAAATGCTGCAATCAGGTCTTCCCAGAGCCTTCTCCAGGATTAATAGCCCAGATGTTGTTCATGCCCCAAAATCATTGCCTGTCTTTACAGGAAAGGTGCTCCAGCCCTTTCTTCATCTTCATGGCCCCCCTCTGGACTTGCTCTATAATGGTAAGATGGTCCACATCTCTTTTGTGCTGGAGACCCCACAGTTGGATGCAGCAGTCCAATTGGCATCTCAGAAAGGCAGAGTAGAGGGGGAGAATCCCCTTTCACACCTGCTGGTCACACCTCTTTTGGCACAGCCCAGGATTCACTTGGCTTTCTGGGCTGCTGGCACACACTGCTGTCTCCTGTTCAGCTTTTCTTCTACGAGAACTTGTAAGTCCTTCTCTGTGGGCTACTCTCAGTGACTTCTCTCCAGTCTGTACTCATGTCTGGGCTTGTCCTGACACAAGTATAGCACCTTGGACTTGTTGAATTTCATGAGGTTCTCATGGGTCAGCTTCTCAAGCTTGCCCAGGTCCCCCTGGATGGCATGCCATCCTTCCATTGTGTCATCTGCATCACTCAGCTTTGTGCTGTCTGCAAACTTGCTGAGGCTGCTCTCAATCTCACTGTCTCTGTCATTAACAAAGATATTGAAGGGCTGCCTGCACGTGGACACAGCCATTGGACAAGACTCTCTGGTTGTGTCCATCCAGCTGATTCTTTATCCAAACAGTTTACCCTTTAAAGCCATGTCTCTCAAATTTGGAGACAAGGATGTCATGTGGGACAACGCTGAAGAAGTCACGGAAGTCACAGAAGTCTAGGTAGCTGGTATCAGTCTGTCTTCCCTTGTTGATCATTGCAGTCACTTCCTCACAGAAGGCCACCAGATAGGTCGAGAAACAGTTTGCCCTTAATATAGCCATGCTGGCTGTCTTGGATCACATCTGTAATGTAAGTCTAGATAGGAATAGGATAATCTAAGTCTTCGTTCACAAAAGAGAGAGCTTACGTTACAGACTGAAATTCCTCCTCCTTTTCTTTCCACAGACGTTTACTCCAGTTTGATATGTGTGAGATGACTTCTATCAATTTAGAAAATTTGGCTAATTTTACAGGAGCAAATCTGAGAGATAGCAACGAATGCTGCTACTGGATTCCTATGGATTTTTGGATAATAAGAGAAAAATGTAAGCCATTCAACCAATAACTGCAACAAATATTATGAATTTAATCTTCTATATTTTTAAAGAGATATGTAAATGTGCTCAGCAGATCTTTTTTAAAATGCTTGAGCATTAAATTTTTTGCAATTATCCAAGGCTGGTTTTCAAGTGTTCTTCTGAAGGGAGACAATCCCTTTTTCACTTTGCCTTACTCACCTTTCATTGGCTGAAGAACGACTGCATGCAGATGGATTCATCAGCTTTTCACAGCATGTATACGTTTCATTTCCACTACTACTTCACTAAATAACTGAAATGAAAAAGATGATAAATTAGAAATCTTATGCCTACAAATCCTTTCCCTTGTAAAATCTTACAGTCAGAATACTGGTTAAAAATACTAATGAGTGACCACATGCTTTTTTTCCCAGAATAAGGGTTTTAAGCATAAGTATACAGCATATGTCCAATACAGTATGACATATAGTGTATATGTGTGTGTGTGTATATACACATATATATATATATGTGAAAGTGGTGTCTCTTTTGAATCTGGTTTGCTAAGAAAATAATTGCATTATTAAAAAAATAAAACCAGCATGGCTCTTTCCTTCTAATTATGTGAGAAAATATTAAAATATGTATCCCCAAGTTTTGAGGAAAGAGGCATCAGATATTTTAAATGTGTATGAAATTTCGAATATGCAGATAGATACTTACACAATTCCATAACAAACTGTTGCAGGTATCAAAGTCATAAGTTTACTAATAAGAACAATCAGCTATCTTGGAGTGGCCATTGTACTAGCTTTTATTTCAGTGCACTTGAAAAGATTTTTTTCAGCATTTTACTGCTACATAATTATTGAATTAGGTTTTAGTATTGTATATCCTTACATCATATAGATAGGGATGGTGTTGATGTTCTAAAATGAATATTTATTTTCAAAATTCTCTTTGAAATGACAAGTTATAACCACAAACAACCTAACCTGAAGCACATATTTTGTTTTTCAGTTTGTAGAGAAGTATTGAATTTCCTGGAAACATTAGGCAAAAGCTTTCTGAGGGGATGATGGTAAGCTGTGAAAGCTTATTCCACTAATAAACAAAATTAAATGAAAAAAGGATAATTTGCTTAGATTTCTTTTTTTTTTTAAAGGCACATGTCATGCCACAGTGTTTATTAACATTGCTTCAGAGAGGTGTCATGGTTTATTAACCAAGTGACTGAAGGCTGACTCATGAGATCAGTAATTGAGTTCCTCCTCTTTTTCCTGGATGACCTCAGGCAGCCAGTGCACCTCTCCATACCTTATGTACTGACACTACACAGTGGAACAGCCAAACACTCCAGAGTCAGCATCCAAGAACCTCTCTTGGCTCAGCAGCTTTGTAGCACTTTTCCTGAGTAGTGCTCATACCATGCAAAGATCCCTTTACCATTACAGCATCTCTTCCTGAAGGAAGCTTGCCTGGACTCTGACAGCAGTAGGAGGTGTGGCTCCCTCTCTGTACCCAGTTCTTGAGGGTCACCCTCCAAAGAAAGGAGAAAGTTCAGTGGTGTCTGAGCCAGAACACCTCCATTTGGAGTGAGCATTTGTAGTGGGAGACCAAAGGGGTATTAATAAAAATGACAGTGGCAATTCCAGAGGGGTAAATACAAAAGGAAATTAAAATAGTTATGTGCATCAATGGTTGTGTTTGATTGGTTTTTGGTGCATAGTCTTCTCGTACTTTTGGGAAAACAGAATCATAAAATCATAGATAGAATTATTAAGTTTGGAAAAACCTTCATGAAGTGCAACCTTTGACCCATCACTCCCTTGTCAACCAAACCATGGCACTGAGTGCCACATCCAGTCATTTCTTGAACACTTTCAGATGATTCCATCACCTCCCTGGGCAGCTCGTTTCAATGCTAAATAACTTTTTCATTGAAGAAATTCTTCCCAAAAAGATAGACCTTCTCCTTCCTGAAAGGCCTAGGTACTACAGTGTGAGATGTGTTGTTCAACATAAACAATTTTTAAGAAATTGAATATTAGGATCATGCTCAAAATCTGTTTTAGAATAAAACAGGTGTGAATTTGAGGATAGCTTGAGTGGGAATTCATCTCACTGAAGGCCAAATATCTTCAACTATCTGCATTCCAGTCTGTGGTTCGCTTTATATTCTATTTCAGGTTTCTTTTGTATGTTGTGATTAATTCTCACTGCAGACCTTAAAGGTGGATAGTTTCATACAAGATTGATGCAATTGCTAATGTCAATTCCCTGAACATGGGTGTTGTGCTCTATCCCATCAGTGGGAATGCTCTCTTTGTTCGTAGAGATTTTCTTGATTGAAGGCATATGAAACTGTAGTTCAAAATATAATTTAGGGTTTTTAAAACTTAAAACAGAATAAATGACAACTGAAGAGTATCAGACAGTTTTAATCCAGCTCTTTCAGCCAAATCATTTCAGTTAAAGACAAGGCTTCTCTATTTAGGAGCTAAAAGTATAATTTTAATGTAAGAGTGAATTTAGAGTATACACAGCTTGCAGAAACAGCAGCTAAGGTAGAAGACTGAGTAAGATGTACATGAAACCATCATTTTTATGGGGTTCTCTGCATGGTAAAAAAAGCCAAACAAACAGAAATCACAAACCAAAGTGATAATTTCTATCACATTCATCCTTACATTTTTCTAAAAGCTTTACCTCAGAAAAAAAAAAACAAAACAAAAAAACACTGAATCCATTCCCACTACTCCCAGCTTTTTATTAAAGAACACAGTAATTAAGAAGAAGACAACAAAAGTTAAAAAAAAAAAAAAAAGGTGGATAAAAATTGTTTTGGAATGCATTAAAATATATCTCCTAATTATATTTACCTGCTGTCTTCCCTGTTTGGGTTTTTTTGTGTTCTCCTCATGGATCCAAACCTGCTGGATATATTAAAATCCAAGGTGAGAATGCACAGCTTTTTATATTCTTCTTTGTTCTTCTTATATCATAAAAACTTGTAAATCCAAACGAACATTAAGGAGACAGATTGATAATATAATTAATTATACACAAAGCTGTAATTAAGTTAGACTAACTGTGTTCAGATGTAAATTGTGTCATAAGGGTACCCATGGGAGCTTTGCTAACACATAGAGCAGGAGAATTTGATCTTCGGAATAGAGCTATTTTATCTCTGTGTTTATGTGGATTTAAACATATTTTACATGAAGCACACTATTGCTACAATCTTAGGTGGTTTTCTGGAAGATAAATGTTTCTTGCCCAAGATATTTCCCACCACATTATTTAAAAACTGTTGACTGACCGTGGTGGGTTGACCCTGGCTGGATGCCAGAAGCCCACAAAATTCACTCTATCAGCCCCCACATAAACTGTACGGGGCAGAAAAAAAATGCATCAAAAAACTCCACGGGTCAAGATAAGGACCGGGAGAGACCACTCAGCAATTAATTAATTAATTAGGGTGAGAGATAGAGATAGATGACCTATAATAAAACACTGGATATATTCAAGGTTTAGACAATGAGATTTATTTTACTGCTAAGTTAAAGCAAGACTTATCTGCAGAGAAATAGAAAAATACACACAAAAGCATAACCAATATTGAAGAGGAGATAAAAGCAGTATTATGGCTTAAGTACAACATTAAATATTCACAATCAGTAAGCATCTACTATATAAAATTCTCTTTCCCATGTATGATTATTTACCTAAAGTACAAAAATGCAAAGATTAAATACAAAAAGAGCAGGCTTGAAATTATTTCTCAAAACAAAAATTAGTGCATTTAGCTGGAATGATAGAATCATAAAGTATTCTGGGTTAAAAGGGATTTTAAAGATCACCTTGTTCCAAACTTTTGCCACGGGCAAGGACACTTTCCACTAGATCAGGTTATTCATGGCCCCATCCAACCTGGCCTTGAACAATGGAAAACAAAAAAGCACACATTCACAAAAACATCTTTCTGAACCAAATAGGAATGTGTAAATTGGAATGGAAAATAAACCACACAGAATAGTGGAGACACACACACTCCTCATTGCAAGTCAGAACTATGTTTTGCTAGAGATCAGAAAGAGAAGTTGAAGAAATAAGGGTCCAGTTTAGGTTCTGAAACAAGAAAAACAAATCAAAATATACTGTTGAAGAAAAAAAAAATTAATATTCTTTTTCCACTGGAGACTGATAAAATTCTGAATAAAAACATATTTTTTAAATTAAAAAATATAGGGTTTTTTTTACTTTAGTTTATGTTATTGAATAAATCTCAAACTAATGTGAGAAATGTATTTTGTGAAAAACCAACAAAACACAGATGTTCCAAACCCTGAAGTTTAAACAAGAACAATCAAATATAATATTTACATTTACAGAAGGACATTTAAAGGAAAAATTCTGGCAAAATTTCAAAAGTTTGAAAAATCTTTGAAAATTCATCAAACTCACCCTGATGTAGGTTTTTAGAAATCATAATTTTCAAAGGATTTTTTTTCCCTTCCATAATTTTCTATTGTTAGGTCTCTAGTGCAAGAAAGCCAGGAATTGTGATTTTACAAAAGAGTGAAATGCTACTGGACTTCTATTCCCTCTTATCTGACTTCTAGACACTGAGGGAGCATGCAGTTACACAAAATAATCTTACTATGCTAGTCCTCAGAATTTTTTAAAACAGTAAATTTAAAGAAAATATTTAATTAAATGTAAACAAGACATGGCTCAAGTTCTGATTTAGGTACACTTTTATGAAACAGAAGCAATTTCTCTCACTGGTTGTTTCATGGTAGCCTTGTCAAGGTTTGACTAGAAAGACAGCCCAGTGTGTTAAATAGAATTGAAAGTAAAACCAGTAGCAGAAAAAACACAAAAACCTGTAAGAAGACACAAACATAGTAGATCTCCTATCCAAGTAGATGGAATAATTTAGATTTAAAAAAAAAAAAAAAAGTAGTGGAGAGATTGGAGAAGAAAAAATGCAGAATATTTTTTTACTGTGATCAAAAAGAGACTGCAGAGGATTCTAATTTAATAACTTGTATCTCGTGCTTAAATGCTCCTTCAGAAGACCCTGTGATTACCTTCTCCTACAAAAGAGAAATACCAAGCAGCTGTTCCAGATTTATTTTAGTCTGACAAGGATTGCTGTTTCAACACTGCAAAAATTTTGAGGAACTCTAAATAATAATCAACTTGCAAGGTACAAGAAGCATCACTATAACTGACAAAAGGAAACAAGGCACTGCAAATATCAAATACTGAAGAAAAGCATGAGGTGACCCAAATATGCTAGCAAAGGCTTCCACGCCAGTTTTTCAAGAAGTGATAGTTTTACACTTGGCACATTTTACAGATATTCACAAAGTAACTATGAAGTTGTGCAGCCAGCATTACATTGCTGACAACTTCCTCCTTTGGAAAGTAAGCCATGGCAGGTGAGACCCATATTTAATTTTTCTAAGCTTGCTTTTATCACCAGAACAGACTTGTCAGCTCACTTGGAAGAACACCTACAAATCTTTCTCGAAAAGTCACCTATTACTCCTCTAATTCCTGAGCACTGGTGATAAAGTGGAGGCACTGTTTTCTTCCAATGTCATAGAACATGGCTTGTCCAGCAGGCTCAACAGTCCATTTTTACTGTTTGCATTAGTTTGAAGGAGATCTCTAAGAAGGGGGAGAGATAACACATGCTTAAAAAATTTCATAAAGTTTCTACCAAATTTAAAAAGTTGTATAATACTTGATGCCTAAAAATTTCTATTGCATGAATTACAAATGACTGAGCTTCTGTAGGAATTTCTTGGGATGTTTTCTGGTACATATGATCCAGAAGCTGGAGATGCTTTCCTAGGCTGTATAGAAAAGCACTTGGATATTGTGTCCTGGACTGCAGTGTGCCAAAATAATATTGCTCAAAAAGTGAAATTGTTCATGGTAAAAATAGAAGATATCACACAAGAGCAAAAGTACCTCGTCCCTGGAAGTGTTCAAGGCCAGGCTAGATGGGGCTCTGAGCAACCTGGTCTAGTGGAAGGTGTCCATGACCATGGCAGGGGTGTTGCAGATGCTCATTAATGTTCTTTCCAACTCAAATCATTCTATGATATGATGATTCTATGAAAAATTGATGCTCATAAACAGAAGTCGGCTTAGGACACTGCATTCATCTGTTCATTGAGAAAAGACAGAGTTCAATACTGTTGTTTTGCTGTTTGTCTGATTCCTAATATTTTTTTATTCAGCAAGACCATTGCCATGTGCAGGTTTTCTCATTTTTTACAGGTGGAAGCATTACTATTCTGTAAGTTGCATATTCTACAGTGAAAAATAAGAAAACTCAAGCAGACAAAAAGAAAACTTATACTTAAGCAGATACCACCAAATTATCAGGAGGAATGAACATGTACTGTCAAATCTGGAGCTTCTTAAACTCTGTAACTATGTTACTTTATTAGTCATAGTGAAATAAAGTAAAAATAATAAATTAAAAAAAAACTGGGAAAAAAGAACCAATGATATTTCAATTAAAATAGAACTTTTCATCAGAAAAAATTGTATGAAAGGAAAAAAATGTGCTATGTGGTAATATAAAGCACTCTGTCAACTATCAAAAGAAACATTGGATGACTAAATATATAATTTTTAAAAGCAGACAAAAAAGATAAACTTCTGGTGCTATCTTCAGAAGCAAGACTTGATGAGGTTAGGGATGATAAACTTATAGCCAAATCAAAATGGTAAATAACCTGAATTTTAAAAAATTATTTATCTTTTGATTGGATGTACTTAATGTTAAGCTATTATTTGATACAGATTAAGAAATAGGTCATTTACTTCTGTGGCAAGAAAAGGTACAGGGAGGTGATTTTAACTTTCTGGATAAGATTTATTGGTGCAAATTTCCTGTACTTCAGTGAAGTGTAGACATAAATCCTGACCTCTAAGACAATGAATTTTATGAAGATGGAGTTCTAAGACTTTAAAAAATAATCTACACCAAAAATAGAAAGCAAAGTCTAGGAAATTATTTCAAAAAGTATATTATTATTTCCTCATGAAGTGAAGTTGTAGAACTAGTGACACATAAAAACATTAGTTGAAATGAAATGAAAAATACTTGAAGATCATGGAATCACAGAATCATGGAATGGTTTGGGTTGGAAGGGACCTCAAACACCATCTTGTTCCAACCCCTGCCACGGGCAGGGACACCTTCCACTAGACCAGGCTGCTCAGAGCCCCATCCAAACTGGCCTTGAACACTCCCAAGGATAGGACAGCCACAGCTTCCTTGGAAACCTGTGCCAGTTCCTCAGTGCCCCCACAGGGAAGAATTTATTCCTATTATCTAATCTAAACCTACTGTCTGTCAGTTTGATACATATGAACTTTACATAAGAAAAGATATGCTAAGAAAGTGTGACTAACCATTTTTTGTCTTTCAATGTTTTAACTAGGCATATATCTGTTTCTATGTATTACAACCCTCTCTTCACCTATTTCTATGTATTTCAAGAATTTCAAGCCTTTTCTGGTTTTGGAGGTGAAGGTCTCACTTAATAACATTGCTGTCAGAAACTGTATCAGGCCCATGCTTACTTTGGAGTGGGACAGAAGAAAAAAATTACCTTGATAGATGACTATGAAGTTTACATATATATTTTCTAAACTCTAGACAGTATTTGAAATGTCTGGACACTATCAGTAACATTTATAAAATGATAACAAAAATAGAAAAAAAATACACCCTGTAATTACCTGATTGGATAGACAGTAATATGTACTTAAATAGATCTGTGAAAGGCTTTATATGCATCTTAATACTCACAAATCTAAGCTTGTGACAAATCTATCATTTTTATACTGCACCAACAAATTCACATGCTTAGAAGATTCAAACATAGAAATTGAACTATCCTCATATTTGTATTATTAAAAAATAAATATATAAATGTATTCTCAACCACTTTGAAAAATAAAAATTCTTCTGACGTAATGATATATGAAGTTGTTCTCTAGATGAAGAAAATATTGAACGAGGACTGTTTTTTAGGAGCATAGTAATAGTGTGTTTTTCTTGCAATACATCTATGGTTTCAATAAATTAATATGCAGAAAGATCCTGGTCATGTATTTCGGGGTGAAAAAATTTAAAGGATTATTATAGAAGTTCTTATATCACACCATCCTTGATAGAAAGGAACACATTTATTAAAGCAAGGAAACTGAAATTACTGTAGGCACAAAACTTTGTAATCATTGTGAATTCTCCCTCTATAACAATATGAAACATAATTTTAAGGATCTTCAAAGCACAATAAATCAATTGAAAATGAAATTAAAGAGAGAGTAAGTAATACTTAATTTATAAGCTTCAACATTTTTTTTTATCTTGAAGACAATCAAAATATTAATTATGAGGGTTTTAATCAATGAATGAAACACTGTGAGGAATTTTTTAGCACTTCATGTACCCATGTTCTTCAAGTTCTGCCAGATCAAAATAAGTAACATGCACAGTAACATCCAAAATAGTAACATATTTATAGCACATCAAAACTTTTCTGGTTAAAATTGTGCATTCTCACAGGTCCCATTTCAAGGTGTCCTTATTACACAAAGCCAAAATACACCCACTACCAAGTGTCTAAATATATTTCAATCCCCCAAATACACGTTTCAAAGTATATTGCCCACTGTAAAAAAGAAAAACAAAAACAACAACAACAACAACAAAAAAATCACTCTTATTCCTCAAAGGCAGCTCATTCCTATTCATATACTCCTTTTTCCCACCACAAATGTTCTTATTTTCCCCATTTGGAAACCAGTCCCTTTCTTTGTCCAAGGAATGCAGCCTTAAAACTATAGACTAAAATAGAAGGAATATATAACATAATTCAAAATGTAAAGTATAATAAATCATAGATTTTTATTTTTTAATGTTCAGAGAAAAGTGATTATCTCCTTTCAGCAGGAAAACTTATTACCTGTCTCTTAAATCAAAGCACAGTGATAATTATGATTTAGTCCTGGAAGTGTTTAAATATCCAGATATCCCTTTAAATAGAAAAAAAATGGGGGGGGGGGGAGGGGGGGATCACCAAATGAAACAAGCAAACAAACAAAAACACAATAAAACAAAGAAACAAAAAAACCCCAAACCTACCCATCAAATCAACAAAACCCCTGACAAGGTTTTGTTAGAAAATCTTTGTTGTCAGAAAGGAAAACCATCTCATGTCGCATATTGACTTCAGCTACTGAAATGAGAAGCGACTTTTTGAAGACCTGGTTCAGGTCAAACAAAAAGCACACAAGTATTTAAAGATTTCAAATTGAATACCCTGCACCTCTGTCCCATGCCAATTAATTTCTACAGAGAGCACAAAGAATCACTTACAGGTGAAAGTAGCTCCTGTATCTAAAAGTTTAGAGTTTTGGCTGTGGTTTTGTTGGTTTTGTTGTGTCCTCATGTCCTCTCTGATTTTTGTCTGACTTCCTTATACTATCTGAAGTGAATTACAGACTAACCATATATCCAAGGAATTCAACCAGAAATCCAGGAGACCTTAACTGTGAATTCTTTGCTTTCATAAAAAATCCATATAAAAAAAAATAGTGATAGCTATTAAAAATTAAGATCTCAAAAATTAAGAGGTAGGAAAATAACTGTAGCAATAAATTGATTCAGGGACCCAAATGCCGTGCAACATGCCCTCTGTTTGTTTTTTAAGTGTGGGGCTTTATTTCTTTTGTTCTCAGATGAGGAAAATGACCTACAAACAAATGCAAAACGCTTAATGTTTTGTCAAACACAGGCAATAAAGTACCATTGGAAATCAATTAAGATGTCTAGTTAAATGTAAAACAATTTTTTGCTGTGTGGTAGACTTTTAGGTTTTTACTAATACTTTGAAATCTATAAAAATGTCATATTAACTTGGCTTCATAATTTCTTCATCTGTCTCAATATTCTTAAACTTCTGTCTATCAAAGAGAATATTTAAAGTTTTCTGTGTCTTGTGTGGTTTCTTTCTCCTATATATTGTCGGAATGAGGAGGAACTATGTGATGAGAATAGAAAAACTGCTTATTATTCAGGTCTTATATCAGGACTTGTAAGTACTCACAGAGAAAAAAAACATTTCTGTCATCTAATTTCTTTCAGAAATAACAACTCTAAGAGCAGAAAAACACTCCATGTCTGAAATGAGAAGGGAATGTGATTGAAAAGCAACCTGCTTTTAATGTAAACAAGAGGTAGAAATGAGAATATATATATATATATTTTTCTGTTTAAGAGCTAGAATTGTGGTCAAAACTAGTCATTAGGTTAACTTACAACTGATCAAATCAACTTTTTTGGTCAAAGGGGAGAGGTACTCTTGTAGTGTAGCAACCTACTGTAGGTGGAGCAAAATATCCTCTGCAGATATTCTGCAGATACCCTCCTAAGCACAGAAACTTGGGCGACAAGGTGCAAACTTGTAGCAGAAGTGAGAGGAAGTGACATTATCACATCAAGGTCTTTAGAGTAATTCATTTGGAGAGTGAAAATTCATGGTCTCTCTCCTGTGGGTTTGTTTGTCTCTCCTTGTTACTATTTGAAGTTTTTACTTATGAAAATGTGAAACGTTTGCTGATTCTTGTTATTTACAAGAACCACATAATTTAGTAATTTGGAAAGAAAAGAATTTTTAAAAAAAGGACAAAATTTTAGAAAGACATGAGCCCAAAGTCATTACTTTCTGTGGCATTTTTAATATATATACCTGTTAAGTACAAGTTAAATCAAGCTTTACAAGAACTCAGGTATTGAAGTGTACTATTGCAAATAGAATTGAAAGTCCTGAGATATTTATCCAAAAGTCATCTGAAGGAATAGTTCTGTAGTTGCCAGGTATCAAGACATTACGTATCATCTGATATCTAAAGATGACAGGCTTCTGCCGTTCCAGACTGATTGTCCAACCTGATAAAGAAATTAGTGCATCATTCACTGTACTCACGTGTGGTAGTGAAATTAATGCCTACCTTTGAAAGTGGCACAATCAAAAACTGAACTTCTAAAAGAGTTCATTAAGCTCTTCTCTTCTCTTCTCTTCTCTTCTCTTCTCTTCTCTTCTCTTCTCTTCTCTTAAGTGTAACAGTAGATACTGTGGTTCTGTGCTCTGTTTCTAAAATTTTGCATAAATTTTAAAAGGTATGCTGGATTTAGGGGAGGTAACTTAATCAATGACAGTTCAAAAAATTCATACTTTTAAAAAAATGCATCAACATAACTATTAAGTTCTGGGATAGACAACTGAGAATAAAGTGTTATGGAAGAGGTAGAGTGAAATGAAAATGCATTTCTAATCTTCTATCAGATAGTTTTGAGCCTTTCTGCAGACACCTGAAAACAAGTAATGTCTGGAATTATTCACAGTTGCGATCACAAACACAACTGTACACACTTCTAGGACAGCCTTCGTGACTGGCTACCAGGAAACAACCATGTGCCTTTTAAACAACCGCCTTAGTTTAAAGTAGAAACATTAAGAAAGGAAAGTCAGTTTACTAGGACAAAATATTGAGTATTCCTTCATGTCCATTGATTTGTAAAATGATATTTTAATGCCAGTTCTGACAGGAGACACACTTCAGTGCTACCTGTGAAGATCAGAGGGACAAGTCTGCAGCCAGGCACAAAGAACAGCAATTCTGGTGTCTCTGTTTAGGAGTACAGCATAAACAGATAGTTATAATGGTATAAAAAGAGATAAAAATTCAACAACAATGACATCATTCGGAAAGAAGAAAATGCAAAATTGACCTAAAAAGAACTGTTACAAAAAGAAAACCAAACCAAAATTCATGCTTATTTCTCTGCACTTTCCAGCCTGTTTGAAGCTCTGGTAGACTTTGTCAAGCTGAGAGTGCTAGAAGTTCTTCTGACTCTGTTTCTTTTTTTTTTTTCTTTTCCTAGGTCACCAAAGCATTTGAGCATATATGCAAAATATAAAAATTTATATATTTATAGATACAATTTATATATATAAATAACATTTGTGTTGGATCAGAGCCACTGTGTACATTCATTTGTTGGATGAAAACCTTACCTTGCTTTTTATAGTATCCGAGTGACAACACTCTTAAATATTAGGCAAAAAATAAGTGTACAGTCTTTGGAGAATAATTTCTTTTTATAAAATATTCATAAAGAAAGAAAATTAATATTAATTTCTTCTTAGCTCATCATAAATTATTGCCATAAAAATATGCCAAACAAGTGTTTTCACTTGCAAAATTAGATCTTTACTGGATTTTTGGAGTACTTTGAAACTGCCCAGTTTACTCATAAAACAATTTCAATACATCTTTAATACATTCATCATTCTTGATTTCCACAAAATATTCTCTGTCAGATAGTTTGAGTTATTGTTGAATACCAATAGTGGGATTCTCCAGGGTCACAGAGATAAATTTTACACTGCAAATAGAAGAGCAAGTAATTGTGTCTCTTTCTTGGCAACTCCAGTAAAACCAACATCTTGAGACAGCCAAGACAGCATTTATTTCATCTGGGTTCAACTTCTGAATGAATTGAATTTTTCTTTTCTTTTGTTAGGGAGCTTGGGTTTTTTCAGTTTTTTTGTTCTTATTAATTATTATAAATAACAACAGTGTAGTTGAAACTTTGAGATAATTTGAGCTTGCTAATATTGAGACATAAGTTTTATTAGATTTTTTCATGGAAATTACTTTTTCTTTTTTTTTTTTTTTCTTTTTTTTTTTTTCTTTTTTTTTTTTTAAACTTTATGTGTTGCAATTTCAAATAGTAGAATATATTACAGTAGAACCACAATTGTTACAATACTTTTTCTACTCAGAACAAGACGTCTTTGTTTTGAACTGCTAGAGTCAATGTTGCTCAACCCAAATATATTTAAATCTTGTCAAGGAAAGGATGTATAAGGCCTGTGTTTACAATGGTTGAACTAGAGCACATAGTTTCATGATTCTACTGTATTGAAAACACAGATAAAATACGTCAAAAGCCTATGACTGAAAAAAACCACCACATGGTTGCTGGTTATGAAAGGAGTCTAAATTTGTGAATCAGGTGAAAACAGCTTTACAGATTAGAAAGAGAGGAAAAAAGCATACAAGCCATAGATTTACAAACTAATGAAAGAAGTCTAAACCACAAATTGAAGAAAATTACTGGTCTAAGCAAATTCTGATCTACAGGAGGAGTCATCTACAAAGATAGAATCATGTGAACCTCAGACCATTAGCATCATACTTTTAGCAAAATACTGAGATGCTTGAGGACTCTTTGTAAACTCCTTCCAAGTCTTTTCCAGTTAATTGAAGAAAACCAGCTGGGTCAGTCTTAGGATCTGGAGTAACATTAGAAGAATGAACATAACACCCAAAAGATACTGCAAAGTTAATGAATAACAACATTAGGAGTGTTATGGGGATTTCAAGGCTGCAATAAAGCTTTTCAGTAAAAGAGATGATGAGAAGATTTGGGCTTTGAGCATCCAATGTTAGCACCTTTGTACCTAGATTAACAATAATAGGAGTTTTATAATTTGATTATCCTGTTAAAATTTTAATCGCTCTAAAAACCAATTCCAGACAACACATAGAATGTATTATCTTTTTGCTTATAAGATTTTTAGTGCAATTTTTGTCTTATTAAAGTTTTCTTCTTGTTCTTTTTGTAAAAATTTTCCCAAAGACTTTTTTACTGTATAAGTGGAAAGATGATATTGATTTATCTTGTACTAATAAATATAATTCAGTTTTAGTGAGACATGAAGGTTTGTCTGTTATATGTAATACACACACCATTGAAGAGGACCTTGCCCCTCATCTATTTCCCCTTAAAAACATGTTTTAAACAAAATATACCTGCACGGATGATGTCACACCAGGTATATCCACTAAGAGCATTTTGAGGGAATTTTGCTTTATCGATCTGCTGCATACCTAGAATGCAGTTCCAAAACTTTCTCTCTTGTGCTATATAAGAGTGGGAATGTTATTAATTTTAATACACCAAGACAGCCTGAAGGAAAAAAAAATTTCTTCTTCTAAGGAAAATAGATCATAGAATCCTGGGTTGGAAGGAATCTTGTAGATGCAAGTTCAACCCTTCTGCTGTGATCAAGGATACTTTCCACTAGACAAGGTTGCTAAGAGCCCCATCCAACCTGGCCTTGAACACTTCCAGGGACGGGGCAGCCACAGCTTCTCTGGGCAAGCCATGTCACTGCCTCACCAGCCTCACAGGGAAGAATTTCTTTTTAATATCTAATCTAAAGCTATTCTGATTCTTTCCTGCCAGTGCAGACCCTTGTAAATAGTCCCTCTTCATACTTCCTGTGGGCTCCCTTTGAGTAATACATTTCCCAAAAAAAAAAAAAAAAAAAAAAAAAAAGCTTTACTATGCTTTCAATTGCTTATAGATCTGTCACACTGCTTCAACAAGCCTAATATTGACTTTATTGACTTTTTCCTCCAGCAGTCTTTTTTTCTAATAAGATACATTTCTTTTCAGATTATTTTACATCACATTTCAAAAACAAAAATAGCCAGATGAGATAAGTCAGCATCGTTGGAGATGTAAGGCTGAACATATTCTGCATATGCCACCATTATACACATATATGTATATATATGTATATATATGTATATATGTGTATATATATATATATATATATATATATATATATATATATACATATAAGATTTTTCATGTAATTCTTGTTTAGTTTTACTGGAAAGAAAATATAGCTTATGACAAAATTGATCTCTCATGTGAAGGATGAACAGAGGTACCTGATCTGACATCTACAACATTACAATGAAAAAGTCAATTACTTCCTTTTAATCTCATTTTGAATACTATTAACCTTACAAAGAAATTATATTCTTCCCAATGTAAATTTTAGTTCTGTACCTCTAACTTCTCTGCAAGCCTTACTCATGAAACGACTTTGCTCATAGACCTGGGTTACAAATCCTTGTAAGGAAAATGAAAGTCCAGGTTTCAAGATCTGTTTCATCTGGGTTGTCTTTTTTGTGGTTTTGTTGGGTTGTTTTTGTTTTTTTTTTTTAAATTACCTTTCTAAAAAAGGCTCTTCAACCTTTCTGTCATCACTAATACTGATTTTTGTATTGTAATTGATTTCCTGCTCATTTTTTTCTTTGTGCATTTCAGGCACACTCCATCAGCTCGTTCTTCTGAAACTTGATAATCCTTTCCCTGTGCCAAGCTGGTAGCTCTTTTAAGACTTATTTTCATACAAAAATAATACCAATATAATTATGTGGATATAGCTAACACACTACAGTTCCTTCAAATTTGCGCAGCTGTTCTGTTATACATTTAAGCCAACAGAGATGTTTCTTTAGGCACTGCTATGTGGCAAATTCTACATATAATTTCATATTACTGGTTTTACTGGAAAATGAACAGTTTCTGCAGAAAATTGTACCCTTAACCAATTTAATTATGCCAGGATGAAATCTAATAATAGACAGCTAGTTTCTTTGGCTTCAATCCTGCAATAAACAAAAGATCAAGCTCTATATTTGATTACACAAAGGACTATCCATAAAAATGAAATTATTAGCATCATGGGAAAAAGTATTCTCATCAAAGGGAGTGAGTGGACCCAGCCTTCTGCTATTATGAAATGTGGCATTTTCATAGCAGTATATAGAGGGGTTTAATTTTATACCTCTGCAGTGCTAAATGACAGTGTTCAGCATCTTATTACAGCAAAATGAACATGATTAATAGTTTTGCACCAAAAAGAGACCATGCTAGGATCACACTTCACACTGAGTAATGAGTTCCCCTTTGACTGTAAGGCAGAATTTCCTTGTATGTTATATGGGAGTCTTGGAAGCTTAAGCCATGATTCTACTGAGAGTGATCAGAAAAGCCTCTCTGCCTCCCATGTGGCCCAGTGTTTCTTTTTAAGAGCAAAGGAAAAACTTGCTTTTATTTTTTTTTTAATACATATATCTGCACAATGAAGATAAATTTTTTGTATACTGTTTTAGTATGTTTTCTTCTAAAACATGCTTAATTCCAATAACATTAAGATTTCAGTGCTTATTTTGATTGTCTTCAGATTTCAGATTTATTAGAAGAATCATTTACACTGCAAATTGTTTCATTCATTACAGATGTGCTTATAACAATTTCTAGAGTGGCTAAAATTCTTGGAAGTATTACTCTTTGGATATATTTATATAAAATAACTACTAAAATTATTCTGTGCTCTATTTTAAATCCTAGTAGTATTATGTTTTTCTGAGGCATTTTAAATGAAGTTAAAAAATATCAGGAATTAAGTTTTAAAGGATATCAACTGACATTCTGAGGTATATTAAAGCATTACATTATATCCCTCTGCTATGGTTTAATAGAGAAAACAGATAAATATTACAAAAAATATTCACATAACATAGTTGTTCGTAAGAACTTAGTAGTAAAGAAAAAATTGTTTTCCAAATTGGATTGAATTGCAAGCCATGAGCATAATTCATGAGTAGTAAAGAACAATGAAATGCTTTTATTTTTCTAATTCTTTTGAAAGATTTAATTTTGTAACTTCTACTTATTGTTAAGTACCTTTAAGACTACAGTAACATAAGGAAAACATCAATATATTAGGATTGGAATAAATTTAAATTAATTAGATTAATAGCCCAAAAAAATAAAATTCAAACAACAGTCCAGTTATGCTGTGAGTTCACAAATCCAGACACAGAACAGAGGACCTTGTGACCTGTGTCCTTTAATGAAAAACTATCCCTGAAATTTTAAAACCTTTATAGAAGCATTACATATCCAGAAAATCAGCAAGGTTTCTTGATGGGACCTGGATTACAAGCTAGGAGTTTGTAAAAGTGTTCCCTGAGCAATTTGAAGGCAGAGTCTTAATCTTGTTAGTTTCGGCAAGAAAATCAGCTGCCTATCAAATTTTATGGTGCTTTTATTTATTTTACTTCCCCAAAGCAGGAAATTAAAAAGGCACAAATAAAACTCAGCTTCTCTCTTGTATATGGGATTTTTTTTCTGTACTTTTGTGGTAACATAAAGAGTAGCAAATAGTCATGGAAATACTCATGGACTTCTTTTATCCTGTCATCAGCAAGTGGTGCAATGATTTTAAGATGGGTGGTAAGAGTTCTTCTTAATGCAGGTGTGGATCAAGGCAGTTCACACATTGCACTGCACATATGCTCTTATAGCAGTGCACCCCATAATATGGAAATATTTGGAATGACAAATTCATCTGCAGAATTTTATATCTAATGGGATTTAGTTCTGTTCCTGAACGCAGTAGCAGCAATTTTGAATTGAGAAACATGTAAGTGTGTTTAGCCATTCTTCCTTGCAGGGAGACATATAGCAAACACAGCACAGCATCTGGTTATTCTGAAGGAAAAACGTAGGTAAGGGTTGCTACTATTTTCCACCTGTTAATAAAGAAAGTTTATTTTCTTCATATTCTACCATTATTTTAGGTTGTTTATTTCTCACACATATAAAACTCTTGAAGGCCAACTGAAATGCAAACTAGTCAGTAAGGGCTCATGATTCATACCACATAGCAGTGTTTTCAAACTTTGTATAGTTTGCAGTAAAACCCAAGAGCTGAGGGTTCATCTATCACCTGTTTAATTGCCTGTAACAAACACTGAGGCAGAAAGACGAAGAAAGTGAAAGGAGGGAGTATATCATCAACATAAAATGCAATCAGGCTATTCTTCTGTTATCTTTATCTAATACAGTGCCATCCATTCCTGTCCTCAGGAACAGATTGGGAAAGGAAAAATCCATGAACGTTGTAAAGATTTTTCCCACATATACACCCTTGTAGTTTTTACATTTGACACTTTCATGAGACCCCACTTGCAATGTTGTATTCAGCACAGCAAGGACAGGGACCTGCTGGAGCCAGGCCAGAGGAGGCACCAAGGGGTTCAGAGGGATGGAGCAGCTCTTCTGTGAGGAAAAAGCTGAGAGAATTGGGATTGTTCAGGCTGGAGAAGGGGAGGGTCTGAAAGGATCCTAGGGGCCTGAAGGGAGCCCACAGGAAAGACGGAGAGGGACTATTTACAAGGGTCTGGAGTGACAGACCAGGGGCGACAGCTTCAAACTGACAAAGAGTAGGTTTACATTAGAGTTTAGGAAGAATGTCTTTATTGTGAGGTTGCTGAGGCCCTGTCACAGGCTTCCCAGGGAAGCTGCGGCTGTCCCATCTCTGTCAGTGTTCAAGGCCAAGTTGGATGGGACTCTGAGCAACCTGGTCTAATGGGAAGTGTCCGTGGCCATGGTAGTAAGGCTGGAACAAAATGGTCTTTAAGACCCGTTCTAACCTAAACCAGTCTGTGATTTTATGAAGTACAGAATTTTATAACTGCTCTGTTTTGCTTGTAATATTTCCTTTCTTTTAGAAATATGTATAAGAAAGATGTTAAAATAATGGTGCTTGCAAGCACATCACACATTTTTAACAATTACTTAAGGAATTGGTGTGAAATATTCAAGATGATGGACATAAACAAAAGATCATAGGAAGTATTGACGAGCCTTAAAGGTTGGCTACTTGCTAGGGAGGACAGTTTGCATTATTTCTGTGTTTTCTGTGTTTTCCCAAGGGAACTAACAGAAAGAAATTTCAGCATGGAATTTCGAGCACTCAGGAGTACCTAAAGAACACCAGGGAATTTTCAATTAGTTTTCATCATAGTTGTATCTCTGGAGAACCGTGTGCAAACACAAAGTACAGGAAACCACCCACACCATTTTGCATTGTTCTGTTCTTTTGTGATAAGAAAATGATGTGTTTGGCAACATAGGAAGCTTGAAGGTCAGTAAAAGCAAACAACAGCAACAACCAGAAAAAAACAAACAATCCCCCATTTAATTAAAAGAGTAGACTACTCCAAAAACATTACTTCTAAAATAATTACTACTTTCAAGAAACTTTTGTCTGACTTTTATTATGTAAGCGTGTTCCTTAAATGAAATAGAAAATACTGGATTTGAGAACAGACATATCATTTTTGAATCACTAGGACTTTCACCTTTGAAATTTAGCACTCCAGGTTTTTAGAGAGAAAGAGTAGTCCTTGAGATAGCAATCATAATTAATGACTCTCTAATTAAGTTGACACTGAAGGTTTTCTGTAATGTTTTAATTCTGAAATCATGTCATGAAAATTCAGCTACTAATTGCCATTATTTAAATATGAATTAAGCACAAAGGCTTTCAAATACTGATGGAAATTCCAAATTAAACAAAGCTTGTATCTTTTATGTGTGTTATAAACCACAAGTCTATAAAACTAGAAGTGATATAAAACAAGAAGTCTATTTAAAAAGGTTGACAATCCATCCATAGAGCTATTGATTTTTAAATTTTCTAGGAGGTCATTTCCACAGTTGGGGAAATTGAAGTCTTTTGGATGAATTCCCTTTTTCATACTTTATTTTCCCTGCCTAGACTTTATTTCATATATGAACACTCTTTATTTAAAACAACAACAACAACATCTGTCCACTAATCTGCTTCTCCTTAGACTAGCTGCAATGCATAAAACTTCCAAAAAATCCTGTTACTAAAAATGTACATTTATAGCAAATAGGATTTAAACTATCTGCTATGCTTAGAGGTTTTTTATATTTTTGAAGTTTATTACTGAGAGTGTAGCAAAATGTTTCAATCTTCTATATTTTATGACATAAAACTCTAAGACAAAAGTTTTCCTTAACTGCTTTCATGTGAACCTACCAAGATCTTTCTTTTCAGAAATAGGCTCTTTCAGTTTTGAAAATATGTATTCAGAAAAATATAAGTGGGCAACTCTGATAGAGCCAGGACTGACATAAAGATGAGATTTAATTCTAAATAATACTGTTCTTTGGTAGGGATGTAACTGCAATACAACTGTAATAAAAAGACTGAAAATTTTCTAGAATGGAAGGAAACAAATGAAAATTTGTTCTTTCTTTCCCTGATTCTTCTTTAAAAGTATAAAAGTGAAATTTTATTTTTTCATTCTTTGAAGAAGACAGATTGCTTAGCTACCTGCTTATGGCACTTTCCTGTTTGGTCTTATATGGAAAAAAATAAATAGAACAAATTAGGATAAATTCTAAGTTAGTGTACTCAGATTATTTTTCTGCCTTCATACACCCAAAGATTCGTCATTTGCTTGGATTATTTCTCCTTTACAAAACTACCAGGTAAGTGTTCTCGCCTTAAGAAATAAGAAAATTGGCCATGAGAAGGGGTTTGATATCTGCTCCAACACCTGGAGTACTTCCTCTCCCTCCTCATTCTGCCTTTGTACTATCACAGTTCACACAACACCACTCTCTACCAGTTCCCTTATGTTTAATTACACAAGCACACAGACAATAAGGACATGGCATCTCAAGAATATCTGTTTAGAATGAGGTGAACCTCCAAAACCTCCAAGAACTGGTCCTCAGTTAATAACAAAATTGCAGGCAGATTTTATATTCTGGGAAGTCAGCAATAACATAGCTTTTCACTGGTAGAGAGTCTTTTTAGCATCACAAAAACTATGCATGTGTATGTTTGCATTTTAATAAGCTTCTATATGTGGCATATGCAATTTAGGTGTGTGCAAATACCAGGTCAGGAAAAATACATGGCAGCACATGCTGCCATTAGAACATAACAATATCCTTTCCCACAGTTTTCAGGCAAAGAATATAAACTTAAAACCATTCAAAATAGAAAAAAAAAAATCCCCATTTCTTTTCTTCTTTTAAAAAGACTTTTCATTTTCCCTTTTAGATATGTGTTCAAGCTTGCAACATCAGCTTTACAAAGCATTAATACACGATCAACCTGCACAAGTTATCAAAAGTTTGTACTTACTTGCCTTTTTTGCTACTGAAAAGTAATATATACCATAAGCCAGAGAGAGAGACCCTGCCCATGAAAGAATGTTCTGCATTTGTTAATTCTGTAGTTCTGAAGAATCCTATCAGTAACAGCACGTTTTCAATTAATTACTCAATTGGGAAACACTTGTATTTGCATTCAATAAAATATGAATAAAATTTGAATTCAATAAAATATGGTCAGATTTTCTGAATCTTGAGCAGAGCAGAATGAAGAACTCCTGACTGGGCTGGCTGAGCAGGCAAACAAGCATTCAAAATTTCTATACTAGAGTGAAGTTTGGTCGGTAGTGATTCCTGGGGTCTTGTTATCATTCAGACCATCACAGAAATTTCATATCTAAGTGCTTACATGCCTTGCCCGAGTTTATGGATAGGAGTCTAAAAATAGGTGTACGTATACCAGCTAGTAATGCCTGTAATAGCATTTGCAATTAAAAAAGTTTTCCTAGTGATATTTACCCTTTCATTTTTATGCATCTCCCCATCCTGTAACTGCAAAGAACTCTTGTGGCTGCTGCCTGCTACTCTGAACTCCTAAACTGCAACATTTGCCTATCATTATCTTTTCTTGATTTTCCAGTTAGTCATTTCTCTTGACAGCTTAATGTCTTGTTTTACCTACATCCTCAAAAAAAAAAAAAAAAAAATTGGTATGCCTCTGGTATTTCAGAGTACATAACTGGGATTTGCTCAAGGAAGTATTCCCTGATTCCTTAGGTGTTAGTGATTTTCACAACCATAATGTGTAGAATCAGAAATTATGAAACTCAAACCTAAAAACTATCTCCCCTACTACTTCAGAGGATATGGGTTAGCAATATTCACACGTACACAGATAGATGTCACCTCTGCTTTACTAGTCACCTAGCTTCCCCAAGCTGGATGCTATCTTCACACAGATAAATTATTACCTTAATTTCTCTGTAGTTGTGCAGTCTCTCATTGTATATTCCCTACAATCATTATATATTCCCTACCATCCACATTGTAAGCCACCTGAGGTGAAGTTGGTTTTTATTTTTTCTTTGTTTGAACAATCCTTGGTATTATACACCTCGAAACCTGGCTTGCAGCTCTTTTGTGTCATCATAGGAAAAATTAAATTCCTTCCTATACCTTTTGAACAGGAAACAGCATTTCCCACCACTTGTGACTTTTCTGTTGTTGAGTTTGAAACTAGGACATATTCTAGGAATTTATTAATTTCATTGCCTTGTTGAAGCACCAAAGTGCCTTCTTATGGTTGTTTCATGCGCTCTTCTGTTTAAGCAAACATGACAAAAAATTTGCCGCAATTTATTAAAGACTAGAAGACCTTACAATGACACAATGCACTAAATGTGAACAGTTGCTTATTTAAGGACAGTTTAAATTGTTCAGATACCTACGCCTCTTTTTTGGCTCCTAACTTCCCATTCATTTCCACATGTTAAACAGTCCATTCACAATCAACATTGCTCATAGGTAAATATCCTGTTCTCCTGCCAGCATGGCTTTAACTTGAATTAGATCTTCTGTATCAAGTGGCTAAATAGCTGTGATGAGGGGGTGGGGGGGGGGTTGATGGTGACAAATTATCCAGGAGGACAATCTGATCTGGGAAGACAATCCACCTGCCCACAGTCCAGCTGTAGTTGCCATCACACTCAAGGTGCCTCAGACAGAGGCTAAATGGATGCCGGTATTTCTCACAGCCATTTGCCAAGGCTCTCTTTAAAACAAAATAAAAAATAAATTTAAAAAAAGAAAAGAAAAAGAAAAAAAAAAGCCATAAAGGGTTTGATTTACATATCCCCATTAAACTGCACACAGTAAGAACATGTCAGCTTTGTAAAGTGTGAGAATTACACATTACAAATATTTCCAAGGAATGTGAGAGCTGGGTGATATTTCCATGGAAGTGCTTGGCCCAGCCCCACGCCCAGATATGCATAATCAACCTTCAGTATTAGCACTGCCTGATTTCTAAAACACGAGGCTGGGTGTAGCCTAACCCAAGATAATCTGAGCTAAATTCTTATGTGGATCAACACTACTCCGTGTGCCTTTTCAATAGGCCTGTTGATAGAAGTTGTAAAGCCTGAAGTGGTATTCACCCTTCTTATAGTCTGGAATGATTCAGATTCACCTACCCATCCTGAAACTGCTACTTTAAAATAATCTCTGAATTTAGCCTGGGGAAAAAAAAAAAAATAGGCTTTTCTGTAAAAAGTTAATAAGGTCATCTGCCAATTTTTACCAGCTACTTTCTCAAATTAGTCAAGCTTATGTTATGCATTTTATCATCATCTCTGTTGGCCTAGGTGAGTTTCCATAATGATTGGTAATGCAAAGGCACCTACATTTTTGAGACCTTTTCTAAATGCTATAAATGTTTAATGTTACAAGTCGTGCTATTCCAAAAACAAAAAAAAACCCCTACTTTTCTTATTAAAGGACTAAATTTGAATGTAACTTACTATGTCTAGAAAGTGAAAAAAAAAAGTTTTTTACTTCAGTGTTACAATGGCTTTAAATGCTGGCTTCATACAATAAAAACTTAGAGCCAAGTGCATCCTATCCCACCCATCTAAAATGTATCCTGATGAATTTTATGGATTCAAAGAATCCTAGATTAGTTTCGGTTGGAAGGGTCGCTTAAAAAGATTTACTTGTCCAACCCTGGTGCAATGAGCAGGGTTGCTCAGAGCCTGCCCCATCTTACCTCAAATGTTTTCAGAGATGGGACATTTGGAACGTCTATGAACAATCTGCCACTGTATTTTACCATGCTTATTGCAAGAAAAGTTCAATCTTCAATCCCATTTGAATCTGCCCTATTTTGGTTTAAAAATATCACCCCTTGTCCTGTCACAACAGGCCCTTCCAAGAGGTTTGCACAGGAAGGCTTCTGGAAGGTCACCCTGAAGTCTTCTTTTCTCCAGGCTGAACAATCCCAACTCTCTCAGCTTCTCCTTACAGGGGAGATGCTGCAGACCTCGGATCATTTTTCTAGCCTTCCCTGGACTGGCTCCAATAGGTCCATGTCTTTCAAGTGCTGAGGACTCCATACCTGACCAGTGGACTCCAGGTGGAGTGTAACCAGACCAGAGGTACTTGATCATGGCTTCAAAGCTTAAAACTTGAGATGAGGAGAGTTTCTTCATTTTATATCCTCTTTATGCAAGACCAAAGAAAAGTGACTAGTGTGATGTCACGTATTGGTGCTCTAAATATAAGATTTTAGCACACTTCCTCATTCAAGTACAACATTATTTTCCCTTTTCCCTCCTTTATCTTCCCTCTGCTGTCATTGATGTAGTCTATTGTAGGAGAAGGGAATACAGGTGACCAAATTCCGAATAAGTAACAGCTATGTTAATTGCCCAATACAGCCTTGCCCCTGATGAGTCACAGTTATAGCCAACAAAGATAAGTGTGATAAATGGGAGTGGATTAGCTGATGAGGAGGATTATAGAGGAGGAACCTTGAGAAAGAGGGAGTGAGGAGAGGATTATGAAGAAGAAGGATCCTGAGGAGAGAGAATCACTGCTGTGAAGTCAGTCTGGGTCTGCACTTACAGCCTGTTGCTGGAAGCTGCAGTCATAGTCTAGGTAGGTAAAATCCTGAATTCAGGGTCTGTAAACTAATATATGCAGTCATAGCTTAGCAGTCAGAGGCTGTAAGGGAAACCTAGAGTACAAACTTGCTGTAGCCAGAGTCAGTGAATAGTTTGAGTCAGCCAATAGTTGGATGGCTAAGCTGTAAAGAGGAATAAACCAGGACCCTTTTCATTCTATTAAACAAGAAGTCTGTGCCTCAGCTCATTTCTATCCTGTAACAAGAGGGCTGCTTCAACAGTTTATAGCTTGGAGGAGAACCAGATAGTCATTGGATTTTTAAACTCAGTCCTACATGTTAACTTAGGCTAGGTTTTGTCCTGTAAGCCTATCTCACAGAAATCTGTACATATTTTCTAATAAGCTTTGTGGTTGTTCTACTCCTTTTTTCTTCAGCTGCGTTGTAACTCAGTTCTTTGGTTATGGGTTCCTAAGTAATCTAGTTATATTTTTTTCATATATATTTCTGATTTTTTAAACCCTTTATCTCACCTGCCTTTAAGCTACTGCCCACTGTGGTTCTGATCAGTGTACTCGACTTGATAACCCTCTGCTTTGGAACTCCTCTGTATCTTATCATTTACTTATTTTCTAATTTTTTTTTTCATGCTTCATGAAGTGGGCTAGAAAGCAGGAAAAAAAAATTAAAAAAAGAACAATTAGATTATCCTCTTAGAAACTTCTTAGGAAACACCTGTACTCTTAAAATCCCATCTGAACCACTGACACTGTCATGCAGAAGGGGCATGTATTACAGTATTAGTGTTCTCTTTCAGAAAAGCTTCTGAGAAATTGAGTTTCTCAAAAAATTTATATATACTTGTTCATCTTTACTCATGAAAGGAACTACTGTTTTGCTCTTGGATACATTCTTTTTGTTCCATACAGAAAATCTTTCCCCGGGGACTTTAGCTGAAAAAAAAAAAATCACTAAAGATCTATTTAGTTATTAAAGCAGACTAAAACATTTCAGTTTACAACCTACTTGACCTGCATAGAAAATAAAAAATATGATTTTAATGGTCATTATTGAATACTGAGCAGCCTTTTCTACCTCTCTTTTCTCTCTTCAAAAATCCACTGCAAGCTGCTGGCTATGCAGCTTGGGACAACATTGAATTAAACATAAATTGAATAAATTTTTTTTGTTAAAGACTATCTGGTCTTCAGATCTAAGATAACAAGGTCAATTAATGTGGTTTCTTTAAAATCTTTATTTTGTTTAAAGATTGTTTCATACACTTATTTCTCAAACTTGATTATTAGAATGCAATCAGTGGGAACAAAATAAAAAACAGAATTAAAGACCTCACAAAGCTGAACCAATGAAAGCAAACAGAGTCAGATGACTCATTTATGCTCAACACTGAAAGCAATCATGATAATAATTTCCACATACTGATTGTTCACCTTTCAATGAATTTTTGAAGGCAAATCTAATACTTTAAAGAAGATATATCCTGGTTAGTGAATACCTATCTTCTCCTGACATTTCTATAGAATTGGATAATCATTTTTTTACCACACACAGACTAGAAATCCCTTTACATTAGGAAAAATATCCAAAACATCTCTTTTGGGTTTTTAAGGCATATATAGAAATTAAACCGCAAAAATACATATGTGAGTGAAGAACTATCAGTGAGCAATATTCCTAAATATGGTCTAAAATATTTAACTGTCAGAGGTAATAATTTATAAGCCAGGACTGTAGACATTTTCTTGATAGATCTGAGGGGCATGTTAATGGAGCAGAATGAAGACAGATAGCTCCATTCTAATGCCATCGAGCAGGAAGCTGCCTCATGAAATGCATCTCTGCCAGTGCCCATCAATCTCACCCTGCTGGCTGCTTGGATGAGACACAGAAAAAGTACTCCTGTGAATCTTTAAAAGGCTATTTCTCTCTTTTGGGAAGTTGTTTAACGTTGTTTTCATTTTATGGATTTGGCTGGACTTTGATGCAGACAGGAGCCTGAAGATCTACTCTTAAAAAATCCTCTGAAAATAGACAGAAACATAAATTGCATCTTTAATGGCATATCCACTTGAGCTTGCCCTGCTTTACAATGTGTGCTAATGTATTGGTTTAGAATAAGATGTGTAAGTTTATTATTGACTAAGAGCAACGTAACAATTTGATAAGGTTTAGATATAAATATGCAAATTTGAACTTTATGTGGCCATGTTCCTCCCATTGCTACAAACAGTCTATCATTTGGAAATCTTTAAAACTCAGTGGCTTTATAAAAAATGTACTATGTCAGTTAATTTTAAATTGTATTCCATTTCAGTGATTTCTCCTTTATTTGTAGCAGTAAGGCTTCATCAAGCTGCTTGCAAAGATCTAAGTCCAGTTCTCTTACTTGGAACTATGCTGAACTCAGCAGTGTGGTACTAAGTGCCATTAAACATGGTGACTCCGAAGTCACAAAAATAAGTCGTTTTGTGATATTAATAGAAAAGAGGAGCCTTACAGCCTAGGGGCTTTAAATAACATTAATGGATTTTAACACAATTTGGAGAAAATGTTTGTTTTTTGCCTTATATTAAAATATCATTAAATGTGTAGATCTCTTTCTTCTAGTGTCTTTTATCTGCATCACTTTCAGCTTTTGGACATGTTGGTAGGAGTGAAGCTTTCCCTGGACACACCTGTCTAATGGACAAAGAGATGTACTAGCAAGCTTGTGTGCCAGGGCTTACCTAAAGTTTCACCAAATTGTAAAAATACTTCTCACTAATAGAAATGGTCCCTTGACATTACAGGTCAATTATTTTTCCTGATTCACAAAGGGCTCCATAAGGTCACAAAGATATAAGTGACTTCCTCCTGGTTGGTTTTTCAAATAACCTGTGTCTATGCAACCAATTTACACTCTCAAATTCATGCAAATTATGAAAGTTTTGTATGATAAAGCTCTCTAATTTTCTTCATTTTGAAAACAGCATTAGAACTTGGACTCTGCAAGCCAAAATGGTGGAAACAATGATTTTGTTAATGTCCAGGTTGAAATTAAAGTGAAAATTAACCTGTCTTGAGCTAGACTGTGTTGTACTGAAAGCCAGCAAAATAACTACGGATCTTTTAAAATTTATACATCAAGTATAAGTGTTCACAGAAAACTCTCTTTCTTCAAAAAATACTCAGAATAACTTTATTCTTCAGAAAAAGGGTGCAAAGCCATCTCTGTTGCAGATAATTTTGATGTTCAGTTGCCACAAACTGCAAGAAATCTGCATGAAGTATTTTATTCCTTTTGCTTTAAAAGGCCATGAAGAAGACATAGCAACAATCAGTTACAGAGAAAGGAAGACAGGAAGTCTTGCCTGTCATCTGGATATAGTTAACATGTGAGATAGGTGAGGAGTTGTGATGATTGATTTGTGCAAAGTTCAGAGCTTGATTTTCAAAAGTGCTATTAATAATGTTCAAATTAGTGGTCATTCTGAAACAGTCTAACCCCAAGTTCAGTCAGCCTTAGCAATTTTTTCCTGCTTCTCTGAGGAGCTTGATTTACTTTATCTGTGAGTTTTTTTCTGCTCTGATATTATGCATTACAGAGATCTAGATGTATGTATTTGTAGTGTCATGAGTTAATATCATGAGCACATTTTCCAATTTGATGTGTGAGATGGAGTGTTTGATGACTTCCTCATCCACCCCCATTTTGCTGTATGTTAAAATGGTGACTGTCATTTCAGTCTGAAATCCCAATTTATTCCTAGAGAAATGTGGTGGCATCACACATGCGGTGGTGTGATTGCCATAAAAAGAAGAGTTGATACTGAAAAAAGGAGTGGTGCTGCAGAAAATAAAAATAATAAAAAAAAAAGGAGATGTAACTTGCCAGTCAGAACAAAAGTTCCTTGGAGAAAATAAGAAAACAAAAAGGGGAGGAGAGCAGTATGATACCAGCAATGTAGGAATCTGAAAATATCACCAGTGTGATGATTGCATCAGAAGCACCAAGAGAAACAAGTCCTGCAGAGACAGAAGTCAGGTCAGCTTTGCTGCGTGGTAACCTACCTGTTATACTATCTGTATGTCTCTTGTTCACAGAATTCTAAAAGTAGACCAAATTCTAAAAATAGCAACAATATAAAGGGAATTGAATTTACTGTCTACACTCTCAGAATCTTTTTCAACCTGTGAGTGTCAAAAGTGCTGCTCAGTAAGGTGATGCATCATTTGGCTCACAAAAATATAAATAATGGAGTTGTGCATTTTAAATTTTCTTTCCAAATGCAACACAGTCCCTATTAGCATATCCTTTAATTACATGTTTAATATTAAGAAGGTGAGCAGAACCAGCAATGAAATGAAACTGGAATATTTTATCTAGGGAAGGATAACTTGCATTCAGGTATCGAAACAGAGGGGAAATTAATTAATACAGGGGATCTGCATAATTTATATTAGAGAAAATGAGTAACATGAGATTTGATTGCTGTTCCTAAAGACAGTCTTTCAGGTATTGAAGCAATTTTATTTTGTGTGGGCTTCTCAGGTTTCAACATGGTTGCTGAATATCCAACTCAGCATGTGCATCACCATCCTAAGGTGTTTAAAAGTTAGTACATCTGCTTTGACAGGAATATTTAAGTCCCTCAAGTACCTACTGAACTAGCTTTAGATCTGAAATTGGCATTTTGAAACATTTTTAGGAAACTTTTCAAGAAATTTTCATGCTAGAGTCAAGAATGCATTGTTCCCTATTCCATGAAAAGCTGATGCAAAAATCTTAGAAGTTACTGCAAAAAAGAGTTGTGGTCTTCTGGTAATCTTTAATTTTCTCTCTATTTGTGTGCATGTATGAATTAATAATCAAAAAATATTTCCAGATATTGAGATTTAATGTTTATTTGCCAAATTTATAATTCTTTCCTTTTTATGAATATCACAAAATTCTAATTTAAAGGACAGAACAAAAATTTTCCCAGTACCTCCTGCCTGTGTCAGTAATACATATGCAGGACATAATTTGAAAAGGTTCAATATGAGATTACCTAGGTCTCCATTTGTGCATTACTTGTGTTTTAAAAATGTAACTCTACAAAGTTATAAAATCCCTTTTTTTTTTTTTTTTTTGTTGTTGTTGTTGTTGTTGTTGTTGTTGTTGTTGTTGAGGGTGGTGGGGTTTTTTTGCCCCAGTAAAATAAACGAGGGCTTGCCTTGAAGAAGTCTTTTTAGGACAGGCAGAATTTTATACTCCAAAACAGAGACTGAACAAACCAACTGTATCACCCCTTTCCGTTGGACTAAAAACATTTTTTTTCCCCTGGATTGAGATCTTTGTCTTCAAATTGTATACAAATAAAGGGTGATAGTGTTTTTTATATGAGTAAAATCAACACTTAACCTGTAAAATGGAGGACTTTTGCTGATATTCAAGAATTTTACAGCTATATTTTACCTCTTAATATCTGTATAAAATCTCTGGGTCAGGTTATTACTAGGTCAGGTCCTGCCTGTGTAAAAAGTTATTTTCCCTCTTTTTTATAACCCCCTTAAAGTACTGAAAGCCTGCAATGAGGTCTCCACAAAGCCTCCTCTTTCCCAGGCTGAACAACCCCAGTTCTCTCTCACAGCAGAGATGCTCAATCCCTCTGATCACTTTGGTGCCTCCTCTGGGAGGCCAGAGCTATATGCAATCCTGCAATGAGAGGGGTGAGCAGAGTAGATGTTGAAGCATCACCTCTCTGGGTTTTCTGACCACTCCTCTTGCAATGCAGACCATTTGCTAGCAGACAGCCTTTGAAAAGCTGTTGGTGATTGAAGGTTCAAGATTTAAAATATGCCTACACAGCAAAACATACACATTCACTGGGAGCCAAATCAAAGCCCAAGCTAGATGACTGAAACAAGGCAAACTATATCAGTATGATGTATGTTGGTGTGTGTTTTAACAGAATGGGTTCAGGTGTCAGCCACTAGATGAAAAAAAGTGTGTCTCCATGTTATTTATTCAGCAACTGAAGGTGAGCTAAATATGAATTTATTTTATTAGAAGAAGCAGCACTCTCTAAGAAATATAATTGATACTGTAAAACATAAAAGTGCATCAAAAAATTTAAGTTTATAATACGGGAAAAAACACCAGATATTTCTAAAACTGTAGAAATAGGAGTACTGCAACAGGGTTCCATCTGTCTCTACATCGAAGCATCTGTTTCACAACTTAGTTTTCTGATATTAGTCAATCATAATTGTAATTGCAATTGTCATCAGGAAACTGGTAGGTGGGATCTCACGGGAAGCAGCTCTGAAGTGCAAAACTACTCAGGAAAACTGGCAGCTTTTTAAAGACTGCATGCTCCAGTTGCAATAGCAGCTCATCTCAATAGGCAGTAAAATAAAGAGCTATATCAGGCTTGGCAAAACACACAACTTAAGTCAGAGCTCCAATGCAAAAAGGCAGAAGCAAAAATAAGTAAAAATTATTTTTTTAACCGCAGACACATATAAGTCTGCCTTTGCCTTAGTCTTCATCAACAGGGTACTCTCTGCCTAGAAGGAATGTTGGAGTAGGAGGAGAACAGCCTGAGGTGGATGAGAATCAAGCCAAGAACTGCTTTTGAGAACTCACAGAAACATAGAAGGGTTTGAAGTTGGAAGAGACCTTAAAGCTCATCTAGTTTTAGCTCCTTTGCTATGAGCAGGAACACCTTCCACTAGACCAGGCTGCTCAGACCCCCATCCAACCCGGCCTTGGAACGCAGACTCGATCCATAGAACTCCATAGAAGTGACCAGAATGCACTACAGCCAAAGGGCCAGTGGCCTTGCCACTCATCACCTTTGACAGGTCAGAGAAACCAGAGATGACAGGAAAAGAGCTAGAGGACTGGAACAAGGCATATCTTGTGCATTTTCCAAAAAGTCCAAAGTGATGACCCAGTGAAATGCAATCTGGTCAGTTTCACATCCATTCCTGAGAAAAACACTGAGGCAATCTCTTTGGGGAGTGTTTCTCACCACATGTAGAAGTGGCATTTCTCACCACACAGAGTGGCAACAATCAACAAGGATTGACCCAGGAAATATCATTTCTGACTAACATGATTGCTTTCTGGGACATAACGGCTGGATTTGTGGATGAGGGTGGATGTAGTGGTTATAATTCACTGTGATTTTTACAAAACTTTTGACACTATCTCTTGGTATATCCTTGTATCAAGTTAAGACCTTACAGGCTTGATGCACAGTTAAACTAGACGGGTAAAGAAACAGCTTGGATAATTAATGAATAGTGAGTCATACTCTTCTGGAAGCAAGTAAAAAGTGAAGTTTTGAAAGGCCTAATTTATCATCTGTCTTGCTCATGATCATTATCTCGAAGGGGTGACAAAGTGCTTGCTTGCCAAATTTGTGTAAGTTGAAACTAGAGAGGTTCAGGCTGGATGGAAAGGATATCTTTTTTCCCTGTGAGAACAGGCAAGTAGTGGAGCAGGTTGCCCAGTGAGGTTGTGCAATACCTATTGTTAAAGGTTTTCAAGACCAAAAAGGATCTTGAAAACACCTGAGCAACCTGAGCTGATCCTACAAGAGTTTAGACTGGAGATTTCTCAAGGTCCCTTCCAACCCGAATTATTCTGTGGCCCCATGACCATTTATGAACACTGGTTTGTAATGGTACCGGGAGAAGACACCACCACATGCTTGATTCTAAACCATCAATATTAATGAGGTACTTCACTTAGATTTTAGTGGTCTTTAAAGTAATATTTTAACCCAGTAGCTGGAGTATATAGTTTATTATTGAACTAGTTCAATAAAACTAACTGGAAAAATCTGTGGATAAAGCATTAATTTCATTAGAAAATGGTTCAAGCCTGGTTCAGGAGGCAGATATAACTAACCAGTAGACCACAGCATAATACAGGTAAATGTGACCAGGAAGTTCTAAGCAGCACTAAACAACCCATATCTTCCCTACTCAACCGAGTTACCAGCATTGTACAGTTTGAACCTCTGCCAGTCAGGCCTGTGGGTATGCGCTTCATGTCAGCAATAGTCGCCTTTTCCTCAAAAGGTTTTTATTTTGTGTGTTCTGCTCTTTTCTTTAGAGCCAAGAGGGCTCAGGTGAGAGAACTGATGATACTGTGAAGAGCTGGTACAAAGGCACCTGTCTTTTTTAAGAGGCTTATCCAGTTTTCAATAACTCACTCAGAATTTGGTCAATAAGCACGCTTCACACAAAACTGAGTTTTGCTCATATTATTTGAAACACTCTGTTGATTTTTCCCCACACAGATAGTACCAATAATGTCTCTTACTGACTTATCTCTTACTTTTGATGAACACAGGCTTTGAGAATATTGCGTGTTCTTGTACAGTGATGGGTTGACACTGAATATGGCTTGACTGAAACCTTTGGCACTCTCCACCAGCTGTCTGAATGAAAGTTGGACTGAACTGTTGCTGAGAGGAATTTCATGTAATGAACAGAAAAGTAGGTACCCTTCAGAGCTTGTACCTTATATTCAAATGTGGTTCTGGTTTTTTTATGTACTAATTGCATAAAACAAGCTACTGAAGGTATTGTTTAAAATATTTTGAATGTTTCATATGATATATTGTTTCTTACTATTTTACCCCATGACCACAGTGTTGGAAACTGGAATATTTTATTTTAATACACTAAACTGAATATTTCCTCTTTATTAACTAATATAGCCACTGCTTTGTGCTTTGCTGAACACTCTATTCTCAAAATGTCTTAATAAGATACATTTAATCTCTTTTAAGTGTTGTCCTGGTTTAGAGCAAATTTGGGTGTAGCTATGACGGTATCGGATTGTGTTAACATGTAAAATTAATTTTAGGATTCTTATTCAGTTGATTTTTATTTTGCACAAAAGTTCAGTGTTGTGGACAATATCCTTAAGAAAATACACTTCACTTCGCCTCACCTTGCCTCTTCTTCTCTCCTCTCTTGCCTTCCCTTCCCTTTTCTTTCTCTTCTCTTATTTCCTTTCTTTCCTTTAATTTCTTCCTATCCTCCATTAATTTCTTCCTATCCTATTAAAAAATCTAAGAAAAATCCGAAAGAGCTGTCATTAAGTAACTATTTTTAGACAATAAACCATGCATCACTTACCTGTTAAAGTTTCAACTTATGGATAAAATATAAATATATAGGAAATTTTTACAAAAATAGCAGGAATTATAGGGGATAACATATTTTTTTATTATATCTGAGTATTTAGCACTGTACAATAGGGATAACTTGATAAACATTTGCAAAACCGTACTCTCAAGTTCCTAAGAGTTGTAAAGGAAACTGAAAGAGTTAGAGATATTGCGGGTTTTTTGCTCTAGAGTGGTCAGTTTAAATTTTGTCAGTGTCCAAGTGTATCACTTGATTTTGTTCCACCCTTGGACTTATGAACTATATGAATTCCACATCAAACTTGTCAAGTAAAGCAGAGCCATTGAAAAACCAGCAGGGCAAGGGCCAAACAGGGTGCACTTCTGAATAAACAGTATTCATATTTCTGAAAGTTTACTCTATAGCACAGAAAAAGACTTAGAGAAATAAATCTGCAACCCAAAATAGACACTTGTTCTTAGCATTTAGCTGTGCTTCTCATGCTATGAACTGCTTGAATTGGTTTCCATGGGTACAGCTAGTAATTGTCTTTTTTAAAGAGAAGAAAATCTTTTTCTTGTCATTTTTCTCATGCTTTCTACCTCCTGCCATTGAGGGCTTTATTTTTTCTTTGTTGGCAAACTATGGGTTTGATAACCTTATATTACGTATGTGTGTGCATGCAAAGGTCTGTTTATGCAATATCCATTTCAATTAAAAATTTGTAGATGGGTTTGACAATAGATTCATAAACTTAATGATTCTTTGCTGACTATGGAGTTTTTAAGGAACTATACTTTGCCTTTTAGCTACATCTGATGTGGTTAAAGAACAAGCAAAATTATGCTCTTCTCAGCATGGAAATCACACTGATGGTGTTTGATCAGATTGAATGATCGTGTAGAGAACTTCCAGGCTTCAGAGCCTATCAGGAAACTAAAGATAGACCCAAATTTAATAATTTAATGCCTGGAAAATATGAAGAACATGTAAGAAAATACTATCAACTAAAAAAATAAGAAAAATTTCTAGTGACTATATGGGAATCAATTTTTCAAAATTAACATTGCAGTTAGAGAGCACAGTTGCAAAATTATAAAAGCTTTTATTTATTTTTTTAATATTTAACTTTCAAACAAAAACACATTCAGAAGCATTTTGCAACTATACCTAGGTTATGTCACCAAAAAGGAGAAGGAATACTCAGTGGAATATTCAAATAAATATGTGGAATATTCAGTGAATATTCAAAGGAATCCAAAAATAGCCCAAGTTGTCTAGTGTCAGAGTTAACTGCAGACGTCCATACTTAGAGGATTCAATTATATTAGTGGGAACCATCTCTAAGTACAACTTAGATGAAGTGGGTTTAACACGTCTGTTATGAATGTATTGTAGCACCATATTGAAAGCTGCTTCTCTAAAACTGTCTTCTGAAAACAGTCAATGAAATATCTAGTGCCTTTTTATGTACAGTTCACTTAAGATATTGCATTTATAGATTACAAGAAAGCTCATACTTTCATGCACAAAGATGAATGACAGCTTTTAATAAGATTTTTGCAAGACCATGAGCCTATACGAGAAGAGTACAGATTCCTAGTCCTCCATATAGTAGAGCCACAGTTTGCCCTGTTCAAATTCTTAACAAGAATGGGAGATGAAAATGTGGTGACATAACAGAAATAGAAAGCATCAATAAATTATGAAAATATGTGATCGCTTTCATTCCAGACTTGCACAATAAAGTTTTTGTCTCTCCTACACCCAGAAGAAACTTATTTATTCAATATTTTTGTCACTACTTAGGCCTGATTCAACTGTCAGTGTTACGTGACTACAAAAGGATGAACATGATATTTTATCAACTGTAGAAAAACATTAAGTTGAATATCAATAAGTAATTAAAAGTGTGAGATGTGGGCACTTGTAGGCTGCATGACTGAAGAGAAGGAGTCATTTCTTCTGATTGTCTTCTCAATAAAAAAACACTTCCAATGCAACTTTGTGATTCTCCATAAAGTAATATCTCTGATGAAGGATGTATGACTTTTACCCTTTTTAAGTCTCAATGAAAGAACATATCACAGGATATGAAGAAAAACAAAACTCATTGTAGCTTATAATGTGAAATTGTGTATCTGGTAAACACTGCACTTAGTTCAAAAAGTAAAGGTACAGGAGCTGGGTAGCAAAGTAATTATGGGAAAGAATAATGACAAAACAATTTCTTTTGGAGGGCTGCTGGAGCTTCCAGTCATTTAGGAAGCAACTATAAAGTGACTTTTATAAAGCAAAAAAAAAAAAAAAAATTAAAAATCAAATAATTTGTTTTGTAAACAATAAAACTAAGGAAAGGTGAACACTAAAACTGTAAACATAAAGTGGAAAAATGCAGTGGCATTAAAAGCAGCAAAGATGAGACAACATCCTCTATGGATTTGAATCTACAATAATCCCTTCTCCTCAGTACCCTTGAATCCCACAATCGAAAAGTTCTCTTATGCTCCTTATGTTTTCATTTACGACATGCATGCCCCAAGTTAGTCCAAAATACTCAAACCGTCTCACATGATCCTTTATGTGTCCTTCATGTGCCTGCATGGTGGACACATGTTTAAAAGAGGTCAACAATAAATCCTGCAGGTTTCCATTCTAGTTTAAATATAGCTGGTGCTGGTGTCATTTTATTATTTCTTCAAGTAGCTTCAGCATACAAGAAGTTTTAGAAATGAAGACTGATCAGTGCTGGTTTTCTACTCAAGTGTAGTCTCAAGACACCTTTAGTCTTTTATTTTATAAATAGTCTCAATTTTATATATATATATATGTGTAATCATGAGAACATGAGAACAATTCATTATTAGACAAACTTGTCAAGTACCATGCTGGTTAAGAATCCAGTTCAATATTTTCAGTTTATCTGAACATACACAGGTAATATAAATGACGAAAGATTGACCAGCTAAAATGTGGAACAAAAATGCTAAAAACCAAACTCAGCTCCCTGTGAGTATAGGAAAAGGATCCTAATCCAGATTTGTAAGGTTAAAGCCTGGTTTAGGTATCAGTGAATATGGGTTTTACTGAAAATAAATTTTTTTAAAAAGCAGTTAAAAACATATCTGTAATTTTATATATATACATATGGTTCCAGATAAATGGAAATAATATAATAATTATTGCTTTGTTTTGCCATATGAAAGAATCTGATCTTTCTGGATAGCAAAGGACATAGTTATTAATCTTGAAAATAAAACATTTACAAGAAGAAATATGATTTTCTTCATAGGTTCCTAATTTTAGATTTTTCCCAATCTCTTTCAAATATCATCGAAGCTGCTCAATTAAGAATAGTACTATAATAGGAGTTTCAAGTGGTCAGACAGGTACCAGAAATACCATCCTAAGAAGCTGGAGAAGAAATTCATTCAAAGAATGTGCCCTTATGTTTCCCACAGTCCCAGAAAAAATATTCAGGAAAGAAATATCTTTGAAAATACCTTACACAAGTTCAGAAAATTAATTATACTACTAAAAATAGGATTCAACCATAAAATATATTGTAATTAATAATCAGATATCTTCAATACTTCTTGGGTTTTTTTACAAGAATTTTACAAATGTCATTTCACACTTACATTATCAATATATAAAACAAGACATAAAAACAAAAATGTTAGTCACACAGGATGATTGGAAAGTTTTGAAAATTTCAAGCATGTACCTAAATGTGAGCTGCAGTAAAGACATAGACAAGCCTTTTAACAGGGTCTGCGGCAATAAAATAAGGGCTAAATTGTTTTAAACTGAAAGGGTTAGAGTGGATACAAGGATGAAGGTTTTTCCCAGCGGCCATGAAGAAACACTAGAGCAGGTCACTTGCAGAGGTGGTAGAGTTCCATTCCTGGAAACATTCAAAGTCAGATTTGATGGGGCTTTGAGCTGAAGATGTCCCTGGTCATTGCAGAGGGGTGCACTAGATAACCTTTAGAGTTTCCTTCCAATCCAAACTATTCTGATTCCATGATTCTATGGTTATTTTGGCAATGGCAGTTTTGAGGGCCCAGTGGAATAGAAAAATAGGTGCATTGACAGATTTATGCCTATCTGCAACTGGATCAGCACACATGTAGTTAGACATGCAAAGAAATCGCACAGTTTCATAACTTTTCTTTTTAAAATTAATGTGGAATTAATATTTTAAGAAGACACACTCTCTTGGCTCTACAATGGAAGGATCTTTTAGGAAGAAAGTGTCTCATTTCTAGAGAAACAAATAAAATAAGGCCTCCCCAAGAGTAAAAGGGTTTTCATTTTCGAATTATAATATATACCCAGAAGATTAGGAACGTATTAACATTTTCAAGCTATAACATTTTTTCAAAATACAAAGCATTTTATAAGAAATTAGTAATTAGCAAAGTGATTTATTCACTTGTGTTTAAATTAATCACTTTACCTTTCGTAAGCTTGTTAGATTTCAATTCTACATTAATCATAATTAGCATTTTGTATTTTTGTTTTGATTGCATAGATAAGCAATAATTAATTTACACTTATAAATTTTTAGAGGAACAAATTAAATTGAGCGGTAGAAAATTCCTGTTGCATTCATGTTGGCTTTAAACATGACTGATTTTAGAGTGTTATTAAATTTACACCTTTGACTCTCATTTTAATTTTGGGTTTCTAAAAGAAATTCCATATTTGTAATGCCTTGGAATTCCAATGGAACTTGGTGAATTAGAATATCCTTGGTCTAGTCAGAAATTTGATATTAGAAAGTAGAACTTCTGTGGAGACTACAACGAGTTTCATCTTGATGTTTTCCATTGAGAACTATTCTTAGGTTACATTTCTATTTCAGGAAAAAGATCTGGAAACATATCTCCAGTTTTGTTAAAACAGTATATGCAAGGAGAGAAATGGACTGGGAGGATTAAGAAGAAAAGCAGGTTAAGTTTTGGGGTGATTTTGTCCAATGAAGGAGGTTAATATGTCAATAAAGAGGATCATGGTATGAAATATAAGTTTATAGATACAAGGCACAGCCTGATATTTTACAGGTTTAAAAATGTTAGCTTTTTCTCTAAGTTAATAAACTATTGCTGTTTTATCTTTTATTATCTTTGTTTATCTTTATGCTTTTATCTTTTGTTTCTGGAAAAAAAAACAGCTGCATATTGGAATTGTAAAAAAATATATTATGGTTTTTAAAAATTATTAGATTATTCTGTCATTAGTAGACAGAACAAGGACTACAAAAAGAGACAGGAATTTACAGAGAATGGCTTTAAAGTATATTTTAAACCAAACTAGTTCTAAAGGGAATGTGATTTAAAGAAAAGTTTTTCTACTTATATTCTTTCCTGCATAGTTTAGCTTCAACACTGAACATATTTCACCTCTCGGGGGAAAACATGTTCTTCAAAAACAGGTGACTGGAGGAAAACCATAAAACTGCCTTTTTCTATATCTGATTCATCACACACAAAATATGGATGATAAATGAAAGGACATAAGATATAAATGAAGAGCATGATCCAATGAAATGGTAAAGATCTGCTTAAAACTTTAACGCTTCTTGTAGTAATACTGCTTGAAATTTCTGTAATATACTAGTCTCTGAATTGTGATATTCATTATGTGAGTTTGGGACAAATTGGTCCTTAAAGAGATCTTGTTCCATGTGAATTGCACCCTTGCTTGAACATCTTAAAGGAAAGGCCTTAATCATGTAACATCTGTCTTTTTGCAGTATCATAAGTGTGGTCTGATGGAGAAATGAAATGAAAGATTTCCATGGTTTGATTTCCTGGCACCAGAACAGTCTGGGGCAAGAAACCTGCCTATCTTGGAGTCTAAACTTGACCACTTCCCTCATCATTTTTGTATTTTTGAGCTAAAGATATGTTTGACAGCTTGGGAAACAACATGCTTAACCATCAAATACAGAACTCATCATCAAAATGACACTAATATCAACATATAGGAAAACAAATGCTACCTTTATATCAACATATAGGAAAACAAATGATACCTTTAAGAAAACAAGAAAATACTATGCATACCAAACTATTTAAATATTAAACTTCTGATTGATGATTTCTAATTCTAGCCCCCCCAACCTGAAATATAATAGTAAAAAAATATGAATTTAACTTTCTAGTCTCGATCCTAAACAGGCCTGATATAATTTTCTTGTTATTTTATCTTTTCCCTGCCATGAATATCTATCTGAAGTTATCATCAAGTTCTTAAGGAAATGATGGGAAAAAGCAGAAATTTGTTTGGGTTGAATAATCTAAGAAAGACACTTAACAAATTATATCTGCCTCCTTGCTTAGGAAATTTACTGGATATAAGCCCTCTCATTAAGTTTTTGGCAGTAGACTTGCAAATGAAGATGTTTTCCTTGCTATGAAGATGTTTTCCTTGCAAAATTTCATGATTCTAGTTGGACTGAAAAATAATCAGGAATTGACAATTATCACATCAGTTTTGTGTGATCTAGGTTAATTTCATGACTTCAGCAATTAATTTCTGAGTCTGTTTAATTACCATTTAATAAAGGGGCTAGCAACAATAGAAAAATCTTATGAGTTTATATTTTAAGTGCTATGTTCTTCAGTTTATGTTTGGTTTTGTTGGTTTGTTGAGGGGTTTTTATTAACAAATATAAAAGCCTCAGTCATGTGGAGAGGAGTGAAAAAGAACTATGTTTGCCGAGCAACATGGCAAGAACAAGGAATTTTGGAGGAGGAAGAAAACCAAGAAGGTTCAGCAATAAGAAAATCAACCCTGATACTTAATTGATAAAGATTTTTACTTGCATTATCTTCAGCAATAATTTAAATTTCATATTAGAAATGTGTTAAAATAGTAATTAAAGGGAAACATGCATATTAAATTTTGATTATTTAGAAGTAAATTCTTTAAGCAAACTTAAAACACTCTTTCATGACAGTTGTTTGTGAATCTTTAAAGGTGAAAATGAATGTAATTTCGAGAAAAAAATGGTGACTTTAGGCTTGTAAAGGAATTATCTTCCAAACTCCTGGAATTGTAGAAGAATCTCTTGTTAAAAAAAAGAAAAAAAAAAAAAAGAAAAAAAAAAGATAAATAGATAAGATAAAGCTGGTGAAAACTTGTTGCTATTAGATTTGTTGTGATTTAATCCTGGTAGGCAGCTAAGCCCCACACAGATGCTCACAGGACAGAGTGAGAAAATTGGAAGCATGAAAGGCTTGTGGGTTGAGATAAAGGCAGCTTAAGAGAAAAAGCAAAAGTTGCCCACACAAACAGAACAAAACAAGAAAATAATTTTCTCTTTCCTGTTGGCGAGGGAGGTGTTCAGCCATGTCCAGGAAAGCAAGACTTTATCACACCTATCAGTCGCTTGGAAGACAAATGCTACAACTTACAGTGTTCCCCCACCTCCACCCCTTTTTTCCAGCTCTGTATGCTGCGCATGATGTCATATGTTCTGGGATATCCCTTTGGTCAGGTGGGCTCAGCTCTCCTGGCTGTGTCCCCTCACAGACTCTTGTGTACCCTCAATGTGAGAAACAGAGGAGGCCTGAATGATGATCAAGCACTGCTCAGTGATGGCCAAAACATTCTTGCGTTATCAACAGTGCTCTCCACACAAATCCAAAACAGTGACCCATGAAAGCTACTATGAAGAAAATTAATTCTACCCCAGTCCAAGCCAGAGAAAGATTTCATAGTAAATGAAGTGCTATTTCTTTCATTATATCCATGATTGTAACCTTGATGTTATCATTACAAACATGAATAATCACACATATAATGAGTATGCCTTGTACTAAGCTACTTAGAGCAATAGTTATTTTCATACTGAGCCGTATAAGAGCAACAGAAGTTTCCAAAATTAGTTATGTAACACTCTCATACTATAAAAATATTGTCGGATTTAATATATAATGCAATCCAGCACAACATTCTCCTGATTCAATGCATTAGTTTTTATCACAGATCTTTCTTTTCTTTATTTCATCTTCTATCTATTTTATATGTCATGTTAACATGGGAGAAATAAGTGACACTATCTTTTTATACAAATCCCCAAAGCCTTGCCACTGACGTGTAGATTTCTAGGTAAGGCTATGGTCATTTAAATTTCTTAAAGGGCATTTTTCTCCTCTTTCTCTTCTGTTCACTTGCATATTTGTTACTTCTTTTTTTGGCTGTTCTTCACATTGCTCACTTAGCTTTGTTGTCATTCAAAAAAACCCCAAACAAAAACCCATAAAATGTTTGGCTAGAGATGTCTCTTCAAGAAATCCATTTACTGCAGGTGCTACTCTTTCTGTTCAGTGAAAAAAGTTAAACCATTTCAATGTGCTCTTTTTTTGTTTCAATTTCTAGTGCACAAGAAGGAATAACAGTAATAAACAAAAAAATCCAATCCTTCCTCATACTTTGAGGCACAAGACCAAACCCTCCATTCTACGTGGTTAGTTGCATGAGGATTTAAAGTAGATATAATATTTCCTTCTTGCTGTTCATAACTGCAAACCATTAGGTGATGTGTGGTGGAGCTTTCAGTGAAGAGAAAAATCTTGTGTTGAGCTGTGCAAGTGGAGACACAATTATTAGTAATCCTAATGTCACCAAGACCATTAGAAGCACCTTGTGCCAACAGGAATCCTTTCAATGTGTAACTTTTATAATGCTTTTTGTTGTCAATTTGGCCAAAACCCACCCTGGCATGCCAGCAACAGGAAGTCAATGTCATACTTGCACCATGGTCACCCACAGCCTTCCTGAAGGAACAGGAGAGACCTGTACACCTTTCACCATCCCCTGAAAAATTCCAGTAGAATACAGCTGTCCTTTACATTTCCTCACTGAAACAGGGCTCTTTCTATCCTCCCTAATATAGGCCTGCCAAGACTATATTTGTATTGAGTGCAAACAGGGTAGGCCACAAGGGAAGACTGAAATTTATTCATATGCACCAACAGCAAGCAAGAAAGAATAATGAGAACCACAGGAACTCTTAACATAATTACATAACGTCCAGCAGAGCCAGCAAAATATGAAAACTAATTTCAGAACAAAAGCTATAAACCTTAATATGATCTTACAAAAACCCAGGAAACAAAGTAATTCCTCACTTCCATGATTTTCAATAGGGAAATAATACTTCAGAGCAATTAAGTTCTCAGATGTTTATCTAGAGCTTATTACTTTAGGTGTTTCAGTGTAGATGCTGAAAAGAAAGCTTCTAAAGGCCAGACAGGTAAGGGATATGTAGTTTTATTGACAACTAAAGGAGCATTCTTCAGTCTGAAACCCCTTCTGCCTGGATGAAGGGGTTGAGGAGGAAAACAGACCCCATAGTTTGGACCATGAATACATTATTTTTGTTTTCTCTTCTGTTGCACAGTATCATAGTGTCTGTGTCTCTCCTTCTGCTGTATGTAGTCTGGGAGGAGGAGAGGATAATGCAGATGCAAAACACAATGGGGCTTGCCAGGAAGCAATGATGATACTTGACAAAGTGAAATTTGGT